>NC_069078.1:62124875-62767167 GCF_025698485.1 Gossypium arboreum
GTGTTACAAGCACACATCCCAATCCATTTAAGGAGGCGTCGCTATACACCACGAATTCTTTTCCCGATTATAGTTGCACTAGAACTGGAGTTTCAGTCAACAAAGCCATCAGCTTCTCAAAACTCTATTGGCACTTCTCCATCCATTCAAACTTGACATCTTTCTGTAACAACCTTGTCATCGGAGTAGCTATAATCGATAATCCATTTATAAATCTTCTTTAGTACCTCGCCAAACCCAGAAAGCTTCGTATTTCTGACACACTCCTCAATGATTTCCACTCAACGATAGCCGAGATCTTAATCGGGTCAACTCTGATCCCGTTTGCCGACACAATGTGTCCCAAAAATTCAACCTCTCGTAGCGAAAATTCACTTTTACTAAACTTGCCATACAATTGCTTATCTCTTAAGGTTTGTAACACCGTCTTAAATGTTCTGCGTGCTCACTTTCATCACGCGAATAAACCAATATGTCATCGATAAAAATGATGACGAACTTATCCAAATATGGTCAAAAAATACGGTTCATTAAGTTCATAAATACTGCCGGGGCATTCGTTAAACCAAAAGGCATGACAAGGAACTCGTAGTGCCCTTACCTCATCCTAAACGCAATTTTTGGTAGATCTTGCTCCTTTACTCCGAGCTGGTAATAACTGGACCTCTAGTTTATCTTGAAAAAAACAGTGTCTCCTTTCAATTGATCAAACAAATCGTCGTTCCTTGGCAAGGGATACTTGTTCTTCACTGTCACCTTGTTGAGCTGTCTGTAGTCTATACATAATCTCATCGACCTGTCTTTCTTTATCACAAAGAGCACCGGAGTGCCCCACGGAGAATAGCTCGGTTTATCCGTTAACTCTTGCTGCGGTAGTTTCAACTCTTTTAATTTCACCAGAGCCATCCTATACGGAGCAATCGAGATAGGTACCGTACCGGGGACTGACTCAATGATAAACCGTAAGTTATACATATTTCTATCCCATGCTTAGCACATTTTATGGATGATTCTTCCTTCAAATTGGTGAATTTGATGCTCCTAATGCCTTAATTTCATATTTTATACTTAGGTGAGTATAGGAGAGTGAAAGGAACGAGAAACGGGCCAAAAACAGAGAAAATGGGCCAACATACGAAATCTGTGACAGCCCAAAATTGACCCTAGTCGGAATGTGGTTTCGGGACCACAAAACCGAGGCATAAAAATAATTAAAAATTTATTTTGATGCCTATGATATGTGTTAAATTGTGTATGACATTTTGATGTTTCAATTTAGAATTATAAATGTGAATTTCACTAGAAAGGACCTAGTAGTAAACTTTGAAAGTATGATGGGGAAATGTGTGATGACTAGTTGAGCATGCATGCAAAAATAAAGGATTTGCATGTCAAATTTCCCCAAGGATGGTATAGTGGCCGCCATGACAAGGAATATGGGCAAGGAAGACATGTTATGACATGTTTTGTTAATGCATGATGTGATAAATGATAAAAAATTAAGCATGTAGGAAGAGAAACAAAAAATCAAAATTTGCTCATCCTTCCCCCCTTTGCCGTGAGTGAAAGAGAAGCAAAGAAAAAATTTTGTTCACCTATTTTCTCTTCTTTGGCTGAAAATACTAAGGAAGAAGGAAGGATTTTTGCTTCATTTTCTTTGTTTAGAAGAGATCTAGAAGGAAATTTGGCTAAACTTGCAACAAGAGTAAGGTATGTATGAGGTTGTGTTGGGAGTTTCATGCATGTTTTGGTTGCTAATTTGATGTGCATGTTAGCCATGGCTCAAATCTTTGTTATGCCATGGAAATGGCATTTGGCCAAAGTTGTTATGGTGATAAAGCCATTGCATGCTAAGTGTGAAGCTTGATGATGATGCATGCAATGATGGATTGTCTACTCATGAGTAAGATTTTGAGCTTTCTTTTTGTTTTATCATGATTGAAGTTGAAAAGGAGCATGATTGTCATATTCGCCATGATGCATTCTTGAGCATGATTCATGCTTCTTGCATGTTAGTTAAAATTTGTGTTTTGGATGGCTATGGACACCTTGAAATTGCCATGCTCATATATGCATATATATGATTGCACATTATGTTTTGGTTATGAACTAAGTGATGAATATATTGGTTTAAAGAAGAAGATGTGGAAGAATGCTTGTGAAATTGCAAGCACAATTCGGCCTAGCACACATATAAGTGCTTGATGCTATATTATAAGTTTTGGGCCACAATGTGCAAAGCATTAATTAGTAAATTGCATGCTGTTTTTGTGAGGTATTAAGTGCAAAATTGACCTCAACATGTACATGAATATTCGGCCTTGGGTAGCCTATTGAAGGCCTTAGCATTTCCTTGATGCTCGAATAAATTGTATTGAATTGCTTGATGTAGTATAAAATGTGCATGACCATTGTGTATTCAAGCTAAAGGGTGGCCATATGACCATTTAAACTCCTTGTCATATTCGCCATAAGCTAGCACAATGAGGTTTTAATAAATTGAATTTGTTTGAATTAGCTCAAGAGCTTAGAGGGCCACAATTGGACAAGGGGAAGGAGAAAGTGATCGAATAGCCGAAAAAGCCGTTCGACAACATCCGAGGTAAGTCCTCAAGAAGTGACCCTACTTGAATTATGTGAAATAAAGTATGGATGTGTATTGATTATTGATTATGTATGCATGAGTATTTGAATTCTACCCGGGCTAAGTCCCCGGCGAATATGCTTGTGACTATAATTGCGTTTGAGCCTTAGTAACGAAAATGAATTATGTATGTCCAATGATAATTGATGTATGTGTTCATGGGAAATTGAATGATATCCGGCTAAATCAAGACAATTATGCTGAAATTATATCCGGTTAAGACCCAAGGCAATTGTGCTAGTGGCTACATCCGGCTAAGACCAAGGCATTCGTGCGAGACATTCTATCCGGGCTAAGACCAAGGCATTTGTGCACATGGTTATATCCGTTATGTTCAAGAATCTTGGGCTGGAGGTGAGTGTTGGTTGCTGTAATAAATTCAATGAGTACACTCAAAAGCCCAAAGAATGAGGTACGTTTATATGTGCATTGGAAAGTCGACATGTTTGAGCAACATTCGCTCAATCGACTAATGAACTTCAGTTATTGAATTGATTGATACTTTGTGAAATTATATAATGATGAAGTGTGAAGTAAGAATGTGTATTAATGAAATGATGCATTTGGTTATGTGAATGTATTGCTGTAATTAGAGTTGATTATATTCCTTGAGACTTACTAAGCATAAAATGCTTACCCCGCTGCTTTGGCTCTCGTTTTCTAGATTTCGCTCAAGCAATCGGATTTGGGATCGTTGAAGTCAAGTCATCCACACTATCAAGCCTCCATTTTGGTATAAATTTTTGGTTGAACTTGAGATGGCATGTATAGGACTACCCCTTGTTTGTTAAATATGTTGTGATGTAAGTATGTACGGCCATGCGAAAATGGCTCGAAAAGGGAAACATGAACTTAGAATAATTGTGGTTTGTATGTATATATTTGGTGTCATGATGTGGCTATGGCTTGAAATGGGAATGTTGGTCATATGATCAGCCATTGGCATGGTTAAAATGATCATATATGAACCTATGTATGGCAAGACTAGTTGGTTCATGGAGACTACCAAATAGGTAAGACCTACCTTAAAACAGATGCTGCCAGCTGCAGTGACGTGAATGTGAAAAATCACCAAAATTCGTAGGAATGGAATTAAATAGTGAATAAGCTATGTAAATGAACCTTGATGAGTCTATTTTCATATGGAAGAAACGAAATGGTCATAGGAGTTACATGTTAAGAGATATTAAAGCTATTGTGAGACAGGGGCAGAACAGTTTCTGGGTTCCCTGTCGCAACTTTAAAATTTACTATAAATTATCCAAAAGAATTAGGAGACATACCTTATATTTACAGATTCCATTTTGAGTCTAGTTTCATTAGGATCAAACGACACCAGCATTAAATCCCTGTACAGAGAGATATTCAAGTTATACCGCGCGAAGGTCAGAGCAGTCGATCCCTGTAACATGGGTGACTTTAACTAATAAACTGTACCAATTGGCCCGACCAAAAATCCTAGAAATAAATCCATGGATGGATATATGAGTCTAAATTCAGGGAAAATTTACGAAACCAGTTTCCGAGTTTTGAAACTCGAGATATGATTTTTAAGGCGACAGTGACGCAGTTTTCCAGCCTGACTGGAAATGTCAAATTGGTGGGCAAAACATGTGAACTTGGCTTGTTAACCCCTCGTGTCCGACACCGGCGATGGTCTCGGGTTTGGGGTGTTACAAAATCAACACGGCCTGGACCACCTCACACGGCCAGACCACACGATCATGTCAATTTCTCAGAATAGAAGCACGACTCACATGGATGGACCACACGTCCGTGCTTATTTAACAGGCTTGACCCCGGCTTAAAGTAATCGCACACGGGTGTGTCACACGGGCGTGTCCTTACCGAGCCCAAGTTTAGTCCAATTTAGAAAAGGCCAATTTTGAGGGTTCTTAGGCATTCTAAAGCCTATAAATACACCATAGAGGAGGAGCAAAAGAAGAGGCACAGAGGAGGAAGCAGGGAACTGCTCAACAAAAGCCGATTGATCCATCTCACAAGCAGGATTCATCATCAGGACTGAAGATCTCCCCTCAATTTCCCTTCAGGAGTTTTGGGTTTTTCTTTATGTTTTGTATTCATTATTCTTCTGAGATGTTTACCTTTTTAGTTATGAACTAAAACCCCTAAATACCTAAGGGGAATAAAACCTAAGACAGATCTTGTTATTATTATCTAAATTGTATGATAAATATTTGACTTGTTCTTAATTATGTGTTTTTAATTCTTGTTTTGATATTCCAGGATATTGATTCAAGTTAAGCTCTTATTCAGAGGAGGAATAGACCCTGTCTAAGAGTACATTTGTCATAATTAAGCGGATTTGGTTGCGCACCTAGAGATAGGGTGACAAGATTTTACCGGATAAGGGTGAAACCTAATAAGGGGATCCATAGATCGAGTTAATGCAACCCTAGGGAGTTAATTAGAAAGAGATTTCAATTATTCAACCTAGGTTTAGACGTTGTTAGTCTCGAGAGGGATAATAATGTAACTTAGGAATTTCTATGTATCAAGTCAAATGAATAAATCGTCCGATTTAGAGTCAAATAACAAGTGAAGTCTAGGTGGATTTTTCCTTAGGTATTGTCTTAATTCAATTATTTTTCCAAAAGTAATTCCCCAATTCTATTTTCTGTGAATCCTTAGTTTAGTTAATTAGTTAGTTAAAACAAACTCCATTATTCTTAGGCTAGATAATAGAAAGACATTCATTACTAGTACTTTTAGTTCCTTTGGGTTCGATAATCCTGTCTTACTAAAACTCTACTACTGTTGGATAGGTACACTTGCCTTCATCGTGATAATAATTAGTTTCAAGAACGATTCATTATAAATATTTAAAACCTATCACGAATATCACGCATCAAGTTTTTGGCGCCGTTGCCGTGAGCTAAGATATTAAGAACACTCGATTTTTATTACTTTAGCCATTTAATTTTACTGCAATTTAAATTTTATTCTAATTTTTATTACTATTTCTTTCTTTTCCCTTTTTCTGGCAGGTTCCTATAGTTTATGACTAGAAGAAACCCGTTAGGACCATTGCTTTTTGATAGTGAGATCGACCTCACAGTTTGCAGAAACCAAAAAGAAATAAGGCGAAGCTTACGTTACACAGAAGAGCAAGAGGAAGATACTTCAACCACCACCGAGAAGATGGCTGAGAACCAAGAAAATCTGCTACCTCCTGAGATTGCTGTTAATCAAAATCCTGCTCTGCGCACTATGTATGATTATGCTAAACCTTCTTTAACAGGAACTAAATCGAGCATAGTTAGACCTGCTATAGCTGCAAATACTTTTGAACTGAAACCTAACACAATTCAAATGATACATTAATTTGTTCAGTTTGATGGTTTGCAGGACGAATATCTCAACACTCACTTGGCAAACTTTTTGGAACTATGCGATACATTTAAAATCAATGGCATTTCTGATGATGCCATACGTCTTCGGTTGTTTCCCTTTTCATTAAGGAACAAAACTAAACAGTGGTTGAACTCGTTACCACGAGGGTCAATTACTACTTGGGAGCAAATGGCCGAAAAGTTTTTACTTAAATATTTTTCGCCGGCTAAAACAACTAAATTACGTAATAATATCTCTTCTTTTGTGCAGATGGATTTAGAAACACTCCACGATTCATGGGAGAGATACAAAGACCTCTTACAAAGATGCCCTCACCATGGGTTACCACTCTGGCTACAGGTTCAAACCTTTCATAATGGCCTGAATCCTTCGACTCGACAAATGGTTGACGCAGCTGCTGGCAGAACCATTAATAATAAAACACCTGAAGATGCTTATGAGTTTATAGAGGAGATGTCAGTGAATAACTATCAGTGGCAAGTTGTAAGGACAAAACCAACAAAAATAGCCGGTGTTTATAACGTCGATTCGGTCACCATGCTCTCTAATCAGGTAGAACTCTTGAATAAGAAAATTGATGGTTTTCTTAGTTCTTCACAGGTTCACCTAGTAATGCAGTGCGAAGCAAGTGGAGATGGATCAAGCAATTCAGAATACCAACCTTATGGCCACAACATGAATAATGAGCAGTTAAATTACATGGGTAATAATCCTCGATCTCAAAACAATTCATATAGTAACACTTATAATGCAGGTTGGAGGAACCACCCAAATTTCTCATGGGGAGGCCAAGGAAATCAGAGACCACCTCTAGGCTACCAACAACCACCCTACCAATAGGAAAAGAAGCCGAACCTTGAAGATGCTCTTAAAGTTTATATCGGTGTCAGAAACTCGTTTTTAAAATATCGAGATAGCATTTAAGAATCAACAAGCATCGATCCAAGGGCTCGAAACTCAGATTGGACAGCTCGCTAAGTTGATTTCTGAACGACCACAAGGTAGCTTGCCAAGCAACATAGAATCTAACCCAAGGGAGCAACTCAACGCGATTACTAGTCAAGATGAGGAAGGGTTAGTCACACCTGAACCAGAACCAAGGCAAGAAACTGAGATAAGCAAAGGTAGAGGTGAGGTAGGCCACAATGTGCAGAAACTAGTAAGTACAGAATACAAACCTCGTGTGCCATACCCCAATGCGACAAGGAAAGACTGCTCAGATGAACAATTTGGTAAATTCCTTAAACTTTTAAAGAAACTACATATTAACCTACCGTTTATTGAAGCACTTTCACAGATGCTGAACGCAGTTAAATTTTTAAAGGAGCTTCTAGCAAATAAATGAAAGTTAGATGAAAGGTCGCATGTGGAGCTAAACGCAATTTGCTCAGCTATTTTACAGAATAAACTACCCAACAAATTGAAAGATCCAGGGAGTTTTACAATTCCTTGCTTAGTTGGTAGTTTAGATGTTAATAATGCATTAACTGATTTAGGGGCTAGTATTACTTCATGGCTTACAAAATGTTTAAAGAACTTGGTCTTGGGAAACCCAAATAGACTAGGATGAGCATTCAATTAGCAGATAGAACTATCAGATTTCCTAGGGGTATTATTGAAGATGTGCTAGTTAAAATCGATAAATTTATATTTCCCGTTGACTTTGTTGTTCTAGACATAGAGGAGGATAGCAACACTCCTTTGATTTTAAGAAGGCCATTTTTAGAAACTGCTAAAACGATTATTGATGTTGGCACAGGTGAGCTCACACTTCGTGTGGGAGACGAAACAATCGCCCTTCAAGCTCGCAATTCCGGCAACACACCAAAAATGGAAGGTGATTGTCTAAACCATTCTACTAAAACTGACAATATGGTGCAACCTACTTTGCAGGAAATGAGTTTAAAGGAAGTACATGAACCATTTTCATGAAATAGTAGAGGACCCATTCATGAAGAATGAAGGCTACAAATCAAGGAGTTGGATGAATGGCAGACACATAAACCGAGAACACATGATGAATGAAAACTACGCCAGAACAAGCTCAATACCTTTCCAAATCAACTTAAGGCTGGAGATAAAGTTTTATTAGATGCCGCAGATCCTCACATGCTAAACCGAATGAAGAAATTCCTCTTAAGGTACTTAGCATTTTTCCACTCGGTACAGTCGAGGTAAGTCATCCCAAGATCGGCACTTTTAAGGTAAACAATACCCGCCTAAAACCTTATTTTGATGAGATTCACAGCGGGAATGAGGAGTATAAACTCCTCGAACCACCATGACCATTCAATGGAGAGGTAAGTCAAGTTTAGACTATAAATAAGCGCTTCATAGGAGGCAACCCAAGCACTAACTGTATTAACTTCTTTAAATTTTAGTGTTTAACACCTAACTTACTAATGGAGCTCTTGAATACAGGTTTCCCACACAGACACGGCCTAGAACACGGGCGTGCCTTAGGCCATGTGGAAACAGGGAAAAGATTTTTCCCAGCACGGGCTATGATAAATCGCCACGGCTGTGCGACATGGCTATGGGAAAACCTGCCAAAACAACACGGGCATGCGACACGTCCGTGCCTTGAAACCGTGGCCAAACCTGTCAAATTAACACAGGCGTGCAACACGCCCGTGCCAAGCAACCGTGGTCGAACATGTTGGAGTAACACAGGCGTGGGACTACATACACGGGTGAGGGAGAAGCGAACGAAGACAGACATGGCCGTGTGACATGGCCGTGTGCACCAACACGCTCAAGGAACACGGGCGTGGCCCAATTGTCAGACGCGGCCAAATTTAAAATTCGTGAATCACACGGGTAAAAACTGGAGAACACGGGCGTGTTCCCTGGCTGTGTGTCCCAAAATCTATAAATACCCTACACTATTCATTGTCTTCTTCACTCAAAATCCCTAACCCTAGCCGCTGCAAGTCCACACGGCCTCTCTACCACGCTCGTGCGCCGCTCCCCACTTCATTTTTTGACGCCCAATCTCTTTCCCTTAGCGTTTGTTTACTCTTTTCACTTCTATTTTACTTATTTCTAATGCTTATTATCAAAATAATCTTCATTCTTTTCATAATATTTTCATTTTGCTCATTATTCTATCATTTAATTTCATTCTTAGGTTATTTATCATACATTTCATGTTGAATCGAGTTGTTAGGAAAGCCTCATTCTATTGTCATACCCATGCCATTACTATGCTCATTCTCATGCTATTACCATGCTAATGTCACGAAATTATGCTATCAAATTGATTATTCTGGTTGAGTTTCGTTAGTATTAGTAGTTTTGGTTGAACTTGTTAGTTCAAATTCATGGCTTTTCCCTTTTCAAATTCGTTTACCTACTATTATTCTTTTTTTATATTCACGTGGTAAAAAAACCGCCATCCTTGCTTCAAAGAAAATAAAGGGAGCGTGATCTTCCTCGGGTCCTACTGCGGAAATTCGTCACTTTTTCCTACAGTTCCCTATTGGGCCCCAAGAAGAACTTTTCCAAATACTCCGGGCCCAACCTTTAATTGCGGGCAGCTGCATTGACTAGGCTGCAGTAGAAAAAGTTCAGTTGGCTGATGTGATTTAGGCCCTCCTAACCACCGACCCTTGGGAGCTTTTCTTTGGGATCATCGAGCCAACGTATCTCAGACTCACGATGGAACTATGCTCAACGTTTTATCTTCAGACCGTAATGACAAACTATGATAATCTCGACACGGTCCAATTTTTCCTAGGCGGATTAGTCCGCCAACTAAGCGTCCCAGAATTTGAAATTGCACTGGGCTTATATACGAAGGAGTTCAAGGAGGAGAATGACTTACGTGCTCTCAACCGTCACATCCATCGTTCTCTTTCACGGTGCTGGGATGCACTAATACCACATTCAGCCACCTACAACCCCAGTCGCTCCAAGGCATCAGTTTCCCTCCATTCTTGAGGTACTTACATTCTATTTTATCTTACACCTTGATAGGGCGGAGAGATAGCACCAGCGTCATCACCACTCACGACATCTACTACTTATGGTGTATGTCGCATGGGCATGTCTTCGACCCCGCCTACTTTATCGCCCTTGCCATTTGCCACCAGACGGAGTGACATCGGAAGGGGGTCATCTCCATTGGCCCTCATGTGACTCGACTGGCGTGACACTTCGGGCTTCTCGACACCGCAGCACAAGAATCATCCTTGACCCTCATTGGCCAAATGTCTCCACAAGGCATCTCAAGCATGTTAAGCATGAGGATGATTGAAAAGCGCCGAGGAACCTACCCTCCTCAATATTGTCTCGCCCAATCTACCAAGGAGGAGGCCCCCGAGGACATTACTGATGATGTCCTTCTACAGCACGAGGACCCAGTGTCTCAGCCACCATGCTCCCATCGTCTAGTTCATGCGGTGACTTCATATGCTGACATCTCTGAGCGCCTCACTTGATTCGAGCAGCAGTGTTTTCAATAATTTGATAACATTGATGCTACTCTACAGTAGATTTGTCAACACTTCCACATCTTATCGCCACCCCACCTCGCGAACCATCCGGCGATGATGATGTTTAATTTTATTTTATCTTTATTTTTATTTTATGTTTGTATTAATTTTACCTTTAACTTTTAAATGTTATTTCCTTTTTGTTAGTATTTTAGGTTTTATAAACAAATCTCGATTAATTATTTATGAGTAATTATTCTTCTTAATATCCCCTAAAAATTTCCTAACTTTGTCACAGTTAGAAAGAGCTCCAAAGCTCATCCTCGCATAGGAACTAAAAACTCCACCAAGAAAGGTTCTTCACGACTGCCATGTCCTACTTGACCACAACCATAGCTACCACTAGATATAATATTCTTTTGGCGCAAGACTTATGGACTAATGAACCTCTACCACCACTAGAGTATCCTCCTTCACCCTCACGCCGATTATTCTCCAAAACTCCAGTTCAAGGAAATTTATTCATCACTCAGGAAGTTTCACTTCTCCCCTATCTTATATTTATATTCTTTTCTATATATCTATCTTTGTACATTGAGGGCAATGTACATCTTAAGTGTGGGGGGTATTCATTTCACTATCAGAAAAAATCCCTTAATGGTTGCCTTGTTCTCTTGAAAAGCTCTCATATCATGTTTAGATAAATTTTGATTGATTTATGATTTTTATTGATATATCTTAAATTAAAACATAGACACTCATGCAAATGTTTATTTAAACTTTAAGACATTAAAGAATTAAGGATGATAAGTTAATTTTTAAGAATTTAAAATTTTAGGTTGTTTCCCCAAGTTTAGGTATTACTTTGAGATGGAATTCACAAGTTTGAACATTAAAAAGCCATAATTTTTGTGAGATCTTGAGCCTTTAGAGCATCTATTATTTCTTTCATGCTTACTTTCATTATGAGTGTGTCAGTATTGAATTGTTATTCTAAAACTTGCTTGATTATGCATGTCAAGACCACACCATTTGATTTGATATGTCAAAATGATAAAGGCACTTAGGTTTAACCCACTCACTCCATAAAAGCCTCCCTTCACAATTAACCCTTAGTGAACCCCCTTGAGCCTAACAACCCATTCATTGATTTACCCCCAATATTAACCCATAACTCATTATTGTTGAAATCCCCTAAATTCATTTGATCCCTATTTTTGTCGAGATTTGAGTTGGAATAGTTGCTTAGCTATGTTTTATTCTATTTTGTAATTTGACTTGTTGAAAAAAAATACATGTATACATATTAGTAGTAGTGATCTTCTGAGCTTAAGTAGTTAAATTCCACATTCTGAGAAAAAGCTCTATTCTATGCAATTGATAACTTGTCATTTTTCTAGTTAGGCAATTTTTCAATTCAATCTCGATTCTAACCTTTTCTTTCAGCTTGTGACTACACCCTCTAACCAAAGCCACATTACAACCTTTTAAGGACCTTTTGATTGATGTTTC
Source organism: Gossypium arboreum (assembly GCF_025698485.1). NCBI lineage: Eukaryota > Viridiplantae > Streptophyta > Magnoliopsida > Malvales > Malvaceae > Gossypium > Gossypium arboreum. The sequence goes on from NC_069078.1 coordinate 62,136,843, forward strand.
ATCTCAATTTATAGTGGTGGAGATTTGATTTTCATGCAAGCCTATGGTAATGACTTTTCATTATTGACTATTGAGTGCTTCATTTATTGTCCTTAAACACCTTGGTGATTTGAGTGAATCTTTAGTAAGGATGTGAAACTTTGTGACATTTTGAATCAAAGGTAATTACTTAGACGATGGGAGACACTTATGTTTTCATGATAAAATACTTAACTTGGAATGTTTGAAACTTTGATGTTCTTTCAGTTGAATTTTCAATGTATGATTACCTATGGATTATTTTGAGATATTATCGATAGATATTAAAAGTTGAGAAGAATTTATGTTGATTATGATTTGAGGATTTTGCTTGAGGACAAGCAAATGCTTAAGTGTAGGGGTATTTGATAAATCGTAATTTATACATATTTCTATCCCATGCTTAGCGCATTTTATGGATGATTCTTTCTTAAAATTGGTGAATTCAATGCTCCTAATGCCTTAATTTCATGTTTTATACTTAGGTGAGCATAGGAGAGTGAAAGGAACGAGAAACGGGCCAAAAATGGAGAAAATGGGCCAATGTACGAAATCAACACGGCCTGGACCTCCTGACACGGGCAGACCACATGGCCCTATCAATTTGGCAGAATTGAAGCACGACTCACACAGGTGGACCACACGCCCGTGCCTATTTAACAGGCTTGACTATGGCCTGAAGTAATCGCACACGAGCGTGTCCGTGCCGAGCCCAAGTTTAGTCCAATTCGGAAAAGGCCAATTTTGAGGGTTCTTAGGCATTCTAAAGCCTATAAATTCACTCTAGAGGAGGAGGAAAAGAGGAGGCATAGGGAGGAGGCAGGGAACTGCTCAAGGAAAGCCGATTGATCCATCTCAGAAGCTGGATTCATCATCAAGACTGAAGATCTCCCCTCAATTTCCCTTCAGGAGTTTAGGGTTTTTCTTTATGTTTTGTATTCATTATTCTTCTAAGATGTTTACCTTTTTAGTTATGAACTAAAACCCCTAAATACCTAAGAGGAATGAAACCTAAGACAAATCTTGTTATTATTATCTGAATTGTATGATAAATATTTGACTTGTTCTTAATTATGTGTTCTTAATTCTTGTTTTGATATTCCAAGATATTGATTCAAGTTAAACTCTTATTCAGAGGAGGAATAGACCTTGTCTAAGAGTACATTTTTTGTAATTAAGCAGAGTTGGTTGTGCGCCTAGAGATAGGGTGACAAGATTTTGCCGGATTAGGGTGAAACCTAATAAAGGGATCCATAAATCGAGTTAATGCAACTTTAGGGAGTTAATTAGAAAGAGATTTCAATTATTCAACCTGGGGTTAGACGTTGTTAGTCTCGAGAGGGATAATAATGTAACTTAGGGATTTCTACGGATCAAGTCAAATGAATAAATCGTCCGATTCAGAGTCAGATAATAAGTGAAGTCTAGGTGGATTTTTCCTTAGGTATTGTCTTAATTCAATCGTTTTTCCAAAAGTAATTCCCCAATTCTATTTTCTGTGAATCCTTAGTTTAGTTAATTATTTAGTTAAAACAAACCCTATTATTCTTAGGATAGATAATAGAAAGACAGTCATTACTAGTACTTTTAGTTCCTTTGGGTTCGACAATCCGGTCTTGCTAAAACTATACTACTGTTCGATGGGTACATTTGCCTTCATCGTGATAATAGTTAGTTTCAAGAATGATTCATTATAAATATTCAAAACCTGTCACGAATATCATGCATCACTCAATCCTAAATTCAACTTCCCTCTTTGGAGGCAGTCCAGGTAATTCCTCCAAAAACACATCTGTAAACTCACTTACCACTGGTACTAACTCAATCTTCAATTTAGATGCTTGAGTATTCAATACAAAAACGAGGTAAGCTTCATATCCTTTTCTCAAATATCTCACTGCCGACAAGGACAATATCACCACAGGCAAGTTATCCGTTCTACCTAATTCAACCTAAAGAACATCCCCGCTTTTACACTTCAACTAAATAACTTTTCTCCCATAGTCCACTACAACACTATGAGAAGTCAACCAATCCATTCCAAGGATTACATCAAAATCATCAAACAACAATAACATGAAGTTTGCCAGAAAATAATGACCTCTAATCGTCAAAGGAAAATTTCTACATACTTGGTCTGTAACACTCCGTACCCGAGACCGTTGTCGGAGTCGACCACGAGGTGCTAACAGACTTAATTCACTTATTTTCACAGTCCATTTTAAAAATTTCCAGACAGCTGGCTAACTGCATCACTGTCACCTTAAAAATTATATCTTGAGTTCAAAAACTCGAAAATAAGTTTCGTAATTTTTCCCTGAAACTAGACTCATATATCCATATAGAAATTTTTTTCTAGAATTTTTGGTCGGTCCAATTAGTACAGTTTATTAGTTAAAGTCTCCCCTATTACAGGGTTCGACTACACTGACCTTCCTGCATTGTGACTTAGATAACTCCTTGTACAGGGCTTCAATACTTTTGCCGTTTGTTTCTAATGAAACTAGACTCAAAAAGGAATCTATAAATATATGGAATGACTTCTAATTATTTCTTGTTAATTTATAATGAATTTCCAAAATCAGATCAGGGGATCCAGAAATCGCTCTGGCCCTGTCCCACGAAAACTTAAATATCTCTTAAAATACGACTCATATGACCGTTTCGTTTCTTCCATATGGAAGTACATTCATCAAGGTTCGATTAGATAATTTATTCACTATTTAATTCCATTCCTACCATTTTTAGTGATTTTTCAAATTCACACCACTGCTGCTGTCAGCATCTGCCTTTAAGGTAGACTTTACCTATTACATAGTTTCCATGATTCAACTAACCCTTTAGCATATATAGCACAAAGTATGATCGTGATTAACCATTCCAATGGCCAATCATTGCCAAGCATATCCACACCTCTCAATAACCATATACTGTGACAGCCCAAAATTGACCCTAGTCGGAATGTGGTTTCGGGACCACAAAACCGAGGCATAAAAATAATTAAAATTTATTTTGATGCCTATAATATGTGTGCTCATGTATGACATTTTATGATGATTGATTTAGTGTTATAAAGGTGAATTCCACTAGAAAGGACTTAGTAGTGAACTTTGAAAGTACGATAGGGAAATGTGTGATGACTAATTAAAGCATGCATGCAAAATAATGGACTTGCATGTCAAATTCCCTTTTACAAGTGATGGCGGCCATGACAAAGAGATATGGGCTAAACATGTCATGAAACATGTTTTGTTGGGCATTAGGGAGAAATAATAAACAAATAAGCATGGGTAAGAAAAGAATGAAAAAAAAATGTGTGAGAGAGTAGCATCCCCCATTGCCGTGCAACCAAGAAGAAAAAACAAAAAATTTGTTCATCCTTGTTCTCTCCTTTTTGGCCAAAAATACTAAGAGGAAGAAGGGATTTTTGCTTCATTGCCTTTGTTTAGAAGAGATCTAGAAGGTGATTTGGCTAAATTTGCATCAAGAGTAAGGTATGTATGAGGTTGTGTTGGGAGTTTCATGCATGTTTTGGTTGCTAATTTGATGTGCATGTTAGCCATGGCTCAAATCTTTGTTATGCCATGGAAATGGCATTTGGCCAAAGTTGTTATGGTGATAAAGCCATTGCATGCTAAGTGTGAAACTTGATGATGATGCATGCAATGATGGATTGTCTACCTATGAGTAAGATTTTGAGCTTTCTTTTGTTTTATCATGATTGAAGTTGAAAAGAAGCATGATTGTCATATTCGCCATGATGCATTCTTGAGCATGATTCATGCTTCTTGCATGTTAGTTAAAATTTGTGTTTTGGATGGCTATGGACACCTTGAAATTGGCCATGCTCATATATGCATATATATGATTGCACATTATGTTTTGGTTATGAACTAAGTGATGAATATATTGGTTTAAAGAAGAAGATGTGGAAGAATGCTTGTGAAATTGCAAGCACAATTTGCCTAGCACACATGTAGGTGCTTGATGCTATATTATAAGTTTTGGGCCACAATGTGCAAAGCATTAATTAGTAAATTGCATGCTGTTTTTGTGAGGTATTAAGTGCAAAATTGACCTCAACATGTACATGAATATTCGCCTTGGGTAGCCTATTGAAGGCCTTAGCATTTCCTTGATGCTCGAATAAATTGTATTGAATTGCTTGATGTAGTATAAAATGTGCATGACCATTGTGTATTCAAGCTAAAGGGTGGCCATATGACCATTTAAACTCCTTGTCATATTCGCCAAAAGCTAGCACATTGAGGTTTTAATAAATTGAATTTGTTTGAATTAGCTCAAGAGCTTAGAGGGCCACAATTGGACAAGGGAAAGAGAAAGTGATCGAATAGCCGAAAAAGCCGTTCGACAACATCCGAGGTAAGTCCTCAAGAAGTGACCCTACTTGAATTGTGTGAAATAAAGTATGGATGTGTATTGATTATTGATTGTGTATGCATGAGTATTTGAATTCTACCGGGCTAAGTCCCAAGGCGAATATGCTTGTGACTATAATTGCGTTTGAGCCTTAGTAACGAAAATGAATTATGTATGTCCAATGATAATTGATGTATGTGTTCATGGGAAATTGAATGATATCCGGGCTAAACTCAAGACAATTATGCTGAAATTATATCCGGTTAAGACCAAGGCAATTGCGCTTAGTGGCTACATCCGGCTAAGACCAAGGCATTTGTGCGAGACATTCTATCGGGCTAAGACCGAAGGCATTTGTGCACGTGATTATATCCGGTTATATTCAAGAATCTTGGGCTGGAGGTGAGTGTTGGTTGCTGTAATGAATTCAATTAGTACACTCGAAAAGCCCAAAGGATAAGGTACGTTATATGTGCATCGGAAAGTCGACATGTTTGAGCAACATTCGCTCAATCGACTAATGAATTTCAGTTATTGAATTGATTGATACTTTGTGAAATTATATAATGATGAAGTGTGAAGTAAGAATGTGTATAAATGAAATGATGCATTTGGCTATGTGAATGTATTGCTGTAATTAGAGTTGATTATATTCCTTGAGACTTACTAAGCATAAAAATGCTTACCCGTTGCTTTGGCTCTCGGTTTTCTAGATTTCGCCGAGGCAATCGGATTTGGGATCGTTGAAGTCAAGTCATTCACACTATCAAGCCTCCATTTTGGTATAAATTTTTATTGAACTTGAGATGGCATGTATAGGACTACCTCTTGTTTGTTAAATATGTTGTAATGTAAGTATGTACGGCCATGCGAAAATGGCTCGAAAAGGAAGCATGAACTTAGACTAATTGTGGGTTGTATGTATATATTTGGTGTCATGATGTGGCTATGGCTTGAAATGGGAATGTTGGTCATATGATCAGCCATTGGCATGGTTAAAATGATCATATATGAACCTATGTATGGCAAGACTAGTTGATTCATGGAGACTACCAAATAGGTAAGTCCTACCTTAAAAACAGATGCTGCCAGCTGCAGTGGCATGAATGTGAAAAATCACCAAAATTCATAGGAATGGAATTAAATAGTGAATAAGCTATGTAAATGAACCTTGATGAGTCTATTTTCATATGGAAGAAACTAAATGGTCATAGGAGTTACAGGTTAAGAGATATTAAAGCTATTGTGAAACAGGGCCAGAATGGTTTCTGGGTTCCCTGTCGCAACTTTAAAAATTCACTATAAATTATCCAAAAAGAATTAGGAGACATACCTTATATGTACAGATTTCATTTTGAGTCTAGTTTCATTAGAAACAAACGACACCAGCATTAAAGCCCTGTACAGAGAGATATTCAAGTTATACCGCGCGAAGGTCAGAGCAGTCGATCCCTGTAACATGGGTAACTTTAACTAATAAACTGTACCAATTTGCCCAACAAAAAATCCTAGAAATAAATCCATGGATGGATATATGAGTCTAAATTCAGGTAAAATTTACGAAACCAGTTTCCGAGTTTTGAAACTCGAGATATGATTTTTAAGGCGACAGTGATGCAGCATTTCCAGCCTGACTGGAAATGTCAAATTGGTGGGCAAACCATGTGAACTTGGCTTGTTAACCCCTCGGGTCCGACATCGGCGATGGTCTCGGGTTTGGGGTGTTACAATTTTATTGGTATCAGAGCCACGGTTTAGTCGATTCTAGGACTACCGTGATGTGTTTGGGGTCTAGCTATACATGCCATTAAATGATGAATCGATAGTGTGATGATTTCTGACAATTTGACTTTATGTTTGTTTATAGCAATGGATCCCGATCCCAACCGAGCGATAGCTGATGATGTGGAGAGTGTGGCGCTGCTCCGCAAGAAGGGACAACGCCGCCGGACTCTCAACCTATGGCCACAATCCTAATGACGAGGCTAGGCAAGCCTTTTATAGTGTGATGAACGAATGGTTTAATCAATACATTCGAACCAACACTACTGTTCCACAACCTCCATTCTCGACAAATGCAACCCCGCACCTACAATACCTCCGTGATGACCAAATAAGGTCAAGTAAGCCCCGATCGATAGGATTCGAAAACATGGGGCCACTTGAATTTAAGGCTACGGATGATGATGATGCCGAGCGAAAGCTGAATTATGGTTAGATAACACTATCCGGTGCTTGATGAGCTATCCACACACCGATGAGTGCTTAAAGTGTACCATCTCCTTGCTACGTGAGTCCGCCTACTATTGGTGGAGTACTCGACTTACGTGGTGCCTAGAGAGCAAGTGACTTGGGAATTCTTTCAAACCGAAGTTCAAAAAAGTATATCGATCGAGATTCATCGACCAAAAGCGGAGGGAATTTCTTGATCTTAAGCAAGGTTCTATGTCCGTTATCGACTACGAACGAAAGTTTGTGAGGCTTAGCAGACGCTGCGAGAATGCATTTCGTCCGAAGCTATTATGTGTAAACGCTTGAGGATGGGCTGAATGATGATATAAGGATGTTTGTTGGCATTCTCGAGATACGAGAGTTCGTAGTACTTGTTGAGCGAGCTTGTAAAGTCAAGAGCTTAGAAAGGAGAAACAAAAAGCTGATGTGGGGATTGGAGAATTCGAAAGAGGTCCTCGGAAAGTCTCTTCAACAAGCATCGAAGAGATTTCGAGATGATGCGAGCCGATCTAGAGGCGTTTGGGCTTTTCTAGACGAGGACGCGATCGACCCCTGTGACCACACGAGTCACTTCGATCGTGATGGTGGAAATGATCGCCGAGAGAGGCGGAGTGTCCACATTGTGGCAAATGGCATTCGGGAGCTGTTGGTTTCGTGATCGCTCTCGCTATAAGTGTGGATCGGCCGACCACTTTATGAAGGATTGCCCGAGGATGCATGAGCAGAATGTAAGTCGAGTGCAAACCCGGGTGCTACCATCGCCGAGGTAGGCCACCTAGAAATATGGGCAATGTCGTTGGCGGTCGAGAGGATCTAGAGATGCTACCATCGGATCTCGAGGCTCGTGCTCTGCTAGGACTTATGCCATACGCGCACGCCGAGGATCTGCCTCTCCGGATGTTATTACCGGTACTTTCACTCTTTTCAATACAAATGTGATTGCTTTGATTGACCTTGGTTCTACTCATTCATATATATGTGAAACCTTAGCATCCAAAGAAGACTTTGCCTATTGAGTCTCTCGAGTTTGTAATTCGGTGTCAAACCCCTTGGGTCATTACGTGCTTGTTAACAAAGTGTGCAAGAAAAGTCCCCTAGTGTTCCGAGGTTCTTGTTTTCGGCGGACTCAATGCTTTTGCCGTTCGATGAGTTCGATGTTATTCTTGGTTTGGATTGGTTGACCATGCACGATGCGGTTGTAAATTGCAAGAGCAAGACTATCGATTTGAGGTCGCGAATAATGAAATAGTTCGGGTTGAGTCCACGGACTTAAAGGGTTGCCACCGTAATATCGCGATGTTGGCCCGTAAATATGTAAGAAAAGGTGCGAAGCGTACCTTGCGACGTGCTTTCGATGACAAGGAATCGAGAAGAAACCCGAATCTGTGCCGTGGTTTGTGAATACCGGATGTTTTCCCGAGGAATTGCGGGTTTACCACTTGTTCGGGAAATAGAATTTGGCATCGAATTGGTACCGGTACCACTCCAATTTCGATAGCTCCGTATCGTATGGCACCAACGGAATTAAAGGAGTTGAAAGCTCGGTTGCAAGAATTGGTGGATAGAGGTTTTGCTGCCCGAGTTTTTCGCCTTAGGGTGCGCGGTGTTGTTCGTGAAGAAGAAGGATGGAACCATGCGATGCAGATCGACTATCGTCGACTTAACAAAGCGACGATAAAGAACAAATATCCGTTGCCACGTATTGATGACTTGTTCGATCAATGAAGGGAGCCTCGGTGTTCTCGAAAATAGATTTGAGATCGGGCTACTATCAATTGCGAATCCGAGATTGAGACGTGCCCAAGACCGCCTTGAGCGAGATATGGTCACTATGAGTTCCTAGTGATGCCGTTTGGGCTCACTAATGCCCTGCGGTATTTATGGATTTAATGAATCGAATCTTTAGACCATATTTGGATCGATTCGTAGTCGTGTTCATTGATGACATCTTGGTCTATTCAAGAAATGAGACCGAACATCTTGAACACTGCGGTTAGTCTTTGCAAATTTTACGGGACAAGCAATTATATGCTAAGTTCAGCAAGTGTGAGTTACGGTTAAGAGAGGTTAGCTTCTTGGGTCATGTGGTATGCTGATCGGGTATTCGAGTCGACCGAATAAAATTTCAGCCATACTAAATTGGAAGCCTCAGAAATATTCTTGAGGTTCAAGCTTTTTGGGGCTTGCTTAGGTTATTACCGACGATTTGTAAAGGCTTCTCAACGATAGCCACGCCGATGACGGCTTACTCCAAAAGGACGTTAAGTTCGAATGGACGGAGAAATGCCAAAAAGTTTCGATCAACGAAAACTTATTTGATGAAGCCCCAATTCTAGTGCAACCCGAGTCCCAAGAAAGAGTTTGTCATCTATAGCGACGCCTCTCTACTTGGGTTAGGTTGCGTATTAATGCAAGAAGGTCGAGTTGTGGCCTGCGTCGAGGCAATTAAAGCCACATGAGAAAAATTATCCGACTCATGATCTCGAATTGGCCGCCATCGTATTCGCCTTTAAAGATTTGGCGACATTACTTATTTGGTGAAAGGTGCCATGTATACTCGGATCACAAAAGTCTCAAGTATTTGATGACCCAAAGAGACTTAAATCTGCGACAAAGACGTTGGCTCGAGTGTTAAAGGATTATGAGTGATCATTGACTATCACGGGAAAGGCGAATGTGGTTGCGGATGCCTTGAGTCGTAAATCGTTATTCACTTTACGAGCGATGAATGTGCACTTGTCTATCTCGATCCGACGGTGTGTTAGTGGCTGAATTGAAAGCCAAACCATTATTGACACACCAAATTCGAGAAGCTCGGAAAGTCGATGACGAGTTGGTTGCAAAACGGGCTGCGTGTGTTCGAACAAGGACTCGGAGTTTCAAATCGGCGATGACGATTGTTTGAGGTTCAAAAGTCGTCTGTGTGTCCCAAAGAATTGAACTCATTTCGATAATTTGAATGAAGCCCATTGTAGCCGAATGGCAATCCACCGGGAGTACGAAGATGTACAATGATTTGAAACGTCGATTTTGGTGGCATGGTATGAAGCGAGACATCTCCGACTTTGTTTGAGATGTTTAATATGTCAACAAGTGAAAGCGGAACATCGGTGCCTTGAGATTACTTCACCAATCACGATACCCGAGTGGAAATGGGATCGAGTCACAATGGACTTTGTATCCGGACCGCCATTGTCGTGAGTAAGAAGGATGCGGTTTGGGTCGTGGTAGATCGATTGACTAAGTCGGCCCACTTTGTCCCCCGACGTCACGGATTTTTCAATGGACAAATTAAGCGGAATTGTACGTTTCTCGATTGTGAAATTACACGGGTGCCTATTTCTATTGTTTTGGATAGAGATCCGAGATTTACCTCGCGATTTTGGAAAAAGTTGCAAGAAGCTTTGGGTACCAAGTTGCATTTCAAGACCGCCTTTCACCCCCAAACCGATGGTCAATCCGGCGGATAATTCGAGATACTTGAGGATATGTTAAGATGTTGCGTCCTCGAGTTTAGTGGTTCATGGGAGCAGATTTGCCGTTAATTGAATTCGCTTACAACAACGACTTTCAATCAAGTATTAAGATGGCACCCTACGAGGCCTTATGCGATTCGTAAATGCCGACGCCATTGTTTTGACCGAGCTCGGTGAAAGCAAGATTTTCGGTGGATTTGATTAGGGATCTTTGAGCAGAAAGTGAAAGTAATCTGTGAAAGTCGAAGATAGCCTCCGATCATCGAAGTCGACGCGGATCTGAAGCGTAAGGATGTCGAGTATCGTGGGTGATAAAGTGTTTCTCAAGGTATCGCCTTGGAAAAAGATACTCGTGTTCTACCGTAAGGGCAAGTTGAGCCCGAGGTTCATTGGACCATATGAGATATCAGAGCGAGTCGGTCCAGTGGCATATCGCTTGATTTTGCCCCCTGAACTCAAAAAGGTTCACGATGTCTTCCATGTTTCGATGCTTCGACGCTATAGATCCGATCCATCGCACGTGATTAGTCCATCGAAATTGAAATTCAAGCCAATATGAGTTATGAGGAAGAACCGATTCGTATCCTATCACGGAAGTGAAAGAGTTGCGAAACAAGCGGGTTCCGCTAGTGAAGGTGTTATGGCTCAAGCACGGGATAGAAGAAGCTACTTGGGAGACCGAGAACTCTATGAAAGAGCGATATCCAAACCTATTTACGGTAAGATTTTTGGGACGAAAATTTCTTAAGTGGGGAGAGTTGTGACACCCAAAATTGACCCTAGTCGGAATGTGGTTTCGGGACCACAAAACCGAGGCATAAAAATAATTAAAATTTATTTTGATGCCTATAATATGTGTGTGCTCATGTATGACATTTTATGATGATTGATTTAGTGTTATAAAGGTGAATTCCACTAGAAAGGACTTAGTAGTGAACTTTGAAAGTACGATAGGAAATGTGTGATGACTAATTAAAGCATGCATGCAAAATAATGGACTTGCATGTCAAATTCCCCTTTACAAGTGATGGCGGCCATGACAAAGAGATATGGGCTAAACATATCATGAAACATGTTTTGTTGGGCATTAGGGAGAAATAATAAACAAATAAGCATGGGTAAGAAAAGAATGAAAAAAAATGTGTGAGAGAGTAGCATCCCCCCATTGCCGTGCAACCAAGAAGAAAAAACAAAAAATTTGTTCATCCTTGTTCTCTCCTTTTGGCCAAAAATACTAAGAGGAAGAAGGGATTTTGCTTCATTTCCTTTGTTTAGAAGAGATCTAGAAGGTGATTTGGCTAAATTTGCATCAAGAGTAAGGTATGTATGAGGTTGTGTTGGGAGTTTCATGCATGTTTTGGTTGCTAATTTGATGTGCATGTTAGCCATGGCTCAAATCTTTGTTATGCCATGGAAATGGCATTTGGCCAAAGTTGTTATGGTGATAAAGCCATTGCATGCTAAGTGTGAAACTTGATGATGATGCATGCAATGATGGATTGTCTACCTATGAGTAAGATTTTGAGCTTTCTTTTGTTTTATCATGATTGAAGTTGAAAAGAAGCATGATTGTCATATTCGCCATGATGCATTCTTGAGCATGATTCATGCTTCTTGCATGTTAGTTAAAATTTGTGTTTTGGATGGCTATGGACACCTTGAAATTGCCATGCTCATATATGCATATATATGATTGCACATTATGTTTTGGTTATGAACTAAGTGATGAATATATTGGTTTAAAGAAGAAGATGTGGAAGAATGCTTGTGAAATTGCAAGCACAATTTGCCTAGCACACATGTAGGTGCTTGATGCTATATTATAAGTTTTGGGCCACAATGTGCAAAGCATTAATTAGTAAATTGCATGCTGTTTTTGTGAGGTATTAAGTGCAAAATTGACCTCAACATGTACATGAATATTCGCCTTGGGTAGCCTATTGAAGGCCTTAGCATTTCCTTGATGCTCGAATAAATTGTATTGAATTGCTTGATGTAGTATAAAATGTGCATGACCATTGTGTATTCAAGCTAAAGGGTGGCCATATGACCATTTAAACTCCTTGTCATATTCGCCAAAAGCTAGCACATTGAGGTTTTAATAAATTGAATTTGTTTGAATTAGCTCAAGAGCTTAGAGGGCCACAATTGGACAAGGGAAGGAGAAAGTGATCGAATAGCCGAAAAAGCCGTTCGACAACATCCGAGGTAAGTCCTCAAGAAGTGACCCTACTTGAATTGTGTGAAATAAAGTATGGATGTGTATTGATTATTGATTGTGTATGCATGAGTATTTGAATTCTACCGGGCTAAGTCCCAAGGCGAATATGCTTGTGACTATAATTGCGTTTGAGCCTTAGTAACGAAAATGAATTATGTATGTCCAATGATAATTGATGTATGTGTTCATGGAAATTGAATGATATCCGGCTAAATCAAGACAATTATGCTGAAATTATATCCGGTTAAGACCAAGGCAATTGCGCTAGTGGCTACATCCGGACTAAGACCCGAAGGCATTTGTGCGAGACATTCTATCCGGGCTAAGACCCGAAGGCATTTGTGCACGTGATTATATCCGGTTATATTCCGAAGAATCTTGGGCTGGAGGTGAGTGTTGGTTGCTGTAATGAATTCAATTAGTACACTCGAAAAGCCCAAAGGATAAGGTACGTTATATGTGCATCGGAAAGTCGACATGTTTGAGCAACATTCGCTCAATCGACTAATGAATTTCAGTTATTGAATTGATTGATACTTTGTGAAATTATATAATGATGAAGTGTGAAGTAAGAATGTGTATAAATGAAATGATGCATTTGGCTATGTGAATGTATTGCTGTAATTAGAGTTGATTATATTCCTTGAGACTTACTAAGCATAAAAATGCTTACCCCGTTGCTTTGGCTCTCAGTTTTCTAGATTTCGCTCGAGGCAATCGGATTTGGGATCGTTGAAGTCGAAGTCATTCACACTATCAAGCCTCCATTTTGGTATAAATTTTTGATTGAACTTGAGATGGCATGTATAGGACTACCTCTTGTTTGTTAAATATGTTGTAATGTAAGTATGTACGGCCATGCGAAAATGGCTCGAAAAGGAAGCATGAACTTAGACTAATTGTGGGTTGTATGTATATATTTGGTGTCATGATGTGGCTATGGCTTGGAAATGGGAATGTTGGTCATATGATCAGCCATTGGCATGGTTAAAATGATCATATATGAACCTATGTATGGCAAGACTAGTTGATTCATGGAGACTACCAAATAGGTAAGTCCTACCTTAAAAACAGATGCTGCCAGCTGCAGTGGCATGAATGTGAAAATCACCAAAATTCATAGGAATGGAATTAAATAGTGAATAAGCTATGTAAATGAACCTTGATGAGTCTATTTTCATATGGAAGAAACGAAATGGTCATAGGAGTTACAGGTTAAGAGATATTAAAGCTATTGTGAGACAGGGCCAGAATGGTTTCTGGGTTCCCTGTCGCAACTTTAAAAATTCACTATAAATTATCCAAAAAGAATTAGGAGACATACCTTATATTTACAGATTCCATTTTGAGTCTAGTTTCATTAGAAACAAACGACACCAGCATTAAAGCCCTGTACAGAGAGATATTCAAGTTATACCGCGCGAAGGTCAGAGCAGTCGATCCCTGTAACATGGGTAACTTTAACTAATAAACTGTACCAATTGGCCCAACAAAAAATCCTAGAAATAAATCCATGGATGGATATATGAGTCTAAATTCATGGAAAATTTACGAAACCAGTTTCCGAGTTTTGAAACTCGAGATATGATTTTTAAGGCGACAGTGATGCAGTTTTCCAGCCTGACTGGAAATGTCAAATTGGTGGGCAAAACATGTGAACTTGGCTTGTTAACCCCTCGGGTCCGACACCGGCGATGGTCTCGGGTTTGGGGTGTTACATATACATACAAAATGATTATAACATTATGCTCAAAAATATATATAAGCCATTTTCGCATGGCTATCCAAATTTGTACAATACCGAAAGGTACATGACCAACATCAAAAAGGGTAGTCCTATACATGCCATTTCAAAGTTCAACCAAAAGTGTACCAAAAGAGCTTTGATAGTGTGGACGACTTTGACTTCAACAATCCCGAGTCCGATAGCTGAGGAACCAAAATCTATAAAACAGAGATTCAGAGAAACGGAGTAAGCATTTAATGCTTAGTAAGTTTTGAGCCATGAAATTAGACACAACTAAAGTGTAGCATTCCTATGGCTAAACGGATAATTTCGTATGCACAAATTCTCAATATTATACTTACTTCACATTACCAACCCTTATATTCATACACAAAAGATCAACTTAGCCAAAGGCCGGTAGCTCATTTATCGACTGAGCGAATACTATTTGTAAGGAATCAACTAATTCAATGCATATACGAACATACCTCATCGCTGGGATTTTACGAGCGTATTAATTGAAATTATTACAGCAAGATCGCTCATTCCCAAGCCAAGTACCTTCGGGATTTAACCGGATATAGCTACTCGCTCGAATGCCTTTGGGACATAGCCCGGATATAGTAACTCGCACAATTGCCTTCGGGACTTAGCCTGGATATAGTAACTCGCACAAATGCCTTCGGGACTTAGCCCGGATATAGTAACTCGCACAAATGCCTTCGGGACTTAGCCCGGTTATCATCCGAATATTCATGCACATATCAATAAATCATGACACATCTATATTTCATTTTCATAATTAGAGTTCAAACACAAGTCACGTATTAAGCATTCCCATTTTCGGCTCACTAGCCACATACAAACAGCATGGTTTAGTGTGCTTTACGACACGATCTCTATGCACGTACGGCTACCCGTCATACGTATAGACTTATTAACTCAACATATAATTCAAGTAGAATCATCATATCACCGTATATTTGTTATGCTCATACGTCATGACTTAATCAAATCATAAACTAAGTCTCATTACTCGAAAACTTACCTCGGATGTTGTCGAACGATTTCGATGGCTATTCAACCACTTTTTCCTTCCTTTTATCGGATTTAGTTCCCCTTTGCTCTTGAGCTTAATTTAACAAATAAATTGATTTAATCATTTGAGCATCAAAAAGAGGAACTCAAGGTACTTAGCCCATATATATACATTAGACATTAAAGTCACATACATATGAAATCATGAATCAACTCAACATATTAACCCACACTCTCTTTTAGCCGATTGTCTAAGCCAAGATAAAAGCATCAATATGCTTGCCTCTAACCGAATACATGCAACACCAATCTTCTTCATGTGGCCGAATATGCATGTCTATGTTGAGGCCGATTATAAGCTTACTACTTCCTACAAGTATGGTTACTTGTATTGACTATATATCATTTTGTTTCAAGTTCAAAACTTGGCTAATACGCATATATACACTAGTAATCAAATACTAACATTTTGCACTTCACCTTACTACCATTTCACATCTATTTTCTACCATGGCCGAATTACATCAAGACACCATTCCATTCAATTTTGGTCATGGGTTACACAAAGAACTTAATGTCTAACTCAAAAATGCCAAATAGAAAATCCAAGAGTCATCAATCACCATCACATGTATCATTACAAAGCTTCACACTTAGCATGCAAATGACATCAACACAAATCCACCTTAGCCGAAACTTAACTCATCTTCATGCCTCATCACCACAACATCAAACATCAACCAAGAAGACAACACCCATGGCCGAATATCATCTCCATCTCATAGCAAAGATTTAAACCATGGGCTAGGCAGAACTCAAACTAACAACTAAAAACATGCATGAATCTCATGGACAACATCAAACATACCTTAGCCTAGTAAACCACCATAGTCGATTTTCTCAAAGCTCTTCCCCCTTCTTCTCTTTCTTCTATTCGGCCAAGAACAAACATGAGAGCTTTTTTTTTTCTTTTCTTCTTTCAATTCACGGCAATGGAGGGGGCAACCACACACACATTTTTTTTTTGTTTCTCCTCCTACTAACACTAATATTTTATTGCCCATGTTCTTTATTTTATTATTCCTAACATAAGCATTAACATAACATGTTTATGACATGTTTTGCCCATAACTTTTTGTCTATCCTTAATGTCATGGCCGGCCACTACTTCTTAAGGGGGAAATTGACATGCAAGTCCACCCTTTTGATTTCATGCACTAATAGATCCTTATAGATCGACCCATCACATTTCAAAAGTGTCGCACATAAGTCCTATTAGCTAAATTCACATGCAATTGACTAAATCGAAGCTTAAAACTTTTACACATTCATATTCACATATTTTAGACAATAATCATTATATTCAAATAATTTGGTGACTCGGTTTAGCGGTCCCGAAACCGCTTTCCGACTAGGGTCACTTTAGGGCTGTCACATGGTCAACTAATACATGCTTGCCTAAAGGGTTGGACACTTTCACCACAAATTTAGTGGACTCAATTATCACATTCATACGGGGTATCAATTTCATACAAATATAGGAATGGGTAGACCCCGAGTCAGTCAAAGAAACGATAGATATATCATGGATAGAAAAGGTACCTATTATCACATCGAGAGACTCTTCCTTTTCACAGGCACGTATAGCATAAGTCCTTGCAGGTACTCTGCCCTCGGACTTCACATCAGCATCTCTAGGCAAACCTCTACTTCTAGCCTCACTTCCTGATTTCCTATGTGGTCTACCTATTGAAGGAGCGTTACCCTATGTCGCACTTTGATCCTTATCTTTATCGACCATCTCGAGACAACTACGAATAAAATGGTCCAACGACCCACATTTAAAATAGCCTCTTTCATTACCTAGGCACTCACCGAAATGAGGTCTACTGCACTGTGAACATTCTGGTCTATTTGGTCAGGCACTACCAACACTTACGATAGAAGTGGTTTGAGCTTTAAACACTGCATGCTGCTTGCTCTTGTTTCTACTCAAAAATTCTACTGACACATTTGATCGAGCAGAAAACTCTCTTGATCTTTTGGATAAGGTCTGGCGTGATTTCCCCATCTATCTTTTCTTTGAGTCACGAGACTCGATGTCAGCTCTTCTATTCTCTTTGGCCAATTCTTCAGCCTTGCAAGCTCTCTCAACAAGTACTACAAACTCCTTTAACTCTAAAATGCCAACTAATAGACAGATGTCTTCGTTCAATCCATCTTCAAACCTTTTACACATCGTGGCTTCTATGGATACGCACTCCCGCACATACTGAGTCTCACAAACTCGCGCTCATACTCTGTCACTGTCATACGGCCTTGTGTCAGTTCGAGGAATTCTTTCTTTTTTTGGTCGATGAACCTGTGGCTAATGTACTTCTTTCGAAACTGTTCTCAAAAGAATTCCCACGTTATCCGCTCTCTCGGTACGACCAACACCAGAGTATTCCACCATTGGTAGGCCGAGTCTTACAAGAGTGACACTACACATTTCATGCACTCCTCAGGTGTGCATGATAGCTTATCAAAGACCCTAATGATATTCTCCAACCAAAACTCTACTCTCTCTAGGTCATCATTTATATTTGCTCAAAATTCCTCAGCCCCGTGCTTTCTAATTCTATCCACTGGAGGTTTCTCTTTTCTAGCCATTTCTACTCCTTGAGAAGCTATATGAATGGTTTGAGGAATTGGGGGAGGTGGGGGGAGGTGGAGGATTCGGATTCATATGAATAAACTCTGAGTACCATGCATCCATCATATGGAGGTAAGCTTCTCTAGCCCCTCTACCCTGACTCATTGTTACGGCCCACTATCTACTGGTGCGGTCCCTTCAACGGGAGCCGGTGCTTCCACATCATCCGTTGTAGCCACGTCAGGATCCATTTACTATATATAAAAACATAATTTATTTCATTAGGATTCGTCACAGTATCAATATACAATTATGACATGTATAACTAGACTCGTACTCACGCTAGGTTAGTCCTAGAATTGACTAAACCATAACTCTGATACCACCAAATGTAACAACCTTACCTGAGTTTGAGGCTGAGACTGGGCATAAGGCATTACTTGACTTACACGCATGCAAACAGTCATTTCCGAGTTACAAAAACTAGATCAAATTTAAAACTTTTCTCTCTTAATCTAAATGTTCTTAATATAGGCCTATGAGTCCCAAATTACACTTGAAAATATCCTGGGATTAATCCAAACATCTTTAAAAACTTTAAAAAAATGTCACTTGAAACAGGAGCACACCCCCGTGTGGAAAGGCAACAGCCTGGTCTTGTTAAAGGCCCGTGTGGTACACACGGCTTATGCACAAAGGGACATGCCCGTGCCCCGAGCCCATGTGAATTAAATTCTAAATTCAAACTTACAGGGGTTTTCACACTGCCTGACACACGCCCGTGTCCCTTACACGGCCATGACACGTCTGTGTCTTAACCCATGCCTAAAAACCTTGACATTCTGTTTCTGATGTCAGCAACAATTTGGGGTACACGGCTTAGACACACGCCCGTGGCCAGTGGCCATGTCCTACAGATGGCTGAGACACACGGCCGTGTCTCTGCCCGTGTGTTTACTACCATGCATACTGACTTACAAATTCGAGGTGCAGGGGACACACAGTCGAACAACACGCCCATGGGGCTGACCGTGTGTCATACATGGCCTAGACACATGCCCATGTGTCTACACGTATAGACAATATAAAGCCATCTACCAAACCCTTTGCCACCCTAAAACACAATCTAACACCATTCCTCATACCAAAATCTAACATAACATGATTTTTCAACCAAGCAACCATAACTAAGACCTATATACATTTCATTTATTCAACCATACCAACAATTTCACATTCACGAACGGTTTTCTTGCATTCAGATAATAACTTTCAATATCGGCCATTTTTCATGGCCTTATACAAAATAAGTCAAGTATTAAATTAAGCCAACACTTTTGGCCAATTAACAATGTCACAAAGCTCAAAAGTCAAGATCCTATACCTGCCATAATCAAAATAAAAAACTAACTATACCAAGTGCTTCAGATGATAGTGTGACTAGCTTCTCCGACATATGCGATGATCCACAGGCTACTTTGACAGCACTATAAGAAAATGGAAAGGAAAATGGGTAAGCATAAAGCTTAGTAAGTTGCATGAAAATAAACATAAACTAATTATCATACAACAATATGCTTATGACCTTTCATGACTTGTTCATGAATACCATAAATAGACATAAGCACAACTTACTCATCACTATCCAATACAATTCATATGGCATATATTGAGCTCACATCTCATACATTTCAAGTAGATACCTATACCACTCACCACATGGTCATAAATTTTCTCATTTCGATATAAATCATAAGTCTTCCGTTGAACCATTTGGAATATTACCGGATATACAATAACCCCGAACATGGGATAAGATGCCGACGCCATGTCCCAGACATGGTCGTACACTAGCTAGCACATTAAAGTCGATGCCGTGTCCCAGACGGGTCTTACACTGACTTTCATATATCGAGGCCAATGCCATGTCCAGACAGGTCTTACACTGGCTCTCATCTATCGGTGTTGATGCCATGTCCCAGACAGGTCTTAAACTGACACACAACAAGCTGACACTATGTCCCAAGCAGGTCTTACACTAGATTGTATATCCCGAGGCCGATGCATGTCTCAGACATGTCTTACACTAGCTCTCATCGTCTCAATGCCGATGCATGTCCCAGACATGTCTTACACCGGCTCTCATAATGTGGCTGATGCATGTCCCAGACATGTCTTACATTGGCTCACATACCACCCAATGTCATGGTACGAATATCAAAGTCTATTCCAAATGTTCAACCGGAAGTCTTTACTATATTAATTTCTCGACATGCATTCTCATAATAACAATCAAAAAATTTATGCAATATCAATTCAATCGTACATCATAGCAGTATAGTTGCATTATTAACATACAACTTACCTCAGGTTACAAAATGTAGGCTACTAGACGATTTACTCTACTTGCTTGGCTTTCCCTAGGTCCAAGTCTGATTTTCGTCTTTCTTGGTCTAAAATGATAAAAATTTCACTCATTTAATCACCATATTAATAAAAACATCGACAATATACAATTTGGCAAAATTTACCATTTTGCCCTTAGACTTTTACAAAAATTACGATTTCACCGTTGGGCTCGTAAATCGATTTTTATCAAATTTATTCAAAATTAAGCCTAGCCAAACCCTTTTTACTCTTATAGTGACCCAAAATTCCCATTATTTCACAAAATTACTATCCATTTTATAAACTTTACAAAATGGTCCTATTAGGGTTTTCATAAGAAGTTCTTTCACAAAAGTTGTTTACTACACAACTAAGATTTATTTTCTTCCATAAAACTCAGAAAACATCATAAATCCTTTTATGGAAAATCCCTAAGCTATCAGCCATTTTGCAAAATGGTCCCCCCCATTAGCTAGCTCATGCCATAAGGGTTCCAAAAGTACCAAAATTATCAAAAATGGACATCTAAATCATTTACTTGAGAGAGAGATGAATGGCTAAAATTTCAAGCTTCCAAAACCCTTAGAATGGTTGAAAAGTTTGATGGAGGAGGAAGGAAAAAAATGGAAAAGATGAAGGCTAGTCTTTTAGGGTATTATTTTATCATACATTAGGTCATCAATTTACCTAACAATTTGACCCATTGAATTTCTTGTCCCTATGGCCAGCCAAGCTTCTTTTAAGGGTCTAATTGCACTTTAAAGACCTCCAATTATGGATCTCTAGCTATTTAACACCTTTGGCTAGAAAATCACAACTTTTTCCTTTATGCGATTTAGTCCTTTTTCGCAATTAGGCCCACAATGCTAAAATTAATTCCCCAAAATTTTCATACACTCATATAATCATACTATGACACCAAAATAATAATAAAAATAATTTCTTGACTTTAGATTGTGGTTTTGAAACCACTGTTCTGACAGCCCAAAATCAAGCTGTTACATCGATTATTGAAACACTATAAATATTACAACTGACCTGTACGCTTATAGTAAAACTAGGCTTTAAAAATAGTTTCATAAATTTAGTTTTTTAATGCGCACGTGCACAACCAGTCAATATACGATTTTTTTCCAATGTGCACAATTATAGGTGGTCCTCGAGAATACGATAAGTAGTTTCATCATCCAAGAAATGATTCTCTGACTCAACAAATTTTGTAAAGTTCTCTTTTGACTAGTATACAACATGTACCTAGGGTTTAAGCTGATTTTGTATCATAAATGGTCGGTTTTGAAATTTGACTGATTAGTGTTATCTTGAAGTACCATTTTGACATATTTTGGCTTGAATGCATTTGGTACACTATTAACTTGGTTGTATTTGGGATTTTAAGTGATACTTTAGGTCTTTCAAACTTGTTCCAAACTAGTCCTTTTAGAAATAGTGAGTTACATCACAATAAGATCAACCAGAGAGTTACGTTACCATGATGCATGCTCAAGGTCATGATTGGCCTAGTCAATGAGTTGTGTCGCAATAAGGAACCCCTGAAGTCGCGACATCTACCCCTACTTTGAAAAGTTCACAATTTGGTCTTAATTCAACATGGTGTTAGCATTGAGCTTTCATAAGCTTATATGAGACCCGATAATGAGTATGCATCATATCATGTGTTTATTATATTCATAAATGAAGGTTTAATGATATAAATTGAATGTATTTGATCATAGTTGCTTCAAAAATGAATATGGCATCTTGTAACTCAGACTTGACAATCAAGTTGGGTATCAGGGTGTTACACAAAGAGAAAAATAGAGAGAAAGAAAGGGTTGTGCATATGCCTCCATTATTTAGGTAAAAGAGGTTGTATATGAGATATGTGATGCCACGTGTAAACATCTTGTTGGTAATAGGATTATATCATGTCTCTTTGTAGAGGCGATAATGTGACATTGTAGATCCATAATGCAACGTCGTGGGGTGGCTTAACAATTAATGATTGTCTCATCACGATTGAAGGGCTTTAGGCATTTCTGGTAGAGGTAGCTTATGGCAAGTGTATGCTCAATGGTGTGACGTCCAAGGGTGGCATATGGAGGAACAATAACACCCTATACTCGACCTGGTCACCAGGTTCGAGCTAAGGGATGTCGCCACTGTTTCCAGAGTAATTACAATCAAACAAAACGTATATTCCACAAATACGTATATTCCACTTATTCTATCTATCATCCAGTCTCTTGGTGTTGATAGATCCTTTAAATGTAATAATTTTGGTTGTATTTTTGTAGTAAATTTATTAGGTTCAAAAAGCTCAATAATTTTATTCTTTATTTCTTTAATTTCTACTTCTGCAGTATTAGTATATTCATTAATAGAAGTCCAACTTATTGCTAGATCTTCTCCTAAATCATTTATTTCAGAATTTTTTCTCTGAATTCTTAAACATAAACACTATTCTATTAGAGGGTCTGTGATAGATATAAAGTAATTTGGTTTAACTTTAAAACCTATTACACCAGTATGTAAATTAGACTGAATACCTCCAATAAGTGCTTTTATTGGATTTTCAAATCTTTTATCTAATAAAACTGCTATTATAGTATATCATGTCCTTTTCTAAATAAAGCTCTAATTGTTATCATAATTATACCTAATTGTTATCTAACATTATTTATGTAGATTGGTATATTTCTAGCCTTAAATCCTGTTATGGTTTCATTACCATCTATTCCTACGGCTCTAATTGGATTTTTCATCGATTCCCATTTTTCTACAGGAATGGCATTTTTTCTACAACTACTAGTGGTAGCTCCAGTATCTAATAAAGCTTGTAAAGAATATGTTTTATATTCTCTAAATTGAAATGTAATTTCAATATATGTATAATATTTTCTTGGTTGAAAATTTAAAAATGTAATAACATCACTATTTCCAATTTTCATTTGTTGCATAATTGTTGAAGTTTGAATTTCTTCCATTCTAGTGTTTCTAGAATTTCTATTAGGTTCAGTTAGAAAAATAGGTACTTGAACTATTTTCATTCCTATTGATGTTGAATTTGTACTTATATTATCCTTGTCTTCCTCTATTTGAGTATTTGAGGTAAAACTAAATTATCATTTGTATTTTTTATAGCATTATTTTTAAAATATAATCTATCTCCTAACGACATATATTCTATAGTCTTACTGGTTTTAAAGTACTAGCACCACTTATTCTATCTATCATCTAGTCTCTTGGTATTGATAGATCCTTTAAATGTAATAATTTTGGTTGTATTTCTATAGTAAATTTATTAGGTTCAAAAGCTCAATAATTTTATTATTTATTTCTTTAATTTCTACCTTTGCGTATTAGTATATTCATTAATAGAAGTCCAACTTATTCCTAGATCTTTCGCTAAATCATTTATTTGAATTTTTATCGAATTTTCAAACATAAACACTTTTCTATTAAAGGGTCTGTGATAGGTATAAAGTAATTTTGTTTAACTTTAAAACTTATTACACCAAGTATGTAAATTAGACTAAATACCTCCAATAAGTGATTTTATTGTATTTTCAAATCTTTTATCTAATAAAATTGCTATTATAGGTATATCATGACCTTTTTAAATAAAGTTCTAATTGTTATCATAATTATACCTAAATGTATATATCTAACTTTGAGGATATTTCTTTCTAATTCTTTTAATTTTATCTTTAGTAACTAATGAAATTTCTATTAATCCACCTCTAGTATCTTTAGCGTATGTGTCTTTGACTCCATATTTTGAATTTAGAAATTTTATATATTTATTCTTTAGAACCATATTTTTATTTATTTTTCTATCATTTCATTAGAAAAGTCTTTTTCTTCTCCGATTAAATTACCTAATTTTATATCCTATTGTTTAGATTTAGGAATTTCTTCTAATTGGTTTTAGAACTACTTCCTACATTGAACATAAATATATATTCTTCATTATGTGAATCGATTCTATTTCGATATTAATTCATATAATATTTCTTCAGATTTATTTCCTCTTCTAAGCATATTTCTAAATCTTGTTCGTTAAGAGTTTTAATCATTTTCTTTGCATTTTTCCTTTGTTAGAACAATCTGGTGCTATATGACCTTCTTCGTCACATATAAAACATTTACATATTTGTTTTTAGATTTTTAGAAGTTTTTCTTCTAACAATTTTTTTCTTTTTATTATAACTAGTATATTTTTATTTCCTAGTCTCCATCTAACTAATTTATATCTTCTATTTTTCTTTCTATGTTTTTTATAAGTATTATGACGTATTGATTTACATCCAAATTCCCACTCATTTTCTAAAATTTTAGTACAATGTTTAGCACTTAATTTATTTTAACCTGTTTAGAAGCTTTAGTTTGTAGCGATGTAAAGTTATTCTTTCCTTTGCAAAATTTATCCTATTACCTATTGAATCTATATTTTCTAGTTCTACTCCAGCCTTTTTGCTATGTTTTTCTAAATAATTTACATATTTTTGTATGCAAATTTCATCCCATGGTGGTGTAATTTATGAAAATATTGGTTTTCCAAAATTCTATATTTTATTTGTTAATTTTGATATTAATGAAGAAATTTTTAGAAAATTCTTCTAGATATATAATACCACATAATTCAATTTTGACAATATATAACTATATATATTATCCTGATCTTTTTATTTATTTATCAAAATAGCCATAAAATTCGTCTTTAGAATAAAAGTTAATCCTTTTAAAAGATCTTTAGGAGTTCCTATCTGATTAATTAACTGACTTTTTTGTTGTTTTCCTATTTCGGATTTCTCCCAATGTCTTAAAAATTGTAAAACATCCCCTTAGAATGTTCCAACAAAATAATTTAAGAAATTTTCTTTTGACCAAGTATTGTTGTTGCTTATAACAATAGTCATTGACTGTGCCCAATCATCTATATTTTTTTCATATTCTGATATTGAAATATTAGTCAAATCTAAATATATTCCACATTTAGCCATATTTCTTTTATTTAAATCATCAATCTTATGTGGTATAGGTTGACTAGGTTGACTAGATGACTCTCCTGGATATCCAGTTTTAATTTCGTTAATAGCTATATTTTCATTTTGTGTACCAAAAATTCTAGTTGTATTTTCAACTTTTTCAAAATCTTTATTTAAAGCTCTCAGATAATCATAGTTTTGAATATCGACTCTATTTTTCTTTTTCCATAAGGATCTATTTCTTCAAGATCCCTTATCTGTTGAAATGTTTTCTTCATTAGATTTATAACTAATAACCTTTAAATCTTCTAGATTATCGAATTACTAGAACTACTACATGTCTGTAGTATCATAATTTAACATATAATGATAATTAAATAAAGTAAATAAGTCTTTATTTTTTCATAAAGTTGTTCTATTAATTTTAAATATTCTATTCTTTCATTTTTATCGGTACTTTTAGTAAATTTAAATTTCCAATGTTCTATAAGTTCTTTATAAGATTGGAAATCATATTTTTGTTGACGAGTATATTTTCTTTTTTATTTTTAGGATTCTTGCTTCTTTTATTAGTAGAAGATGATTCTTCGAAGAGGTGTCTTCTTCCTCAGATAAAGTTAATATTATATTACTATTGCTGTAATATAAGGGACCTAAATCTATTTCTTGTTCTATATTTTTGTTAATAAGAACCTGGTCTAATTTATTATTTATATTAGATAATACTTCTTTAGATTCATTGTTCAAATCTAATTGATTACCTCTCCTAAATTATTAACTTGTTGTTCAATTTTATTAACTTTGTTATATAATTTATTAAAATATATAGAGGTTATATCTATTAAACTATTAAATCCTTTACTAAGGTCCGAAATATTATTTTCATTCTTAGAGTCTATATGCATAGTATGATTGCGCGTTTTATCTTTATATAAACAATCTGTTTCTTCCATGATATTTATCTATGGTACCTAAAACCGTCTGTTATGTTATTATGTCCTAATACTCAAAGGCCTAACGTCTCTCACTCAGACTTAAACAGGCAACAGTAAGGTAAAATAACAGATATATGGCTCTTAAGATAAATAACCACAGAATTAACTAAATTGTAAATTAAAGATAAGAATTTACAATGAATACTACGATATTATTTCTCCAAGTGTCGTTACACATTGCAGGGAATAAGGAATGCGGAAGAAGAAGGTATTTAGGATTAATATTATTACAAAAAAAGTTTACAAATGAAAAGTTTACAAGAAAAGTTTAAAAAAAGAGGATATTTGAAAAGTAAAAAGTTTCTAAAACTATTTTGGATTTTCGATGCCTTGTTTAAGCTACATACATTTATTTTTATAGCAAAATTTCTAAACTCTATTTAATTTTTCTTCAATCCCACACAATGTTTCTGATAAGGATCTTGTCTTATCATTAACATAGTTGTTTCCACGTTGCATAGTCTTGTCACATCATTTACCTTCCATGTTGCAATCTTTTCTGATGCCTTTCTCTTTAAGTTATCTTCTCTTGTCCACTAGTGTTTCTTGGGCATTATTTCTCCATGTGGCATACCTGTTTTGGCTTATCCTTCTTGGATATTATCTAGATTAATTAACTCTATTTCGTCTAGATGTAATGAATTTGGTGATAGTCTTGGTGAGTTCCAAAGCTCCCACGTGTTTCTAATTTCCTCTGTGATTTGTGATGGGAAATCATTGATCTCTATATTAGTTATCTTTTTTTAATAATTGTATGGATTATTCATCTCTATTATTCTAGATAATTCCAGTTTCATTTGCTGCTATTCTTCTTCCATTAGTAAAAAGTTTATAAGTCTGATGTTGAAGAACATGTTGAGCTGTTGTTATTAAATCAATCCCTGTTTGGGTTTGATAATAACTAAAATTATTATAACACTTGTCAATATTTTTTGTCAAGTGTTCTTTATCTTCTCTAACAGCTGATAACTTGGGGCTTCCAATCATTCTTTGAATAATCCAAATTTGATATGGCTGATAAAATCTTTCTCTTTTAGCAATACCAATAAGGCTACTTATTTCAATATAAAAATAGTAGAAAAAATCATCTTGATTTACTTTTTGTGATAATATAGTATTAATAATTACAGGAAAATCTTTTAATAATTGAAAGAAAATTTTTGAACTACTTTTTCTTTGAAAAACCACATTCAATATTGCTTATATCAAATGATTCATGATCAAGTCCATATTTTATAGTAGGAAATTGTTCCTCTAATTTATTAGTCAAAACATATCATTGTAAAAATATTCGAAAAAGCTTTTTAAATTGAGCTTGCTGTTGCAAATAACTCTATTTATATTTGTAAAAATTTCTCTGGTAAAATCTTTCTTGCTTTATTATATAAACATAATCTAAACATTTTATTCATAACAGGACTATTTGTCCCTTTATTAATAAAATACTGAAATATACCAAGAAGATTGCTTATCTCTTTAATATCTATATATTCTATTTCAAGCTCATCCCAATCTCTATATAAAATAGATTTTAATAATAAATCATGAGCTTCATTTTCTTTAGCTGATTACTCTCCTGTTGTATTGTTGAATCTCATCTCCCTTTTCTTGTATGGTGTTTGTGATTTCCTAGTTTCTTGAGAAGGGTAGGAGTTGTAAACGATATTGAAACGGTTGAACCTTTCCTTCATCACTCGATCAGAGGTAACCATGTTTATAGTTAGTGTATTCGACTGGGATTAGTTGGTTTGCAACTTTTGGGGGTTGGCCGAATGCTACTTTCCC
Source organism: Gossypium arboreum (assembly GCF_025698485.1). Classification (NCBI taxonomy): domain Eukaryota; kingdom Viridiplantae; phylum Streptophyta; class Magnoliopsida; order Malvales; family Malvaceae; genus Gossypium; species Gossypium arboreum. The sequence continues at coordinate 62,164,725 of NC_069078.1, forward strand.
TATGTTGGCATTTTATGTTGTTATAATTAGTGTAGGTTGATCTGACTCATGAGTTTTGGGCAATTATAACTAGTAGATCTCTCTGGGAACGCAGGTTTCCAACGAGGAGCGTGTGGTTAATTTTAGTTAGCGATATAAGAGGACTAGGCCTTTCGTTCAATCAAAGGTGATGTTTCGATAAGTTGGGATCGTATAAAGGGTGCTGGTTAACCCTATTGTCAATCGACTAAAAAAATACCTTGATTGTATGTAGGTTTGGTACTTGTGGGCCATTGGCACGTCTTCGTAAACAGGTGTGTATTCACATTGCAATAATGGTTACTCGGAAAAAGCTAAAAAACAGGTCTTTTGACGCCTCACGAGCGTGCACTCGCTTGTATGGTGGTTTGAATGCATAAGCACGAGCAATCAATCATAGAGGCCACCACGAGCGATTTCGTGGGTTTAGGCCACTTTGTCCCACGTTGGGCCGAAATAGGTTGTGTGGGCCCCACGAGCTCGTGGGCCCTGCACGGGTAAACCACACGAAGGTGTGGAGAATATTGGGCCAGGCTGTATAGTTTACATGGCCAAGGCCACTTCTTAGCTACTCGAGCCACACGTGTGTGTGGGCCAACATGGGCTCGCGATATGGCTGTAGGCCCATTATCACTGTTTGATTGTTAAGGTTGCACGGGTCGCCCAAGACTACTGTGGACCTACTGTTGGGCTGGTAAGTATATCTGAGTCCTTAGTTTGGTAAGATGACTGTATTACCCCTATGTGATGTATGACTTTTTGAGCATGCCATTTTTACTGTATGTACATTTGTATTATGTTGCATTGCATGGGGCGGGTTATATGATTTTGGAGGAAGTGTATTGAAATGCTATAAGCATATTACTGGCAGCTTTATTGCAAATACTATTTTAGTGCCGTAACCGGTATGACATGGTGTGTAGGGTTGGGTGGGTCGATTTTATTCCCACATAGTGTGTAGGGCTGGAACGGAGATAATGTGTAGCGGATGGATTGGGTAGGATTCTTTGTTTGCATACTATTCTGAATGGGCTAAGGCCCAGACTGCCACTGTTACTGAAACGGGCGCAGGCCTAGACTGCTTCTGCTACTAAAAGAAGGGTTAAGGCTCTTAACTGAAATTGAAAGGGCTTAGGCCGAAATTGTGTTTACTTTGATTGTATGCTTTTATAGGATTCCACACACTGAGTTTTCGTAAACTCACCCATATGTTAACTGTGCAAGAAATCCCCAGGCTTAGATGGATTGAGGCAACGAAGGACTCAGAGATGGCCACTCGACGAAGTTTCTTTTAATATAATTAAGATTTTATTTTGGGTTTTCATTTTGTAATAAGGTCTCTTTAATTTCATTTTTATTTTAATTTGGGAATTTAGTTATTTGGATTTTAATCTTGTAGTAGTAGGTCTCCAATTTTCAAGAAAGTATAAACAAATGTTGTTTTTGAAAACACCATGTTTACATGACACATTTTGAAAACTTTCGCAACAAACACTGTTTTAAAATTTAATTACAAACAAGTATAATTAATATTTTGCTAAGACAACTTGAGTTTTCTCAACGAACCGGACATCCTAAACCTTTGTTAAGAACTCAAAGAAGTTTTTTTGTAGAACTAAGTTTCACGCATTTGTGTTTTGGAAAAACACTCCAATGTGACATCACAACTTCGGCCATAATGTCTAGGTTGGGTTTGGGGTGTTATATACAACATTTAAACACCTCAACTGACAACATTTTAACATCCCAATAAATAACATTTATATGTCACGGGGCTAGATCTTTCGTCTCGTGACCTGTGCGGCCTTAGGCGATCTGTTCTTCCAAACTCAACTAAGTCCACATTTACTCAAGTTAGGATTCTTTTAGAAGTCCTCCAAGGCTCCAATTTGTAGAGGGGAAGTGATTTATTCCAAAAAAAACTTACAAAGAACAACATGAAGAGCGTACAAAAGGTGCGTGAGTAAATGGTCTTAATATTTTCTTATTCACAAAGAATAATGAAACAATGAATGGAGTGAGTACAAATGAGGGGGAGGCTCTCTATTTATAGTTGAGCTCCTCCAAAACCGACGGTCAAGATACATTTACATCGACGGATAAGATTAACTATATCCCTTAAATCATGGGATTTACAAGATATGCCATATCAAATCTAATCTAATCTTTACAAGATATGATTCTATCAATCTTCTAAGATTAGTTACCAAAATAGCCTAAGTTTCCATATCTTCATTATCGGGCCAACTAGGCTTCAATCTGACAGGCTTCTCCAATAAGCTCTGAATCGGACCAATTCTTGAGGGCCAAATGGTCCCCATCTACACAATAGACCTCTATCGGATGCATTTGGTGCCAAGGTCACGGGCTTTAAACTGCGGCCCGTGACATATACATCTCAATTACATAGATAAAACATCTCAATTTTCAGCAACTAAACAATTCAATTTGCAGTACTTAAAACACTTCAATTTACAACATTTAAACACTTCAATTTACAGCATTTTAACGCTTCAATTCACATCATTTAAACACTTCAATTTGCAACACTTTAGCACTTCAATTTACAGCATTTAACACTTCAATTTGCAGCACTTTAACATCTCAATTAACAACATTTATACACCTCAATTATAGCGATAAAACATCTCAATTTCCAGCAACTAAACAATTCAACTTGCAGTACTTAAAACACTTCAATTTATAACATTTAAAAACTTCAATTTGCAGCACTTTAACACTTCAATTCACAACATTTAAACAGTACTTCAATGTGCAATACTTTAACACTTCAAATTAAAACATTTAAACACTTCAATTTGTAGCACTTTAACATCTTAATTAGCAACATTTATACACCTGAATTACAGCAATAAAACATCTCAATTTCTAGCAACTAAGCACTTCAATTTACAACATGTGTACACTTCAATTTGCAGCACTTTAACATCTCAATTAACAACGTTTATACACCTCAATTTACAGAAATAAAACATTTCAATTTCAAGCAACTAAACACTTCAAATTGCAGTACTTAAATAGGGCTTTAAAAGTACAAAAACGAGTAGCAACAACATCTACTTTTCTTGAGTAATAGGAAATTTTTGCACTAACTAGACAACTACTAAATCTAAAATAAATGAGTTTAACCAGTACAAAACAGTAGCAACCATGAAATTTGTAAAGAACAATTTTTTCCCTATTTAACTAGTGCCGAATCATCTATATAAAATTGATAAGAATTTCAAGCATAGAAATAATAAAGGAGTTTAAAGAAAACTCACCATTAGCAGCACTCAATTTGGATTTCTTAAATAACATGTCATTCGACAAATAAAACTCGATTTGTTCATTAACAGCACATCATCAATATCAATCCCAAAGTTATACATTTTAACCATGGCACCCAAGCACTATAAATTACAACTATAACTCCTCTCAATTTTTCATTTTAAGATACCACAATTTCATTAATAAGACCATTTAAATTACGACAATTAATCTATTTCAGATAGTGTTTTAAGACAACATAAATACTTACAACATGAATACTTACATTTTAATCACGATTCAGCTGTAGGACATCTTAATTATAACTATGCATCTTCTAATTGTAGCTTAGGATATTAATATTTAATCAATTCTAGTAGTAGGTTATCTTAGTTTCATTACAAAAAGTCATATTTAGACAACATGCATGGAGATTTCATGCCGTGACTATAACATCCCGTTTTCAGTGAAATCGAAACAATGGTTTCAAGACCACAAATCTGAGCCAGAAAGAAAATTTATTTTAATATTATTGCATGGTCTTTATTATGATAGGAAAGTTATATGAAAATTCTGATAAGAAAATTTTACCGATAATGTGCTTAATTATGGAAAGGACCAAATTGCATAAAATGCAAAAGTTGAAATCTAGTAGCTATAAGTATCAAATAGCTATAGAATTCAAAACTTGAGGTCCTTATATGGTAATTAGATCATTAAAGAAAAATTAGTAGATATTTTTGATGAATCATCCATGGAAAAATTAAAAAAGGACAAGGACTAAATTGGAAACAAAAATAATTTAAAAATGATAATAGAAAAGTCTCATCATTTCATATCATCTTCCCCAAATTAAGACATGGAAACCCTAGGAAAGAGAAAAGTGTTCAAGAAAGCTTAATTGGTTCAATTGGGTAAGTATTCTTGTCCCGTTTTTAGTAATTTTTATATTTTTGAGATCGGGATAGCTTAACCTATCTATTTTGGGGATTAATTTGAAAAGTTATATGGATGAATATGCTAAAATTTGAAATTTATGGTAGAAAATGAAAGGTTATTGACAGATAAACAACTTTTGTAAAGTGAATTTTCGTGAAATTGTGATTTAGAGACTAAATTGTAAAGATGTAAAATTCATGGAAAATTCCTGATTTTTATGAAATAAATGCGCTGTAAATATTATATGTAAAAATTAGTTAGGCTTGGAATAAAGATTAAATTGCATGAATTTCATTTTTCGAGCCTAAGGATGAAATTTTCATTTATAAAAAGTATAGGGGTAAAATGGTAATTTTAATTTTACCTAGGATGTGAATTGAGTTAAATCGAGTATGAGATGGATTAAATTGATGTTAAATTCATTTATATAGATCCGGAAAGATTTAATACTGAGTTGGATTGAGGAAAACAAAAAGTTTTAATTAGTAGATTCTCATATACGAACAAGTATCGAGGTAAGTTCATGTAACTTAATTGTGTAATTATATGTTTGAATTGATTTAAATGATTTGTATATGAATTGTGCATTGGCCATGTGTATGAAATTTGATCACATATTCAGAAAATACCTGATAAATGTTAAATCCCTTTTGAATGAATGAAATTAAATTGGATACAGGGTTCTATTTCCCAAAATGGTAGTGGTCCTGCATATGTTGCGGACATATCGTAGCTCGAAAGAGCATCCTGTTATAAGCCTTCTCAATCTTTCCATATAAGGTTCTTGTGAGCTTCCCATTATAGCTTTTCGGAGCTTCTCGATAGGTTGTGATCCTACATTTGTTGTGGACACACCTTAGCTCTTATGAGCATCCCGATTATAGGCTCTTCATGAGCTTCATGTTAAATTGGCTCTTGGTGCGCTTCCCGATAGCTCTCGCTTGAACTTCTTGATATATGACTATCTAGAGCTTCCTGTTACATTGCTCTCTGTGAGCTTGCTAATAAGCTCTCTGTGAGCTTCCTGATATGGTTCTTTATGAACTTCCCGATTATGGCTCTTATGAGCTTATCGATATGGCTATGTCTGAGCTTCCCATTACTATGCTTGAGAGAGAGCTTTCTGTTTAAGTGCTCATAAAAGCACTCTCAGGTATTTTCTAGATATGTGATAAAATTTCATATACATGGTCAATACACAATTCATATACAAATCATTTAAATCAATTCAAACATATAATTATACAATTAAGTTACATGAACTTACCTCGATACTTGTTCGTATATGAGAATCTACTAATTCGAAACTTTTTGTTTTCCTCTATCCAACTCAGTATTAGGTCTTTCCGGATCTATATAAATGAATTTAACGCCATTTTACCCCTATACTTTTCATAAATGACAATTTCATCCTTAGGCTCGAAAAATGAAATTCATGCAATTTAATATTTATTCCAAGCCTAACTGATTTTTACATATAATACTTACAGCACATTTATTTCATAAAAATTGTGACACCCCAAACCTAGCCTGGACGTTATGGCCGAATCTGACGATGTCACATTAAAGTGTTTTTCGTAAAGTGAGATATTATTGGAAAACCCATTCTCTATTTAACCTCTTTGTGTGATCTTAAAAAAAAGGTTCGTTCATTTACAAAATGTGAGTTGTTTGTCAAAAGTTAATCATATTAAAACGTCATAATTATTATATTTTTATTTTAAAAATGTTATTTCTTGCGGAAGCTCTTAAAACAGGTTGCGTATTCGTAGTATCTTTGAAAAACATTTATCTTTTTGAAAACCTGCGTCTTTTCCTACTGCTAGTAGTATTAAATCAAAACAAATAAAAATCCCAAATCAAAGATAAAATCCAAAGAGGCCTTATTACAATAAAAATACCGCAACTAATAATACTTATAATTAAAATCAAATGTGAAAATAACAGCAGTTGTGTGGCCACCTCTGAGTCCTCCGCTGCACCGATCCACCTAAGTCTGGGGATTACTTGCGCAGATATACAGAAGGCTGAGTTTAAGAAAACTCAGTGTGTAATCCCAAATCAAACAACCAAATAGTGAGCAAATGTAGTCTGGGTTTAAGCCCACTTCAATAATGGTTCAGTTTCAGTTAGGGCCTTAGGCCATTACAATATCAGTATCGGTTTGGGCCTGAGCCCATCTTAGTGACAGTAACCGTACAAATATGCAATCAAGAAATCCTACCCAACCAGCCTCTACACTCCATCTTTGTCCAACCCCACACTCCATGCGGGGATATAATCAACCCACCCATCCTTACACTCCAGCCGGTTGCGGCATTAAAAAGTATTTACAACAGAGTTGCCGGTACAATACATTTCCTCCAATTATATTAAACCAAACCCCATGCAACGCATTATGCAACATGTCATGTCATATCATTATAATACACATGCACTCAATGCAGCTAAAATAGCATGCTAAAATATAGTCATACATTACATAGGGACAAAATAGTGATTTTATCAAATAAGGGGTCTAGGTAAACTTATAGACTCAACAATAGGTCCATAGTCGTCTTGGGTGACCTGTGCAACCTTAACAGTCATATAGTGAAAATGGGCCCACGGCCCATAATGGCCTTGGTCGTGTGTATTACACAGCCCAGCCCAATAATTTCCACACGTCCGTGACACGTGGGGTCCACACGGCCCAATTCGGCCCAACCCATGAATTTATACATGGTCGGCTTCGTCAAGCATACGCCTATGTTTAGTCACACGGGCTACTATATGAGTAGCTGTACGCCCATGTGGTGTCGACTAATCACAATTTTTGGCTCTTTACTGATTTTTATAGTTAGGATTGTGTTTACACACGCCTTGTCTGTTCTGTCGCCTAGCTATACGCGAGCACTCCAGGCACCTATAATGGATCAAGTTGCCATTCAATTAATCACTATACAATCTAATTAATCTAAACCCAAAAAGATATTCAACTTCCAATGGAACAAACCATACTGTCAATCCAATAACAGAAGATTCCCTTTCCTTATCGTGTCAATGATGAACTCCAGTCCCTCGGTCGACTCCTAATCAAAACAATACACAACCCTTTAAACAAACTACATCAAGTAACAGAGTAGTGAAGAATCGAGTACTTACCAAAAGAGTTCTAAGAATCGTGAAGCAGATGATAACCAATAAAACAAAGAGAGGAGTTGAAATGACCAAAAAATTGATAGAGAGTACTAAAGGAAAAATTGGCACAGTGAGGGTAAAAGAATAAGTAATATTTAGCCAAAGCAAAATCGATTGAGAGAAAGGGAGAGAAGAAAAAGAGAATCGGCCAAAGCACAAGATGAAAAAGAGGAGGAATTGTTAGAACCAAAAGAATTGAGAGAGGGGGAAAGAGGGCATTCGACCAAAGAGAAAAGGGGAAGAGTGCCTGTTAGAGGAGTAGGGGAAAAAGAGAAAATTGACAATGAAGGGTCCTGAAGCAAAGTGCACAATTGAGATAAGCAAAAATGAAAGATACCAGCTAAATTCTCTAGCACAATTCGGCCTCCAAAAAGTGAAAAGAACCAAAAAATGTTGACAGCAACCAAAATGGAGAGAAAATACTAACCAAAGTCAAATTCTTGAGTGACCAGAATACCAATTTGGCACCAACTCTCCCACCACTTCAAATTTTCATATTTTCCTCCTAAAATCCCTCCAAAATAATCCCCTCAACCACCAAATTCAAACCCCACTCAACTCTTTAGTATTCCAGTCAACCTCTACTATCCACACGGTAAAGGCAGCAAAATAAAACACCCCAATGCACAAAGCAGGACTCGAACTTTCGACCTCAGGTAACCATAACATGCCACTTATCCCCTAGACCAGTAGACCTATTCTGACATATGTTACCCATATATATTTAAAAGCCTATTGGCTAGTGTAACGCCCCGAATTTAAGCCTAGAAGTACTGGCCCTTGAGTATGGGTCTGTAAGAAGGTTGAATATAAGTATTTAATTGTGCTAGTAAATGACACAATTGTGTGTTTGTTTCATAGGTTAAGTGCTCTATGAAGTGTTTGAGAAATCTTGGATTCAAACTTGGGCTTTAGTAAAAATTTTGGTTTTAAGTGAATAAAACCCTGGATACTTGAATGATGGCCTTTTAAATTATTGTGTTAAGTAAGTGACCCAAGGAAGCATGTGGTCTAGTGGTTGTGGCGTCATTAAGGTTGCAAGAGAGCCTGGGTTCAAGTCTTGGCTCTTACAATTTATTTTGGTTTTTCTTTTAAAGGAACCTGGACTTTGGCCTATAGACCTTATAATTAATTGAGGATATTTTGTGACACAGAAAGAGCCTATGGTGGAGTGGCAAGGTGGCATGTTGTGTAACTGTGAGGTTTGAGGTTCAAGTCCTAAGATACGCAATGGAGTATTTATTTTGCTGTTTGAGCTGTTGGTGGAGTTGGACTAGAACTCTTTGGTTAAAGTGGTCATAAAAAATAATAAGGAATTTTCCTAATGGTTGAAAGTAATCCCACATCGGGAAGCTAACATGAGCATTGGTGAGAAGTTGGCTTTAAATAGAGCGAACCAGATAAGTTGGTGAGAGGGAAAGTGATTAAGACTCAATGAAGAATGTACCAAAGTTGGTGATCATGGACTTCAGCGTGTTCTCATAAACAGGTATGTATTCACATCCTTCTTTGCTAGAAATCGACAGAATCTGAAAAGTTGAAACTTCGGCATTTGAGGTCTCATGAGCATGCGACCACTCATGGGGTAAACCAAGCCTACAAATTATAAGCGATAGACTGTAGAGGCCGCCACGAGCGTTCTCGTGTACTGGGCCTCAATGGGCCAAATGGTGCTAATGGGCACCGTGGGCCAGCTTGTGTAAATCTAACTAATAGGTGAGAAGTAGTTGGGCTTGTCATGTCATGTGCATGGCATAGGCCATTAAGGGCTTCGTTGGGCTGAAATGGGTCGGGAGGACCCAACTGGCTCGTGGGCCCCACACAGAGTAAATCCATGGTTGATAAATTTTGGACTGGGCTATGTAGGTCACATAGCCGTAGCTAAATTTGGGCTAAGTGGGCCACACGAGCGTGTGGACCCACTTGGGCTGAATAATGGGTCTTAGGCCATTTACACCGTTAGGTCTATTTAGGTTACTTAGTCGCTCGAGGCGACTGTGGACCTTCTTAGGGGTCGATTATCTGTACCGAGACCCTAGAGGGTAAAATGACCAAAATATCCCTGAAGGGTAAAAATCACTATTCTACCCCTAATAGGTGGAAATGACTGTTATACCTTAGAGGTAGGTTAATTGATGAGTGTATGATATATGCATGACTGTATCTGAGTATGAAACCTTGCATACATGAAATATTATGACAAGACATACTGCTTGGGGTTGGGATTTTGATTTGGAGGAAGTACTATTCTGGTGGCTTTGCTACGTATTCTAATATTAGTGGCTACGCTACGTTTACCACTATTAGCAGCTTTACTGCATTACTATTAGCAACTACGCTGCGATATTAGTGTGTTGGCTGGGTGGGTCGATTTATTCCCTACATGGTGAGTTGGTTGGTACGAGTGGTGAGCAGGATAGATTGGGTTGGGTTGCATACCTGTATTGTGATTATAGTGTTTTGGGCATAGGTCCACACTATTACTGCATAGGGCTTAGGCCTGATCATGTTATTGAATAGGGCTCGCACCTGCACAAGCATTGTATGCATGTTATCGTTGATGATAGGGGATTACACATCGAGTTTTCGTAAACTCACCCTTGTTTTAACAAAAGCAGTAATCCCCAAACCTTAGACGATTTGGAGCCACGAGGGACACAGTGGTGGCCTCACGTCCGCAGATTGGTTGTTAATAACTCAATTTATTTAAGCTTTCATATTTGGGTTTTAATTAGGTAATAAGGCCATTTGGGGGGTTTTTAACTTTTAATGGGCTTTTGATTTCATATTCTAAACTGCTAAAGTAGGAACATCAAATTTTCAAAATAATAATATTTCAAATGAAAACCTTCATTTCTAACCTTAAGGTTTTCAACTAAAGAAGCTTCTGCGGTTTTTAATCGGATGGGTTTAACTTAAAAACAGTTTCCACCATCAAGTACAAGGTTTCGCAAAACACTCAGATGTGACACACTAGATTCAGCCATAGTGTTTAGGCCGAGTTTGGGTATTACATTTAGTGGTATCAGAGCCAAGTTACAAAAGTTGGCTATGGAATGGGTTTTTATGAATTTGAATGTTAAATGTTGTTGTTGGAAATATGGCACACTGAGTCTCCGGCACCAAATCGGTAAGTTTTTTGACACTGATGTTAAATGTTAAATATTTCATGGAAGTATGTAGGCGCAAGTTATGTAGACACCCAAAGGAAGGAATTTCTGAATTTGACTCAGGGGAATAAAACCGTGGCGAAGTATAAGGCAGAGTTTCTATGGTTGAGTTGGTATGTACGTGGGATAGTCGTAACTGAACATGAACACTGTGTGTGATTTGAGGATGGCCTCCAGGCTGATAGCCCCGTAGAGGAGCGGAACTTTGCTGCCTTTGTGAAAAAAGAAAAAATTACTGAGGATGTGAAGCACTCTAAGCTCCAGAATCGCGAGAAAGATAGGGGCAGAAATAAAAAGGATTTTTGACCCTCGGGTTCTTCTGGAAGGCCTGTAAAGAGGGCCAGGTTTGATGGGCCAGTTCGAGCGGTTCCTGGTATTATTGCAAGACCGTAGCCTTGGGCCGATTGTGGGAGAGCTCACCAGGGTGAGTGTTGGAAGTGAACTGGGGCATGCTTTAGATGTGGGTCTATGGATCATCAGGTTAAGAACTATACTCAGGGGTTTACTCAAATGCAAGTTGCAGGATAGGGTCGTGTTCAGCCTGTGAGAGGTGTTCAGTAGCCACCGAAAGGCCGAGGTCAGGCCAGAGGTAGAAACAGGTTTGGTCGAGGTCGTAAAGCACCAGGCAGAGGTGCTGGAAACAATGAAGCGAGACAGCTAGCCTTGGTCTATGTTGCTCGTCACCGAGAGGATGGGGATGCCTCTGACGTCATAACTGGTACGTTCCTGATTTATAATTTACCATACACTGCTTTAATTGATATTGGGTCTACACACTCGTATGTTGCGTGGACTGTGTCCGAGACGTTGGGTATTTAGCCTGAAAATACAGTTAATAAAATAACTGTGTTGAGTCCACTAGGACAATCAGTTGAGTACGTAAGTTGTTTAGAGATGTGCCCTTAGAAGTCCAATGGGTGGTCTTCGACAGATTTGATAGAACTGCCATTTGGGAAATTTGATAGTATATTAAGTGAAACACCGTGCAAATTTGGATTATGCTGTTAAGCTTATGGTTTTGAAGTCTACGGAGGATGAAGAGGTGACGGTGATAGGGGAGCGAAGAGATTATTTGTCTAATGTGATTTCTGTGTTAAGGGCCGAGAAGCTAGTTCGCAAAGGTTACGAGGCGTTCCTAGCATATGTTAGTATTTTTGATTCTATAGGTCCTTCTGTGGGAGATGTCAGAACTGTCAAAGAGTTTTTTGATATATTTCCTGAAGAGCTTTCGGGGTTGCCTCTAGATCGTGAGGTTGAATTTGGTATTGAACTCCTACTTGGAATAGCTCCAGTGTCCATTGCCCCTTATAGGATGGCACCGAAAGAGCTGGAGGAGCTAAAGGCTCAAATCTAAGAGCTATTGGATCGAGGATTCATTCAACCGAGTGTGTCTCCATGGGGAGCACTGGTGTTGTTTGTGAAGAAGAAGGATGAATCCATGCGCATGTGCATTAATTATCGTCAATTGAACAAGCTGACTATCAAGAATAAGTACCCTTTACCAAGGATAGATGATCTGTTTGACCAGCTACGATGAGCTACAATTTTTTCTAAGGTAGATCTTCGATCTGGGTATCATCAGCTAAAGGTTAAGGAGGCTGACATGTATAAGACTACGTTTAGAACTCGTTATGGTCATTACGAGTTCCTGGTGATGCCGTTTGGTTGACGAATGCACTAGTGGCTTTCATAGATATAATGAACCGAGTATTCTAGTCTTATTTAGATTGGTTCATAGTTGTGTTTATAGAGGACATCTGGGTGTATTCAAGAATTGAGAAGGAGTACGATGCACATCTTTGCATTGTTTTGCAAGTTCTAAGGGAAAAGCAGCTTTATGCAAAGTTCAGCAAGTGTGAATTCTGGCTATAGGAAGTGACATTTTTGGGACATGTAGTGTTGGCAGAGGGAATTAGAATGGATCTTCAGAAAATTGAAGCTGTAGTGGATTGGAAACCACCGAAGACAGTATCTGAGATTCGAAGCTTTCTGGGTCTAGCTGGGTATTACAGACGTTTTATTGAAGGATTTTCATTGATTGCTGTACCTCTAACTAAGTTACTACGTAGATGGGTACCATTTAATTGGACTGATAAGCAGCAAGAGAGTTTTGAGAAACTGAAGGATGTTTTGACTAAGGCCCCTGTTTTGATACAGCCAGAGTCTGGGAAGGAATTTACTGTTTACAGTGATGCATCACACATTGGCTTGGGTTGTGTGTTGATGCAAGAGGGTAAGGTGGTTGCTTATGCGTCTCGTCAGCTCAAGCCTCACGAGACAAATTACCCCACTCATGACTTGGAATTAGCTGCGGTTGTATTCGCACTGAAGATTTAGAGACATTACTTTTATGGTGAAAAGACGATTATTTACATAAATCATAAAAGCCTCAAATGTCTTCTTACTCAAAAGGAGTTGAGTCTTAGGCAATGAAGGTGGATAGAGTTGCTTAAGGACTACGACTGTTCAATTGAGTATCACCCTAGTAAAGCTAATGTGGTAGCTGACGCACTGAGTCGTAGGGTTGTATCTGCTTTGAGAGCAATGTTTGCTCGTCTCAACCTATTCGATGATGGTAGCTTGTTAGCTGAACTGCAAGTGAGACTGACTTGGATTGATCAAATTAAGGAGAAACAGTTGCTAGATGAATCACTAGCTTCTCATTTTCAACAAGTTGAGAATGGTGAGACCACGAATTTTGGGCTAAATGAGAAATGAGTATTATGATTCCGTGGAAGAGTATGTATACTGAAGGATTCTGATATGAGGTAGTCTATACTGCAAAAGGCGCATAGTAGTCCATATGCTATGCATCCTGGCAGAAATAAGTTATATCGAGATCTTCGTGAGCTGTACCAGTGGCTAGGGTTGATACACGAAGTTACTGAGTATGTGAGTAAGTGCCAGACATGCCAGCAAGTTAAGGCTGAGCATCAATTACCTTCTGGGTTACTACAACCAGTTAAAATTCCACTCTGGAAGTGGGAGAGGGTAACCATGGATTTTGTGAGTGGGCTACCCTTGACGCCGACTAAGAAGAATTCAATATGGGTGATTATGGACTGATTTACTAAATCTTTTCCCATTTTATACTGGTCTACACGGATTATTCGTTACAGAAATTGGCCAAGTTGTATGTTGCTGAAATTGTGAGGCTGTATGGTGTACCATTTTCTATCATATCTGACAGAGATCCTAGATTCACATCTCAGTTCTAGAAAAAGTTACACGAGGCTTTGGGTACAAAGTTGGATTTTAGTACTGCGTTCCACCTTCAGACGGATGGGCAGTCAGAGAGGGTGATTCAGATACTAGAAGACATCTTAAGAGGTAGTGTAAATGATTTTAGAGGCAGCTGGGAGGATTATTTGCCGTTGGCAGAGTTTACTTATAACAACAGCTACCCGTCCAGTATTCGAATGGCACCGTTCGAGGCATTGTATGGTCGTAGGTGTCGTACTGTTACCTGTTGGACTAAGCTGGGTGAGCGGCGAATTCTGGGGCCAGAATTAATTTCTGATACCGAAGATAAGGTGAAACTGATTAGATACCGGTTAAAAGAAGCATCTGATAGGCAGAAGTCTTGTGCAGACTTGAAGCGTAAAAAGATCGAGTACTCTGTGGGGGATTATGTCTTTGTCAAAGTCTCACCATGGAAGAAAATTTTGAGGTTTGGGCGGAAAGGCAAGCTTAGCTCTAGGTTTATTGGACCTTATCGAATACTTAGGCGGGTGGGACCAGTCGCTTATCAACTTGAGTTGCCTCCAGAGTTGGATAGGATTCATGACGTGTTTCATGTTTCAATGCTGAGGCGGTACCATTCTGATCCCTCACACATTGTATCAGTTGAGGAAATTGAGGTTGGACCTGATTTGACTATCGAGGAGGAACCGGTACAGATATTGGATCTTGATGTAAAGGTATTAAGAAAGAAATCTATTCCACTGGTCAAAGTGCTTTGGTGTAATCACGGTTTAGAGGAAGCCATGTGGGAGCCTGAGGAGGTGGTGCGGCAGTAATACCCTCACTTATTCTGAACAGGTAAATTTCGAGGCCAAAATTTCTTAAAGGGCGTAGAGTTGTAACACCTCGAATTTGGGCCTAGAAGTATTGGGCCTTGAGTATGGGTCCGTAAGGAGGTTGAATATTAGTATTTAATTGTGTTAAGAAATGACACAATTGTATGTTTGTTTCAGTGGTTAAGTGCTCTATGAAGTGTCTGAAAAATCTTGGGTTCAAACCTGGGCTTTAGCAAAAATTTTGGTTTTAAGTGAATAAAACCCTGGATGCTTGGATGATGGCCTTTTAAATTATTGTGTTAAGTAAATGACACAAGGAAACATGTGGTCTAATGGTTGTGGCATCATTAAGGTTGCAAGGGAGCTTGGGTTCAAATCTTGGCTCTTGCAATTTATTTTGGTTTTTCTTTTAAAGGAACCTGGACTTTGGCCTATAGACCTTATAATTAATTGAGGATATTTTGTGACACAGAAAGAGCCTGTGGTGGAGTGGCAAGGTGGCGTGTTGTGTAATTGTGAGGTATGAGGTTCAAGTCCTAGGATGCGCAATAGAGTATTTATTTTGCTGTTTGAGCTGTGTAGGAGGTGGAGTTGGCCTGAAACTCTGTGGTTGAAGTGGTCATAAAAAATAATAAGGAATTTTTCTAATGGTTGAAAGTAATCCCACATCGGGAAGATAACATGAGCATTGGTGAGAAGCTGGCTTTAAATAGAGCGAACCAGATGAGTTAGTGAGAGGAAAAGTGATTAAGACTCAATGTAGGATGTGCCAAAGTTGGTGATCGTGGACTTCAGCGCATTCTCATAAACAGGTGTGTATTCACGCCCTTCTTTGTTGGAAATCGGCAAAAGCCGAAAAGCCGAAAAGCCGAAACTTCGACATTTGTGGCCTCACGAGCATGTGACCGCTCATGGGGTAAACAAGCCTACAAACCATGAGCAATAGACTGTAGAGGCCGCCACGAACGTTCTCGTGTACTGGGCCTCGATGGGCTAATGGGCCCAATGGGCCTTGTAGGCTCGCTTGTGTAAATCTAATTGATTGGTGGAAAGTAGTTGGGCTTGTCATGTCATGTGCATGGTATAGGCCGTTAAGGGCTTCGTTACGCTGAAATGGGCCGGGAGGACCCAACAGGCTCGTGGGCCCCATACAGAATAAATCTACGGTAAGTGATAAATTTTGGACTGGGCTATGTAGGTCACATAGTCGTAGCTAAATTTGGGCTAAGTGAGCCCACTTGGGCTAAATAATGGGTCTTAAGCCATTTACACCGTTAGGTCTATTTAAGTTACTTAAGTCGCTTGAGGCCACTGTGGACCTTCTTAGGGGTCGATTATTTGTACCGAGACCCTAGCGGGTTAAATGACCAAAATACCCCTGAGGGGTAAAAATTACTATTCTACCCCTAAAGGGATGAAATGACTATTATACCTTAGAGGTAGGTTAATTGATGAGTGTATGATATATGCATGACAGTATCTGAGTATAAAACCTTGCATACACGAAATATTATGACATGACATACTGCAGTGGGGTTGGGATTTTGATTTGGAAGAAGTACTGCTCTTGTGGCTTTGCCACGTATTCTGATATTAATGGCTACGCCACGTTTACCGCTATTAGCAGCTTTGCTGTGTTACTACTAGCAGCTTTGCTGTGTTACTTTTAGCAGTTACGCTGCGATATTGATGTGTTGGCTGGGTGGGTCGATTTATTCCCCACATGGTGAGTTGGTTGGTACGGGTGGTGAGCAGGATGGATTGGGTTGGGTTGCATACCTGTATTGTGATCATACTATTTTGGGCATAGGCTCACACTGTTACTGTATAGGGCTTAGGCCCAGACTGTACTGTTATTAAATAGGGCTCAGGCCTAGACCGTTATTGTATGCACTGTTACTGTTGATCGATAGGCGATTACATAATGAGTTTTCGTAAACTCACCCTTCTTTTAACTGTGCAGGTAATCCTCAACCTTAGACGATTTGGAGCCGCGAGGAACTCGGTGGCCACACGTCTGCAGATTGGTTGTTAATAACTTAATTTATTTAAGATTTCGCATTTGGGTTTTAATTATGTAATAAGGCCATTCGGGGCGTTTTTAACTTTTAATGGGCTTTTGATTTCATATTCTAAACTGCTAGAGTAGAAACATCAAATTTTCAAAATAATAACGTTTCAAATAAAAACCTACATTTCTAACCTTAAGGTTTTCAACTAAAGAAGCTTCCACGATTTTTTAATCGGATAGGTTTAACTTAAAAATAGTTTCCACCATCATGTACAAGGTTTCGTAAAACACTCAGATGTGACACATTAGGTTAGGCCGTAGCGTCTAGACCGGGTTTGGGGTGTTACAACGAGAGACAGAATTTATTCATTTAAAAACAAAAACTTTTGCACAAGCCAAGGCTTGAACCCAAGGCTCCTCAGACTCTTCCTAGGACACTTAACCACTGAAGCAGACATGAATTTGTGTAACACAAACATACAAAAATAAATACTTAGAATTTTTGAGGCATTACAAAAATAAAAAATTTTCCATGAATTTCACATCTTTACAATTTAGTCCCTAAATCACAATTTCATGAAAATTCACTTTACAAAAGTTGTTTATCTATCAAAAACTTTTCATTTTCTATCATAAATTTTAAATTTTCAGCATATTCATCCATGTAAAAACTTTGTTACTTTGATAAATTTTCAAATTAATCCCCCAAATAGATAGATTAAGCTATCTCGATCTAAAAAATATAAAAATTACTAAAAAGAGGACAAGAATACTTACCCAATTAAACAAATTAAACTTGTTTGAACACTTTTCTCTTTCCTAGGGTTTCCATGTTTTAATTTGGGGAAGATGATATAAAATGATGAGATTTCTCTATTATCTTCTTTTAATTATTTTAGTTTCCAATTTTGTCATTGTTTTTTTTTAATTTTTCCATGGATGATTCATCAAAAATATCTACTAAATTTTTCTTTAATGATCTAATTACCATATAAGGACCTTAAAATTTGAATTCCATAGTTATTTGATATTATAGCTACTAGAATTCAACTTTTTCATTTTATGCAATTTGGTCCTTTCCATAATTAAGCACATAATCGGTAAAATTTTCTTATCAGAATTTTCATATAACATTCCTATCATAATATGGACCATGCAATAATATTAAAATAAAATTTTTTGGCTCAGATTTGTGGTCCCGAAACCACTGTTTTGATTTCACTAAAAACGGGCTGTTACAATTCACCCCCTTAAAACTTTTCGTCTTCAAAAATCTTACTAGTAAAGAGGTTCGAGTATTGCTTTCTCATGGTATCCTCCAGTTCCCAGGTAGCTTCTTCTATTCCATGTCGTCGCCAAAAAACCTTTACCAAAGCTATTTTTTTATTTCTTAACTCTTTTGTCTCACGTGCCAAGATTTTGATTGGTTCCTCACTATATGTCATGTTAGGCTGAATCTCAATTTCTGTCAGAGAAATAACATGTAAAGGATCTGACCGATACCGTCGTAACATAGAGACATGAAAAACATTATGAATTCTATTAAGCTTTGGTGGTAATGCCAACTGATAAGCAACATGTCTGATTCGTTTAGTAATCTCAAATGACCCGATAAATCGTGGACTCAATTTTCCTTTTCAACCAAACCAGAGAACTTTCTTCCAAGGTGATACATTCAAGAATACCTTATCACTGACCTGAAATTCTATCTCTTTTCGTTTAAGATTGGCATAAGACTTTTGACGATTAGAGGCTGCTTTCAAACTATCTTGAATTACTTTTACCTTTTCTTCAGTTTCACAGACTAAGTCAACTCCGTATATCTTTTTCTCACTGAGCTCTATCCAATACAATGCAATTCTACATTTATGACTATACAGATCCTCATATGGTGCCATTTTAATCCTAGACTAATAACTATTATTATAGGCAAATTCAACTAAAGGCAGATACTTTTCCTAGTTACCTTCAAATTCTAACACACAACATCGAAGCATATCTTCTAAAATCTGTATAACACGTTCGGATTGTCCATCAGTCTAAGGATGGAATGCGATACTAAAATGCAATTAAGTACCTAGAGCTTCTTGTAACTTATTCCAAAATCAGGACATAAATCAAGGATTTCTGTTTAAAATAACGGAGATTGGCACTCCATGTAGTCTAATAATCTCAGAAATATATAATTCAACCAATCTATCCAAGGAGAAATCCATATGTACCAGAATAAAGTGTGTAGACTTTGTTAGACAGTCAACGATTACCCAAATAACATTTTTCTTTTTCGAAGATAAGGGTAATCCAGATACAAAATCCATGGTAACTCTTTCCCATTTCCATTCCGGTATTGTAACTGGCTGTAATAATCCCAAAGGCAACTGATGTTCATTTTTACTTGTTGACATATTAAACATTTAGATGCAAATTCAGAAATATCTCGTTTCATTCCCGGCCACAAATACATCTTTTTTAAATCATTATATGTTTGTTACTACCAGGATGAATAGACATGGTACCATTATGAGCTTCATGTAGAATCTTCTGTACCAGTTTTGAGTTCTTCGGTACACATATTCTGACTCTAAAAAACAAACAACCATCAGACCAAATCTAAAATTCTAAATCAGAATCCAACTCACACTATATCCATTTAGCTTGTAATTCATCATCATCTTTCTGAGCTTCACAAATCTATCGTAAAAATGTAGGTTTAGCTTTTAATTTAGCTATGATTGAATCATCCTCTGATAATGATAATCGAGTATTCATTGCCTGTAAAGCAAACAATGATTTTCTACTCAGAGCATTTGCAACCATATTGGCCTTTCCCAGATAATAATCAATAACCAGGTCATAATCTTTTAATAGTTCAAGCCACCTACGCTGCCTCAGATTCAAATCCTTCTGCATCATCAGATATTTCAAACTCTTATGATCTGTGAATATGTGACATATTTCAAGATCATGTATTGGGTAGTTCTTTGCATGTGGTTTTAGCTGTCTAGAAGCATAAGCTATTACTTTACCTTCTTGCATCAATACATAGGCTAAACTATTCAATGATAAATCACTGTAAATTACAAATTTCTTACCTGATTTAGGTTGAACTAACACAAATGCTTCAGTTAACAAGACTTTTAATCTGTCAAAACTCTGTTGACATTTATCAAACCACTCGAATTTCACATCTTTCTGCAACAAATGAGTCATCGGAGAAGCTATCAATGAGAACCCTTTTACAAATCTCTAATAATAACCAACTAATCCCAGAAAACTTCTGACTTCAGACATTTTCTTTGGTGGTTTCCAATTAAAAATAGTTGAAATTTTATTTGGATCCACCCTAATACCTTTAGAAAATACTATATGTCCAAGAAAACCAACTTCCCGTAGCCAAAATTCACATTTACTAAATTTAGCATACAGTTGTTTCTTCTGTAGTGTTTGCAGCACTATTCTCAAATAATCAACATGCTCATTTTCATCTCGGGAGTAAACCAGAATATCATCAATAAATACTACCACAAACCTGTCTAGATACGGTTTAAAAATTCTGTTCATTAGATTCACAAATACTGCAAATGCATTTATCAACCCGAATGGCGTCACAAGGAACTCATAGTGTACACACCTGGTTTTAAAAGCTGTCTTCGGTACATCTAAGTCTTTCACTTGCAACTAATAGTATCTAGAATAGAGATCTATTTTAGAGAACATAGTGACACCTTTTAGTTGATTAAACGGGTCATCAATTTGGGGAAATGGATACTTGTTCTTGATTGTAACCTTATGGAGCTTCTTGTAATCAATACACAGTCTCAATGATCCATCTTTCTTCTTTACAAACAAAACCGGTGCACCCCAAGGTGAATGACTAGGTCGAGCAAAGCCCTTGTCAGTAAGTTCTTGCAACTGTACTTTCAACTCTTTCAATTCCGTTGGAGCCATTCTATAAGGTGCTATTGATATTGGAGTTGTTCCAGGAACAAGGTCTATAGAAAATTCCACCTCTCTAACTGGTGGTAATCCTGGTAATTCTTTCGAAAACACATCGAGAAACTCACAAACAACTGGTACTAACATAATCTTCGATTCAGATACTTTAGTGTCCAACACATATGCAAAATAAGCATCATACCCTTTTCTGACATTCTTCTGTGCCGATATTGTTGAGATCACATTAGATAGCCCATCCAGTTTATCAGATTCAACATGGAGTATTTCACCATTCTTACACTTTAATACAATATTTTTTTGTTTACAATTTACCACTGCATCATGCTGAGTTAGCCAGTCCATACCCAAAATTACATCAAATTCATCAAATGGCAACAACATGGAATTAGTTGGGAAACAATAACCTTTTACCATCAACAGACAATTTTTTACAAACTTTATCCACCATAACATACTGGCCCAGGGGGATTGAAACTTTAACCACAAATTCAGTGAACTCAATAGATAAATTTTTAACAGACACTAAATTTATGCATATGTATGAATGAGTTGAACGAGGGTCAATCAAAGCAGTAATATCAGTGTCAAGAAGAATAAATGTACCAGTAATAACATCAGGCGCAGAAGTATCCTCTCATGCACGTATAGAAAATGTTCTCACCGGTGCTTGTAAACTGAAAAATATATAGGATATTTCCTATGTAATTTATCACCTTTTACTCAAATTTGTTGTAAAACTAAGTAATTGTTTAATAAATTAAAGAAATATGTGAAAATATGAATTTAGGACAAAGAAATTATTAAAATATGATTTTATGCTTTATTATATAGTTTTCATGCATAAAATGACTTATTTTATATTTATTTCAACATATTATATTTTTAAGACATAAA
The DNA here is from genome assembly GCF_025698485.1 of Gossypium arboreum. Lineage (NCBI taxonomy): Eukaryota > Viridiplantae > Streptophyta > Magnoliopsida > Malvales > Malvaceae > Gossypium > Gossypium arboreum. The sequence continues at coordinate 62,186,183 of NC_069078.1, forward strand.
ATGAGCCAACATGATTAAATTAAATAATAAAATATAAAATTATATGTAATAGCCTAGTTTAGACCTTAGTCGAAACAGTGATTTTGGGACCACGAATCTGAATCAAAAAAATATTTAAATATTATTTTCTGTGTTTATTATATGTGAATTGATATGTATGAAATTTTCATATGAAAATTTTATCATTTGAGTGCTCAATTTGCAAAAAGGACCTAATCGCGTAAATTACAAAAGTGGCCTTCTATTTGTTAAAGTGCCTAATTGCTATGCCTTTATAATTGAGGGGTCCTTATAATGCAATTATACCATTGAATAATGCATGGACATTAATGGACATTATTTAGTGGATTCCTAATGATATTATTAAGGTTAAAAATGGTCTTTGATTATTAATATGTGTTTAATTAAAGAAAAACATGAAATTAAGTCATTTGTGTTCATCCATTGCCGAAAATCAAAGGAAAAGAAAATAAAAACACAATCTAGGGTTCAACTTTGATTTTCATTGATTATGATATGAGTTTTGTTCCGTTTTTAATAATTTCTACGTTTTTGTGATCGTTACTCTGTATTCTATCAAGCCCATGTCTCAATTTCTGATTTTTTTGATGATTTTGAGTTATTCCATTGTTTATAATGTGTGTTTTATGAAGTTTGATGATAGAAAATGAAAGATATGTGCTGGGTTAGTATATTTTGTCTTTGAATTTTTGATGAATTTGAGTAATTTGGGCTAAATTGTAAAAATGAGATTTTGAGGGAATAAAATGTGAAATAAATGAAACATATGGGCTTATATGAACACCATTTATACTCGGCTAAGCAAGTGTGTATGAGAATTTTGTGTATTTTGTGATTTTGTGAATTAAGGACTAAAATGTGAAAAATGTGAAATGTCAGGGGAAAAAGTGTAATTAGCTCATTTATGTGTTTTTAGATGAATTTGATTAAATATATGATTAAATAAGTTTAATTTGTATTGAATTAGATCAAGAAATGAGGAAATCAGATTTGGAACGGGGAGAGAAAAAAATCATCGAATAGTCGTTCCGGTCCGCTCCTGTCCGTACGAGATAAGTTCATAAGTAAATAAATATTGTTAAATTGAAATATATGTGCATTATATGTGCTGAATTGAGTTGTATATATATATATATATATATATATATATATGTGTGTGTGTGTGTGTGTGTGTGTGTGTGTGATGCTAAATTGAATCGAGCTTGGAAAATCTGTTCCGATCGTGGATTGTTCGAATAGGTGAAATTGAGAAAGTTCTAATAATGTGACAAAGTCTGAAAAGCCCCGTACGAATCATAGGAATAGTTAGGATACATATGTCTTGACATAGGATCCGATATGTGTTTTCGTGTAAGACCACGTCTAGGACATTGACATCGATTTATGATTTACGTGTAAGACCATGTCTAGGACATTGGCATCATATATGATTTCGTGTAAGACCCTGCCTGGGGCAGTGTCATCAATATTTGATTACATGTAAGACCACGTCTGAGACGTTGGCACTGTACGAGCTTTTCAAGTTATCCAAGTATCCTTATTGATTTCGAACGGTTCAACGGGCATGTCAAGAAATAAATGAGTATATGATTGTGCATCCGAATTAGGTATGTTGAGATGTATATGAAATTAAGCAATGAAAGTGAGTATAATTATGATAAGTTGATATATGATCTATGAGAAAATAAGATGTGGATACTAGTATGATTAAATGAATTATATGGAAAATGTGGTATTGTAATTATGTTTTGCCATATATGATTCAGATACATGTGATTTGTATATGTAATTCTGATATGAAATGTGAGTATGATTCAAATGACGATATGTGAAATATATGATAATGAATGATATGTTATATATGCTCGTTATACGAAATTGTGGTCCAATGTTTTTGACATGAAAATTATGGAAAAATGGAACATGGTTTGGATGTGTGATTTGTTATGGTTATTCGGGTTTTGAAATGCATAAAAAGAAATTGATATATTTATATGCATGAAATGTAATAAATGACCATGTTTCGGTTGGTTATGTAATGAAATTGTGCAAGTTTAATTTATATGAATGATCTAGTGGTCATTATTTGAAATTAAAAGAATGGTTTATATGTTCACTGATAAATAAGCCTAATGAAGTAACTTAATGTGATGATGTTGGATTATATAAGATAAGTGATTGAATATGTGTATGAAGTTAACTAAATTTGGCTTATTCAAGTTGAATTATATACACGATCTTGTGAAGATTTATTTGCTTATGGCTTACTAAGCTCTTGAAGCTTATTCTGTGTGTTTTTCCTATGTTTATAAATTTTCGAATATCTGCTCGGGTTGGAAGTCGATGGTCACACTATCTAGTTATCATTTTGGTAAGTTATGTTTTGAGATTTGGTTATATGGCATGTATAGGCTATAAGTATGTGGATATGTTTTGAGATGTAAGCATATGTTTTGCCAAGTGATATGGCTTGATAAAGGATATGAATATGGTTTGGTTTTGTTATGGTTATGTGATAAGAAAAATGTATAATTTAATGCATATGAATGATTAAATGAAATGGTCAATTTGGTATGTGCTTAATTGTTAAATTTGGTATAAGTTTGGCATAAAGATGGATAAGAAATTGAGATGTTGGTAACATATGATTTAATATGAGTTTGGCTTATGATTTGATATCATTGAGTATAGATTATAAGCTTGAATTTAGTTGATAATAATATGGCATGAATGGTGTAAAGTTTTGGTATTGAAATTGGCTGAAATTATAGTGCAATTGTGCTTGGTTTGATGCTTGTAGGTTTGACCCAAATTGGGTGATAAATTGGCTTTTCAAATGGCCTATTTTTGTCTACATGGACAGAGACATGGGCGTGTGTCTCAGCCGTGTGCGACATATGGTCATGTTGCATGACCGTGTGTCTTCTGGGGTACCCTATGATTTTAAGTCAGTCTTGAGCACGGCCAAGGCACACGGGCGTGTGGCTAGCCGCGTGACCCAAGTCAGTTTCGACCACGGCCAAGGCATACGGGCATGTCTTGTGGTTGTCTGTATGCTCTGATTTGACACGGTCTAGAGACACGGGCGTGTCTAATGCCGTGTGAGACACACGGCTTGTTCACACAGGCATGTGACCTCTGTAACGTAGAAAATTTATTTAAGTTTCGAAAAATTTTGTATATGTTCAGTTTGGTCCCGAACCTTCTCCAAAGCATGTTTAAGATTTCGTAAACCTTCTAAAGGGACTATTTATGTATGATTTGCTATAAAATGATGATGTATGATTATGATTTTGTAATGTTTCGTTATGTCTTGTAATACCTCTTAACCTTAGTCCGGCGATGGATGCAGGTTAGGGGTGTTACATTTGGTTGGTATCAGAGCTATAGTTTAGTCAATTCTAGGACTACCATAGCATATGTGAGTCTAGCTATACATGCCGCATTTAACCTGTGATAGTGTGATATCTCCTGACTCTGACAAAAATTGTTTTGATGAGACAGATAAGTTTTCCAACTGAGCTAATTCTGATAGTACGAAATGTGTACTCAAATGTTTGAATGGAAATGTGTTGATTATCTTGAAACTTATGAAGGTATGGATCAAAGAGTATGACATTTTGTTATTGATAAATGTTATAATCATATGAGCATATGAGTTATGATATTTGGATTATGATTGTTATATGAAATGCTTTGATCATGAAATAGTGATTTGAGTTGGCATATGAACTATGTGTTAAGAATAAAAGTCATTAAAAGAAAATGTTTATTAAATGTTTAGAGAATGTGAAATTAGTAATGAATTGGCTATTTGTGATAGTATATGTTATGTGCATTTATGTGTAAGTTAAATTTGAGGCTTTACTACCCTTACCCACTTATCAGTGAAATGTTACTGTGAAATCTATAAGATTTCAGTTGAATAAGCTCATGAGTGTGGAATTATAGAAGTCCGTGTTCGAAAGATTAATAATGTGACAGAAAAGTGAACGCATCAGCAAATGAAGACAGTATTAAAAGAGATATTGAATAGTTCTGAAGATTATTTAGATTATGCAAAGTCATTATTATAGAAGAAGATAACTTTAATTGAATGATCTATTTAGGTATGTTATCTAAAGAAAAGTATTAACTGAAAGTTCTTTTTAATTGATTTCTGTTATTGATGGGATAATATGGACTTAATTATGACAAAATTAGATAGTTGGTTAATGTTTAAATTATATTGATGACTGAGTGTAGTGGTTATAGTCGGGCAGTTACTATGACTTCTTCTGGGCATTCTATGTGTACATTTATCCTCATAAGTATATGTGACTGTTTAGTTTCAGAAAGAATTCTTATCATATGAGAATATTAGTTAAATATATAAATAGACGAAGGTATCGTTGGCCTGTTTGAGTTATGTTTGACATTGCTATATCTTTCTCTGGTATTTATTCCATTGTGTGGATATAAAAGTCGACGGTAAAATCTGTATGATGCTAATACTCTGTTTCTGCTGGCTATTGTTCTATTGAAAATATGCGAAGATTATATTGCTTTTGTTAATGTGGATTCCAGTATTTATGAGTAATATTATTCTTTCTGGACTTTTTTAGGGATATCATCGGAGTCAATATTATTCTATATGGATTGTAATTTTCTGATATTCTGTGTAGTTACAGATGTTGAAAATTTCGCTATTCTAGTTTTCTTATAATTCTATGTGATTTGTATATGAAATTTGGGAAGTACTGCAGTATTGTTTTCAAAGTTATAAAAGTTGTGTTTCTGTATTGGTTGCTGTTCAAATCATATTTGATTTGCTTCTAGGTTCAATGCTTTATTAACAGCTAGGGTATTATCTATTGTTACGAGTGAGATATCGGTCTTATTATGACATTATGATTTCTATATGAAAAAGGCGACTTCAGTATAATTCAGAACTTCGATGATCAATATATGAGACAGCTTTATATAAACTCTTTTCTAGTTCTCGTGAAAGGTTCGACATCAGAAAAAGTGAAAATAATAGAAGATCAAGATCAAATCTGTAAAATGATATGTTTGAGGTTATCCTTTTAATAAGAAGAAGATATTTCTTCGAAAAGAACAATTCAGTGGTTAGTCTAATGTGAATTATTTAGTTGAAAAGATAATTGGGTTATATGTGTTGAATCTATTCACAGGATTGGAAATAAACTATGAACGCACATATGTGAATTGAGGGATAGTCTGGAGGAAGAATTTGTATTTCTGAAGACCTAATACAAAATTATATCTATCGGAACAATTCTATCTCAGAAATGTTATGGTAAATTAAAGTTAGTTCGATTGTTGAAGTTTTCATATTTTCAATCGAAACATCAGTACTGGTTCAGTCTAATTTGAAGAAAAAGTTTATGATCTTCAGTAATACGTTAATGAACGGTTTGAAGTGTGTTCTAATAATAGAGTGTACAGAGATATCACAAGATTCCATACGGTTAAAGCTGTATGAAAAGAGTTATGTGACATATTTGATGGTTACAAGAATTTAAAATGTTTGATGTTACAGGGCGAGATCTGAACTTGGTACAGCAAAGCTAGCTCAAATCGTCGAAGAACTTTTGATTCTATAAGTAAAGGTTATTATCCGAGGGAAATTATTATAGTTTCAAATTATCTGAATAAGAAACTTTTGTGAGCTTTACGAGTGATGAATACGTATTGATCTTATTAGAGGATGATTATATGTTAGTTGGATTAGAAGTTAAATTGATGCTTACTAAGTGAATTCGTGTATCTTAGAAATGTGTTATCAAATTATAAGTTAAAAAGGGGTTTAGCATAAATTGATTTATGATTCAGAACTTCAGATGTGGAATTAATGATTGTTTGTTGCTTTGAAATAGAGTGTGTATACCAAGAAACTCTGAGATTGTATAACCATTGTTGCAAGAAGCTCACAGTGCCAGTTAGACTGTTCATACAGGAGTATCTGAGAAAGTGGAATTAATAAATGGGTATAAAATGTAATATTTCTGACCTCGCGTTTAAATGATTGAGCTATCAACAAGTTAAAGTTCATAATTATTAAGCATCTTCAGGACTATTTCAACATGTTTTGATATCTGAGTAATCGTGAAATAGAATTTTGATGAAATTTTGTATCGGGATTTACCTTTTATCTTTGAAAAAGATAGATGTTATCTAAATTATTGTTAACTGTCTGAATAAGTTTTTCCGTACGCATAGATTTTTCTTTTGATAAATCAGCTGAATTATTCGTGCAGAGACTGTCAGTTTACGTATGATGTAAGTCATTATTGTTTCAGACTAAATTCTAAAATTTATATGATAATTCTGGGAGAAACTATCATACGCTGTGAGTACGAGGTTGTTTTGAAAATTCTCGAAATATTTATTTGTTCCTATGTTTTTGAGTTTAAAAGCAACTAAGAAAGATTATTGTTGTTTGATAAGCTATCATATGATTATAAAAACAACATTGTATGCGATATCGTATGGTTGCAGTTACTGAACTCTATTGTTTCAGGATCGGTTTTGTGAGAAAATGATTTATGGGATTAATATCATCAGCGAAATAAAGAAAAAAATGAAGGTAACTCAATACAGTTATTAATAGTTTCAGCTTGTTATGATGTATAGCGGAAGACAGATCAGAATCTTAGTTGTGAGCTTAAATAGATAGGAAATTTGAAGCCATGTGTGTATTTGAAATGTCCTATGTGGAAGTAAATATTTAATCCACTTTCTGGTAAGATGTTCGAGGACGAAAATCCCTAAGGGCTGAGAATTATAACAGCCCGGTTTAGACCCTAGTCAGAACAGCGGTTTCGGGACAATGAATTTACATCAAAAAATATTTAAATATTATTTTCCGTGTTTATTATATGTGAATTGATATGTATGAAATTTTTGTATGAAAATTTTATCGTTTGTGTGCTCAATTTATAAAAAGGACCTAATCGCGCAAATTGTAAAAGTGGCCTTCTATTTGTTAAAGTACGTAATTGCTATGTCTTTATAATTGAGGGGTCCTTACAATGCAATTATACCATTGAATTAATGCATGGACATTAGTTAGTGGATTTCTAATGATATTATTAAGGTGTTAAAAATGGTATTTGATTATTAATATGTGTTTAATTAAAGAAAAACATGAAATTAAGTCATTTGTGTTCACCCGTTGCCAAAAATTCAAAGGAAAAGAAAATAAAAACACAAGCTAGGGTTCGGCTTTGATTTTCATTGATTAAGGTATGAGTTTTGCTCCGTTTTTTATAATTTCTACATTTTTGTGAGCGTTGCTCTGTATTCTATCAAGCCCATGTCTCAATTTCTAATTTTGTTGATGATTTTGAGTTACACCATTGTTGATAATGTGAGTTTTATGAATTTTGATGATAGAAAATGAAAGATATGTGTTGGGTTAGTATATTTTGTCTTTAAATTTTTGATGAATTTGAGTAATTTGGGCTAAATTGTAAAAATGAGATTTTAAGGGACTAAAATGTGAAATAAATGAAACATATGGGCTTATATGAACACCATGTATATTCGACTAAGCAAGTGTGTATGAGAATTTTGTGTATTCTGTGATTTTGTGAATTAAGGACTAAAATGTGAAAAATGTGAAATGTTAGGGGCAAAAGTGTAATTAGCCAGTTTATGTGTTTTTAGATGAATTATATTAAATATATGATTAAATAAGTTGAATTTTTATTGAATTAGATCAACAAATGAGGAAATCGGATTTGGAACAGGGAGAGTCGAAAATTATCGAATAGTTGTTCCAGTCCGTTTCGTGTCCGTACGAGGTAAGTTCATAAGTAAATAAATGTTGTTAAATTGAAATATATGTGCATTATATGTGCTGAATTGAATTGAGCTTGAAGAATCTGTTTCGATCGTGGATTGTTCGAATAGGTGAAATTGAGAAAGTTCCGATAATGTGACAAAGTTTGAAAAGCCCCATACGAACCATAGGAATAGTTAGGATACATATGTCATGAAATAGGATCCGATATGTGTTTTCGTGTAAGACCACGTCTGGGACGTTGGCATCGATTTGTGATTACATGTAAGACCATGTCTAGGACATTGGCATCGTATATGATTTCGTGTAAGACCCTGTCTGGGACTGTGTTATCGATATTTGATTACATGTAAGACCATGTCTGGGACGTTCACATTGTACGAGCTTTTTGAGCTATCCGAGTATCCTTATTGATTTCGAACGGTTCAATAGGCATTCCGAGAAATAAATGAGTATATGAATGTGTATCCAAATCAGGTATGTTGCGATGTATATGAAATTAAGCAATGAAAGTTAGTATGATTATGATCAGTTGATATATGATCTATGTGAAAATGAGATATGGATACTAGCTAGTGAACTATGATTAAATGAATTATATGAAAAATGTGGTATTGTAATTGTGTTTTGCCATATATGATACAGGTACATGTGATTTGTATATGAAATTCTGATATGAAATGTGAGTATGATTCAAATGATGATATGTGAAGTATATGATAATGAATGATATGTTATATATGCTCGTTATACGAAATTGTGGTCCAATGTTTCTGACATGAGAATTATGGAAAAATGGAACATGGTTTAGATGTGTGATTTGTTATGGTTATTTGTGTTTTGAAATTCATAAAAAGAAATTGATATATTTATATGAATGAAATGTAATAAATGACCATGTTTCGGTTGGTTATGTAATGAAATTGTGCAAGTTTAATTTATATGAATGACCTAATGGTCGTTATTTGAAATTAAAAGAATAGTTTATATGTTCATTGATAAATAAGCCTAATGAAGTTACTTAATGTGGTGATGTTGAATTATATAAGATAAGTGATTGAATATGTGTATGAAGTTAACTAAATTTGGCTTATTCAAGTTGAATTATATACATGATCTTGTGAAGATTTATTTGCTTATGGCTTACTAAGCTCTCGAAGCTTATTCTGTGTGTTTTTCCTATGTTTATATATTTTCAAAAATCTGCTCGGGTTGGAAGTCGATGGAAACGTCATCACACTATCCAGTCATCATTTTGGTAAATTATGTTTTGAGATTTGGTTATGTGGCATGTATAGGCTATAAGTATGTGAATATGTTTTGATATGTAAGAATATGTTTTGCCAAGTGATATGGCTTGATAAAGGATGTGAATATGGTTTGGTTTTGTTATGGTTATGTGATAAGAAAATGGTATGATTTAATGCATATGAATGATTAAATGAAATGGTCAATTTGGTATGTGCTTAATTGTTAAATTTGGTGTAAGTTTGGCATAAAGATGGATAAGAAATTGAGATGTTGGTAACATATGATTTAATATGACTTTGGCTTATGATTTGATATCATTGAGTATAGATTATAAGCTTGAATTTGGTTGATAATAATATGGCATGAATGATTAAAGTTTTGGTATTGAAATTGGCTGAAATTATAGTGCAATTGTAGCAGAAATTACAGTGCAATTGTACTTGGTTTGATGCTTGTAGGTTTGACTCTAATTGGGTGGCAATTTGGCTTTTCAAATGACTTATTTTTGTCCACACGGGCAGAGACCTGGGCTTGGGTCTTAGCCGTGTGCGATATATGGTCATGTTGCATGGCCGTGTGTTCTTTGGGGTACTCTACGATTTTAAGTCAGTCTTAAGCATGGCCAAGGCACACGGGCGTGTGGCTAGCCGTGTGACCCAAGTCAGTTTCGACCACAGCCAAGGCACACGGGCATGTCTTGTGGTTGTGTAATTAAGTTAGTATGTATGCCCTAATTTGACACAGTCTAGACACACAGGTTTGTCTAATGCTGTGTAAGGCACACGGCCTGTTCACACAGGCGTGTGACCTCTGTAACTTAGAAAATTTTTTTAAGTTTTGAAAAATTTTGTATGTGCTCAATTTGGTCCCGAACCTTCTCCAAAGCATGTTTAAGATTTTGTAAACCTTCTAAAGGGACTATTTGTGTATGATTTTCTATGATATGATGATGTACGATTATGATTTTGTAATGTTCCATTAGGTCCGGTAATACCTCTTAACCCTAGTTTGGTGGTGGATACGAGTTAGGGGTGTTACATTATATTTAATAATTCATTTTAAAATATTTCATTAATAATTTGGGTTTTAATTAATTAATTATTTTATTCTTTGGTCCTTTAATTTGTTGATTTATTTTGGACAGGTCTGATAGCTTTATCGGATTACAAAAACAATCCAAATTGAAGACCAAGTCAACCCAATTTCGGCTACACATGGCTATCCACATAAACCGCTTTTTGGTTTAATTACATAAGGTCATTGTAATGTTGAAGAAATTAGAGATTTCCTTGAAGATTTACATTTGACCGAGTCTTATTCCTGAGTTGTTATGGCATTTAAATTGCTTAAAAATCAAGCAAAATTCAACTCAAATCCACTAAGCATGGATAGCCACTCATTGGAAAGGATTGAAGAGACTAAATCTCTCTATTTTTAGCAAACTACCCTGCTCTCTTCACCTATAAATAAGACCTCATTTGATCCCCTCATCCATCATCCCCCATCACTCATAATTCTCTCTTCTCTCTCAATTCTCTTTAGCATTTTCCTTTCCTCACGCCTTACATCATCTCTTCATAGAAATTTTAGCAATTAAGCCTCTTAAAGAGCCCTTGGTCTGCCACCTTAGAGAGTCATCAGCAAAGGAGCAAAGGAGCAAAGTGAAGGAGTGAAAAGGGCCTCGTCGGTCAGAGTCTTGGGTGACAACCACTCTGATTTTGGTTTAATCTTTCTTTTCTTTAATTTAACCTGAAAAAGTTTGCTATGTGTTCTTTATTCTTGTTTACAACAAAGTTAGCTTAATTTTATTTAAGCTAGGATGATTGCTTTGATTAAATAATATTTATTTGATCCATGCTTATAATGTTTGTGCCTCAATCGATCATGCTTCCAATTAAAATCAAGTCTGTATTTTGTTCATAAGTGATTGACATGCACCTGAATTAGCTGAGCGATCCTAACCAAATGACGGCTAGTGGACACATAATTGAAATGTGAATTCTCAATTTAGATCCTAACCCGATTAAATTACAGGTTGCATAACAACTCTAACCAAGCTCTATTATCTGAATGGTTTTTAGATTTGTATGATTAAATTGTTTCAAACCTAACACATCCCTGTTACCTCACATGAATGCTAAGAAACCCTTTGTAAATAAGGATCAATAAAATGTGTATTTACTAAGTAAAGGATTCCGAAAGGACCTAATGTGGTTTCCAAACTCATAAAAGATCGAGTTGCTATTGGAATGTTTTTTCGAATGTTATTAAGCATGTTGATAATAAATTGAGTTTAATTAAAGTAATTGTCCTAGTTTATTTATGTTATAATTGTTGCAAATTGTGTTTAATTTTGCTAAAATCTATTTCATTCATATACTTTGCATACTTAGAATAATTTGCATTAGGGATCATTGCATTTAGTTTAATATATTTAATTTTAATCATCACTTCTCAAGATAGCCGATGTAACTTAAAACGCACTAAGGTTGAATTTTTTTTTGTACTCGTTGCAAGATCGAGCACGAGCATTACTCAATTCATTGCCACCAAGTTCCATATCTACACGGCAAGAATTAGCAGAAAGATTTTTGGTTAAGTATTTCCCGCCTAGTAAAAATGCTAAGTTAAGGAACGAGATCGCAACTTTCCAACAATTGGATGACGAGTCTTTGTGTGAGGCTTGGGAGCGATTCAAGGAGTTACTTCGTAAGTGTCCTTATGGTGAGATTCCTCATTGTATCTAGTTGGAGACATTCTATAATGGTCTTAATGCACATAAAAGATTAATGGTAGATACTTCTGTGAATGGTGCAATTTTGTCTAAGTCATATAATGAGGCTTATGAGATCATTGAAAGGATCGTGAGTAATAACTATCAATGGCCAACAAATTGAGCAGCTTCAAGAAGACGTGTAGCTGGAGTTCATGAAGTTGACACCCTCACTTTGTTATCAGCTCAAGTATTGTCTATTTCCTCTATGTTAAAACCATTTACCGCTAATAGTGCTAATAATTTTGTAGCTCAGCCACCAAGTCCGTTGGAAGTAGTTTCCTATGTATACTGTAGGGAAGGTCATTCTTTTGAGAATTGTCTATCAAATCCCGAGTCAGTGTACTATTTGGGGAACCAACATCAAAATAAGAGTGGACAAAGACCCCAGTCCAACTTCTACAATCCTTCATGGCGTAATCATCCTAACTTTTCTTGGAGCAACCCAGGAAATAGACCGAACAACAACCTATTGCAACATAGACCCAACCAATCTCAAGGGTTTAATCAGCAAGCTCCAAAACCATCTCAAGCTGAGGCATCAAAAAATTTGGAAAACTTGTTGAAAGCGTACATGGCAAAGAATGAATCTTTGATCCAAAGCCAAGCAGCAACATTGAAAAATTTGGAAAACCAAATGGGTCAGTTAGCTACGGAGCTTCGTATTAAACCGCGAGGAACCTTGCTGAGCAATACTGAGAATCTAAGAAATTTAGGTAAAGAACATATCAAGGCAGTGGCATTGCAAAGTGGTAAAATTCTAGAACCTCGATTGATTGATGTCAAAGATAAGCTCGTTGAGAAGAATCAACCAACTGTTGAAATTTCTATACCAAAAGAGTCAAAATCTACAAAGACTATCAAGGTAAATCCTAACTTAGTGAATTCAGATACTTTAACATCTTCTTTGGATGCAGATTTACCTATTCAAAAGAGTTATCCAATTCAACCAAAAGTTTCATCACCTTCATATCCGCAAAGATTGTAGCAATACAAGCAGAAACAGGAGGTGCAATTCAAGAATTTTTTGGATGTTCTGAAGCAGCTACACATCAATATTTTGTTGGTGGAGGCTTTAGAACAAATGTCAAATTATGTGAAGTTTATGAAGGATATACTATCCAAGAAGAAACGAATGAGTGAGTATGAGATTGTTTCCTTGAAAAAGGAGTGCAATGCGTTTTTGCAGAACAAACTGCCACTGAAATTGAAAGACCCAGGATGTAATGCCCCAAAAGTTGTATTTTTGTTTCTATGAATTTGTGACACACAACTGTGTATCTGCTTCAATGGTTAAATTTTTTGGGTGTGTGTGAGATGTCCAAAGTTCAAGCCTTAGCTTTGGGAAATTTTGGCTTTTTCCTGAATTAAGCCTTAACTTCTAGTCAGCAGGCTTATATTAAGTATTTGTAATTTCATATCAGAATGGGCCTGTTGGCCTAGTGGTCAGGTGGAGTACTTTTTTGCATGAGGTCTTGAGTTCGATTCATCGCTTTGTATTTATTTTTTGCACGATTATGGGGAGGAGTTTGAGTGGCGATAGAATTCTGAGTAGTGGGGATTTGGTGGAGAGAATTAAGGGGGAAATGTAACAGCCTGATTTTGGGCCTAGTCAGAACAGTAGTTTCGGAACCACTATTCTGAGGCCAGAGAAAATTATTTTGAAGTTATTTTATGTGATATAGCATGTTTATAAAGGTGCATGAAAATTTTAGTATATTAATTTTAGCGATTTCTAGTCCAATTTCGAAAAAGGACTAAATCGCGTAAAAGGTAAAAGTTGTGTTTTAATGCCTAAAGGTGTTAAATTGCTTTGTATCTTAAATTGGGAGTCTTTAAAGTGAAATTAGACCATTGAAAGTGTGATGGCCGGCCAAGGGAGACAAGATTGGTCAAAAAGTGACTTTTTGGTAATAAAATAAAATAAAGAAAAAGTTGTCATTTTCTTTCATTTTTCTTCTTCTCTTTCACTAAAAATGGCAGCAACATGGGGGTTTGAGAGCTGGTAAATTTCAGCAACATATTTCCCTAGTAAGTAAATGTTTTTAATGCCTTTTCTTGATAATTTTTACATTTTTGAAACCCCTAAAGCATGAGCTTTCAAAAGAGGGGACTACTTTGCAAAATGATTAAGAGTCTAGGGTTTTTCCATGAAAGCATATGTGTTGTTTTCTGAGTTTTTTTTTATGGAAGAATATGAGTCTTGGTAGTGTTATAAACAACTTTTGTGAAAGAAGTTTGCATGAAAACACCTAAAATGGGGTATTTTGCAAAGTTGTAAAACAAGTTGTAAATGTGTGAAATAGTTGAAATTATGAGTTTCTATAGTTATGAAAATGGTTAATCTAGGATTAAGGAGTAAATAAATTGAATAAAAATCATTTACAAGCCTAGGGGTAATTTGGTAATTTTGGCAAAGTATAGGGGCAAAATAAAAAAATTTGCCAAAATGTGTCATTGGACTAATTTGATTAGTATATTGTTTTAATAAGTTAGATATGATGTTATAGATGATGAAAAACGAGATTCGGGCTTAGAACGAGGAAAAACGAGAAATTGATGTTTAGGCCTCTTTTACCAATTTGGTGTCAATGTAAGTCCGTATGATAATAATAATGCAAACTTATGTTTGAATTACATTCTTTGTTAATATTGCATATATTATATGATTTAACATATTGGAAAGGTTGATGGAATGTTGTTTAATGTGTGGAATTATGACATGGAGAATATTATATGAAATGTAAGAAAATGACGATACATGAAATGTGGTATACAAAATATGTGAAATTAAATGCTTTATTGTTACCATGTGATGTGTTTGATGATACATGCCTTAAATGTCAATAATTGCCATGAAAGTATGAATATGTTATGAACATGGTGAGATGCCATTACGAGTAAGTATGACAGAGATACAAAGTATGAGAAAAGAAAATCCCATTTGAACCTTAGGAATAGTCTAGGATACAAGTGACATACCACAAGGAAATTATAAATCCGAACTGTTGAGTGGTCTGAGTTTATTATGGATGTGAGCAGCCAAGCTCGTTGAGTGGTCTGAGTTTGTTATGGATGTATTACATGTTATGAGGTAGCCTTGGCTACATATATTACGCGCTATTGAGTGATCTAGCTACGTATATAGCACTTATATGCAATCTTTCGTGTATCCATTAGTATTCCAAGTGTTCAACGGGAAATTCGAGGAATGAGTTGATAATGTTCCAAATGAGTTAAGTCATTGGTGAGTATGTACTTGAGTTATGTTACAAGTTGTACAAGTATGTACACTAAACTTATAAGTACCGCCCTAATATGTGATAATCTATGATGTATATAGTATTTGGTGAATACTATGAAAATGGCATGATTTGGACTAAGTCTTTGATACTTGATGACATTGAGATTATGGGTCCATGCTTTTGATGCATAGCTATGTGTTCTTACCATGATGGATGAAATGATGTGGTATTAATTTGGTGAACAATAATTGTGAATAAGTAAATTAGCCTTGACAGTTTTGGGCTACTGTTGTGGTGTAACTTTGCAAATACACTAAAAATAGTGGAAAATGAGTTATAGGCTGAGTAAAATATATAATTAAATCTTATTGAGTCTATTTTCTTATAAAAGAAACCGTGTCAGCAAAGGAACTTCCTATAACAAGATATTTTAAGTTGTCTGAGACACAGTCAGAATGATTTCGAAATCCTCTGTTCTGATTTGATAAAATCATTATAAATTGTAAAAAAATAGTTATGAGTTATAATTTATATTTTTAGAATCATTAATGAGTCTATTTTTAATAGAAATAGATGGGAACATTGTTCGAGTCTTGTGCTATGAGATAATTAAACTTTAGTGTAGAAGGGTCGGAATTGTCAAACAGTGAATCAGTTGTAACTTTAAGGAATAAACTATACTATTTGGCTAAACCAAAAATTCTGGAAATTTTATGGTAGAAAGTACATGAGTCTAGTTTTAAAGAATATTAATGGAACTTAATCTGGTGTTTCGTAGCTCCAGATATAAATATTTTATTGACTATTGTACAAGAAGATAGCTTATTATGAACTTGATAATAGGTTGGGAACATTGATAAAAGCATGTTAGTGAGTTGCTTATTGTTTTCATATGAACTTACTAAGCATAAAGCTTACCCCCTTCCCTTCCCATGTTCTCTAGTGTTGCCAGGTTAGCTCGGGTTGGAGTTCGTCTGAGATATTATCACACTATCAAGCTATCGCCATTGGTGTAAGTGATTTCAAGTACCTTGAGTCTATGGCATGTATAGGAATTTAAATATTTGAGTGTTTGACATTTGTTTTAGCCAAATGTATTGGTTTACATTAGCTATTGAGGTTGTAAACCTATTTATATATGCATGCATGTGTTATGGTCTTATGTGATGAGTTTATAATGATTATGGTATGAATATGGTAAAGATGTGAGTAAAATCTATGATATCTATTGCATGAGAAATTGACATGATCATAACATGTTTATGGACGTTTAAGTGCCCATGTATGCCTTGTTGTATGCTATTGTAATAGTATGTGTGCGTATGTTGTGTGAGTGACAAAATGGCTTGGAAAATAGCCTTGTATTTGTCCACACGGGTAGATGCACGGGTGTGTGCCTAGGCCGTGTGTGACACACGGTCTGACCACATGGGCGTGTGACCCGACCGTGTGTCCCCTGCACCTTGGAAATTCAAGTCAAAATGCATGGTAGTTAATACACGAGCAGAGACACGACCGTGTGTCTCAGCCATGTGAAAGACGCGACTATAGGACACAAGCGTGTGCCTTGGCCATGTGGCTTCAATTTGTTCATGACCAAATTGGCAGAATGTCCAGGTTTTTAGACATGGGTACCGGACACGAGCGTGTCCTTAGCAGACAGGCGTGTGCTCTATATCCACATGTGTGTGTGGAGCCTTAAAGCATGAGATTTTCCAAGTTTTTCTTAAGTTCTCGGTTTAGTCCCGAACCATCTCTAATGCATGTTTTGGGCCTCGTGAGCTCGTTTAAGGGACAGTATGCATGTGAAATGAAAAGTTTTAAATTTGAACAAAATTTCATGGCTGGTTTAGTCTGAAAGTGCTTGAGTTAAGTCCGGTAGCACCTCGAACCCTGTCTCGGCGTCTGATAAGGGCGAAGGGTGTTATATTTAGTGGTATCAGAGCATGATTTAGTCGGTTCTGGACTAACTTAGCACGTGTAAGAGTCTAGCTATACATGCCATAAGTTTGTGATAGTGTGATGTCTCCCGACGGAAATAAGAACTATCTTGTATGGGCAAGGTACTCTCCAACTGAGCTACACCCGATCACGTAGATAATGATGCTAAAGTATTTAGTAAAGTGCAGTTATGAAGAGTTGAAACTCGAAAAGGTACGAACAATAATTCGTGAAATGTATATGTATATATTTGTGATATGAAGAACATTGAATAGAATGTATACATGGTATAATAAGCTTATCTATGATTGATTAATAATCCCATGGTGTACATGATTGATTTGTTTGAGTGAATAAATGTGTTTAGATAACTTACTAAAAATACAGGTAGAAAGAATGTTCATGTATACTTATTTGAATGAATATGGTTGGCAAATTCGCATAGTCTAAGTATAAGTGTTAAATTGCTTGGATTGATTTACATGTTTGTAATGACATGCATACGATGATGTGTGAAATGAAAGTACAGATTGGAATATACTTATCCATGTTTGTTAGCTCTCGTATGGAGTTATGTACATGACTAGTTTGATTAAATGAATGGGATAAGTAAAGTTACTCAGAATTCATAGAGTGCATATATGAGTATACTTGTCTAAATGAGATAACTGGAAAGTTAGCATAAAATGAATACGAATGTCAGTTAGTCTGAAATGAATGATATGATTTTGATGATGTTGCTATGATGATGAAAGTTGTGATAAGCTCTTTCATGCATGTTAGTATTCATACGATGTTACGTGCCTAACTCATTTGGCCTAGTGATTATGAAAAGAAAACTTTACTCGGAATGATAGAATGTGTGTATAAGTACTTCTATTTAATGATGTGTAATCAGTATGTACATGTGATTGACATTTATGTTTAAATCTCTGAATTAAAGATGTCATAAATGTTATGATAGCATGAAAACTTAAATGAAAGATCAAATTGAGTAGAATGCTGGAAATGAGTACGATCGTTCAATGATGAATTGACGGATAAGACCATGATTGGACCATGGCAATGCATATGATATGTGTGCCAGTGTAAAACATGTCTGGAACATGCATTGGCTGCATTATGAGAGCCAGTGTAAGACCATGTTTGGGACATGGCATCGGCATTGAGACGAGTGCTACTTTAAGACATGTCTGGGACATGCATTGACCTCAGGATGTAAGCCAGTGTAAGACATGTCTGGGACATGCATCGACTACGAGATGTGTCAGTGTAAGACCATGTTTGGGACATGGCATCAGCACGGATATGTGTGCTAGTGTAAGACATGTCTAGGACATGCATCAGCCACATCGTGAAAGCTAGTGTAAGACCATGTCTGGGACATGGCTTGATATGTGTCAGTGTAAGACCTGTCTGAGACACGGCATCGACACAGATGGACGAGAGCTAATATAAGACCATAGTTGGACTATGGCATCAAGTGGATGATGTACTCAAGACCGTAAGACGTTCTCTAATTTGATAAAGGTTGTTAAGTAAAATAAAGCTAGGTGTTGAAACTTGATTAAACATTAATGATGATTCGAGTAAAAGAAATGAAAATTTGTATTGTGATTAGTTCACTGATGTTTGGCTAGTATTCTTATGAAATAAAGTTGCATGTTTACTAAAAAATATGAAAGTGTGTTCATAACAAGTTGGAAATTTGAAATGTTTGAATCGATGTGCATGATACTATGTTGTTGTTAAATGTGTATGTGTGTGAGAATCGAAAATTTAGAGGCTTTACAATTTTCACCCCCTTACCAGAATATAGTTATATGACGAGATTCGCGAGAGATTTATAGTATAAACTTGC
Organism: Gossypium arboreum; assembly: GCF_025698485.1. Taxonomy (NCBI): domain Eukaryota; kingdom Viridiplantae; phylum Streptophyta; class Magnoliopsida; order Malvales; family Malvaceae; genus Gossypium; species Gossypium arboreum. Next base: position 62,205,082 of record NC_069078.1, read on the forward strand.
GAAAGTGGAACTAAAGAGTGCAATAATGGGATATTATGGGATTAGCAAGGACAGAATTAATCAGAGGAAGGATGTCGGACTTGCAAGGATGTCTGACCATGATAGATTCAATTAAGTAAAAGTTATGGCTATCTCTCTCTTCTGAATATTCTGTATTTTCCTTTATTCTTGGGATTATGTATGGTTGTTCATTCCTAGTGAAAATTTTTATCTATGAAGATGCTAGCAACTGTGATATTAGACGAAAGCTCTGTTGATCCGGTTAGTTATGATCGACATTTCTTATCTCCTTAGAATTCTATTTTGATATGTCGGAATAAAGTTGATGGTAAAGATTTATGTGAGACCATTCTGATATTTCTATTTATTATGGTTTGATATATATATGGGAAATATATTCTCTCTGTTATGATGGAAATCCAGAGCGTATAGACAGTAGTTTCCTTCTGGTTTTCTCTGGGGGACTTTCCTGATTTTCCTCATTATTTTCTTTGGGGTTATATTCTCGAATTTCTGGTATGGTATTATATCTGGAATTATTTATCTTGGTTTTTCCTATCGTCCTTATTTTGAGAATTATCAAACCTGGCTTATCCTTAAGTGTATCCTTTGACTTGCGATAATAGTATCTATTATGATTATTCTTGTGGCTCGACTATGGAAGTATGGGGATTCTAGTATTTCAATTTCTCTAATCTTCGTGTAGAGAATTATTATCAGCAAAGGTAAATTACGTTATGTGCATTTAAGATTATTCTCTGGCCCAGAAATAATGTTGCGCATTTACGAGTAAGTAAACATGCAGTTGGAAATGGAAAAAAATTGTATTATTATAAGTATGATGTGGAAACATATTAGTTAGACTATTCTCATTCGAGAGATGTAGTTATAAGTAAAGTTGTTCTGATTGATAAAGAGAGTACGTTCATGAAGTTTGAATCGTTTGATACATGTTAGTAAAGCTTCTAAATAGTTGAAGACCTGATTTCTAGTTTCTGTTACTATTATTTCAGAGTAAGATTTGAGTACCGAGAAAATCTGGGTTATGCAGTGAATTGTGTAGAGAGCTCACAATAGCATCTTGTCTGTTCTCCCAAAAGATGTTGAATTGCCTTCAGGTTTAAGCCGAATATCCTATGTATTCGAGATTATTATTGTCAGTGATGACATTGAAAAGAAAATGAGAAAAGACTGATTGAATTTCGTATCGGGATATCTCTCACCTCCGGGAAGAAGGAGAGATACCAATTGGTTTGTGTTAAGTTGATGATGAAGTTCGCATGATTATTTTAGTGTGTATAGATATATTATTCAACAAATGTGACTGAGTTATATGTCTCTAAGTTCATAGTTCCAAGAATGTCAACCTCTAGTATTTTGAATTGATCTCCGAGGTTTATACTGTAATTATAAGAAGGAAGAGAACCCTAAGTATGAGACTGAGATGAATTATAAATTATGAGAAAAAGGTGAAAGTGATTCATGAAAGTTGAAATCAACTTCTTCTGGTAAGATTTTCAGGGATGAAAATCCCTAAGGGGGGAGAATTGTAACAGTCCGATTTTGGGCCTAGTAGAAACAATGGTTTTGGAACCACTATTCTGAGGCCGGAGAAATTATTTTGAATTTATTTTGTGTGATATAGCATGTTTATAAAGGTGCATGAAAATTTTGGTATATTAATTTTAGCGTTTTCTAGTCCAATTTCGAAAAATGACTAAATCGCGTAAAAGGTAAAAGTCATGTTTTGATGCCTAAAGGTGTTAAATTTCTTTGTATCTTAAATTAAGAGTCTTTAAAGTGAAATTAGACCATTGAAAGTGTGATGGCCGGCCAAGGGAGACAAGATTGGTCAAAAAGCCAAAATTTATTGGATATTAGGTGACTTTTTGGTAATAAAATAAAATAAAGAAAAAGTTGTCATTTTCTTTCATTTTTCTTCTTCTCTTTCACCGAAAATGGCAACAACATGGGGGTTTGAGAGCTGGTAAATTTCAGCAACATATTTCCCTAGTAATTAAGTGTTTTTAATGCCTTTTCGTGATAAATTTTACATTTTGGAACCTCTAAAGCATGAGCTTCCAAAAGAGGGGATTACTTTGCAAAATGATTAAGAGTCTAGGGTTTTTCCATGAAAGCATATGTGTTGTTTTCTGAGTTTTTATGGAAGAATATGAGTCTTGGTAGTGTTATAAACAACTTTTGTGAAAGAAGTTTGCACGAAAACACCTAAAATGGGGTATTTTGCAAAGTTGTAAAACAAGTTGTAAATGAGTGAAAGAGTTGAAATTATGAGTTTCTATAGTTATGAAAATGGTTCATATAGGCTTAAGGAGTAAATAAATTGAATAAAAATCATTTTACGAGCCTAGAGGCAATTTGGTAATTTTAGCAAAGTATAGGGGCAAAATCAGAAATTTTTCCAAAATGTGTCATTGGACTAATTTGATTAGTATATTGTTTTAATAAGTTAAATCTGATGTTATAGATGATGAAAAACGAGATTCGGGCTTAGAACGAGGAAAAACGAGAAATTGATATTTAAGCCTCTTTTACCAATTTGGTGCCAAGGTAAGTTCGTATGATAATAATAATGCAAACTTATGTTTGAATTACATTCCTTGTTAATATTGCATATATTATATGATTTAACATATTGGAAAGGTTGATGGAATGTTGTTTAATGTGTGGAATTATGACATGGAGAATATTATATGAAATGTAAGAAAATGACGATACATGAAATGTGGTATACGAAATATGTGAAATTAAATGCTTTATTGTCACCATGTGATGTGTTTGATGATACATGCCTTAAATGTCAATTATTTCTATGAATGTATGAATATGTTATGAACATGGTGAGATACCATTACGAGTCAGTATGACAGAGATGCAAAGTATGAGAAAGGAAAATCTCGTTTGAACCTTAGGAATAGTCTAGGGTACAAGTGACATATCACTAGGAAATTATAAATTCGAAATCGTTGAGTGGTCCGAGTTCATTATGGATGTGAGAATCCGAGCTCGTTGAGTGGTCCGAGTTCATTATGGATGTGTTACATGTTATGAGGTAGCCTTGGCTACATATATTACACGCTATTGAGTGATCTAGCTGCATATATAGCACTTATGTGCAATCTTCCATGTATCCATTCGTATTCCAAGTGTTCAACAGGAAATCCGAGGAAAGATTTGATAATGGTCCCAATAAGGTAAGTAATTGGTGAGAATGTGCTTGAGTTATGTTACAAATTGTACAAGTATGTACGCTAAACTTATGAGTAAAGCCTTCATATGTGATAATCTATGATATATATAGTATTTGGTGAATACTATGAAAATGGCATGATTTGGACTAAGTCTTTGATACTTGATAACATTAAGATTATGGGTCCATGCTTTTGATGCATAACTATGTGTTCTTACCATGATGGATGAAATGATGTGGTATTAATTTGGTGAACAATAATTGTGAATGAGTAAATTAGCCTTGACAGTTTTGGGCTACTGCTGTGGTGTAACTTTGCAAATACACTACAAATAGTGGAAAATGATTTAGAGGCTGAATAAAATATGAAATTAAATCTTATTGATTCTATTTTCTTATAAAAGAAACTGTGTAAACAAAAGAACTTCTTATAACGAGATATTTGAATTTGTCTGAGACACAGTCAGAACAATTTTGTCATCCTTTGTTCTGATTTCAGAAAATCATTATAAATTGTAAAAAAAATATTTATGAGTTATAATTTATATTTTTAGAATTCTTAATGAGTCTATTTTCAAGAGAAATAGATGGGAACATTGTTTGAGTCCTGTGCTATGAGATAATTAAACTTTAGTGCAGAAGGGTTGGAACTGTCAAATAGTGAATCAGTGGTAACTTGAAGGAATAAACTGTACTATTTGGCTAAACAAAAAATTCTGGAAATTGTATGGTAGAAAGGTACATGAGTCTAGTTTTAAGAAAAATTAATGGAACTTAGTTTGGAGTTTCGTAGCTTCAGATAGAAATATTTTATTGACTATTGTACAAGAAGACAACTTATCATGAACTTGAGAATAGGTTGGGAACATTGATAAAAGCATGCTAATAAGTTGCTTACTATTTTCATATGAACTTACTAAGTGTAAAGCTTACCCCCTTCCCTTTTAATGTTCTCTAGTATTGCCAGGTTAGCTCGAGTTGGAGTTCGTCAGAGATATTATCACACTATCAAGCTATCGCCATTGGTGTAAGTGATTTCAAGTACCTTGAGTCTATGGCATGTATAGGAATTTAAGTATTTGAGTGTGTGACATTTTTTTTTCCAAATGTATTGGTTTACATTAGCTATTGAGGTTGTAAACCTATTTATATATGCATGCATGTGTTATGGCCTTATGTCATGAGTTTATAATGATTATGGTATGAATGTGGTAAAGATGTGAGTAAAATCTATGATATCTATTGCATGAGAAATTGACATGATCATAACATGTTTATGGACGTTTAAGTGCCCATGTATGCCTTATTGTATGCTATTGTAATAATATGTGTGCGTATGTTGTGAGAGTGACAAAATGGCTTGGAAAATAGCCTTGTATTTGTCCACATGGGTAGACGCACGGGCGTGTGTCTAGGCCGTGTGTGGCACACGGTCTGACCACATGGGCGTGTGACCCAAGCGTGTATCCCCTACACCTTGGAAATTCAAGTCAGAATGCATGGTAGTTAATACATGGGCAGAGACATGACCGTGTGTCCCAGCCATGTGAAGGACATGGCCATAGGACACGGGCGTGTGCCTTGGCCGTGTGGCTTTAATTTGTTCATGACCAAATTGGCAGAATGTCCAGGTTTTTAGACACGGGTAAGGTACAAGGGCATGTCCTTAGCACACGGGCGTATGCTCTATATCCACATGGGCGTGTGGAGCCTTAAAGCATGAGATTTTCCAAGTTTCTCTTAAGTTCTCAGTTTAGTCCTGAGCCATCTCTAATGCATGTTTTGGGCCTCGTGAGCCCGTTTAAGGGGCAGTATGCATGTGAAATGAAAAGTTTTAAATTTGAACGAAATTTCATGGCTGGTTTAGTATAGTGCTTGAGTTAATTCCGGGAGCACCTCAAACCCTGTCCCGGCATCGGGTACGGGCGAAAGATGTTACAGGAAAAGATTAGAGGGATATCAAAATATCCCATTTTGTTTCTTTTTGTAAAATTCGGGTTCCCCATCTCCCTCTCTGTCGAAATTCCTATCTCCATTTCCCCTATTCTTGTTCGTTATTTTCGTTGGTTTCCAAATTGCCTTCGGTTGTCCTGCGTCGTTATCGTGTGTTCTGTAAGTGTGTTCGGAACGTTTTGGTTCTGGGACTGTAGAATCGTTATTTAATGAGTTTAGTTCATGTTTAGGAGAGGCTGAGAGGCTAGAAGGCTTGCTTCTTCGACCTGAATCGAGATTGAGTTCTGTTGTTATCGGTAAGCCGTTTATGCGTTTATGGGATTCTACGTTTCAATTTGGCTTTATTGCGTATCAAGTGTTAACCTGGTATTTATCGGTCAATAATAGGTTCTAGAGTGCTCGGGGTTGTTTTAGCTTTAAATCGGTACTAGGTGTGTACTCAATTACACAAAAAAATGAGATTCAGTGAAAGCTAAAAAATAAATCTGTCGACGCCACACGGGTGTGGTAGTACACGAGCGTATGATTATGAGCCAGGCCGTGCGTACAAGACATGGGCACATGACACGGCCGTGTGATGGTCGGTGAGGCCATGTGCAAGACATGGGCTCTACCAATTGGGCTGTGTGGACAGCATGGGCGTGTGGCCCCACAGGGGCATGTGGATTCTGGGCCAGGCAGTGTGATTCATACGGCCAAGGCTAATTTAGGCCGTCTTGGACACACGGGTGTGTGGGCCCACACGGGCAGACCACATGGGCGTGTGAGCCCATTTTTCTGGAAAACTCTGTAAGGTTGCACAAGTCGCCCAAGTCGCTCAAGTCGACTGTGACCTGTCATAGGGTCTGTAAGCATTACTTAGACCCCTAATTTCGTGATCTGATTATGCAATGTATGATTAAAGCATGTGATACTTAGCATGTAAATCTGAACTCTTTGAATAATCTGATAGACTGCATTTTAGCATGCCATTTATGCATGTTGCATTGCATCGGGGTTGGGTTGATGTTATATTGGAGGAAGTATTCTGAAAGGCTTTTAAGCCTGATATCTGGCACCATAACTGCAATTATCTAATTATATGCTGCATTTCGATATAGCCTGGTGTGTAGGGATGGGTGGGTTGATTTTATCCCCACATGGTGTGTAAGGCTAGACGGAGATGGTGTGTAGAGGCTAATGGGTAGGACTTTGATGATCTGTTCTGCATCTGTATCTAAGTGGGCTAAGGCCCAGACTGGTTCTGTAATAAGCTCCGTCCCTAGACTGTTTTTTGATGTATGTTGTATGCATGTTTAATCTGTGGGGATTACACACTGAGTTTGCGAAACTCACCATTTTCTATTTTATTTGTTCAGGTAATCCCCAGTATTAGACAGATCGGAGCAGTGGAGGACTCAGCGGTGGCCACACGGTTTTCCACTTAGACTATTTTCTGTTTACATATTATTTAATTTATATTTGGGGAAAATTTGATGTAATTAAGGTCTTTACGGATTATTGCTTAATTTGAGATTTTGTAATGTTTTACGGTTTTTATTGCTAGTAGTAGGAAAACTCGAGTTTTCAAAAGAATCAAAGGTTTTACGAAACTACCACGCATACATAAATGGTTTTAAAAGCTTCCACAAAGCATAACATTTTGAAAATGGATAATGATTGAAAACAAATGACACGTTTTAGAAGATAGCGTAAGATAATGAAAAATGGTACATACGGAGAAATGGTCTTAACGTCATTACGTTTTCTAAAGCACGATCATGTGATAGCGCTAGATCCGGCCATAACGTCTGGGCCGGGTTTGGGGTGTTACACAGGAAGCTTTACTATACCCTATAACATTGGTGAATCTTACTATGGTAAAGCTTTGTAACAACCCGATTTTCAGTGATGTTAGAAATAATGTGTAACATCCTAATTTTCAGATTTATTCGCGGTTTTCAATATTTTGTAAAGATTTTTAAAATTTTGTATTTGGATGTGAAATTAATATTTTGAGTAAGTAAATGGGCTTATGGAAGGCCCATGAGTTGGTCAAAACCCAGTTGAATTTTTGGAATTTTAGACTTAGGAGTTAGGGGTTTTGGCTAAGTGGCCCATAAGTAGAGTTGTGGGTAAATTGCATCACAAAAAGAGCCTTGGTAAAGTGGCAAGGGTGACACCACTAGGCTCCTAGAAAAGTGGCGTGTGGAGCAGTGGGGAAGGCATGGGATCGATTCCCTGTGTTGGCAAATAAATGCATTTATTTTTTAAGTGCAGGAGGGGTAACCGTTGGAGTTCAGGTGGATTCTGCTAGAGGAGAGTTGGATCAGTTTAAATGCTTGGATTAAGGAGGGATAAGGGGAGAGATTTAAGGGATTTGGATGAGGCTAGGAGTTGGCCGAATTATGGGAATTGAAGAGGGAAAAATCGGCAGGGGGTTATGAGGTTAGTATTTCGGCACTTAGGGTATTGAGTGGTGCCGTTTTCTTCTGATTTTGCACCGAAGGGTTTTCTTTTTTCCCTCTATTCCCTCCCTAGCCGAAACTATCACCTATCTTGTTCTTCTTTCTTCATCTTTCTTCTCCAAAGCCGTCCATCAAACCTGCTTATCATCAGCACCTTTGCCGAAATCACAAAAGCCGAAATCCTGTGGTCATTGCTTGTGCCGTTTTCCTCAAAGCCAGGTTCTCCTATGTCTTTTGTTTTTATTAATTTACGATTATCTTATCTTAATCCTAGATACCTGACGGCAATTCTACTTCAAGGTTATAGCCCCACATTATCATCTTCTTCACCACCTAAAAGCCGAAAGTACCACTAGTTTAGGGGCTTATAGTCGAAACTTCTTCAAACTCCTTGTAACACCCCGTACCCGAGTCCATTACCGGAGTCGAACACAAGGTGCACACAAACTTGACAATCATTTACACAGTCCATTTAAAAATTTCCAGACAAGCTGGTTACTGCGTCACTGTCGCCTTAAAAATCATATCTTGAGTTTCAAAGCTCAAAAATCAGTTTCGTAATTTTTCCCTGAAACTAGACTCATATGTCCATCTACAGATGTTTTTCTAGAATTTTTGGTTGAGCCAATTAGTACAGTTTATTAGTTAAACTCTCCCCTATTCCAGGGTTCGACTACACTGACCTTTATACATTACGAATTGGATATCTTCCAGTACAGGTCTTCAATACTGATGCCGTTTGTTTCTTTAGAAACTAGACTCAAAGAGGAATCTATAAATATATGGAATGACTCCTAATCATCTCTGGTTAATTGATAATGAATTTTCAAAGTCGGAACAGGGGATCCAGAAACCGTTCTGGCCCTGTTTCACGAGAACTTTAATATCTCGTAACATATAACTCATATGACCGTTTCGTTTCTTCCATATGAAAGTAGATTCATCAGGGTTCATTTACATAATTTATTCACTATTTAATTCCATTCCTACAAATTTTAGTGATTTTTCAATTCCACACCACTGCTGCTGTCAGCATCTATTTTCAAGGTAAAGTTTACCTATTTCGTGGTTTCCATGGACCAACTAGAGTTTTGTCATACATAGGTCCACATATAATCATATTTAGCCATTCCAATGGCTGATCATTTGCCCAACACTTCCATTCAGTCTGTAGTCACATCATGAAACCATACATATATACATAAACACAAATGGTCTAATGCCATACTCCACTTTTACGAGCCATTTTCGCATGGTGTACACACATACATCACAAAGCGTACTTGAAAAACAGCAAAGGGTAGTCCTATACATGCCATATCCAGAGTTCAACTAAAGAGTACCAAAAGGGCTTTGATAGTGTGGATGACTTGACTTCAATGATCCCGAATCCGATAGCTAACGAGCAAAATCTATAAAACAGAGAGCCAAAACAGCGGGTAAGCATTTTTAATGCTTAGTAAGTCTCAAGTAATGAATTCAGCTTTGACTAAAGTATTACATTCACATAGCTAAATGAATCACTTTATTAATACACATTCTCATAATCATACTTACTTCACACTTCATCAACATATACACACAAGGTATCAACCTATCTAAGAGCCGAAAGTTCGTTAGTCGATTGAGCGAATACTATTTCAAACGGATCGACTTTTCCGATGCACATGTAAACATACCTTATCGTATGGGTTTTTCGGCGTATTAATTGAATTTATTACGGCACCAAAACGCTCACCTTCAAACCGAGTCTCTTGAATTTAGCGGATATAACCACAAGCACAATTGCCTTGGTCTTAACCCGGATTTGGTAACTTGCACAAATGCCTTGGTCTTAGCCGGATATAACAACTTCATACGAATGCCTTGGTCTTAGCCGGATATAATCACTAGCATAAATGCCTTGGGACTTAGCCGGATATAATCGCTAGCATAAATGCCTTGGGACTTAGCCGGGTATCATTCAAATGCTCATGTACACATATATCCATAATCACGACACATCCATATTTCATTCTCGTTACTAAGGCTCAAACACAAAACATTTATCAAACCTTTCCAATTTCGGCTCAATAGCCACACACAAAGAGCATGATTACAGTTGACTTTATAACTTAGTCCCTACGCACATTAATGGCTGTCCGCCATAATATGACAAATCATTTCAATATAATTCAAGTAGGGTCAATACTAGAAGACTTACCTCGGATGTTGTCGAGCGATTTCGACGGCTATTCGATCACTTTTCCTTTCCCTTATCCAACTGTGGTCCTCTAAGCTCTTGAGCTAATTCACACAAATTTAACTTATTAAAATCTTATTATGATAGCTTATGGCGAATATGACAAGGAGTTTAAATGGTCATATGGCCATCCTTTAGCTCAAATACACAATGGTCATGCACAGTTTTAATCACAACAAGCAATTTAATACAATTCATTCAAACATCAAAGTGAAGCTCAAGGTACTTAGCCCTTATATACATTAGACATTAGAGTCACATGTATGCGAAATCACGAATCGAATTCAACACCTTAGTTAGTACTCTCCTAGCGAATTTTCCAAGCCAAGAATAGGCATCAATATGCTTGCCTCTAACCGAATGCATGCACACCAACCCCCCCTTCATGTGGCCGAATATGCATGTCCATGTTGAGGCCAATTATGCATAATACCACACAAAACAGCATACATTTTACTAACTAACGCATTCCATATTGTAACTCAATACGCATCCATCATTTATTTCATAACCGAAACATCATCATATGCAAATATATACCTTGAGATAGTATATATGTCATACCAATACATCATGTGCAAACATATGTACATATAGGTGCAAGGGCCGAATCTCAAGTTGCTTATATCCAAATATAAACACATATCCAAAGCTCAAATCTTACCTACCATGCAATATGCATAAATCATACTCATGGATATACCATGGCCGAATACACCACAACACCATACCGTTTCAATTTGGTCATGGTTAAACAAAGAACTTAGTGTCTCACTCAAAAATGCTAAAAGAAAATCCAAGAGTCCTCAATCCCCCATCACAATGTATCATTATCAAGCTTGATATTTAGCATGCAATGGCATTAACACAACATCCACCTTGGCCGAATATCATTCCCATGACATAGCAAAGATTTGAACCATGGGCTAATAAGAACATCAAGCTAGCAACTAAAAACATGCATGAATCTCATGGCACAACCTCAAACATACCTTAATCTTGATGCAAGTATAGCCAAACCCCTTCCTAATCCTCTTCCAAACCAAACATGAAGCAAAAATTCCCTCTTCTTCCTTAGAATTTTCGGTCAAGAGAGAAAGAAAAGGATGAACAAATTTTTTTCTTTTCTTTTCTTCAACTCACGGCAATGGGGAAGGAGAAGCCTTCACACACATTTTTTTCATTTTTTATTACCCATACACCTTAGTTTAATGTTTCTCCATAATGCACCAACAAAACATGTCTATGACATGTTTTGCCCATCCTCCTTGTCATGGCCGGCCACCACTTATAAAAGAGGGTATTTGACATGCAAGACCATTGTTTTGTATGCATGCTTTAATTAGTCATCACACATTTCCTGTCCTACTTTCAAAGTTTACTACTAGGTCCTTTTTAGTGAAATTCACATTTATAATCCTAAATCAAATCATCAAAAATGTCACACACGAATTAACACATATCATAGGCATCAAAATGAACATTAAATTATTTTTATGCCTCGGTTTTGTGGTCCCGAAACCACATTCCGACTAGGGTCGTTTTAAGGCTGTCACACTCTTGGATTCGGGTTTTACCATTGTTCTAAGGATAAATCTGTATCGGATTGCGAGGAAATCAAGTAGGAGTAAGGGGTAAGTACTTATCATCTCAGATCTGTTCTTATTTTGCAAAGTTAAGAAAAGCCGAAGTCCCTAAAATTAGGGAGGCTGTCGATTTGGGCATGTGGCTCTAAGGGTTTTTAACGGTTGTTTTCTTTCGGTGGTTAGTGCCTTCTTAAGTGTTGGATTGAAAGCGTGAATCATTGGAACAATCGGATTCGGAGCTAGCTATCGATTTTGGCAAAAAGGTAACGTTTCAAAAGCTTTTAGGGACATGGTTCGATCATGGGTGAGTAAGTTTTGGAATTTAGTGATTATAGTTTGTAAATAAGCACTGTGCTAATCAATTGTAGGATATCGAAAGAGATCTCGATAGCGATCGTCATGAAATAGGTGTGTCTAGAACTCCTTCTTTAGCTCAATTTGGTAAAAGCCGAAATACGAAATTAGGCATTTTATGGACTTGTAAGCATCTGAATGCTCTCAAGATGTAGAATAATTGTTAGATCTAGCACTTGAAGTGGTAAGTAAGTTTGTGTGACGTTTTAACGTACTTGGAAAAAGGGCCTCGATGGGCTAAAACTGGGCCCAATAGGCTTACGGACCAATATGGGCAAGAGGTGGACAAAGTAGCCTGTCAGTTAGATGGGAGAATCAAATTGCATAAGATTGTTAAGAATTCTGGAATAACGTGTGTAGTTGCATAAGTACGAAATTACCCTAAAGAGCATAATTACCGAAATACCCTAGGGTTTATATTGGCTAAACGCATGATTGATTAATCTGTATTTTACATGATATGCATTTATTAATATCATTGCATGGGAATGGGGTATTGATGGAGGAAATCTGAATGTGGTTTATCCACATCTTGGAGGCTTTGCCTCAATCGGTCGATATTTGAGTGCGTTCTTTGCCTTTGTGGAGTGTAGGGCTAGGTGGGTTGAGATATTCCCCACATGGAGTGTAGGGTGTGCACGGGGCTGTGTAGCGGTTGGTGGGTTGAGTAGTCTCCCAGATGGGTTTGCATGCATTATTACTACTGCTACTTATGTTCTTGAAGCGGGCCTAAGGGCCACACTTTGTTTGTAAAAAGGGCTAAGGCCTTGCTCTTGTGATTCGAAAAGGGCTTGACCTATTAGTTCTTGATATCGATTAGGGCTTAGGCCCATGGGCTCGAGCTGATTTAGGCTTTGGATGGGCTTCAGATACACCGAGTTTTCCCAAACTCACCCTTCCTCTTTCATCCTTGCAGGTGAACCCTAGTTGGTGGACTTGGAGCTGGGCGGGATTCAGAGTGGCCACACGTTTTCTGCAAATTCGTTTCTTCTGGTGAACTGGATTTTCGACATTTTTATTTTATGGTTTCGGGTTTTTTTTGTAATAAGGCCGCTAATTATTTTATGGTTTGGGTTGCTTTCTTATTATTTAATTCTATAATGATAAAACTGAACTATGGTAACTAACGAAATAGATTAGCTCTAGGACGCGGTTTCAAAAACACTAAGTGATTTCAAAATAACACGAATACAAGTAAGACTTTCGCTAAGCAAACATTTTCAACCTTTTCTTAAGATGGACATAACCAAACGGTTTTATCAAAATTATACGAGATGTTAGAGTGTGGCAATGGCGGTGTGCATGTCTAGGATTGGATCCGAAGGGAGCTTGGTACTTAAGCAGTCCGACGGACTCACCTCCTCTCTTTCCTGGTTTCCTACCTGGTGCACAGCTTCTATTCACTTTAACCTACTTTTAAAAAGTATTTTTTTTCACAAGCACCAACTAAGGTTTTCCAACTAAGTAATACGGAATGTTTTGAACGCTTCGATGTGGCGCGTCAGATCCGGCCATAACGTCCAGGCCGGGTTTGGGGTGTTACATTTAGTGGTATTAGAGCCTGGTTGCAACAACTCGGCTGTGGATCGGGTTCGAAAAAAAAAAATCTTTTCAAACTCAGGCCTAAGAAGGGTATTTTTGGAAATAGTAAGTTTTTCAAAAAATGTTCAAGTTTTTCTATTGTCAAACAGAGCTAAATCAATAGTTTTAAAATAAAAGTGATTTCCAATCAAATCCTTTTATTTTCGTGAACAAAAAATAGGGTTTTTTTTCTCTACAAAAGGAGGTGGCACACTGAATCCCCGGCACCAAGTCTGTAAGTGTTCTTTTTCTGCTTTAAATATTTATATAGAACTGGACTGGAAATAATACTGTAGATAGTTCTGAGCCTTAGGGATAGTGTTATTGATAATGTTGTATTAGGGCTACAAAACTAAGACCGTAGCTAAATTGTGATTACGCGAAAATAACTTTGAAACTCTATCTGTTCATAAGACATTCTGTAATAAATAGTGAAACCAGTACACTAATGTCATAAAATTCATAATCAGATAAATCGATATGAGTGAGAGGGCTGCACGAGGAAAAGGCCGTGGTCAAGGCCGAGGTAGCACTCAAGCCGGATTTGCGTCATCTGGACACATGCCAGCTGGCGAGGTACGTCCACTACCGGTTAATGAAAATGGGCCGTATGATCGGGCCGCAGGGGATGACACTTTGTCTCAGGCCATGTTGAGGGTTTTGGAAAGGGTGGCCAGAGCTAACGTCGGGCTCATGAATAGGGGGTTCATTTCTGAACGACTTCGGGCCAACAGAGCTGAGATTTTTAGGGGCGTATCTAGAGTGGCCCCAAATGTGGTAATCTTGGTTGGAAGCCACAGGCGGATCATGGATGACTGGACTATTCAAGAGAATAGAAGTTGAAAGGGCGGTTTAAATTCTGCGGGATGAAGCATATCGGTGGTGGATTCTTGTGAGAGGGTACCCCGGTGAGAGGGTAACATGGGAGCTATTCAAATAGACCTTTAAGGAAAAATATGTTGGAGCTAGCTATGTGGATGCACGCAGAAAGGAGTTCTGAATCGACTCGAGGAAATAAGACCATTCTTGAATATGAGGCGAGTTTCTACGATTGAGTCGGTATGCTAATGGCATCATTTCCACTTGAATCTGGCTTGGCGTTCGTTTTGAGATGGCCTCGGAGATGAGTTAAGGGTGCTCATAGCTCATGAGAGAGCGAGATTTATTGCATTGGTAGAGAAGGCTAAGATAGCCGAGGAAGTGAAGCAAACCGAACGGAGGAATCGTGATAAGGATCGAAATCGGTTCAGGAGGGATGCTGGACTAGCGGGTGCTACAAATCGAAATGTTAAGAGAGCTAGGATGGAGGAACCGGTTCGAGTAGTTCAGGTGAACGCAAGAAGACTGCAAGCTTGTGGAGATTGCGGCAGAATGCATCAAGGAGAGTGCTGGAAGCGTTGTGGGGCTTGTCTTCGTTGTGGGTCTAAGGAGCATAGGATTAAGGATTGTCCTAGAAGGGCCACTCAGGCTCAGGTGGCCGAACAAGGGGCTGTGCGACCGGCTCAACCTGTGAGGAATGGACCACCGCTGCCAGGAGGTCGTGGACAAGGTCGCGGTGGTAATGGTCGTGGACGTGGGGCACCCGACAGGGGTATTGGTAACGCGGATGCTCGTCAGCCAGCTTTGGTGTATGCTGCTCGTCGTGCATGAGGAGGGTGACGCCTTTTGATGTAAATGGTGATACGTTTTTTATCTATGGTGTACCTTATATTGCTCGATTGATGTGGGATCAACCCATTCATATGTGGCATATAACATTTACGGAACCTTGGCGTGCACTTGAGGAGGCCGTATGTGGGGTGTCCGTGATAAGTCCTTTAGGTCATTCGGTTAAGGTAGAGAAACTCTTCAAGGAAGTGCCTCGGAGATTCAAGGTAGGGTTTTCGTGGGGATTTGATGGAGTTACCGTTTGAAGAATTCGATTTGATACTAGGGATGGATTGGTTGACCAAGCATAAGGCAACTTTAGATTGTGCGACTAAGAGGATGGTGTTAAGGATGTCAATGAAGAAGAGGTAATGATTATTGGAGAACGAAGGATTACTTATCCAATGTGGTATCGGCGTTGAGGGTGAGAAAGCGTCACGCAAGGGATGCGAGGCATATCGGCTTTGGTAAGCCAAGTGAAAGCGAGGATCCGACCGTGGAGACCATCGAGGCTGTTAGGGAATTCGGATGTTTTTCGGAAGAGCTTCTGGATTACCTACCAATCGGGAAGTTGAGTTTGGAATCGATTTGTTACGAGGAATAGCTCCGATATCTATTGCACCCTATAGGATGGCACGAAGGAGTTGGTGGGCGAAGGCTCAAATTCAAGAGTTGTTAGATAGAGGCTTCATTAGGCCTAGTGTGTCTCCTTGGGGAGCACCGGTCTGTTGTGAAGAAAAATGGCGGAACGATGCGCATGTGCATCGATTATCGCCATTGAACAAACTAACGATTAAGAATAAGTATCCACTACCAAGGATTGATGACTGTTCGATCAACTTAGGGAGCTTCGGTATTCTCCAAAATCGATCTTCGTTCGGATACCATCGGCTAAGGGTAAAGAAGGGATATTCATAAAACAGACATTTGAACTCGATATGGACATTATGAGTTTGTGGTCATGCCGTTTGGGTGATTTAACGCACTGCAGCTTTTATGGATCGATGAATCGAGTATTCCAACCTTACTTGGATCGGTTCGTAGTCGTCTTTATCGACGATATCTGGTATACTCGGAAGCGGAGGCGAAGCATGATGAGCATCTCCGTATTGTCTGCAATTTTAAGGAGAAGGAGCTCTATGCGAAATTCAGCAAGTGTGAATTTCGGTTGAGGAGGTAACCTTCCTAGGGCATGTCGTCTCTGCCGAGGGATTAAAGTGGATCCTCGTAAAATTGAAGCGATTCGGAATGGAAGCCACCTAGGTCGATGTCGAAAATTCGGAGTTTCCTAGGGTTGGCGGGTTACTCTGAAGGTTTGTAGAGGTTTTTCGGTGATGGTGGCGCCTTGACAAAACTCATAAGGAAAGGAGTACCATTTATGCGGACCGAGAAACGACAAAAAGCTTTTGATCGGTTGAAAAAGGTATTGACCGAAGCGCCAGTGTTGATTCAACCGGTGTCTGGGAAGGACTTTACCGTATATAGCGATGCGTCGCATATAGGGTTAGGTTGCGTACTGATGCAAGAGGGGAAGGTGGTCGCTTATGCATCGCTACAGCTTAAGGCTCATGAAGTGAATTACCCTACGCATGATTTGGAGCTAGCAGCGGTGATTTTTGCGTTAAAAATTTGGAGACATTACTTATATGGGGAGAAGTGCATCATATACACGGATCATAAGAGCCTAAAGTATTTGTTGACTCAGAAGGAGTTGAACCTTAGGCAACGAAGATGGGTAGAGTTGCTTAAAGACTACGACTGTTCGATAGAGTACCACCCAGGAAAGGCTAATGTGGTGGCGGATGCATTGAGTCGAAGGGTTGTTACAGATTTGAGAGCCTTGTTCGCACGATTAAGTCTATACGACGATGGAAGCTTGTTGCCAGAACTGCAAGTAAGGCCTACTTGGATTGAGCAGATTAAGGAAAAACAGTTGAAGGACGATTCATTAGCTCTTCGGTTCCAGCAAGTTAAGAGCGGTGAGAACGAGGACTTTGGGTTGAACACTGAGGGAGTTCTGTGCTTTCATGGAAGGGTTTGTATTCCAAAGGATCCTGAATTGAGGAAGTTAATTCTAAAAGAGGCTCATGGTGGACTCTGTGCCATGCATCCTGGAGGGAATAAGTTATACCGAGACTTGCGAGAGGTGTCTTGGTGGCGGATTAAAACGAGAGGTGACTGAATTTGTTGGGAAATGTCGGCGTGCGGTGAGTTAAGGTGAGCACCAATTGCCTTCGGATTACCGCAACTGTGAAAATTCCACTATGGAAGTGGGAAAGAGTAACAATGGACTTTGTGAGTGGGTTACCTTTGACACCCACCAAGAAAGATTCGGTGTGGGTAGTTGTGGATAGGTTAACAAAATCGCTCATTTCATACTGTTCGTACCGACGACTACTCACTTTGCAAAAGTTGGCCAAGTTATATGTGGCAGAGGTAGTGCGACTGCATGGGGTGCCAGTGTCAATAATTTCTGATCGAGACCCTAGGTTTACATCTAGGTTTTGGCGGAAGTTGCAAGAAGCGTTGGGTACACGATTGGATTTTAGCACTGCTTTTCACCCACAGACAGATGGACAGTCAGAAAGGGTTATTCAGGTTCTAGAGGATATGTTGAGAGGTTGTATCATCGATTTTCGTGGATGTTGGGAGGACTACTTGCCATTGGCGGAGTTTGCTTACAATAATAGCTATCAAGCAAGTATTCAGATGGCACCGTATGAAGCGCTCTATGGGCGAAGATGTCGTACGCCGACGTGTTGGACAGAGTTGGGTGAACGACGAGTGCTTGGACCGGAATTGGTGGCAGACACTGAAAGTAAGGTTAAGCTAATAAGGGATAGGTTAAAGGAGGCATCCGATAGACAGAAGTCGTATGCGGATATGAAGCGCAAAGAGATTGAGTTCGCTGTAGGGGATATGGTTTTCTTGAAGGTTTCCCCTTGGAAGAAAATTTTGAGATTTGGTAAGAAGGGTAAGTTGAGCCCACGGTTTATTGGGCCTTACCGAATTGTTAATCGGGTTGGACCGGTGGCTTATCAGCTAGAGTTACCACGAGCGCATCGTATCCACGACGTTTTCATGTATCCATCTTTGGCGGTATCGATCGACCTAACTCATATCATACCGATTGCGAAATCGAGGTACAAGTCGATTTAACTTTCGAGGAGGAACACGTGCAAATACTTGATCGTGACGTCAAGGTGTTGAGAAGGAAATCAGTTCCACTTGGTAAAAGTACTTTGAAGAAACCATGGCAAGGAAGAAGCAACTTGGGAGGACCGAGGAGGCTATCGTCGTGATACCCTCAAGCTGATTACGATAAGGTAAAATTTCGAGGCGAAATTTCTTTAAGGAGGTAGAGTTGTAACATCCCGATTTTTTGATTTATTCGCGGTTTTCAATATTTTGTAAAGATTTTTAAAATTTTGTATTTGGATGTGAAATTAATATTTTGAGTAAGTAAATGGGCTTATGGAAGGCCCATGAGTTGGTCAAAACCAGTTGAATTTTGGAATTTTAGACTTAGGAGTTAGGGGTTACGGCTAAGTGGCCTATAAGTAGAGTTGTGGGTAAATTGCATCACAAAAGAGCCTTGGTAAAGTGGCAAGGGTGGCGCCACTAGGCTCCTAGAAAAGTGGCGTGTGGAGCGGTGGGGAAGGCATGGGATCGATTCCTGTGTTGGCAAATAAATGCATTTATTTTTAAGTGCGGGGAGGGTAAGTGTTGGAGTTGGTGGATTACGCTAGAGGAGAGTTGGATCGGTTTAAATGCTTGGATTAAGGAGGGATAAGGGAGAGATTTAAGGATTTGGATGAGGCTAGGAGTTGGCGAATTATGGGAATTGAAGAGGAAAAATCGGCGGGGGTTATGAGGTTAGTATTTCAGCACTTAGGGTATTGAGTGGTCTGTTTTCTTCGCTTTTGCACCCAAGGGTTTCTTTTTCCTCTATTCCTCCCTAGCGAAACTATCACCTATCTTGTTCTTCTTTCTTCATCTTTCTTCTCCAAAGCCGTCCATCAAACCTGCTTATCATCAGCACCTTTGCCGAAATCACAAAAGCCGAAATCCTGTGGTCATTGCTTGTGCCGTTTTCCTCAAAGCCAGGTTCTCCTATGTCTTTTGTTTTTATTAATTTACGATTATCTTATCTTAATCCTAGATACCTGACGGCAATTCTACTTCAAGGTTATAGCCCCACATTATCATCTTCTTCACCACCTAAAAGCCGAAAGTACCACTGGTTTAGGGGCTTATAGCCGAAACTTCTTCAAACTCCTTGTAACACCCCGTACCCGAGTCCGTTACCGGAGTCGAACACAAGGTGCACACAAACTTGACAATCATTTACACAGTCCATTTAAAAATTTCCAGACAAGCTGGTTACTGCATCACTGTCGCCTTAAAAATCATATCTTGAGTTTCAAAGCTCAAAAATCAGTTTCGTAATTTTTCCCTGAAACTAGACTCATATGTCCATCTACAGGTGTTTTTCTAGAATTTTTGGTTGAGCCAATTAGTACAGTTTATTAGTTAAACTCTCCCCTATTCCAGGGTTTGACTACACTGACCTTTATACATTACGAATTGGATATCTTCCAGTACAGGTCTTCAATACTGATGCCGTTTGTTTCTTTAGAAACTAGACTCAAAGAGGAATCTATAAATATATGGAATGACTCCTAATCATCTCTGGTTAATTGATAATGAATTTTCAAAGTCGGAACAGGGGATCCAGAAACCGTTCTGGCCCTGTTTCACGAGAACTTTAATATCTCGTAACATATAACTCATATGACCGTTTCGTTTCTTCCATATGAAAGTATATTCATCAGGGTTCATTTACATAATTTATTCACTATTTAATTCCATTCCTACAAATTTTAGTGATTTTTCAATTCCACACCACTGCTGCTGTCAGCATCTGTTTTCAAGGTAAACTTTACCTATTTCGTGGTTTCCATGGACCAACTAGAGTTTTGTCATACATAGGTCCACATATAATCATATTTAGCCATTCCAATGGCTGATCATTTGCCCAACACTTCCATTCAGTCCGTAGTCACATCATGAAACCATACATATATACATAAACACAAATGGTCTAATGCCATACTCCACTTTTACGAGCTATTTTCGCATGGCTGTACACACATACATCACAAAAGCGTACTTGAAAAACAGCAAAGGGTAGTCCTATACATGCCATATCCAGAGTTCAACTAAAGAGTACCAAAAGGGCTTTGATAGTGTGGATGACTTGACTTCAATGATCCCGAATCCGATAGCTAACGAGCAAAATCTATAAAACAGAGAGCCAAAGCAATGGGGTAAGCATTTTAATGCTTAGTAAGTCTCAAGTAATGAATTCAGCTTTGACTAAAGTATTACATTCACATAGCTAAATGAATCACTTTATTAATACACATTCTCATAATCATACTTACTTCACACTTCATCAACATATACACACAAGGTATCAACCTATCTAAGAGCCGAAAGTTCGTTAGTCGATTGAGCGAATACTATTTCAAGCAGATCGACTTTTCCGATGCACATGTAAACATACCTTATCGTATGGGTTTTTCGTATTAATTGAATTTATTACGGCACCAAACGCTCACCTTCAAACCGAGTCTCTTGAATTTAGCGGATATAACCACAAGCACAATTGCCTTGGTCTTAACCCGGATTTGGTAACTTGCACAAATGCCTTGGTCTTAGCCGGATATAACAACTTCATACGAATGCCTTGGTCTTAGCCGGATATAATCACTAGCATAAATGCCTTGGGACTTAGCCGGATATAATCGCTAGCATAAATGCCTTGGGACTTAGCCGGGTATCATTCAAATGCTCATGTACACATATATCCATAATCACGACACATCCATATTTCATTCTCGTTACTAAGGCTCAAACACAAAACATTTATCAAACCTTTCCAATTTCGGCTCAATAGCCACACACAAAAGCATGATTACAATTGACTTTATAACTTAGTCCCTACGCACGGTACTGTCCGCCATAATATGACAAATCATTTCAATATAATTCAAGTAGGGTCATTACTCAAGACTTACCTCGGATGTTGTCGAGCGATTTCGACGGCTATTCGATCACTTTTTCCTTTCCCTTATCCAACTGTGGTCCTCTAAGCTCTTGAGCTAATTCACACAAATTTAACTTATTAAAATCTTATTATGATAGCTTATGGCGAATATGACAAGGAGTTTAAATGGTCATATGGCCATCCTTTAGCTCAAATACACAATGGTCATGCAGGTTTTAATCACAACAAGCAATTTAATACAATTCATTCAAACATCAAAGTGAAGCTCAAGGTACTTAGCCCTTATATACATTAGACATTAGAGTCACATGTGTACGAAATCACGAATCGAATTCAACACCTTAGTTAATACTCTCTTAGCCGAATTTTCCAAGCCAAGAATAGGCATCAATATGCTTGCCTCTAACCGAATGCATGCATACCAACCCCCCCTTCATGTGGCCGAATATGCATGTCCATGTTGAGGCCAATTATGCACTTAATACCACACAAAAACAGCATACATTTTACTAACTAACGCATTCCATATTGTAACTCAATACGCATCCATCATTTATTTCATAACCGAAACATCATCATATGCAAATATATACCTTGAGATAGTATATATGTCATACCAATACATCATGTGCAAACATATGTACATATAGGTGCAAGGGCCGAATCTCAAGTTGCTTATATCCAAATATAAACACATATCCAAAGCTCAAATCTTACCTACCATGCAATATGCATAAATCATACTCATGGATATACCATGGCCGAATACACCACAACACCATACCGTTTCAATTTGGTCATGGTTAAACAAAGAACTTAGTGTCTCACTCAAAAATGCTAAAAGAAAATCCAAGAGTCCTCAATCCCCCATCACAATGTATCATTATCAAGCTTGATATTTAGCATGCAATGGCATTAACACAACATCCACCTTGGCCGAATATCATTCCCATAACATAGCAAAGATTTGAACCATGGGCTAATAAGAACATCAAGCTAGCAATTAAAAACATGCATGAATCTCATGGCACAACCTCAAACATACCTTAATCTTGATGCAAGTATAGCCAAACCCCTTCCTAATCCTCTTCCAAACCAAACATGAAGCAAAAATTCCCTCTTCTTCCTTAGAATTTTCGGTCAAGAGAGAAAGAAAAGGATGAACAAATTTTTTTCTTTTCTTTTCTTCAACTCACGGCAATGGGGAGGGGGAGAAGCCTTCACACACATTTTTTTTTCATTTTTTTATTACCCATACACCTTAGTTTAATGTTTCTCCATAATGCACCAACAAAACATGTCTATGACATGTTTTGCCCATCCTCCTTGTCATGGCGGCCACCACTTATAAAAAGAGGGTATTTGACATGCAAGACCATTGTTTTGCATGCATGCTTTAATTAGTCATCACACATTTCCCTATCCTACTTTCAAAGTTTACTACTAGGTCCTTTTTAGTGAAATTCACATTTATAATCCTAAATCAAATCATCAAAAATGTCACACACGAATTAACACATATCATAGGCATCAAAATGAACATTAAATTATTTTTATGCCTCGATTTTGTGGTCCCGAAACTACATTCCGACTAGGGTCGTTTTAAGGCTGTCACACTCCTAGATTCGGGTTTTACCATTGTTCTAAGGATAAATCTGCACCGGATTGCGAGGAAATCAAGTAGGAGTAAGGGGTAAGTACTTATCATCTCAGATCTGTTCTTATTTTGCAAAGTTAAGAAAAGCCGAAGTCCCTAAAATTAGGGAGGTCATCGATTTGGGCATGTGGCTCTAAGGGTTTTAACGGTTGTTTTCTTTACGTGGTTAGTGCCTTCTTAAGTGTTGGATTGAAAGCGTGAATCATTGGAACAATCGGATTCGAGCTAGCTATCGATTTTGGCAAAAGGTAACGTTTCAAAAGCTTTTAGGGACATGGTTCGATCATGGGTGAGTAAGTTTTGGAATTTAGTGATTATAGTTTGTAAATAAGCCTTTGTGCTAATCAATTGTAGGATATCGAAGAGATCTCGATGGCGATCGTCATAAAGCAGTGTGTGTACGAACACCCTTCTTTAGCTCAATTTGGCAAAAGCCAAATACCAAATTCTGGCATTTTATGGACTTGTAAACATACGAATGCTCTCAAGATGTAGAATAATTGTTAGATCTAGCACCGCGAAGTGGTAAGTAAGTTTGTGTGACGTTTTAACGTACTTCGGAAAAAGGGCCTCGATGGGCTAAAACTGGGCCTAATGGGCTTACGGCCCAATATGGGCAAGAGGTGGGCAAAGTAGCCTGTCAGTTAGATGGGAGAATCAAATTGCATAAGATTGTTAAGAATTACTGGAATAACGTGTGTAGTTGCGTAAGTACGAAATTACCCCTAAAGAGCATAATTATCGAAATACCCCTAGGGTTTATATTGGCTAAAGCGCATGATTGATTAATCTGTATTTTACATGATATGCATTTATTAATATCATTGCATGGGATTGGGGTATTGATGGAGGAAATCTTGAATGTGGTTTATCCACGTCTTGGAGGCTTTGCCTCAATCGATCGATATTTGAGCGTTCTTTCGCCTTTGTGGAGTGTAGAAATTTGGGTGGGTTGAGATATTCCCACATGGAGTGTAGGGTGATGCAGGGGACGTGTAGCGGTTGGTGGGTTGAGTAGTCTCTCAGATGGGTTTGCATGCATTATTACTACTGCTACTTATGTTCTTGAACGGGCCTAAAGGCCACCTTTGTTTGTAAAAAGGGCTAAGGCCTTGCTCATGTGATACGAAAAGGGCTTGACCTATTGGGTGCTGTTATCGATTAGGGCTTAGGCCCATGGGCTCGAGCTGATTTGGGCTTTGGATGGGCTTCAGATACACTGAGTTTTCCCAAACTCACCCTTCCTCTTTCATCCTTGCGGTGAGCCCTAGTTGGTGGACTTGGAGTGGGAGGATTCAGAGTGGCCACACGTTTTCTGCAAATTCGTTTCTTCTGGTGAACTGGATTTTCGACATTTTTATTTTATGGTTTCGGGTTTTTGTTGTAATAAGGCCGCTAATTATTTTATGGTTTGGGTTGCTTTCTTATTATTTAATTCTATAATGATAAAGCGAACTATGGTAACTAACGAAATAGATTAGCTCTAGGACGCGGTTTCAAAAACACTAAGTGATTTCAAAATAACACGAATACAAGTAAGACTTCCGCTAAGCAAACGTTTTTAACCTTTTCTTAAGATGGACATAACCAAACGGTTTTATCAAAATTATACGAGATGTTAGAGTGTGGCAATGGCGGTGTGCATGTCTAGGATTGGATCCGAAGGAGCTTGGTACTTAAGCAATCAAGCGGACTCACCTCCTCTCTTTCTGGTTTCCTACCACGCATGACTTCCATTCACTTTAACCTACTTTTAAAAGTGTTTTTTCACAAGCACCAACTAAGGTTTTCCAACTAAGTAATACGGAATGTTTTGAACGCTTCGATGTGGCGCGTCAGATCCGGCCATAACGTCCAGGCCGGGTTTGGGGTGTTACATAATGGGTTGAGGCCACCAGATCCGGCAAGTAAGTTCGTAAATATTATTATGTAATATTTATGGGTTAAATATGATTTTAGAAAGATTTTTGAATTAGTAATTTGTGTTTTATAAAGATTTATTTGGTTAAGTGGTTTTAGAAAATGAGGTGTTCTAAAAACTGAGCCATAAATATTTTTATAAATATTTACGGAGTGTCATTAAGGTGGTATTAAAGTTTCGTTAAGAAATTTTAACGTTTCAATAGTTAATTAATTAAAAGGACTAAATTATATAAAGTTTGAAAGTTGAATTATAGATTAAGGAAAAATTAAAGGGACCAAAGAAGCAATTATGCCATTGCTAAAAGTTGAGTTAAAAATCTAAAGTTAAAATATATTATAATATTATTACTTAAAAGTTAAGTATATTATATATATTATATAATAAAAACAAACAAATAGAAAAGAAGGAAAAAAACATAATTGAAAAACGAAACAGAGAAGGAGAAAGGAGAAAGAAAAGAAAAAGGGAGAATTGGGGTTTTTGAGGTTCAAGCTTGATTTGGTAAGTCAATTTAGTCTTTTTTCTTATAATTTTGATTTTTGGAATCCTAGAACAAAATACTACTCGATTTAAGTTGAAATTTTGAAAGTTAGTGAATTTTTAGATGTTGTTCATGTTGCATAAATTGAAGAATTAGGGATTAAATTGATAGAACTTTAAGTTAGAATAGATAAATGGATTAAATTGTAAAATAAATTATAGGTTTTGAATTAATAGGGACTAAATTGAGAGAATTTTGAAATTATAGATTTATGGTGAAATTAGAGAGTTAAATTAGTTTAAAATGGAAATGGAAAGAAAATATGGAATTAGTTTTGAGAATAAAAGTTAGTCTTGGTTCAGGGACTAAATTGGAATTTAGGCAAATATTGAGTAAAAATTGAAATATTTAATGTGAGATTGAATTGTGTTGTATTGATGATTTTTAATTGTTTTAATTCCGTAGCTAGCGTCGTACCGAAATTCTTGACTAAATAGGGGAAAAATATAGTCGACGAGGAATAGCTCGGAATTCCTGGTTTATATTTCTATAATTCGAATCTAATTATTAATTGTTGTATTTTGATTAAATGTTGTGGTAAGTGATTAAGGTGAGAATTATTGTGTTTTATAATTGAAATGGATTGATTTGGTATGTGATGAATTTATAATGTTTGAATTGAATTGGTTTATATATATATTATGAATATATATGTGTAAATGTGAAATTGTGCAAATATGATAATTGGATTATTTTTTATATGTATGAAATTCAATTTTAATGCCCAAGTAGATGGAATTTAGAACTACTGGGATATTAGTGGCATGCCATTAAGGAACTTTAGCGCGCTCTCTGATTATTAGTACGTTAGTGCTCTATGATTATTAGCACGCTAGTGTTCTCCGATTATTAGCACGTTAGTGCTCTCTATTTAGCACATTCGTGCTCTCTGTATAGCACTTCAGTGCTCTCTATTCATTAGTGCATAATAATACACCTCTATATTTGTTCTGTATATCCGGTGTGTTCTATAAAGTCTACTTTGGGCTAAGAATATGAGATAGTGAATTGAAAATAGAAGGTGAAATATGATAGTGAATTGAAAATAGAAAGTGAAATATGTTGTAAATACATGGAATACACGAGTTATATAGTCATGAATTGAATGTAGAATGGATAGTGCCATTGTTTAAATGATATGAGAAAAAATTATGGAAAGCTATTATATATAGCAAGTGATTATAATTGAGTACTGTATGGTTTTAAATGTTCAATTGTGCTTGGCAATTTATTATACATATTATATTGTTTTATTTTTAAATATTCGAATTATAGAAATACCACTGAGTTTATACTTAATGTACGATTTTTTCTCGTGCGCAGGTTAAGTTAAAGTCAGATCGTTGAATCAGCATTCAAAGCCGATCCTGAACTCATTGTGGTGACGAACATTTCTTTTAATAATGGCATGTACCTAGGATGTCATGTATGTCATTTTACAAAATAATTGTAAACAATGTTAATGATGACATTGGTTACTTTATGCATAAATATATGTATGTTATATTATAATTAAGGAAGAATATGTTTAAGTTGTTATTTAAGTGGATATTAAATAAAAGACGATATGATTAAATTATGATGTGAATGTTAAATAATTATGTAATGTTTGTATTTGTACCAAAATGTCTGGTAATGCTCCGTAACCCTGTTCCGGCGACGGATACGGGTTGGGGGTGTTACAAGCTTTGTGTGATTTAGGAGTGAGTATCAACTTGATGCCCAAGTCTATTTTCAAGATGCTAGGGATAGGTAAAGTAAGACCTACAACTGTGATGCTTCCGTTAGCGGATCGGTCTTTAGCATACCCCGAAGGAAAGATCGAGGATGTTTTGGTAAGAGTTGATAAATTTATTTTTCCTGCTGATTTTATTGTCTTAGATTTTGAAGCAGATAAGGAAGTGTCGATCATCCTTGGGAGACATTTCTTAGCCATGGGAAGAACGTTAATTGATGTGCAGAAAGGTGAACTCACCATGCGAGTTCAAGACGATCAGGTAACCTTTAACATTCTTAAAGCGATGAAATTTCCCGATCTGACAGAATAGTGTTCAGTTATGGAAGAGATAGAAACCTTGGTTTCTATGGAAAGCAATTTTGAAGAAGATCCATTGGAGAAAACCTTAGATTTGACCCTTTGGAGGATAAATAAGGTGAAGAAAACATGGCTTTGATGTAAGTCAATCTGAGAAATTTTATTCAATGCACACGGTTTGAACCATTGGAGTTAGAAGTCAGAGAATTTGTGCAACCCAAGTTGTAAATTGAAGAACCACTTAAAATCGATCCAAAGGTACTTCCTTCCCATTTGAAATACATGTATTTAGGTGACTGTTCCACTTTGCCAATAATTATTTCAGCAAAACTGACGAAAGATTAAGAGAAGCAACTAATTCCTGCTCTAAAGAAATTTAAGAAAGCAATTGATTAGACTATAGCTGATATTCTAGGTATAAGCCCTTCTTTTTGCATGCATAAAATTATTTTAGAAGAAGGTGAAAGAGCTCGAATTAATGGGCAATTGAGGCTCAATCCTATTATGAAAGAAGTTGTAAGAAAGGAAGTGAGCAAATGGTTAGATGCAGGAATCATCTATCCTATTTTAGATAGTTCATGGGTAAGTCTGGTGCAGTGTGTACAGAAGAAAGGTGGAATCACGATTATTGAAAATGAGCGTAACGAGTTGATTCCAATGAGAAATGTTACTGGTTGGAGAATCTGTATTGATTACAGAAAATTGAATAAAGCCACTCGAAAGGACTATTTTTCATTGCCTTTTATGGATCAGATATTAGATCGACTGGCGGGTAATGAATTCTATTGTTTTTTAGATGGCTATTAGAGATATAAACAAATAGTTGTAGCTCTGGAAGACCAACATAAAACAACCTTTACTTGTCCATACGGTACATTTGCTTTTAGGCGAATGCCTTTTGGTTTATGCAATGCACCTGTAACATTTCAACGATGCATGATGGCAATATTCACTGATATGGTTGAAAATTTTGTTGAGGTTTTCATGGATGATTTTTCTGTTTTTGGTAACACTTATGATATTTGTTTGAGTAATTTGGCTAAGGTACTGAAGAGATGCGAAGAGACGAATCTTGTCCTTAATTGGGAAAAATGTCATTTTATGGTTAAGGAAGGGATTGTCTTAAGGCATAAAATCTCAAAGAGAGGAATTGAAGTCAATAAAGAAAAGGTGAACGTAATTGAAAGATTACTGGCCCCAATTAATGTGAAAGGAATCTGAAGTTTCTTAGGCCATGCCAATTTTTACCAAAGGTTTATCAAAGATTTCTCAAAAATATCTAAACCGTTGTGTTTGTTGTTAGAGAAAGATACAGTATTCGATTACAACAAAGCATGTTTGGAATCTTTTAAAGATCTAAAAAAATGATTAATCTGAGCCCCAATAATTGTTACACCTGATTGGAGCTTACCTTTTGAGTTGATGTGCGATGCAGGTGATTATGCTGTTGGAGCTATGATGGGTCAAAGAAGAAACAAAGTGTTTCACCCTATTTACTATGCAAGTAGAACTTTAACGGGAGCCCAACTTAATTATACGATAACTAAAAAGGAACTTTTTGCTATAGTTTTTGCTTTTGACAAATTCTGCTCATAACTTATAGGTACCAAAGTTACAATATTTACTGATCATGCGGCCATTAAATACTTGCTCATGAAGAAATATGTGAAACTGATGCTAATTCATTGGATACTTTTACTCCAAGAATTTGACATTGAGATCCAAGACAGAAAAAGTGTCAAAAATCAAATAGCTGATCATTTGTCGAGGTTGGAACAAGACGAGGTAACTTGATCATGTGTGCCTATCAACGAGAATTTCCCAGATGAACACTTATTTGAAGTAAGTCAAATCCATGAAATACCTTGGTTTGCTGATTTTGCCAATTATCTTGCATGTGGAAAAATTCCTCGAGAAATGACATACCAACAAAGGAAAAAATTCCTTCATGATAGTCGGTATTAGTTTTGGGAATATTCGTTCTTGTTTGAACAATGTGCAGATAATATAATTCGAAAGTGTGTAGCTGAAAATGAGATTGATGAGATCTTGTATCATTGCCATTCATCTCCTAGTGGGGGACACTTTGGTGGTTCACAAACTGCAGCAAAGATTTTGCAAGCAGGTTTCTTTTGGCCTACACTATTTAAATATGCTTATGCTTATGTGAAGAACTATGATAGATGCCAAAGGACCAGAAATATATCAAGGAGGAATGAGATGCCCTTGACAAACATTTTGGAGATTGAATTATTCGATGTATGGGACATTGACTTCTTAGGCCTGTTTCTTCGTACGGGAACAAATACATTTTAGTTGCTATGGACTATGTATCCAAGTGGGTTGAAGCTGAAGCATACCCTACAAATGATGCTAAGGTAGTCATGCGATTCCTACATAAGTATGTGTTTACACGATTTGGGACACCAAGAGCTATCATTAGTGATGAAGGTTTTCACTTTATGAACAAATGGCTTAAGTGGTTGCTTGAAAAATATGATGTGAAGCACAATATTATTACTGCCTATCACCCCCAGTCTAATGGGCAAGTTGAAAAAGTGAACCGTGAAATCAAAGGTATCCTTGAAAGGGTAGTACGCCCTAGCAGAAAAGATTGGTCTTGAAGGCTCAATGATGCATTATGGGCCTATTGAATAGCATTTAAGACATCGTTAGGAATGACTCCTTATCGATTAGTCTTTGGAAAGGCATGTCATTTGCCATTAGAGTTGGAGAATAGAGCTTATTGGGCTTTTGTAGCAATTAAACTTTGATCTTAAGCAAGCCGGTGAGAGAAGGATGTTACAACTTGATGAGTTGGAAGAGCTGAGGTTGTTTTCCTATGAGAATGCCAAAATGTTTAAGGAAAGATCAGAAAGAGGGCATGATAGTCATATGCGACCTCGCGAGTTTAAAGAAGGTCAGAAGGTTTTGTTGTTTAATTCAAGGTTGAAGTTATTTCCTGAGAAGCTTAAATCTCGATGGAAAAGACCTTATACCATTTATCGAGTTTATCCTTATGGAGCTATTGAATTATACGACAATTACGAAGGTACATTTAAAGTTAATGGTCAACTTCTCAAACACTACTGGGATGGTGAAGTTGAGCGAGTTGAATCCTCGTTCAAATTAACAGACGCTTAATTTTTCATGAACTCATTTTTTAAATAAATAAATAATTATAACTTATTTTCTTAACTTATTACATTTAATTAATTCCGTCTAAGGAGATTGAAACTTAAGCGGGACATTTGTGACCCTCAACCTTTCACGGAAATTAATTTAATGTAATTTGTTAACAAAATTTTCTAATTAAGATTTAAAATTTTTAAGTTTCATTTTTAAATAAATAAATAATTATAACTTATTTTCTTAACTTATTACATTTAATTAATTCTATCTAAGGATATTGAAACTTAGCGGGACCATTGTGACCCTCCAACCTTTCACGGAAATTAATTTAATGTAATTTGTTAGCGAAATTTTAAATTTTATGTTAATAAAGGGGTCAAATTTGGCCCAAGTACTAATCGTTTTTTTTAGTAAGTTTGTAAATCTGATGAGTTTGATGCTTATAATGACAAAAGGAGGAAAATCCATACTTTGCTTACTCGCACTCCCATTACTTGCCTAAGTAACCCTAATGTAGCTAAATTTTAGCTACATTTTGCCCTAATTCTTCCCTATATAAACTCATCTTCATTCTACTATTTTCATATCCTTCAAAGTAATTTGCTTAACCCTAAAAATCCCTAAATCTCCTTCTTGTGCCGCCAGCCTTAAATCCAGAAAGAAACCCTAGTTTCTCTTCCCTTTTTTTTGAAATCACCTATTTTCACCGAAAGAAGATTGCGGAAAAACCAACGTTGCTGTCGGACATTGCTATTGTCGCCACTGCACACCGCTGTTGTTGTCATACGCTATCATTACTGCCACACCATCCTTACCGTCGTAAGATTTTTGTTGTAGCAAGTCTTTACCCACGTTGTCGATTTCTCTTTTCCCCCTTGTGCAGAAACTTTGCCAAATTCTCAAGAAAAGATACCATGTCTTGCAAAAGAACTAGATCTTTAAAGACTAATCCTGAAACCTGATTTTGATCGATGAAGAAGTGAAAGAGAGATTTGATTCAATCTTCAAGCATCAACCTATGATGCTGGAAAAATGTTTTAACTTGAAGAGTCAGTATTTGATGGTTGTTCCTATACCGATTAGAAAGAAAATCAATGCTCTCAAGTGGGAATGATTTTGTGATGATGAACTAGTTCGAGAATTCTATGCTAGTTTGACTATGTAAGATGCTACTGAAGTCATCATTCGAAAGAAAAAGGTACCTCTTACTTCTAAGTCCATCAAGGATTTGTTTAACTTACCTGATGTTGAAGAAGATGAGTACTACCCTATGATAAACAATATCAATTGGGATTTTCTTCAACAAATGCTTGATGTTGTGACAAATCCGGGATCCCAATGGATTATAAGAAGGTTTGGGAGCCATTCTTGCCGAAGGTAATACCTAAAACTAGTAGCAAAGATATGGTTTTATTTTGTTCACTATAGTTTTATGCCTATCTCACATGGTTCCACCATCTCGATGGAACGGATGCTTTTGTTCTCAAGGAGATTCATGATTGTGCTAAAAAGAAGGAGATTTAGGGCTGAAAAGTTCATTAGTGATGCAAAATAAAACCATATCTTTTTAGCACAATCATGAATCTCCTTGCTGGTTTCTTTTTCCAATAAGATATGGTTTCTTTCTGGATTTAAGGCTGGCGGCACAAGAAGGAGATTTAGGGATTTTTAGGGTTAAGCAAATTGCTTTGAAGGATATGAAAATAGTAGAATGAAGAGGAGTTTATATAGGGAAGAATTAGGGCAACATGTAGCGAAAATTTAGCTACATTAGGGTTACTTGGGCGGCAAGTAATGGGAGTAGCGGCAAAGTATGGATTTTCCCTCCTTTTTGCTGTCATAAGCATCAAACTCAGTCTGTATTTACAAACTTACTAAAAAAAAACTGATTAGTACTTGGGCCAAATTTGACCCCCTTTATTAACATAAAAATTTAAAAATTTCTACTTAACAAATTACATTAAATTAATTTCCAGGAAAGGTTGGAGGGGTCACAGCGGTCCTGCTTAAGTTTCAATATCCTTAGATAGAATTAATTAAATGTAATAAGTTAAGAAAATAAGTTATAATTATTTATTTATTTAAAAAATGAAACTTAAAAATTTTAAATCTTAATTAGAAAATTTTTGCTTAACAAATTACATTAAATTAATTTCCAGGAAAGGTTGGAGGGGTCACAGCGGTCCCGATTAAGTTTCAATCTCCTTAGACAGAATTAATTAAATGTAATAAGTTAAAAAAATAAGTTATAATTATTTATTTATTTAAAAAATGAGTTCATGAAAAATTAAACGTCTGTTAATTTGAACGAGGATTCAACTCGCTCAACTTCACCATCCCAGTAGTGTTTGAGAAGTTGACCATTAACTTTAAATGTACCTTCGTAATTGTCGTATAATTCAATAGCTCCAACTTCACCATCATGATTGTGCTAAAAAGAAACCATATCTCCTTCTTGACAGAAAAGTTCATTAGTGATGCAAAAATTATTCTCAAGGAGATTCATGATTGCGCTAAAAAGAAGACAGGAAGTGCTTATTTCCCATCATTAATCACTTCACTTTGCTTAAAGGCCCATGTTAAAACACAAGCAAATCTGAAGGGCAATATGTTCAAGGGTACATTACAAATCATGATCTTAAAAGGTTAGTAGAAAAGGTGCATGAGCTGAATCAAGGCGAGCAAGAAGAGCCAACTGATTCAGATACTGAGGATTCAACAAATGAAACTGAAACTAAAGCTAATTCAATTATAGGCACTAAAGAAGAAGAATCTGACAAGAAACCAAACAGTCCTAAACCAGTTGAAGGATCTGCAACCCCTAAATTAGAGGTTGAGCCAGAAAAAGAAACAGTAAAACTAAATGTCGAACCTAAATCTACAACTCTAATGCCTATTTCAGCAAGTGCTTCAAAGAAATCGGAGTTGTCAATTATGATGGATATGTGCAAGTTCATGCAAAATCAACAACAAACTTAATGGAAATATGCAAAAATTAGACATGACTCAATTCAAAATACTTTTAAGAAGATCTCTAATACTTTTGTTCCTAAATTCCTAGATGCCATCTTTGAGAGATGGATAGAAGATACTGACTATGCAAGCGGGGATGGAGTTGAAGAAGACAAAGGGAATAAGTCAGAAAAATAAAATGGGGGATTCTTGTCTTGATTTATTTAATTAGTTTTAGGTCTTTAGGAATTTATTTCTTTAGTAATTAGGATTTACTTTCTACAGAATAAAACATAACAAGCATGAATAAACTTAACACTTCTTGAAAAAGACTAAGTAATATGGTAATGGGAATGAACATGTCTAAGATTTGGTTATTAGGAAAGACTTGGTATTTAAGCAGTCTTAATGACTCACCACTCTTTCTTTTCAACCCTACCTAGTGTTCATTTTTCATTCATTACTTTATTCTTGCAATGAGGACATTGCTTCTTTTTAAAGGGTGGTAAGGCAAATAAATTGCTCAAATTTTAAAATTTTCAAGTATGTTCCAATCATTTCTTCAAAAGTATGTTTTAATAAATGAATGTTTAAGACATTTTTTGTTAATGAGATAGTTTGTATGCAACTATGAGTGATGATTCTATTTGAGTAAAAGTATGTTATCATGAAGAAAGGAATGTTTGTATGATCCTAGCCTTAATAATGTTTGCCATGAAAACTTAGTTTCTCTTGAGATTAGACATGCATGAAGGTTTATATCTTTAGAATTGACTTAGTAACTTTCTTGAGGAGAAATTATAGGGAACATAAAAATCTAAAATGATATAGGCACTATTTCTTTGGATCATTTGAGCCATTTCAAGCCAACCCTATGATATTAGACCCTTGAAACTGTAATTTTGAGCTTAAAGGCCTGCTTATTACAATAAACCTACATTATAAGCCATATTACCTTCTTTTTAAGTTATCATAATTTTGTGCACCCATCTTAACTAAAGTTTTCTTGGTAATCAATATCTGAGGAAATTTTCAAAAAGATATATGTGCTCATGCTTAAAAAAAAAAGAGATGAAGGAATAGCGAAGAAAAGTTTGCTTAGTCTCCAAAAAGGAAAAAATGTATGAGCTTGAGTTCAAAATAAGTTTGAGGGTGTTCCAAAGGTTCACTTAAAGAAAAAAGGCTATATTTCAAGAAATAGAAGACAAAGTTAAAGGTTAAGATTTTGCAACCAAAATGTCTCATCTCTTAAAATCCCTACCTTTAACCGAGCCCCATTACAACCTTATAAAGACCTATTGATTTGATGATTATGTCACCTACATTAGTGGAGAGGAAGTACTGAGTTCAACATATGAAGATCATAAATAAGCCTTATGATGGTTTTCTTGATTGATAAGAAATTATGTTGAATGAAGAAAGTTATATGTGGCTGTGACAGACATACAAACTATGATTCATGTTGGCATATTTTGAAACTTAGTATGAAACTCTAAAAATGTTTGCATATGAATTACTTGTTAATAAAGAAGATCTATGAACATGAAGTTATTAATGCATGATTATGGGACAAAGATTGATGTTGCTTACACAATTAGCAATTTTTCCTTAGCAAGACCTTTTGTTGTGCATAAACATTACTCGGGACGAGCAATAATTTAAGTTTGGGGGTGTGTAAACTAAAAAATATATAGGATTTTTCCTATGTAATTTAACACATTTTTACTTAAATTCATTGTTAAAACTAAGTAATTGTTTAATAAATTAATGAAATATGTGAAAATATGAAATTAGGATATATAAATTATTAAAATGTGATTTTATGCTTTATTATATAGTTTTCATGCATAAAATGGCTTATTATATATTTATTTGAACATATTATATTTTTAAGACATAAAAAGGGCATGCATGATTAAATTAAATAATAAAATATAAAATTATATTTAATAATTCATTTTAAAATATTTCATTAATATTTTGGGTTTTAATTAATTATTTATTTTATTCTTTGGTCCTTTAATTTATTGATTTATTTTGGACAGGTCTACATCTTTGTTGGATTACAAAAACCATCCAAATTGAAGAACAAGTCAACCCAATTTCGGCTACACATGGCTATCCACATAAACCACTTTTTGGTTTAATTACACAAGGTCCTTGCAATATTGAAGAAATTGGAGATTTGCTCGAAGATTTACATTGACTGAGTTTCAGTCCTGAGTTGTTATGGCATTTAAATTGCTTAAAAATCAAGTAAAATTCAACTCAAAATCACTAAGCATGGTCGGCCACTCATTGGAAAAGCTTGAAGAGACTAAACCTCTCTATTTTTAGCAAACTACCCTCATCTCTTCACCTATAAATAAGACCTCATTTGATCCCTCATCCATCATCTCTCATCCCTCATTATTATCTCTTCTCTCTCAATTCAGTTTAGCATTTTCCATTCCCCATGCCTAGCATCATATCTTCATAGATATTTTAGCAATTAATCCTCTTAAAGAGCCCTTGGTCGGCCACCTTGGAGAGCCATCAGCAAAGGAGCAAAGTGAATGAGTGAAGGAGCCTCGCCGGTCAGAGTCTTGGGTGATAGCCACTCTAATTTGGGTTTAATCTTTCTTTTCTTTAAGTTAATCCGAAAAATGTTTGTTGTGTATTCTTTCTTCTTGTTTACAACAATGTTAGCTTAATTTTATTTAAGCTAGGATGATTGCTTTGATTAAATAATATTTATTTGATTCATTCTTATAATGTTTATGCCTCAATCGATCATGTTTTCAATTAAAATCAAGTCTATATTTCATTCATACGTGATTGAAATGCACCTGAATTAGCTGAGCGATCCTAACTAGATGACGACTAGTGGACACATAATTGAAATGTGCATGCTCAATTTAGATCCTAACCCAATTAAATTGCAGTTGCATAACAACTTTAACCAAGCTCTGTTATCTGCATAATTTTTAGATTTGTGTGATTAAATTGTTTCAAACCTAACATGTCCCTGTTACCTCACATGAATGTTAAGAAACCCTTAGTAAATAAGGATCAGTAAAATGCATATTTACTAAGTAAAGGATTTTGAAAGGACCTAATGCGGTTTCCAAACTCATGAAAGATCGAGTTACCATGGAATATTTTTCCAAATGTTATTAAGCATGTGGATAATAAATTGAGTTTAAATAAAGTAATTGTCCTAGTTTATTTATGTTATAATTGTTGCAAATTGTGTTTAATTTTGCTAAAATGTATTTCATTCATATAGTTTGCATACTTAGGACAATTTGCAGTAGGGATCATTGCATTTAGTTTATATATTTAATTTTAATCATCACTTCTCAGCCATATCGTGTTTTTATTTACCAAGTTGTTATTATAATTTAACAATTGAGTGATTTAACACAAATACAAACCCTGTGGAGACAATAACTTGATACTCATTTATTACTTGATAACGACTGTGTACACTTGCATAAACCTACGCATTACAGTGCTCGTGCTTTAGATTTAACTGTGGAATCTTTTGTCACACCTCAGCTACCACTAATGTTGCCGAGGTGGCGGGCTGGTCTACCTCTCAAGGCGGGATTGCTTGGCCTAGAGGCTTGAACAGTATCTTTTATAGGCTTTTCTGGACAGTCTCTAAGATAGTGTTCAAAAGAACCACATCTATAGCAAGCTCCGCTTTTTCTTTGGCATTCACCGAAATGCAATTTATTGCAATATCTACATCTTGGTTTAGGACTTCTAACACTTGTCACAGATGGAGACGAAGATCTTGGATTAGAGCGTTGAAAGCCTCGTTCTTTTCCAGAATACCTCATAAATGTGGTAGAATGATCATAGTGTTTCTTTGATTTCTTTGAAACAAATGCTTGTGACTTCCCCATAGATCTTTTACTAGAAATCTGGGCTTCTCTTTCTGCTTGTCTCTTCTCTTTACTTAATTCCTCAGCTTTGTGTGCTCGTTCAGTCAATAATACAAATTCCCTTAATTTAAGAATTCCAATCAATAGCTTGATGTCCTTATGTAATCCTTCTTCAAAATGTTTACACATATAAGTCTTAGTTGGAACCCATTCTCTTGCATATGTACTTAACTGAAAAAATTCCCACTCATATTTAGATACTGTCATGTTTCCTTGTTTGAGTTCTAAAAATTCTTTCTTTTTACTGATCTAGAAATCTTTTACTAATGTACTTCTTTCTAAATTCTGTCTCGAAGAATTTCCAATTAACATTTTCTCTCGGTACAACAGAAATTATAGTATTCCACCAGTGATAAGTTGTGTCTTGTAATAAAGATACTGCACATTTTGAACATTCAGCTGGTGTACATGTTAATTCATCTAAAATCCTGATGGTATTTTCCAACCAAAATTCAACTCTTTCTAGATCAT
Organism: Gossypium arboreum; assembly: GCF_025698485.1. Classification (NCBI taxonomy): domain Eukaryota; kingdom Viridiplantae; phylum Streptophyta; class Magnoliopsida; order Malvales; family Malvaceae; genus Gossypium; species Gossypium arboreum. The sequence continues at coordinate 62,242,820 of NC_069078.1, forward strand.
CATCGGCAGTAGCCCTAAATTCTTCTGCCTCATACTTATGGATTTTATCTACCGAAGGCTTACCGGTTCTAACAGGTTCAGCACCTTGTGGCATATCAGGAACCGGTTGAGGAGTAAGAAGGGGAGGTTGTTGTAAAACAGGATTTGTTCTTATGAATTCTGTGAACCACTTATTCATCATTTGTAAGAAGGCTTCTTTTGCCTCCTCACCTTGTCCCTCAGATTCGGGCCTTCTACTACTAGATGTAGCTCTTTGAACTGAAGCTGGAGCATTGCTCTCAGCTTCCTCAGACTCAGCTCTAGCTGAGTTGGACAACATTACTCTATGAAAAAGACATTTAAAATGATCAGGAGATATCACACTATTACAAATTATATAATAGCATGTATAGTTAAACTCATACTTGCTATGTTAGTCCAAGAATCGGCTAAACCGTAGCTCTGATACCAATAAATGTAACACCCCACACCCGTATCCGTCGCTAGAATAAGGGTATGGAGCATTATCAGAGTTTACAGAACAATTATAGATAATTCATATCATTTACTATTCATATTCAAAACTAATCATATCGTCCCTTGAATGGACCCTCGAGGCCCAATTTAAGCATTAGAAACAATTCGGGACTAAATCGGGATCTCAAAAAATATTTCGTAAAATATCAAATTTCTTATATACAAAGGTTATGCGCCCGTGTGGCTCACATATTCAAGTGACATGCCCATGTTTCAAACTGTGTGAGCATTATATGTGAGGCACACAACCGTGTCCCAGCCCGTATGCCTAATTCTGAGCATTCTATTTCTCAATTTTAAGATGCAAGGGACACACGGCTTGGCACATGGGCATGTGTTTGGCCGTGTGATCCTTGCATCTTAAAATTGAGAAACAGAATGCACAAGGCACATGGGCAGAGACACGGATGTGAGTCTCAACCATGTGTGACACATGGCTTGTTGATGCTCCGACTGATCTCCAGCCTTTACGAGCTTTCAAGCACTATTAAACAAAGGAAACAAAACCTAGTAAGCATTTAGTGCTTAGTAAGTTCATATAACAGAAATTTACTTACCAATCATATTCATTTAAAGTAAACATATAAACATGCATCCAAAACTATATGGCCATTTGCTTGAGAGAGAGCTTTCTGTTTAAGTGCTCATAAAAGAACTCCCAGATATGGATTGACGGATTTATAGTATTGTACACTTCAAGTGTATTACCGAAGTATCCATCGAGATTTCAAATGATTCAACGGGTGAAATTCTGACATGAGAACCATATGAAATCAAGATGAATTAGTACTTGTATATACATGAATTACATAGGACTAGAAATTTATATTTGATAAGCTCATCCTTATTGTTGATGTTTATACAAAATAAATGACTAACATGTTTGGTGAAGTTATGTACTTAGCAAATGGCCATAGTGAAGTTATGTACTAGGCAAATGGCCATATAGTATTGGATGCATGTTTATATGTTTACTTTAAATGAATATGATTGCTAAGTAAATTTTTGTTATATGAACTTACTAAGCATTACATGATTACTAGGTTTTATTTCATTTGTTTAATAGTGCTCGGAAGCTTATATAGGTTGGAGATCGGTCAGAGCATCATCACAATGGCATGTATAAGTTAACTTGGCCAATTGTTAGCTTGTAAATAGTTGTTTGTAATCTAGCCATTGGATTGGCTAGTGATGGTTTGTTTTGGTATATTTATAAGGTATATCATAGTAAATACATATGTGTTTAGTTTGATTTAATTGAGTTATGTTAAACATGTATGTTTATAAAAGGTAAGATTATAAACATGAATGCATGTGATGATATATTATATTAGAAGTGAGAGTTAGCTTGTTTATAGTGCTTGAATTGGTTGGAATATATTTACAAGTATTGATATAGGTTGTTGGAAAATTTAGGGTGAGAAATAAAACTAGGAAATGACTTTATTTTGTCCACACAGGCATCTGTCTTGACCGTGTGTGACACACAGCCTAGCACATGGGCATGTGGTTTGGCCGTGTGTCCCCTTCATGTTAAAATTGAGAAATAGAATGCTTAGAATTAGGCACATGGGCATGTGTCTCAACCATGTGTGACACATGGCCTAGAACATGGGCTTGTGTCTTGGATATGTGAATCCTACACCTAATTTTCAAAAATTAAATTAACAACACGACCTACCACACGGGCGTGTGGCTGGCCGTGTGATCCAAGTCAGAGAGTTACACGGGTAAGGACATGGGCTGGGATACGGCCGTGTGCCTCACATAGAATGCCCACACAGTATGAGACATGGGCATGTCACTTGGCCATGTGAGCCACACGGCCTACTCACACAAGCGTGTGACCCTTGTGTATAAGAAAAAATTTGAAATTATACGAAAATTTTTTTGAGATCCTGATTTAGTCCCGAATTGTTTCTAATGCTTAAGTTGGCTCTCCAGGGTTCATTCAAGGGACGATATGATTAGTTCCGGATATGAATAGTAAATGATATGAATCATCTGTAATTGTTCTGTAAACTTCGACAATGCTCTGTAACCTTGTTTCGACGACAGATGCGGGTTCAACAACTAACAATCATCAAAACTTTTCCCTCAATTTTAATCACACTTATCAATATCAAAGTACAACCAATCATTCAAGAAATAACTTAAACTCACACCATAACCAAACAACCTTTTTTTTTATTTTCAACCATTTCTTCAAATTTCCATGATTTATTTTCTCCTAACCAAAAATCAACAAAAGCTAATTGACAGTTTAATCATAAAATTCAAACGACTTAATTGAAGTCACCAACTAGTTTAATTTGACTTGACAATTAACAAAACGAGTGTGTGTAAATTTCAAGGGAAACTTATCGAATTCTTCCCCAAATTGTTGTTACGAGCACAAAATTTCTCCTTGACTTTACCACTTTGACTGTCTCCCACCTCTCAAGCTTCTTAGTATGAAAAAATAACTATTTAATATGCCAAATCCATGGCCTCTTTCTCCATGCAACCGACCACCCTTTCTATTTCATCCATTCGGACGAACAAAAGAAAAGAAAAGTAAAAGTATAGATAAAGAAAAATATAATATAGAAGAAAACATGAAGTTTTCCCCTTTCTTTAACCACCGATTTCTCTTCTCACGGTCAAGGTAAAGTAAAGAATTTCTTTCTCCCCTTTTCTCCTCTGTTGTTTCGGCGTTTTTGGGGAAGATTATTCTTCTCCTTTTTCTCCCCCTTTTTTTTACCTTATTAAACACATATGTAAGTCATAACCGGCCACTATAGTAACCATTTATATAATGTTTTATTTATTGGATAAATCCCTTAGTTATAATTTAGCTTTTAATTTAACAACAATCACACTTTTACCACTTACACGATTTAGTCCTTGTATTTAAATTGAGCACTAAATCAACAAAATTATCTAACCAAAATTCAATTCACCTAAAACATAAATTCGTAAATGTTTAAGAAAAATATTTATGACACCGATTTAAAGAAATGAAGTCTTAAAACTCGATTTTTCGGTACCACTAACTTTCAGGTCGTTACATGAACTAATATTTGCTTGTCACAATTTTGCTATGCATGCAAAACGTGAAGACAGAAACACAAAAGACATAATATTGAAATGTGAAATTAACTTTATTTGTTCATCGTTCAAATACATAGAAAACAAGTACATGTTTACTAAAATATGGGTACAATTCCCAACAACACGGCCGTGTATGCTGGCCTTGTAACTCTCTAAATTCGTTTGGATCAAATTGAAAAAATTCATCAAAAGTCACACAGTCATGTGACTGGACCATGTAAAAAATTGAGAACGTGTGAAAATTAGATGACCAAATCTACACTACTTACATGGGCATGTGACCAGCCCGTGTGACAATCGAGAACCGTGTACTTCTAATTCTTCCTATTTTCTAATAGACACATTACTGTGCCTCTAGGCTGTGTATGACACAGGACCATGTGGCTAAAAATATGACATTAATGCCTACTTTATACCAAACTAAATTCAATAGCCTATTTTATGACCCAAATGAAATTTTAAACCAACTTAAAACTTGCATAAACTCTATACAAAAAATACCAATTTAAGACATTCTAAACACATTTAAATATTATACCAATCAACTAACCAATATGCCTCAATAGACACCAGAACATACCAAAATCAATTATTCAAACTTTGTTTATACTTCATACTTTGAAACCATTCCACATCAACATATACCATAATTCAAACATTATCCAAGTTCAAACCAAACTATGCAAACAAGGTAAACACATATAACAACACCTATTTACATGCTACAAAACTAAGCTTTAAACGATAGAAAGACTACTGAATCAAAAAATAGGATAGTGTGAGCTACTCGACGATCTGCTAGCCACATCTTGCTAGTTGGCGATCTACAAGGAAAGGGAAACAATGGGGTAAGCATATCGAATGCTTAGCAAGTTCATAAGCATTAGACCAAGTTAGCTTGGTAAAATTTGCCTAACATGTCAAATAAAATATAAAAAGGGTGAGTTAACATTTAACCACATCATATAGCAATTCAAATATGAATAAGCTAAATCACTTAGAATCACATTCAATACCATTTTCAACCCAATTCAATATTAAAACATATGAACATCATTCTCATATCACATCAATTCCATATATTTATCAACTATACATCCAATTTCAATTTAATACCAATCACTATTTCATTTCATAATACAAATTTCAAATTGCATTAATTAATTTGTCACATTTCCATATTAGCCCTTCGAGCTCATATAATCGATTCACAATATGTATATGTATCATCCAATTACTATATCAACTCAACTTTAATATCATTTATCCAATTTACATTTTGTATATCTATTAACATGACTCAGACTCGAACGGAAACATGGATCCAACCAATCACACTAGTTTGGCACCTAGTGCCTATCAAATAAATTCGAAATAGTAAGTTGCGCGCAACATTGGTTGGTATAGCCGACATATAGGTGTGCCTAGCACTCTTCAACTCGTAGTCGCAATAACCCTGAACTCTTTCTATCCTATGGCGTGCCAACTATATCTGACTCTGCCTGAACAATTAATAGGCTAACAGTTTCTCAAATTCATTTTATATTTTCATTAACCAATCATCGATTCTAAAATATGATAGCATATTCCATAACAATATTGATTCAATTTCACACTTATAAAAATATATAATATTTTCACATATATTCAATTTGGTCCTTATCACTATCAACAGATCCAGATCGAATCAATTCAACTCATTTAATGAAATCATCAGTTTATCACATAATATATCCTATTTCAGTCCAATTCAAGGTCAGTTCCTTTATAACACCCTATAATTGACTCAATCAACAGGTGCGGGTACCGGATGATACAATTACCTAATTCACTTATTAGCATTTCTAATTTTGCTTTCATTACACGCTTAAATTTCAACCATAAAATATTTAAAACTCATGCCGGACTAAATATAAGTACCTACAACTCTAATTTCTAATAAAAAATTATAGATTTTAAATAAGTTTCGAATGTAATATGTAGTCATATTAAACCATGAGGCATTGCCTCTAAGGGTGCCCCTCTATATCCATGATACAACTACCACACCCAACTTTACGCTCTAGCGGAGTTTGGTTTGGTCCCTTTTCTTGATTTTTGAGTCTTTATCTATCCTGCATCCAAGCAGCAAACTTTATAAGTTTGAAAGATATTAGTGAGATATGTACATAAAATGCGTATAAGACTGCACATGTCTTTAGAAATTGATATTTCTGGCTCAAAATGAAACTTCTTCAAATTCAAAGGAGAATTCGCGAACTTAATTGACGAGGCCCATGCGTTATACACTCTGAGCTGTTTACTAGTGGACTTAGACTTCTGATTGTTTCTGATGAAGTCCTTTCTTGGGTCTCATCCCCTCCCCATCTCTCATTATTCCACCTTCTGATATTTACATTCTTTACTTCTGGATAGCAACGCTTGGCATCTACCCAAGTAATTGTTGTAATTACGATCTTTACAAGAACATAATAACCTCACTTCCTTGGATAACTAGCGCCCACAAAGCAGCACCATAGTACTCATTCTTCCAGCAGATCCCTTTTAAGAAGCTTCATTTGATAAGTGGTGTCTGACCTATTATCTGCTACTCAGGTATCATATGAAGGTTTCCACCCCTGGTGGATTCACAAGATATTTTTCGTGTTTCATAGTCCTAATGGACTTCCGCTCTTCACCTTTTTCTGAAAGGCTTGATTGATCATTCAACATCAAGCTAGCATTTTAACCCATGAAGAATCTGATCGGTCTACCCAATCTCTCGGTTACCTCTTTATCAACTTTCAAATTAAAACTGTATCAGCAGCTTCCTTGGCGGACTCATTGTTTTGCATATCATGTATACCTCCTTATCCAAGGAGCCTATTTCTCTTTTCACCCTAACTGGGTTAAGATGTTACCTTAGCCTCATTCATCTTTATCTTTGGCAAATTCTCTCATTATCTCAATGGTCTGTGTCCCTCAGATGCACCAAGCTTAATTGTTCTTTTGACTTATCACACTAGTCACATCGCAAACTCTACCTTAAACCTTGGCATCTCTCATTGTATATTGATCTGCGGATTTCCCAAGTGTAACCCCATGTTTTATGTCCTGGTGGACTTCCTTGTGTTTAGTGTCTCGGGGGACTACCCCGTGTTTACTGTCTCGGCAAACTACCTATGTTGCCATGGCCAAGCCATCGCCTTACACATTATTTCCCATGTTTTTTGTTCTAGAATATTTCATTGGATGACATAGCCAAGTTATGGCCTTACACATTATACCTCTTAGAGGTGTTGCCCCGAAAGACCTTACTGCTATCGCAGTGTCACTCCATAGAGCCTGTTGACTACCATCGCAGTGTTGCCTTATTAAACTTAATTATAGTCGTCACAGTGTTGTCCCATAGGACCAGTCAATTTCATTCAATTTCTTATTTAACCTTGATGCTTGAAGAACGAAGTGTACCCCCCACAAGGCCTAGAGTTTTGCACATCATGGTTTGCACTTAGCAACACCAAATTACAGATTCTAATAGGAATTCCATTTCCCTATCCATCCGCCTATTCTTCCATTTCGCTATTTCTAGCCTTGATGCTCGAACATCGCAGTGTCCCCTCCGTAAGGCCCAGAGCTTCGCATATAATGGTTTGCACTTAGCAAAGTCTATATGGCGATAAACGAAAATCCCGTTCCCCAAATCCTAACTTCATCTAAACCATCGACAAGTTCCCATCCGTACTCCACCATTATAAACATGCAATTCATGTACTGCAACACATTATGATACTATATATACACACAATACACCAAATATACAAACATTGAGAAGTATCAAAAAAAAAACAACAATTGTTCCTTCAACATTCACATGCTTACACTAATCTATGAAATTGTAGCATACTCATTCACAAACTAGTTCTAAACACATTACATAATAGGCAAAAAGGTAATTCGACCAAAAAGAAAGCGCCATAAATCACCCAAAAGATAAAGTACAGAAACACACATTGCTTCCTTATCCTTGCCAGCTTAGCTTGTTCAAACACTAGAGACTCCTTATCTTGGCAGCTAATCATGACAAGTTGGAAAATTTGGTTTGGAAAACACAACGAAAAATAAATTTAGGGAAAAACCAGAGTTTTAATTTCTTTTCCAAAACAAAAGGTTGGTTATGATATCTAAAGTAATAAACACTCTATCAAAATTGTACATTTTCGATCAGTCTAAGACGAACGCTTCGACCGAGTAGTCTTCTTCGCTATACTCAAGCTCACATTTGTTGAGTGTGGACTCGCTTCGAATTAGAAAATTTTTCACAAAAGTTTCCAGTAGGGTAATTTTGCAATTTCTCTAAATTTTTGTAGAGTTTTAAATAAGAAAAATACCTCTAACAATTTTCTGAAATAATTTCTTTAGAAAATTCTCTCTAAAACTTTCTCTTGAATTCAAGTGTGTGTATAGAGTGTTTAAAGAGTTCAACTGTGATTAAACTTAATCACTTTAATATTAAATTAATAAAATACTATTAAGATAAGTATTAAATTAATTTTAATATTAAATCTATTAAAATAACTAATTTTTGGAATAGTTAATTTGAAATGAAATTCTCTAGTAGAGTCCTAGTAGGAGTGTAATTCTTCCATTGCTCAATCACCAAAGACCCACCACCGCCGACCATTTTCCAGCCATTAGAATACCACCATCGTAGTCGCCAACAGCCCATAGCTGGTTTGATTTTTGCCAGTTCGGTCTGGGCTAGTGACGGCTCGATTGGTCTAGTCCAGCCACTGGTTAGACTATCAGTTCTGTTCGACCAATTTTTGGGTCTTGGTCTCGGTTTTGGCTCTCGAACCCAATTTATGATCCCGAGTCCAATTTTCAAGTTCAATTACCCATTGGGCCAATTGTTTGACTTGAAAATTAATTTTTAAAATTTTAATATTAATTTGATTCATTTAATTTTACTTTATCAAAATTAATTTTCTCAAATATCACTTAGATTTTTCAAATTAATTTTTCAAGAAAATTCTTTAATCAAATTGCCTAGTTGAACAATTCTTACGATCGCCAAATTTAATTCCATATTGAATAAATCGACTCTATTAAATTATTTCCAAAGTCGTAGAATTTTCTTTTGATTCAAATGCAATCTGATCAGCTTTTGTTGAGTTAGCGAAGGGACAAATCAGACATATACAATTAGGCTCTAGTAATTACAATTGTGTCCAGAAGCATCATTCCGAGAATTCGCAATTACTTAATCGTGGAGTCAGTCTACAAGAAGTACTATGACTGAAAACTCCTTATTATATTCTCTTTATGAAAATAATTCATCCAACTGCTTTGTCAAATGACCTCGCCATGTTTATGTTACCCTCATATGGTATCATTGCTTCCTTTGAGTTAAATTCGTTCACTCAATACAATCCTATTCTATCTTATTGTCACCATTACGTCTTTATAATTATTAATATGATCACTATCAACAAATAACTGTGATAAGATTCCGTTATTATCAATCCACACAATGCCAATGACAGGACATCATTAACTCTTTAATTGAGCTATGGATTCCACTATTGCTAGTAAAGTCATGCCAAACACAAGTCATGTACCTAACATACTGGCTGTCGGCTAAATCATCTTTAGAGCATAAGCTTACACTTATATCAAAGGACATGAGTTACATACGCATGACTCATTTAGATTATCTATTGAAGTAAATTATCTTTCTTGCAATGTAAGCGTTCGTACAATACCACTTATCTTCAATTTGAACTTTAACAATCAATTAGCTAATATTTGTTTGTCACAATTTCGGTATGCATGAAAAATATGAAAGACATAAATATAAAAAAAAACATAACTGTGAAATGTGAAATTTAATTATTTATAGCTTAAATACATTAAAAAAATAATTACATGTTTACTACAATATGACACATTTTCCAACATGATAACCATTTATCAGTTAATCTAATGGTGGTAAGTCCTTAGAAACCCTGAATCTTAAATTATACAAAAGTTTTGAGAGTCTTACTCTATTTGTTTCATAAATCCACAAGTTCAAAGAGTAAGGAAGCTTACCAATTCCCCAATTTCTTTACTACCATACTCCAATTCACATGACTACTGCGACATACAGAGCTTCCTTTAGTTTCATCCTCTTCTTCTTTAGAATGATTAAACAAGATGGTGCTATGGAGAGAAAATGTGTAAATAGAATTGAGAAAATTCTGCCTCCACACACCTATATAAATACTCCTTTGGCATAATTTTCACCGACCACCATCACCATTCATCTTTAATCATTTTCTCTTCCTTTATGGAACCAGTCTGTTCCAATCTAACTAAACCAAAATTAAAATCCAACTAATTACAATTCAACCACTAAAATTTTTTGAATTTCTTGGTGGAGGTCAACAATTTGATAGTCCTTTCAATTTAATCCCGACCTTCCTTAAATTTTTGGTCAATAAAGTTAATCAGGTGTTACATCCTTAATTTCTCAAATTACATTTTTTTCAATTCTATTCAATTTAATCCTCTATTTCAATAATCTATTAAATTCACACCAATATGATTCGATCAATCATAACCAATTATCAATTCATTAATTATCTCAAATTGCAATTCATCATATTGAAATTATCAACTAATTGATCGTTTCCGTACGATTTAGTTCTGTAATGCCCCAAAATTCTTATTTTTGTTATTATAAAAATGTGAGGCAACTGTGTATCTGCTTCAATGGTTAAGTGTTCTGGGTGTGTGTGTGAGGTCTTGTGTAACACCCCATACCCGATACCGTTTTCGGAGTTGAACACGAGGTGTTAACGGACTTAATTCATTAATTAAACAGCTCATACAATTCATTTTAAAATTTCGAGACAAAGTGGCTAAGCGCATCACGATCGCTTTAAAAATCATATCTCGAGTTACTGAAACTCAAATCCAATTCCGTAAATTTTTCCTGAAACTAGACTCATATATATATCTACTAATTTTTCTAGAATTTTGGTTGGGCCAATTAGTACAGTTTATTAGTTAAAGTCTCCCTGTTTCAGGTTCAACTACTCTAACCTCGTGTATTACGAATCAGATATCTCCCTATACAGACCTTAAATGACTATGCCGTTTGTCTCTAATAAAACTAGAATCAATAAGGAATCTGTACATATAAAGCGTGACTTCTAATTATCTTTGTAAAATTTATGGTGAATTTCCAAAGTCGAGCAGGGATCCAGAAATCGCTCTGGCCCTATTTCACAAAAATTTAAACATCTCATAAAATATAGCTCATATACCTGTTTCGCTTATTCCATATGAAAATAGACTCATCAAGCTTCGATTCCATAACTTATTCATTATTTAATTCCATTTCTACTATTTTTAGTGAATTTTCAAACTCACGTTACTGCTGTTGTCTGAATCTATTTTATGGTAAATTTTACCTATTTCATGGTTTCCATGGATTAGCTAGCAATTTGACATACATAATACCAAATATGATCATGATTAGCCATTCCAATGGCTAATCATTACCAAGCATTTCTATTTCCATACCACTCAATAACCATATCATAAGACCATACATATAAAATGATTATAATGCTATACATGCCATACTCAAAATATACAAGCCATTATGCCAAGATGGTATACGGATAGTGTGGCGTGCCTCCGACCGTTTCCGATTTCGAGCTGGCTTGTCAACACTACAAGGAATGAAAAGGAGGAGTAAGCATAAATGCTTAGTAAGCTCACATGCAAATAGCAAGTAACATAACCATATAAGCAAACATAAAACATCATTTGCATAATCATCACCAAGACATTCATATCACCTTTTCATTTATCATCTTACCATATTGTTGTTATATCGAGTTTTCAACCCGAGGGTTAAGTACATACCTGTTCAAAGTATCCATTTCACAACACTTACCAATACGTCCCTTTCATCTTGAGTATTCCTCCATTTGAGTAGAACTTTACCGTTGAACACATCGGAATATAATTGGATACATGGATAACTTGCACATAAGTGCCACATATGTAGCCAAGCTACCATGTAACCCGCCCATAAGTGAACTCGGACTCAACTCAACGAGCTCGGGCGTTCGCATCCATAAGTGAACTCGGACTCAACTCAACGAGTTCGGATGCCTAGTTACATCTCACGAACTCGGACTCAACTCAACGAGTTCGGACGCTCGCATCCATAAGTGAACTCGGACTCAACTCAACGAGTTCGGATGCCCAAATATCCCAGTGACATGTCACTTGTATCCTAATCCATTCACGAGGTTCAACGGGACCTTTTCCCAATCATGTGTCTCAACCATCTTCTACGGAATGCCGATATCTGATACTCGGTAGTATTTCACATTTTCCAAGTATATCACATAATTTGACATATTATCAAACAATTATCACAAGTATAATATTTCATAATAATTATCATATCATTTAAAAACATTAAAACATTTAAAATAATAACTATGTTACCAACATTTACATATGAACTTACCTCGTATGCGAAAATGGCTATTTTACCATTTCGTCCACAACTTGGTATTTTCCCCATTTTAGCCCGAATTTCAGTTTTCCTTGCTCTATCATTTAAAATATAGTCTAATTAGGACTCACATTATTCAAATTGACCCAAAATCATATTTTGGAAAAATTACAATTTTGCCCCTAAACTTTTGCATATTTACACTTTTGCCCCAAAGCTCGTAAATTAAAATTCAGCCTATTTTCTTATGTTTTATGACATGCTGATCATTTTTCCTTCTATGGCAACATCAAATTCTCACTCTAACATGTACTTATGACTATTAGGTATTTTTACCGATTAAGCCCTTTTGCTCGTTTTCACTTAAAACCGAGTAGCACAAGTTGTCTAACATAATTTAAAACCTCACATTCTATCATAAAACACCAAAATACACAAATTTCACCTATGGGTATTTTTCCAAATATAAACCCTAGGTTAAATTATTGCTAGCATAAGCTAAATCGAGCTAGGGACTCCAAAAGCGTAAAAATCATTAAAAACGAGGCTAGAACGGACTTACAATCGAGCTTGGAAGCTTGAAAACCCTAGCCATGGTTTCTCCTTGCTATATTCGGCCATGGGGTTGAAGATGAGCAACATTGGCTTTAATTTTGTATTTTAATTCATTTTACCCTAAATGACCAAAATGCCCTTACTACTAAACTTTCCAAAATTCCATCCATGTCCAATTTTGTCCATAGACTTAGAAATTGGTAAAATTACTCTTTAAGGACCTCTAATTAATAATCTAATTCAATTTTATGCAAAATACTTCTAGAACACAAGTTTTGCAATTTATTCAATTTAGTCCCAAATTTCAAATTAAGCACTTTATGCATAAAATTTCTTCACGAAATTTTCACACAATCATGCAATCATATCATAGACTTTAAAATAATCATAAAATAATTATTTCTATCTCGAATTTTGTGGTCATGAAACCACTATTCCGACTAGGCCCAAAATCAGGATATTACAACTCTCCCCCCCTTCAGGGATTTTCGTCCCCGAAAATCTTACCAAAAAAGTGGTCTTCACTTTTAATCTCATATTTGGTGCCGAAGAACTTGCACTTAGACTGTACCTCCAATACATCTCTTCAATTTCTCATATGATCTAAAAGCTTACAGTCTCAACTCTCAACTGTTCTTAAATTTTCAACCCTTCTCAATTTCCCATGATATCATGACATAAAACCCGGATCTCAACTTGATTTAATGGAGACCGGAATTCCAAGAAATCCAACAATCAAAGAGACCTGAAATTCCATGAATCGATGAGTAGGAATTCATTCAATACGATGTGATTTATAGATCTCGCCAAACATTTAACAATAAGATACATCACATTTTCCTCTTTCCGCCATAGAAATAATTACGATATGGCCTCAAGAATAATCCTTCTCATTTCCATCCCAATATCAACATTGACAAGGATAATTTTGATAGATCCCAATGCTCGGCTTTAACCCTTTAACAACTCCGATTTTATGTAACATCGGATGCTCTAAACTATCACATTACCTCACCGTCTTGAAACACATCACAATTCATACAACAATACATTCTTGAAAGTCGAAGTCTTTGCTCAATGTAGACTAGTCTAGTTCGGACGCTTGGTTACCAATATTCTCATCTATCCGAACTCTGTCAACATGTAATAAACTTTTAGCTTTCACAAGATGGAAACCTTATCATTCGTAGTGACTTAAACTAATATTCAACTCTTTCTAATAAATATACACTTCTCGTTCAAACTATTTACTCTTTTATACGTACAAAATGAAATTCTATTATCGACTTGGGAAAAATAATCCGACATAATTGTCACATGAAATCTTTCAAATAAATAATTTACCATACCGACTAAAACTCGCGCTTTTATCACCTATGCCTTTCTTGATGTCAAATCCTTAAATAGAAATTAGAAAAATCCCAATACTAAAATCACCACATTACCAAGATCAAATTAGAAGTATAGTCATATTTGACATGATTATCACGAAGTGAAGAACGTACTTGAACATGAGTCGTAATTGACAAATTATGGAACAAAGATAACAAGAAAACCGAATAAAGAAATCCAAGATAGAGAAACCGGAATAAAGAAATCCGAATAAAGAGATCCGGGATAAAGAAACCCAAGATACGATACTATGCCGAGAATCGAAAACCAAATTCATAGAGAAAATACGAGAATACCACGATAATTCTTCAAAGAAAGAAAGTCCAAAAGAAAACATCATTTAATCCCATGAAATCAAATATAACAAGATCAATATATCTTCCCATACATATATATCGGATGAAGCATCAAGTAGAAGAAGCAGAATCATAATATCATATGAATTCTCTCATCAATTCTTATCGACGAAATGAAATAGAATACCCGATGAAATAGAGCAATATAAATTATAAACCAATCAGACTACCAATGCTTTCATCCAACACCAAATTAGAAGACATTCCCATATAACAAGAATTTCTTTAGAAGATCAATAGCCATAGAAATATTTCTGAGAACGGGTGAACACATAGAACATCTCAAAAGAGATCGCTAAATCGTCCGGTCATAACTGTCACACTCGGATAATTCACATTTGAAATATCATTTCCCAATTAGTTCTGCGTCACAAATTTCATATTAAATCATTCACTAAAGAATGTGGGTTCGAATAAATTTCGATTTACACTTTTCTCGACCTTGCACTTGAGTAATTCGATTTACCAAGGAGAATTCCTTTTCTAACTAGGACAAGTGCATAACTCCAATAATTTTACGTCAATCCGATACTTTCGGCTCGACTTTACTTATCAGCTCATTTTCAATCTCGGATCATACTTATAATTATTCTATCATTGAACTCTTTGAGTTTTCAACAGAAACTTATTCAATACAAATCTCATGAAATTCCATTATAAGTACCACTTTGGTAAGGGGGAAGGGTTGTAGGACCTCTGACTCGACTTTCTTATACATACACATATGACACAACTTCCATCATCATAGTAATATCATCAAAATCATGTCATTCATTCATGTTGGCTTACACCAATTTTCCTATTGTCCCATTTAGACAATATACTTATGCATACATTCTATGTTTTCTAGATAGCTTTACTTATCCATTCAATTAATTAAATTAATTCATGCTCATGACATTATATAAGGCCAAACAAACATAGATATTTGCATCACAATCACAACTTTCATTTCGTGCATCATCATGTACATATCATTACAATCATATAATTCAGGTCCAACAATTTAACATAGATAAGTTCATTTCATTATAATCCTTTATCTCATAAAAAATTGTATATCATTAACATTCATCAACATTCAACGTCCAATCAAGACAAGGACATTTTCATTCAGTATTATGATATTATGACCTTTATTCATACCTCTACTACTTTCTATTTATTCCGTTCATCTTATCAAGTAAGCCACATACACTACATCGTATGAGCATTAAGCAAATATGGATATTTATCACAACATGAACTTTCATCTCACATATAATCACATATGTATCATAAACTTTTATTCATACTTTTCTGAACCGAGACTTATCATAATCAGAATTTTACTCAAATACCTTTACTTAACATTGAACATGGTTGGCGCACTCGATTGGAGAGTACCTGCCTAAATAAGATGGTACTTATACTGGCGTCGGAAGACATCACACTATCACAGATCAGTGGCATGTATAGCTAAACTTTTACACATGCTAGGTTAGTCCGAGAACCGACTAAACCTGCTCTGATACCACTAAATGTAACACCCCATACCCGATACCGTTTCCGGAGTTGAACACGAGGTGTTAACGGACTTAATTCATTAATTAAACAGCTCATACAATTCATTTTAAAATTTCCAGACAAGCTGGCTAACTGCATCACAGTCGCTTTAAAAATCATATCTCGAGTTACGAAACTCGAAATCCAATTCCGTAAATTTTTCCTGAAACTAGACTCATATATATATCTACTAATTTTTTTCTAGAATTTTTGGTTGGGCCAATTAGTACAGTTTATTAGTTAAAGTCTCCCTGTTTCAGGGTTCAACTACTCTAACCTCTGTGTATTACGAATCAGATATCTCCCTATACAGACCTTCAATGACTATGCCGTTTGTCTCTAATAAAACTAGAATCAATAAGGAATCTTTACATATAAAGCGTGACTTCTAATTATCTTTGTAAAATTTATGGTGAATTTCCAAAGTCAGAACAGGGATCCAGAAATCGCTCTGGCCCTGTTTCACAAAAATTTAAACATCTCATAAAATATAGCTCATATACCTGTTTCGCTTATTCCATATGAAAATAGACTCATCAAGCTTCGATTCCATAACTTATTCATTATTTAATTCCATTTCTACTATTTTTAGTGATTTTTCAAACTCACGTCACTGCTGTTGTCTGAATCTATTTTATGGTAAATTTTACCTATTTCATGGTTTCCATGGATTAGCTAGCAATTTGACATACATAATACCAAATATGATCATGATTAGCCATTCCAATGGCTAATCATTACCAAGCATTTCTATTTCCATACCACTCAATAACCATATCATAAGACCATACATATAAAATGATTATAATGCTATACATGCCATACTCAAAATATACAAGCCATTATGCCAAGATGGTATACGGATAGTGTGAGCGTGCCTCCGACCGTTTCCGATTTCGAGCTGGCTTGTCAACACTACAAGGAATGAAAAGGAGGAGTAAGCATAAATGCTTAGTAAGCTCACATGCAAATAGCAAGTAACATAACCATATAAGCAAACATAAAACATCATTTGCATAATCATCACCAAGACATTCATATCACCTTTTCATTTATCATCTTACCATATTGTTGTTATATCGAGTTTTCAACCCGAGGGTTAAGTACATACCTGTTCAAAGTATCCATTTCACAACACTTACCAATACGTCCCTTTCATCTTGAGTATTCCTCCATTTGAGTAGAACTTTACCCGTTGAACACATCGAATATAATTCGGATACATGGATAACTTGCACATAAGTGCCACATATGTAGCCAAGCTACCATGTAACCCGCCCATAAGTGAACTCGGACTCAACTCAACGAGCTCGGGCGTTCGCATCCATAAGTGAACTCGGACTCAACTCAACGAGTTCGGATGCCTAGTTACATCTCACGAACTCGGACTCAACTCAACGAGTTCGGACGCTCGCATCCATAAGTGAACTCGGACTCAACTCAACGAGTTCGGATGCCCAAATATCCCAGTGACATGTCACTTGTATCCTAATCCATTCTTGAGGTTCAACGGGACCTTTTTCCCAATCATGTGTCTCAACCATCTTCTACGGAATGCCGATATCGATACTCGGTAGTATTTCACATTTTCCAAGTATATCACATAATTTGACATATTATCAAACAATTATCACAAGTATAATATTTCATAATAATTATCATATCATTTAAAAACATTAAAACATTTAAAATAATAACTATGTTACCAACATTTACATATGAACTTACCTCGTATGCGAAAATGGCTATTTTACCATTTCGTCCACAACTTGGTA
Organism: Gossypium arboreum; assembly: GCF_025698485.1. Lineage (NCBI taxonomy): Eukaryota > Viridiplantae > Streptophyta > Magnoliopsida > Malvales > Malvaceae > Gossypium > Gossypium arboreum. The sequence continues at coordinate 62,260,555 of NC_069078.1, forward strand.
TTTTCCCCATTTTAGCCCAATTTCAGTTTTCCTTGCTCTATCATTTAAAATATAGTCTAATTAGGACTCACATTATTCAAATTGACCCAAAATCATATTTTGGAAAAATTACAATTTTGCCCTAAACTTTTGCATATTTACACTTTTGCCCCAAAGCTCGTAAATTAAAATTCAGCCTATTTTCTTATGTTTTATGACATGCTGATCATTTTTCCTTCTATGGCAACATCAAATTCTCACTCTAACATGTACTTATGACTATTAGGTATTTTTACCGATTAAGCCCTTTTGCTCGTTTTCACTTAAAACCGAGTAGCACAAGTTGTCTAACATAATTTAAAACCTCACATTCTATCATAAAACACCAAAATACACAAATTTCACCTATGGGTATTTTTCCAAATATAAACCCTAGGTTAAATTATTGCTAGCATAAGCTAAATCGAGCTAGGGACTCTAAAAACGTAAAATCATTAAAAGCGAGGCTAGAACGGACTTACAATCGAGCTTGGAAGCTTGAAAACCCTAGCCATGGTTTCTCCTTGCTATATTCGGCCATGGGGTTGAAGATGAGCAACATTGGCTTTTAATTTTGTATTTTAATTCATTTTACCCCTAAATGACCAAAATGCCCTTACTACTAAACTTTCCAAAAATTCCATCCATGTCCAATTTTTGTCCATAGACTTAGAAATTGGTAAAATTACTCTTTAAGGACCTCTAATTAATAATCTAATTCAATTTTATGCAAAATACTTCTAGAACACAAGTTTTGCAATTTATTCAATTTAGTCCCAAATTTCAAATTAAGCACTTTATGCATAAAATTTCTTCACGAAATTTTCACACAATCATGCAATCATATCATAGACTTTAAAATAATCATAAAATAATTATTTCTATCTCGAATTTTGTGGTCACGAAACCACTATTCCGACTAGGCCCAAAATCAGGATATTACATCTTGGGTTCAAGTCCTAGCTTTGGAAAATTTTAATATTTTTCTGACTTGACCCCTATTTCTGGCTAGTAGGCTTCTAATTAAAAGTTTGTAAGTACTTAACAGGATGGGCCTGCTGGTCTGGTAGTTAAGTGGAGTGTTAGTCTGCGGAAGGTCTTGTGTTCAAATCCCTACGTAGACAATATATTGTTCGACTCTAAGAGAGAGAGAGTTTGAGTTATGTTAGACTTCTGAGTAGTAGAGAGTTTGGTGGAGAGAATTTAGGGGAGTTGGGATAGGGGGAGTTATCAAGATTTTCATTTAGAGTTTGTTTTTGAAAAAAAAGAGGGATCCTGATCTTTATTCTCTCTCTATATTGAATTTTCCATCTTACTCTCCCTATCTTCTTTTCAATTTCTTGTAATCAAGTCGCCTCCGTTGTACAACATTTATTTTTGATCGATAAGTTGCATATTGCTAGATTCTTAACGTCATTTTTGCTAAACAGTAATTGAAGGGTTTTTGTTTTGTGTTTAAGGGATAATCAAGGGGCTGAAGTTTCTCCATCATCGTTGTAGTGTGTGAAATTTCTATTTCTCAATGGAAGGTAAGGTTTTGATAGATTATCAATGGTCGGTCTCGTTATGTTTTTGATTGAAAGACAATTTAAGTTGCTGAATTGGGAAATATTGGTCAATTATAGGTCTTGGATATCTCGGAAGTGTTTTAGCATCAATCGATATCGGTGTGTACCTAGAAACGCAAAAAAATAGGCTTCAGCGAAAGCTAAAAACCCCACTGCCGATGCCACACGAGCGTGTGGTCACCTATGTGGTAGGCCGTGTGTCATAACATAGGCGTGTGATCCACGAGGCCAGGACGTGTGATGTCCAAGTAGGCCGTGTGTGACACAGGGCTAGACTGATTTGAGCTGTGTAGGCCCACACAGGTAGTCCACGCGGGCGTCTAAAATTTTGGGCTAGGCCGTGTGATTTGCACAGCCAAGGCAATTTGGGTTGTATGGGCCATATGAGCCCACACGTGCAAGCCACATGGGCGTGTGAGCCCATTTATTTGAAATGATTCCTAGGTTTGCACGAGTCACCCAAGTCGACTGTGAACCTATTGTAGGGTTGGTAAGCATTACCTTGACCCATAAATGTATGATCTGAGTGTATGTGATGCATGATAAATTATGCATGATTACTGATATATACATGTATACGTATGACTGATGGTTGCATAAAGCATGACATATTTTATGTTTGCATTGCATTAGGTTGGGATGATGATATTTGGAGGAAGTGTACTGAAAGGCTTTAAGCCTATTACTTGGCAGCCCAGCTGCAATATATTGAATATGTGTTGCATTCGGTACTACTTGGAGTGTAGGGATGGGTGGGTGTTTTAAACCCCATATGGAGTGTAGGGTTGGACGAAGATGGTGTGTAGAGGCTGGTTGGGTAGGACTCTGTTACTGATTAATGTTTATCTGGTACTGTTACTATGATGGGCTTAGGCCCTAATGCATATTTGATACTGAAACTGAAATGGGCTAAGGCCCGAACTGCTATTGAAACTGAAATGGGCTTAGGCCCAGACTACATTTGACTATTTGTTGTTTGATTGTATGCATGTTTTCTGTGGGAATTACATGCTGAGTTTACGTAAACTCACCCCTTTTTGTTTTATCTGTATAGGTAATCCCCAGACTTAGACGGTTCGGTGTAGCAGAGGACTCGACGGTGACCACATGGTTTTTGAATTATTTTAATTTCAGTTATGGTATTTGTTTCCTATCTATCTTCTGGGTTATTTTTTATGTAAATTGGACTTTTGGACTGATTGCTTTCGTTTTGCATTTTTCACTGTTTTCATGAACTTTTGAACTGCCACAAAAACTCGGTTTTATAATACATTACACTTTCTTAACCACGAACGATTTTCTTTAAATAACACATTTTTAAAAGCTTCCGTTGTAGAATATGTTTTTAAACGAATCAAATTAACGAGGAAATGAGTTTTGAAGTTTACGATAGATAAATAGAAGATAATAGTCAGAGACGGTTTTTACTCGATAATTTCAATTTCAAATTCCATTCCATGTGACCTCGCCAGATTCGGCCATAATGTCTAGGCCGAGTTTGGGGTGTTACAAGTTCATACATCACCTTTTTTACCAAATTGTGAACAATTCAAACTACTACCAAACAAATAGAAATTCACAAATAAAATGTAAAACAACTTAAATAAAATCATACTATGTGCACTTACCTCATTAAATCAACAAACAAGCAACTCTCTAAGGACTAACTGACAAATTTTACCATTTCCCCGATTATCTTTGATTTGGTCTAATTTTTGATCTGTTGAATAATTCAATTCAATTTATCAATTCCAAACATCTTATATCATCCTATTATAAGCTTATATCAATTTAATTTTGTTATTTGAATGCCCCTAAACTTTTACATTTTATTCAATTTAGTCCTCAAAATCGAAATTGCTATAACTTTCAAATTTGGGACTTGATTTCAAAATTGATCTCAATTACATCCTTCTATAGCCTTATACTATCAATAATTTTAGAAATCCAATATCAATTTCAAAATATTTACACTTTAGTCCTTATGTTCAAAATTAACACTTTTCACTTTACAAATTAGTCCAAGATAATTTATAAGCTAACAAATCTACCATTTAACATAAAAAACATCAATGGAAACATTCTAAAAATTTAACAGTTTTACGATTTAGTACCCAAATTAGCTAGATTAAGCTACAACGATCTTAAAAATATAAAATTTACTAAAATGGGCGTCAAATTATTGAAAGCTTTCTAACAAAGGCTTCTCTTCTTGTTTTAGTGTAGACAATGAAAATAGAAAGAAAATAAAAATGTTGGCTTTCTTTTCCTTTGTTTGTTTAATATTAATCAATTAATCCTTAACGATGCGTTTGGTTCAATGGAATGGAATAATGCTGTAATGAAATAGCCATTCTATGGGAATGGAATAGGGTTGTAATGGAATTGAATAGGCATAACAGTGGTTTGGTTTGATGGAATGGAATGAGTATTGTAATAGTATTATGCGTTTGGTTGAGAGGAATAGATAATGTAATAGCAAATAAAACAAAAAACTCGAATGATGAAAATGCCCTTTGATATTTAAATGTGTTTTTCACATAAATTTAATATTAAATAATAACAATTTCTATTAGAAGAATAATATTTAAATATAAAATATTTTATTTTATATTTTTGAGATTTGAAATAATATTTTATTTTAAATTATGTTAAAATATTTTTCTTTTTTTCTCCATCTTCATATTTGTTAGTCCTTCTCTCTCCCCAAATTCATTTTCATCTTCCTCTCCAACTTTTTTCCAGAATCTAGCAGACTGTCGTCATTGCTACTACCTTCTGCCATTGTTAACCTCCAACATGAATTTACCCAAAATTTACCAAGAGCTTTTCTTGATCTCCTCTGTCATATTTTCCATTTTGGTTTTGTAATACCCTGAAAATCTTTACAGTAATATATTATCCTTGATATAATAAAATAAGGAAATAAAGTGATAAAAAAGGGAAGTTTTGAGTTATGGCAACATTGGGAAGTAAATTATGATATCTTGATTCAGGAAAGGACTAAATTGTAAAAGTTAGAAAAGTTTTGTTGCCTAAGAGTAAATACTCAAGACTTAAAGGGTTAAAGTGTAAATATGAAAAGTTGAAGGACCAATAGTGTAAATATTTTAAGGGTAGAATGATCTAGAAACTAAGGAAAATGGATGAATTAGGACCAAATTGAATAAGTGAAGAACTATGAGGGACTAAATTGCAATTTTACCAAATTAAATGATGACTCAAGGATGGAATTCTAAAAGATCATGAAGGACAAAACGGTCAATTAGTAAGAGAGAATTCTAGAATGTAATGATTATGTTAATGATATTTTAAATTAATTAATTAGATAAATATTATTTTATTAATATTTTATGAGATATTTAATATTATTTTATTATTATTTATTTAGTATATAAGGAAAGAAAGATGAAGAATTTTCATCATCTTTCCTTTCCATGCAAACTAACGTGAGAGAAAGAGAGGAAGAAAGAAAGTTTTACTTTCTTTACAATTTGGTCCTTTTACCAAAAATTCACCATTTTCACCTAAAAATCAAATGAATTTCCATAGCTACCAAGAGAGAAAATGTTAAGGAGAACATGGGGAGTTAGAATATCAAGTTGGATTCAAGAAATAGAAGCTGGAGGAGAGAAAATCAAGTTAAAGATTGGTATCAAGAGAATAAGGTAAGTACATCAAGATTTCAATATGTTTTTAAGTTTGTTATTGTTGATAAATCATGGAAATAATGTTATAGTAGAGTTTTATTACATAAGGTCCTATGTTCTTGATATGTTAGTGAAGAGAAAATAAGAGAAAGTGATGAGAAATGGTGTAGAAAAAGAAAATAAGGGTGTTATAACATGGTAATTAATATCTTGCACTAAAACAGTTATGGACAGCAGCAGTAGTCTAACTTTGAAAAATCACCATAAATTTTATAAATTTAATTAGAAGATGAAAAAATTATGGAATTAAATCTTAATGAGTCTCGTTTCTCATAGAAGAAACAGTGTAAGCAATGAATTTGTAAATTTTGATATATAATGAATTTTGTGAGACAAGGTCAGAATGAATTTGGGTTCCCCTGTTCAGACTTTGAAAATAATAAAAAATGAAGAAAAATAATTAGAGGCTTAAATTTATATTTATAGAATCCTGAATGAGTCTAGTTTTATTAGAAACAAACTAGAACATCATTTGAATTCTGTAAAAGGAGATAACTAATTTTTAGTGAAGAAGGGTCAGAACTGTCAGATAGCAGAACAGGGGTGACTTTAATGAATAAACTGTACTAATTGGCTAAACCAAAAATTCTGAAAAGTTTATGATAAGAATACATGTGAGTCTAGTTTCAGGAAAAATTAACGGATCTTAATTTCGAGTTCTGTAGCTTAATATATAAATAATTTAGTGACTATGACGCAAATGGACAGTTTTGAATGTACATATAAGTAAATAGTGAAATTATTGATAATGTTACTTGTTGTAGGTTATATAAATTAAGGATGTGGAATGGAGAGGAGGAGGAGGAAAATATGTATGAATATTCATCTAGCATGGCTAATTTGCATGTTTTAGGCTCAGGGACTAAATTGAATAAAAGTAAAATTTTATGGGCAATTTTGTAAAATGTCGAAATGACTAAATTGCATGAAATAGATTATTTTATTATTTAAATTACAAAATTTAACGAAATTATCAATTTAGTTCAAGATCGGGCAAAACATGTTTTAGGGATTAAATTGAAAAGTGTTGAAATTATGGAAAATTTTGATATTTTATAGAATTCATGAACTGTTATCAATATATATGAGAATAATAGTTGGAAATAAGGATTAAATTGCAAGAATTTTACTTTCCGTCCCTAAGGATGAAATCGTCATTAATTAAAGTTTAGGGGCAAAATGGTAATTTTGCCTAGAGCATTAATTAAATGTATTAGAATATGAAATGAATGAAAATGATGATCAAATTTATTTATAAAGATCCGGACGACACAAATACGAGACTTGATCATGGAAAAGAAAATATATCGAATAATGAAATAATAAACACGAGCAATCAATGAGGTAAGTTCGTAACTTGAATTATATTCGAAATGCTTGAGATTGTATGTTATTGATGTGAATATGATTTGAATGTTCATTGTATGAAAATTTATAAAACATTGATATATTTGATAAAATGGGAAGAAATCCGGTTGAATGAAAGGAAAATTCGATGGATCTCGAAAAGGAATTGACGGTAAAAGGATCTAGCCCGGACGGGTGATCCTATCTGATATAGCCCTCCCGAAGAATATGTGTAAAATGGATTTAGCCCGGACGGGTAATCCGAATTAGGGTCTGAATTTAGCCTGGACTGGTAATTCAGATCCAAGCTCATTAGAGTAATTGTCGTTGCAGGGGATTTAGCCTGGACTGGTAATCCCGACAATACTCTATGAGTTTATATTGCGAGGATTTAGCTCGACTGGTAATCCCATTGCAAGGATGAGGTTCATGGAGTGTGCTCTCGATATGAAATGTGTAAGACCATGGTTGAAAGATACCATGGCAACTCGATATAAAATGTGTAAGACCATGGTTGAAAGATACCATGGCAACCTGATATGAAATGTGTAAGACCATGGTTGAAAGATACCATGGCAACGTGATATGAAATGAACAAGACCATGGTTGAAAGATACCATGGCAACATGACAGAAAATGAGTAAGACCATAGTTGAAAGACACTATGGCATCATGTCAAAGATAAATAAGACCGTGGATGGGAGACGCTCTAGCATCATTGAACAATTGATATTCGTGTAATATGTATCGGATGACGAATGGTTATATGAAATAATTATGAAGATAGATAAACGAAATAAGTATAAGTACATGAAATATAATTTATGTTAAGTTTGATATAAGCTATTACCGGAATAAATATACATAAAATATATGGAAATGATGGAGCATGAAATATTGATATAATGAAATGAATGATATATGCTTATGAAGAAAGCGGTAAGAGCATGATATGTTTCATGACATGTACATATATGATTATCTTTGATATGTTGATACAAGGAAATTATGTAATTGAGACTATTATTAAACTCAAGTGTGATATGTCGAGAAAATAGATATATCGATGTTGAATTTATATGAGATATGTGCAAGTATACTAACAATGTTGCTGTTTGATGTTTATACAACTGTCAAACTGTTGATTGAATGGTAATATATTTATTTATATGATGCATTGAATCGGTAAGTATTTAAATTTTTTTAGTGATCTGTAAATGGTAGTAATGCTCCGAAACCCTGTTCTGGCAGCGGATACGGGTTAGGGGTGTTACAGGTTTTCCTAAAACCCCCTGAGGGAACCCAATACTTGTCTATAGAAATCGATGCGATAATGTCGACCGACGAGTTTTAAATCCCAAAGTCAAGGTTTCTTTGACCAGGTTAACCAACAAAATTTAGCATATAATTTACAATTGAATTTGAGCATTACGAAGCCATGTTTATCGAAAAACATAATTACAAGTCATTTTTAATATTCTACTCAAAACAAGTTCCAACAAGCCTACCTTACCATTAAACAACAATGTATAAATAATCTGAGAGTTTGATTTGAAAATATTAGGAATCGACCCGATTAAGCAACAAGTAAAAAAAATAGTAGAATAAATTGAGAAATTAAACACAAATTTAACGTGGAAAAACCCTCCAAAGAGGATAAAAAACTACAGGCAGAGATAATTTTACTATAATGGCAAAAGAACGATGAGTACAAAAGATGCAGATAAAAACTAAACCCCGTAAACCTAAAAACAAAAAAAACCTCAAAAAGTAAATACAAAATTCTCTAAATATGCTATGAGTTCTAATCTCTAATGGGTGTATTTTCTAAGGTTGTAAAAGAGCTTATTTATAGGTTAAATTCATGGGTCTAATCAGTGTTTGATTGAAATAAATAAATAGAGTTTAACTAAAAATTATTTCTCAAATTTGACTAAAATAGAAGTCATACTTAACCAATATCCACCTTGACTTATTTTTCCACAATGCTATCTTTGCCAAAGCTCGCCACAAGCCTATCTTGAACTATGTAGGGAATTAACTAAGTTGAATCTATGTTTAGAAACTAGAAGACTTCTAGCCTTCGACTTGTACACTGCCAAATCAAAGTTAACCCGAGTTTGATTTTCATGAACACAGTGCCCTAACTTTTCAAAACCTGCATCCAAAAGAGAACCTCTCTTCAATGAAACGGTCATACCTTTTGCCCTCCTATGACCAAGTTGCTTCCTCTCAACACGAGTTGACTTCGACTCCGTAACAGACGAGGGACATCCGATTTCATCGGTCACTGTAGAACCTTCCAAAATATAAAGACTGTCAGTTCTGTCGAAACCATTTTTAAATCGAGTTTTGGAAAATGGGAATCGACTTTAAGAAAAACAAAAATGGAAGTCGCCACCAATCTTTTTAGGTGTGATTGGATCACCTTATAAAATGTTTTGTTTTAAAACATTAATTTTGGTCTACGAAAGTCGAGAAAACGGATTCGGGAGTCGGTTACGTACGAGGAAGGGTTAGCACCCTCGTAACGCCAAAAAATTGGTACCGAATTGATTATCAAGTGTCTTTAATGTCAGAGATTTAAAATTTTTATGATCTGATCCTCTTCAGAATATTTTAATTTTGAAAAATTAGGGTTCACTTGTATCAAATGAATCAAAATATTACATCCAACAAGTTAAGAAGCAATATCTTTAAGACATTCAGAGCTAAGACAGCCCTTTTGAAAATCCCTATCTTAAAACGACAAAACGCTATATCCAGTAAGTTAGGACATAACACTTTGAAATTCCAAGACAGCTGCTCGTATTTTGAAAACCTTAAAAACTTAGAAGGGTACTTGACTATTCGAACTCAACAAGAAAACTCGCAACCTAGTAAGTTAGGGCACTACCTTTCTTAAGGCTTCCAAATACCAAGCATTGCCTTTTTATTTTTGAAAACTTTTGAGTAATTTGGAAAAAATGAATTTCTTTATTTAACGTTTACTCATGCAAAAGAATGGTGTTAATATATATCACAAGACAAATATACCAAAGGTAATAAATTACAACATGTTATAATTCATAATAATATAGGCAAATAAGAAATAACCTAAAATAATGAAATATACACATCATAAGATGATTATGCTAAAAGATAAACCTATACAATATTAGTAAATAGAAATACAAAAACAATTCATAATAAATTAAAGAATATAAAAGTAGAAGTGGAAATCAAAATTTATAACAATAAGGAGTGATAAAATAACACTTAAAAAAATACAAATGATTAAAACACCAAATCAATATTTATGAAGCAGAGAAAAAATGATAATATTTAAAAACATATATATAATAATTAACATATTTAAGTAAGCAAAAAAATAAAAGAAAAGGATATAATAATATATAACAATTTAATATACATAGGAAAATATTTTTTTAAAAAACTTTATTATTAAAACAATTAGAAATATCATACATATTAAATATTTTAAATAAGTAATACAAAACATTAAGATTTTTAAGAGAATAGAAATATAATAGATGATATTAAAATGGGATTATATGCATAAGATATATATATATATATATATATAATGAAATATATAATAAAATATAATTTATAGATAAAATATACAATAATATAATATAATGGATAATATATATAAATAAAAATAATAACTAATATTTATAAAAATAAATAATATAAAAAAATATTTAAAATAAAAAAGGATTAAAATTGAATTTAATTAAAAATTTGGTGGTAAATGCCAAAATAATAAAATAACTGGGCCTAATTAAAACTCCAGCTAAAAGCCGAGGGACTCATTGGGTAATTAAACCCTAATCCCAAAACGACACCGCTTCCAGAATGGATCTTAAAGGCCGTTAGGATTAAATTAAAACTAATATAGAATATTAGGGCCGAATTAAAAATAAAATAAAATGAAATTATAAAATTTAATAAACCGGAAGGATCAATTAGGAAATTTTCCCATTTATCGAAAACGCGCGGATCTCCCTCGGGTCATCGGGTCAACACGCGGATCCTCTGTTGAAACGACGCCGTTTAAATGTTTATTGAACTAAATCAAAACGACGCCGTATCCATTGCACTATATAAATCATTTTTTTGTTTCAAAAATCATTTTAGAAACCATTTCAGAAAAAAAAAAGAAGAAGAAGAAAGAAAGAGAGCTCTAAAACTCTCTCAGAGCTCTGGCCAGTGGCCGTCTTGGCTCGTCCCAGAGCACCACCGCCTTCGGCCACACGCGCTTCACGCGCCACCATCTGAGCCACCATGCCCGGCGGTTAGAGTTTTTTACAGCTCCCTTTTTTAACAGCGAATCGAAAAGGTAATTTCTTTACCATCTTTATAATGTATTTTCACTATATGCTTGTATCAAAAAATATGTAATGACAAGATGATAAAGAGTATCACCTCTGTTCTTCCGTTAACTCTTTGATTTCCCTTTTTTATATATTTTACAAAAAAAAACCGTCCCTTTACATTGTTCTGATTCAGGCTTTTATAGCCACTGTTTACAACATAAATCTTTGGTATGTTCCTATTTGCTCGATTTCTTGCCATATCTTTGTTGGTCTTGTCCCTTTTGTTTCCTTTTGCATGTGAGTGAAGAAATCCCGACGAAGATCTTGTACGATGATGGCGCGATGTGGGGCTGAAGTTACTGGTACGATGGAGGCTCTTTGGGCGTTACGAGTTGAAGGTCACATCACTTGGAATGCTTTGGCGCAAACCCTAACTAGGATTCCACAAGTCAAGGCGATTGGGCCAATTGAGCCGATTAAATCTTGGGTTTAGAGTATCAGGGGTAGGGTGTAAATGGGTCGGCTGGGTAGTTCTAATTTTGGGCCTACGGGCTGTTGTAAATGGACTATCAAGGGACTGTTTAATTTTATTTTTTAATTAATTTAATTCTTGCAAGCCCGAGTAAATTTGGGCTATTACAGCTGCCCCTCTTTGCTCATTGCTGTGTAACAGGAATCGAGCAAAAATTTAGAAAGACCAAATTTGACCGGTCTTATCAAATCATGGTCTTCAATCTGCTTCTTGTAAACTTATGACTGTCATGTTGATATCTTCGATCTGCTCTCCGCAGAACACAAAGACGCCAAATCTGCTTTTTCGATTTGTTCTCTGACAATACAGAGATGCCAAATCATCTTAGATTTGCTTTAGCGTAAGCACGCGAAAACCAAATCAGGTATGTCTTCGATTTGCTCCTTGTAAGCACGAGGATACCAAACCATCTTGGATCTGCTTCATTCTAATCATTTGAAGGTTAGATCTACTATGTGTCTGCTCTCCGTCAAAAATGGAGACGCCAAACTTTGATTTGTTCTCTGACAATAGAGATGCCAAATCATCTTAGACTTGCTTCAGTGTAAGCACGTGAAAGCTAAATCAGCTATGTCTTCGATTTGTTCCTTGTAAACACAAGGATGCCAAATCATCTTGGATCTACTTCAGTATAAACATCTGAAGGCCAGATCTGCTATGTGTCTGCTCTCCATCGAATATGGAGACGCCAAACTTTGATTTGTTCCCTGACAATACAGATATGCCAAATCATCTTAGATTTGCTTCATCGTAAGCACGTGAAGGCCAAATCAGCTATGTCTTCGATTTGTTCCTTGTAAGCACAAGGATGCCAAACCATCTTGGATCTTGTTTTAGCCAGATCTGCTATGCTGCGGCCTATTACACTACTAGTTAGGGGATTAAGGCGCGTCATCTTTGATAACCTGTAGAATGATTATGCCTGATAATTAGGATGCTATGATCGAAGTGAGTCGAATGTTCCTAATTAAACATGTTATGATGCAAAATGTTATGAATATGACCCCTATCCTAGTCGTTACCACTCATTCCTTCATTTGTCTTTTCTTTTCTCAAAGTATTATTCTTGCTCAGCCTATAGGCCTGTACCCTTCCTCCAATGCTACGATCCACTGAGGATGTTTGTAAGATAATCTTTCGTTGGCTTTGTCCATTTTCCTTTTGGACTGGAAGAAAGAAATTCCTTGAGTTCCTTCATCCTTTACTTATATGAATTTCTCGAAAAATTGTCCTATTTTAGTTTCTTGTATTATCTAGAAATTCTAGAGTAATGCACAAAACTTCGTTTGTGAACATATTTAGTTCATCTATCATTATTTCAATGCAACATACTTAAAGAATAATGGAAGATAAATAAATCTCTAAGAATAATTGGATTTGAATGAATTATCAAAAAAATACAAAGGAAATTAATCTGAAAGCCTATCTTTGAGAAGGAAAAAAAATCTAAAGATAGCAAACAGGCCAAAAACTAGATGCCCTAGATATCGCCGCTTGAGCGCTTATACATCAACTTCATAAAGGCATATGTTTAGAAGATTCAAAGTACTCTGTCGATGCCCCAGTATGCAATGTTCTTCATTCTTTGTTGAGCAAGATTATCGGATGCTTCAAAATTTGAGTCGCCCTTTCGGGTTTTCAACTCAAAACCCCTTTGGTCACAAGGCGCCCTTTGTGGGTTTTCACCTTGGCCTCTCTATTTTTTTTTTCGAAACCTCAAAGTGCCCTTTGTGGGTTTTCACCTTGGATTCTCTTCTCCTTTAGACAAAGTATTTTTTAACTGAGTCTGAGTTCACTGGGTTGGGTAAACTTTTCCCATCCATTTTCGTTAAGATTAATGCACCACCAAAGAAAGCTTTCTTCACGACGTACGACCCCTCCCAATTCGGCATCCATTTCCCTCTAAAGTCTTTTTGAATAGGAAAGATCTTTTTCAGTACAAGGTCTTCCTCGTGGAATTCTCTTGGTCAAACTTTCTTATTATAAGCTTGCATCATTCACTTCTGATACATCTGACCATGTCGAATGGCTCTTAGCCTCTTTTCCTCAATCAAGTTCAACTGGTCATATCGGGATTGAACCCATTCAGCCTCATCTAACCTTATCTCCATTAAAATTCAAAAAGAAGGTATTTCTACTTCAATAGGTAACACTGCTTCCATCCCATAAACTAACGAGAATGGGGTTACCCTAGTAGAGGTTCTGACAGATGTTCGATAGGCCAGGAGTGCAAACGATAACTTCTCATGCCAATCTCTATAGGTCCCAGTCCTCTTCCCCACTATTTTCTTAATGTTCTTGTTGACGGCCTCCACTGCCCTATTCATTTTTGGACGATAGGGAGAAGAATTGTGATGCTTGATCTTGAACTGGTCGTAAACCCTTGCTATTGTTTTGTTGTTCAAGTTCAATGCATTGTCGGATATGATCTTCTCAGGCATTCCATACCGATAAATGATCTCCTTCTTTAAGAACCGACTCACAGCTGACTTAGTAACATTCGCATAAGAAGCGGCTTCTACCCATTTTGTAAAGTAGTCAATTACCACAAAGATAAACCGATGTCCATTCGAAGCTTTCGGTGATATTGGTCCAATGACATCCATCCCCCACATGGAGAAGGGCCATGGAGAAGTCATAACATGCAAAGGTGAAGGTGGTATATGAATTTTGTCCCCATAAATCTGACACTTATGGCATTTCTTGGTATAGTTGATACAGTCCCCTTCCATAGTGGCCCAATAATAGCCAAACCTCATGATTTTCCTTGCCATCGTGAACCCATTTGCATGCGTCCCACATACACCTTCATGAACTTCTTCTAAAATTAGCTTAGCTTCCACAGCATCGACACATCTCAAAAGTACTTGGTCTTTCCTTCTCTTGTACAGGATATCTCCGTCCAAGACATAGTCGCAAGCTAACCTTCTTAAAGTTCGTTTGTCATTTTCATTGGCCTATTTAGGGTATTTACGATCTTTCACATATCGTAATATATCCTGATACCAAGGGTTATCATCCTTTTCTTCCTTCTCAATGTTACAACAATGAGCTAGAGCCTCATAGACACTCATTTGAATTGGTCTCATCTCTTCCTCTTTATTCACCTTAATCATTGAGGCTAAGGTTGCTAACGCATCTTCCATCTAATTTTCATCTCGTGGGAGATAATTGAAGGTGATGTCATCAAACTCATCAAGTAACCCCAAAACTACTTTTCGATAATTGATCAATTTTGGGTCCCTTGTCTCCCATTCACCTCTAAGCTGATAAATTACCAATGCAAAATCTCCATATACTTCTAGGGTTTTTATACCTCACTCTATAGCTGCTCGAAGTCCCATGATGCATGCTTCATACTCAGCCATATTGTTCGTGCAATCAAAGTCCAACTTGCATGTGAATGGGTAATGATCGCCATTAGGGGATACCAAGACTGCCCCAATTCCATTTCCAACTGCATTAGAAGCCACATAAAAATTTAGCTTCCAAGGAGAATCTTCAATCGTTGCTATACACATTAACTCCTCATTTGGAAAATCAAAATTCAATGGCTCATAATCCTTTAGAGCCCTACTGGCCAAGAAGTCTGCTATCGCACTTCCTTCTATAGCCTTCTGACTTATGTAGACTATATCAAACTCTGAAAGCAAAATTTGCCATCTCGCCATTCTCCCATTTAGAGCCGTTGACTCCATCATGTATTTCAATGGATCAAGCTTTGAGATGAGCCAAGTGGTATGGTACAGCATGTACTGCCTTAATCTCTGAGTTGTCCAAATCAATGCACAGCACAACTTTTCAATTGGTGGATATCTCATTTCACAGTCAGTGAATTTCTTACTGAGATAATAAATTGCCTTCTCCTTTTTTCCGACTCGTCATCTTGACCAAGCACACATCCCATAGAATTCGAACAACGACAAGTACAGATAACGGTTTATCTGGGCTAGGTGGAGATAATACCGGAGCATTCAACAAATACTGCTTGACCTTTTCAAAAGCATTCTGGCATTCCTCATCCCAAGTACCTTGATTGTGCTTTCTTAGGAGGCGAAAGATAGGATCATATTTCTCGGTCAGTTGTGAAATGAACCGAGCGATGTAATTCAACCTTCCTAGGAATCCTCGAACTTTTTTTCGAGATTGTGGTGGAGACAATTCTCGTATTGCTCTGACTTTGTCTGAATCAACTTCTATTCCCTTTTCACTGACTACGAAACCCAATAGCTTTCCCAATCTAGCTCCGAAGGTGCACTTTGCCGGATTGAGCCTCAACTGAAACTTCCTCAACCTCAAGAATAGTCTTCTCAAAACTTTAATATGCTCTTTCTCTATTTGAGACTTAGCAATCATGTCATCAACATATACTTCAATGTCCCTATGCATCATGTCATGAAACAAGTTCACCATGGCCCGCTTGTAGGTTGCCCCTGCGTTCTTCAATCCAAACGGCATTACTTTGTAACAAAAAGTGCCCCACAAGGTTATGAAGGTGGTTTTATCCATGTCCTCTGGATGCACCTTTATCTAATTGTACCCCGAGAAACCATCCATAAAGGAAAACAACGAATGTCCCACCGTGTTGTCTACCAAAGTGTCGATGTGTGGCAAAGGAAAGTTTTCTTTTGGGCTAGCTTTATTCAGATCTCTGTAATCAATACACATTCGTACCTTTCCGTCCTTCTTAGGGACTGGCACAATATTAGCTACCCATTCGGAGTATTTGACCTCTTGTAAGAATCCTGCATCGAACTGCTTCTTAATCTCATCTTTTATTTTTAGAACAATGACTGGCCGCATTCTCCGCAACTTCTGTTGGACTGGTTTGCAATCCTGTCTTATCGAAAGATAATGTACTACAATGTCGGTACTCAATCTGAGCATATCTTGATATGACCATGCGAAGATATCCTTGAACTCTCGAAGCAATTCAACCAGACTATGCCTTGTGTCCTCGGTAATTAGTGTTCCAATTTTCAACTCCTTCCCTTCCTCTAGGGCTACATTTTCTATTGCCTCTTTCTCATGCGGCATAATTTGTTTTTCCTCCTGTTTTACCATTCTTAACAGATCAGGAGACACATCACAATCTTGAACATCTTCAAAATCCTAAGATTCCTCTAAACACATGTCTTGCTCGCTAGAGAAATTAGGAGTTGCGGTATCAGTGCTCATATCATTGATATCTAGTGACCTGTGGGGGTATGAAAGAATATACAAAGAATGAATGAATCTAAGAATGATTGTTTATGTGCTATGAAAGAATGAGAATTGCAAAAGTTTAACGAAATATTGATTGATAAAAAGAAACCATATTCGTCCAAATTGATAATATAGTTATGTTTTATTAAAATAATGATAGATGATCATAAGCCGTTTTCACAAACGTAATCTTACTACTCCTAGGCCCTAGAGTAACAAACATGTTTCGAGAATTACTCTAAAAAATTCCTAAAGACTACAGGAAGGTCCTCCGCAGTCCAATTGTTCAGAGTGCTCCTCGGTTCGTAAGGGCGAATGCCCTCGAGGCTTCCTTGCTCCAATCCCTCATTGTATACAGTATTAATCAAATGACTTTCTTCTACCAGTAACCCTCCTAACTTAAAGGATTTGGGTATAGGTGGGAATGTCATCGGTTCCCACTCCACTTCTCCTCCGTTCAAATGCGCCTTTCTTCTTGCTTGGCGCTTCTCAATCTCTTGCCTCCGGTGCTTATGGTCTGGCTTGAAGCCCAAACTAAAGCGATCTTTCTTCTCAATCAGTTTTGGGATTTGAACCCCTCCTTGCAACTGCCTTCCTAGTCCTTTTCCTGGCAATGCTCCCTTCCCCATCATCATTTGCAGGGCCATCCTTGTGGCTCTAGACATTTTGGGTACCGACACCTCACTTCCTTCCAAAATGAAGGTTACATTGATGATTTATAAAGAGCGGAAAGAACACTCAATAGCCTCTTCATTCGCCTCGACATAAGGGCCATTGCTAGTGACTGCTGCTATAATGTCCTCCTCCGCATTGATGGTTATTAACCGTCCATCTGTCACTAACTTCAATTTTTGGTGCAATGAGGAGGGCACTACTCCTGCCGAGTGTATCCATGGTCTCCCCAATAAACAATTATAGGAGGGCTTGATATCCATCACCAAGAAATCAACTTCATATGTGTTTGGCCCAATTTCCAAAGGGATGTTAATTCGTCCGATCACTTTCCTTTCGGTTCCATCGAAGGCTCTTACCACATTGTGACATGTTTTCATATACGAACTGTCAATGGGTAATCTGTTCAATGTAGATAATGGAAGGACATTCAAAGCAGACCTATTATCAATGAGTACACTTGGAAGCATGTATCCCTTGCACCGAGTAGTGATGTGCAATGCCTTGGTTGACCCTATGCCCCCAAGTGGAATTTCATCATCATTGAAATAGATGAAATTGTCAGCACTGATGTTATTTACCAATCGGTCCAACTTGTTAACGGATATGTCGTGGGTGACATATGTTTCATTAAGTACCTTCAACAATGCATCCCGATGCACCTCGAACTTCAGTAGGGCTAATCTTGATATCTGCTACTGGTCGCCTCGCAATCGCTCGACCACACTATACTCACTATGCTTAAGGAACTTTAGAAACTCCTTAGCCTCTTCCTCCTTTACCGGCTCCTTGACAGGCACTTCAACCTCTTTCCTCTTCTCCACATCAACATCCTTTGCTTTTGTGGGCTCCACTCTGATGTCCCCCTCATCATAACGCTTCCCACTTCGTGTATGGGAACCTTTGTTTTGCACGCCCCTAGACGCACTGGCTATACTCTCCCCCTCAGTTACTGTTACACTGCAGTCATAGCTCCATGGTACCCTCTTGTCATCTTTGTAAGGGAAAGGAGTGGGTTGATGGATGACGACCTTGGGCCCGGTTTGCGCCCCCACTTCATTATTCCCCAGTAAGGAAATAACAATTCTTGGTCGGCTGATTCCTTGTCGTTCATTTTCCAGCACACATATTTTTCTTTTGCAAGAACTACCCTAAAAAATTTGTAGCTCTTTGTTAACCATAAAGCCTTGCACCATGGCCTTGAACTCTTCACAATTTAGGATCATATGACCCACCTCTCCATGGAATTCACAATAGTCCCCTATTTTTTCTCTACCTTTTCCAGAGGTCAACATACCTCTCTTCACCATCTCCTTCCATATTACTTTCATGGGTGTCTTCACCTTAGCAATATCCTCCTCGATTCTTCCTTCTCTAGTTTCATCAATGGTATTCACTCCTTAATTACCATGATCTGGTAACGGGTTTTCAGTATTAGGGGTACTGTCGAATTTCACAACCCCCATCTTGATAAGCCTCTCCACGGCCTTCTTGAATCCAGTGCAATTTTCAATCGAATGCCCCGGTATTCCCTCATGATATTCGCATTTATCATTTGCATCATACCATTTGGGGTACGGTGGCTGTAGCGGTTTTAAGTGAAATGGAGCAATGGCATGTGCATCGTATAAGCTTTGATAACACTCACGATACGTCACAGGGATAGGCGTGAAATTCAATCCTTTCCAAATTCTGTCTTGTGCCCGATTCCTATCTTTGAGTACTTTGTTGCTCGACCGTAGCTGCTTTAGGTTGATCAACTGTGGTTGTCCTCGAGTTGAGACTATTCATGTTATTCACCTCATTGTCCTTTCCCCGTGGGGCCGATCTTTTAGCCCTTTTCCCCTCAATTTTACCGCCCCTTATGGCATTCTCAATCATCTCTCCTGCCATAACTATATCCGCGAAACTTTTCATGGTGCTTCCAATCATGTGAGTGATGAACGGCACCTTCAAAGTGTTGATAAACAACATGGTGGTCTCCTTTTCTAACAGTGGTGGTTGTACTTGCATTGCTACTTCCCTCCATCGTTGTGCGTATTGCCTAAAACTTTCATTAGGCTTTTTCTCCATGTTTTGAAGCATAATCCTGTCCGGCGTCATATCAATCACATGGCTGTACTGTTGCATGAAGGCTTGTGCAAGATCTGTCTATGAACCGATTCTCGCATGGCTCAACTAATTGTACCACCTAGCCGCTGCTCCTACTAAGCTGTCTTGAAAATAATGGATCAATAGTTGATCATTGTTTACATACCCAGTCATTCTCCTACAAAACATTGTTATGTGTGCCTCTAGGCAAGTAGTCCCGTTGTACTTTTCAAACTCCGGCATTTTAAATTTGTGAGGAAGTACCAATTTTGGGACCAAACTTAAGTCTTTGGCATCAATCCCATGATGATTTCCAGCGCCTTCTAAAACCCTAAACTTCTCCTCCAACCACTTGCAACGATCCTCCAACTGTTTTGAGGATTCGGTTGCCATTCTTTCCCTTTCCATCATATCCAGATCAGGAGTGATAGGGTTGATCAGGCTATTGGCCAAATTATTTCCCGACCCAGATGGGAAATTCACGGGGATTCCAGCATCAATCGGCCCATGTTGAGGCCTCACAGTGACAGACGGCCTTCTAGGAGGTGCCTTGGTTTGTAGTGGCATATGAGGCGGAGTGAAACCCAGAGGATGATCCTTACTCTTCTCACCAGTGATAGCTATGGGGGCTTTCCCTTTATCAGTGGCCCTTAGAAGCTGAGCCATTTCAGCCATCATATTCCTCTGAGCCTCTAGCATTTGCTCCCTCATGTCATCCTGCATCTTGGCCAACTGCTCTTGCAATTGGTCTTGCATATACTTTTGCAATTGTTGGAACCTTTGATCCATACTCTTAGTTTTAGTGCAGGTGTGACAGCCCAAAATTGACCCTAGTCGGAAGGTGGTCTCGGGACCACAAAACCGAGGCATAAAAATAATTAAAAATTTATTTTGATGCCTATAATATGTGTGTGCTCATGTATGACATTTTATGATGATTGATTTAGTGTTATAAGGGTGAATTCCACAAGAAAGGACTTAGTAATGAACTTTGAAAGTATGATAGGGAAATGTGTGATGACTAATTAAAGCATGCATGCAAAATAATGGACTTGCATGTCAAATTCCCCCTTTTATAGGTGGTGGCCGGCCATGACAAGGGAGGATGGGCTAAACATGTCATGAAACATGTTTTGTTGGTGCATTAGGGTGAAATAATAAACAAAGGTGTATGGGTGATAAAAAATGAAAAAAAAATGTGTGTGAGTGTGGTAATCCCCCATTGCCGTGAGTTGTAGAGAAGGAAAGAAAAAATTTTGTTCATCCTTTCTTTGAGCCAAAACTAAGGAAGAAGGAGGATTTTTGCTTCATGCTTGGTTTGGAAGAGATCTAGAAGGAGATTTGGCTAAGTTTGCATCAAGATTAAGGTATGTATGAGGTTGTGTTAGGAGTTTCATGCATGCTTTGGTTGCTAACTTGATGTGCATGTTAGCCATGGCTCAAATCTTTGTTAAGCCATGGAAATGGTATTTGGCCAAAGTTGTTATGGTGATAAAGCCATTGCATGCTAAGTGTGAAGCTTGATGATGATGCATGCAATGATGGATTGTCTACTCTTGAGTAAGATTTTGAGTTTTCTTTGTTTTATCATGATTGAAATTGAAAAGGAGCATGATTGTCATATTCGCCATGATGCATTCTTGAGCATGATTCATGCTTCTTGCATGTTAGTTAAAATTTGTGTTTTGGATGGCTATGGACACCTTGAAAATTCGCCATGCTCATATATGCATATATATGATTGCACATTATGTTTGGTTGTGAACTAAGTGATGAATATATTGATTTAAAGAAGAAAATGTGGAAGAATGCTTGTGAAATTGCAAGCACAATTCGGCCTAGCACACATATAAGTGCTTGATGCTATATTATAAGTTTTGGGCCACAATGTGCAAGCATTAATTAGTAGATTGCATGCTGTTTTTGTGAGGTATTAAGTGCAAATTTTGACCTCAACATGTACATGAATATTCGGCCTTGGGTAGCCCATTGAAGGCCTTAGCATTTCCTTGATGTTCAAACAAATTGTATTGAATTGCTTGATGTAGTATAAAATGTGCATGACCATTGTGTATTCAAGCTAAAGAGCGCCATATGACCATCTAAAATCCTTGTCATATTCGCCATAAGCAAGCACAATGAGGTTTTAATAAATTGAATTTGTTTGAATTAGCTCAAGAGCTAAGAGGGCCACAATTGGACAAGGGGAAGGAAAAAGTAATCGAATAGCCGTAAAAGCCGTTCGACAACATCCGAGGTAAGTCCTCAAGAAGTGACCTTACTTGAATTATGTGAGATGAAATATGGATGTGTATGATTATTGATTATGTGTGTATGAGTATTTGAATTCCACCGGGCTAAGTCCCAAGGCGAATATGCTAATGATTATAATTGTGTTTGAGCCTTAGTAACGAAAATGAAATATGTATGTCCAATGATTATTGATGTATGTGTGCATGAGAAATTGAATGATATCCGGGCTAAGCCCGAAGACAATTATGCTGGAAATTATAACCGGTTAAGACCAAGGCAATTGTGCTAGTGGCTACATCCGGCTAAGACCAAGGCATTCGTGCGAGTCATTCTATCCGGCTAAGACCAAGGCATTTGTGCAAATCGTGATATCCGGGTTAAGTCCCGTGAGGCCTTGGTGCGGGTTACCATAACCGGGCTATGTCCCGGCGATTGATCGAGTAGCGACAACCGGTTAAACTCGAAGGTATGTGATTTGAAAATTATAAGCTTGCTGGAAAATTTCAGCTAATGCACTTGTGAAATTTCCCAATGACAAGGTAAGTGCGGTGTGTGCTTTATGCGCTAGGAGTAAGCGTGTGAATATCCGCTCCTATGATGGAACGAGTTATCGGCCTTAATGAAGCCGTTATTTGTGTATGAACATAAGAGTTGGGATGGTGAAGTAAGTATGATTATGTGAATGTGCATTAATGAAATGATGCATTTAACTATGTGAATGTATTGCTGTAATTAGAGTTGATTATATTCCTTGAGACTTACTAAGCATAAAAATGCTTACTCCATTGCTTTGGCTCTCGGTTTTCTAGATTTCGCTCGATAGCAATCGGATTCGGGATCGTTGAAGTCAAGTCATCCACACTATCAAGCCTCCATTTTGGTATAAATTTTGGTTGAACTTGAGATGGCATGTATAGGACTACCTCTTGTTTGTTAAATATGTTGTAATGTAAGTATGTACGGCCGTGCGAAAATGGCTCGAAAAGGGAAGTATGAACTTAGACTAATTGTGGGTTGTATGTATATATTTTGTGTCATGATGTGGCTATGGCTTGGAAATGAGAATGTTGGTCATACGATCAGCCATTGGCACGGTTAAAATGATCATATATGAACCTATGTATGGTAAGGCTAGTTGAATCATGGAGACCACCAAATAGGTGAGTCCTATCTTAAAACAGATGCTGCCAGCTGCAGTGGCGTGAATGTGAAAAATCACCAAAATTCATAGGAATGGAATTAGATAGTGAATAAGCTATGTAAATGAACCTTGATGAGTCTATTTTCTTATGGAAGAAACTAAATGGTCATAGGAGTTACAGGTTAAGAGATATTAAAGCTATTGTGAGACAGGGCCAGAATGGTTTCTGGGTTCCCTGTCGCAACTTCAAAATTTACTATAAATTATCCAGAAAGAATTAGGCGACATACCTTATATGTACAGATTCCATTTTGAGTCTAGTTTCATTTGAAACAAACGGCACCAGCATTAAAGCCCTGTACAGAGAGATATTCAAGTTATACCGCGCGAAGGTCGGAGCAGTCGATCCCTGTAACAGGGGTAACTTTAACTAATAAACTGTACCAATTGGCCCGACCAAAAATCCTAGAAATAAATCCATGGATGGATATATGAGTCTAAATTCAGGGAAAATTTACGAAACCAGTTTCCGAGTTTTGAAACTCGAGATATGATTTTTAAGGCGACAGTGACGCAGTTTTCCAGCCTGACTGGAAATGTCAAATTGGTGGGCAAAAACATGTGAACTTGGTTTGTTAACCCTCGGGTCCGACACTTGGCGATGGTCTCGGGTTTTGGGGTGTTACAATTTTATTGGTATCGAGCCACGGTTTAGTCGATTCTAGGACTACCGTGAGGTGTTTGGGGTCTAGCTATACATGCCATTAAATGATGAATCGATAGTGTGGTGATTTCGACAATTTGACTTTGAGTTTGTTTATAGCAATGGATCCCGATCCCAACCGAGCAATAGCTGATGATGTGGAGAGTGTGGCGCTGCTCCCGTACAAGGGACAGCGCCGCGGACTCTCAACCTATGGCCAGCAATCCGAATGATGAGGCTAGGCAAGCCTTTTATAGTGTGATGAACGAATGGTTTAATCAATACATTCGAACTAACACGGCTGTCCCACAACCTCCATTCCCGACAAATGCAACCCCGCACCTACAATACCTCCGTAGCCGACCAAATAAGGTCAAGTAAGCCCCGATCGATAGGATTCGAAAACATGGGGCCACTGAATTTAAAGCTACGGATGATGATGATGCGAACGAGCTGAATTTTGGTTGGACAACACTATCCGGTGCTCGATGAGCTATCTTGTACACCGATGAGTGCTTAAAGTGTACCATCTCCTTGCTACGTGATTCCACCTACTATTGGTGGAGTACTCGACTTCGTGGTGCCTAGAGAACAAGTGACTTGGGAATTCTTTCTAACCGAGTTCAAAAAGTATATTAGTCGAGATTCATCGACCAAAAGCGGAGGAATTCCTTGATCTTAAGCAAGGTTCTATGTCCGTTAATCGACACTAACGAAAGTTTGTGAGGCTTAGCCGTACACGCGAGAATGCATTTCGTCCGAAGCTATTATGTGTAAACGCTTCGAGGATGGGCTGAATGATGATATAAGGATGTTCGTTGGCATTCTCGAAATCGAGAGATCGTAGTACTTGTTGAGCGAGCTTGTAAAGTCGAAGAGCTTAGAAAGGAGAAACAAAAGCTGATATGGGAACCGGAGAATTCGAAGAGGTCCTCGGAAAGTCTCTTCAACAGCAATCAAGAGATTTCGAGATGATGTGAACCGGTCTAGAGGCACTTTGGGCTTTTCTAGACGAGGACGCGATCGACCCCGTGACCACACGAGTCACTTCAATCGCCGATGGTGGAAATGATCGCCGAGAGAGGGCGGAGTGTCAACATTGTGGCAAATGGCATTCGGGGAGCTGTTGGTTTCGTGATCGCTCCTGCTATAAGTGTGGATCGGCCGACCACTTTAGGAAGGATTGCCCGAGGATGCTTGAACAGAATGTGAGTCAGAGTGGAAACTCGGGTACTACTGCTGCTCGAGGTAGGCCACCTAGAAATATGGGCAATGTCAGTGGCGGTCAGAGAGGATCTAGAGATGCTACCATCAGATCTGAGGCTCGTGCTCCTGCGAGGACTTATGCCATACGCGCACGCGAGGATGCTGCCTCTCCAGATGCATTACCGGTGCTTTCACTCTTTTCAATACTAATGTGATTGCTTTGATTGACCCCGGTTCTACTCAATCTTATATATGTGAAACCTTAGCATCCAAAGAAGACTTTTCCTATTGAGTCTCTTGAGTTTGTAATTCGGTGTCAAACCCTTGGGTCATTACGTGCTTGTCAACAAAGTGTGCAAGAAAAGTCCCTAGTGTTCCGAGGTTCTTGTTTTCCGCGAACTTGATGCTTTTGCCGTTCGATGAGTCGACGTTATTCTTGGTCCGGATTGGTTGACCATGCACGATGCGGTTGTAAATTGAAAGAGCAAGACTATCGATTTGAGGAGCTCGAATAACAAGATAATACGGGTTGAGTCTACGGACTTAAAGGAGTTGCCAACTGTAATATCAGCGATGTTGGCCCAGAAATATGTAAGAAAAGGGGGCGAAGCATACCTTGCGTACGTGCTCGATGACAAGGAATCAGAAAAGAAACCCGAATCTGTGCTCCGTGGTTTGTGAATACCGGATGTTTTCCAGAAGAATTGCCGCTTACCACTGTTCGGGAAGTAGAATTTGGCATCGAATTGGTACTGGTACCATTCCAATTTCGATAGCTCCGCATCGTATGGCATTAACGAAATTAAAGGAGTTGGAAGCTCGGTTGCAAGAATTGGTGGATAGAGGTTTTGCTCACCCGAGTTTTTCGCCTTGGGGTGCGCCAGTGTTGTTCGTGAAAAAGAAGGATGGAACCATGCGGCTGTGCATCGATTATCGTCGACTTAATAAAGCGACAATAAAGAACAAATATCCGTTGCCACGTATCGATGACTTGTTCGATCAACTAAAGGGGCCTCGGTGTTCTCGAAAATAGATTTGAGATCGGGCTATTATCAATTGCGAATCCGAGATTGAGGCGTGCCCAAGGCGCCTTGAGCGAGATATGGTCACTATGAGTTCCTAGTGATGCCGTTTGGGCTCACTAATGCCCTCACGGTATTTATGGACTTAATGAATCGGATCTTTAGACCATATTTGGATCGATTCAGTAGTCGTGTTCATTGATGACATCTTGGTCTATTCAAGAAATGAGACCGAACATCTTTGAACACTGCGGTTAGTCTTTGCAAATTTTACGGGACAAGCAATTATATGCTAAGTTCAGCAAGTGTGAGTTCGGTTAAGAGAGGTTAGCTTCTTGGGTCATGTGGTATCTGCGATCGGTATTCGAGTCTAACAGAATAAAATTTCAGCCATACTTAATTGGAAACCTCAGAAATATTCTCGAGGTTCGAGCTTTTGGGGCTTGCTAGGTTATTACCGACGATTTGTAAAGGCTTCTCAACGATAGCCACGCCGATGACGGCTTACTCCAAAAGGATGTTAAGTTGAATGGACGGAGAAATGCCAAAAAGCTTCGATCAAGCTGAAAACTTATTTGTTGAAGCCCCAATTCTAGTGCAACCCGAGTCCCAAGGAGTTTGTCATCTATAGCGACGCCTCTCTACTTGGGTTAGGTTGCGTGATTAATGCAAGAAGGTCGAGTTGTGGCCTATGCGTCGAGGCAATTAAAGCCACATGAGAAAAACTATCCGACTCATGATCTCGAATTGGCCGCCATCGTATTCGCCTTAAAGATTTGGCGACATTACTTATTTGGTGAAAGGTGCCATGTATACTCGGATCACAAAAGTCTCAAGTATTTGATGACCCAACGAGACTTAAATCTGCGACAAAGACGTTGGCTCGAGCTGTTAAAGGATTATGAGCTCAGCATTGATTATCACCCGGGAAAGGCCAACGTGGTGGCCGATGCTTTAAGTCGCAAGGCACTGTCTGCTTTGAGAGCGATGGATGCTCATTTATCCGTTTCACCCGAGGAGGTGCTAGTAGTCGAATTAGAGGCCAAACCATTATTGATTCATCAAATACTTGAATCTCAAAAGGTCGACGTTGAATTGGTCGCTAAGCGAGCGAATGTGTTTCGGATGAAGAATCGAATTTCAGATTGACGACAATGACCGCTTGACGCTCAAGGGTCGATTATGTATTCCAAGGATTGAACTTGTTTCGATGATTTTGAGCGAGGCTCACGAAGAGTCGAATGTCAATCCACCCGGGTAGTACTAAAATGTACAATGACCAAACGCCAATTTTGGTGGCCGGTATGAAATAAGATATTTCGAATTTGTTTCAAGGTGTCCGATATGTCAACAAGTGAAAGCGGAACATCAAGTGCCATCGGATTACTTCACCAATCATGATACGAATAGAAATGGGATCGAGTGACAATGGATTTTATATCCGGATTACGGTGTCGGCAAGTAAGAAAGATGCGATTTGGGTCATTGTTGATAGATCGACCAAGTCCGCTCATTTTATCCTCGTCTGCACGGATTTTTCGCCGATAAATTGGCGTAATTATACGTCTCCCAAATTATTCGATTGAATGGGGTGCCTATTTCTATCGTGGTCGGATAGAGACCCAAGATTACGTCGCGATTTTGGAAAAAAAATTGCAAGAGGCTTTGGGTACCAAGTTGCATTTCAGACCGCCTTTCACCCCAAACCGATGGTCAATCCGGCGGATAATTCAGATACTTGAGGATATGTTAAGATGTTGCGTCCTCGAGTTTAGTGGTTTATGGGAGCGGTATTTGCCGTTGATTGAATTCGCTTACAACAACAACTTTCAATCAAGTATTAAGATGGCACCCTACGAGGCCTTGTACGGTCAGTAAATGCCGTACACCATTGTTTTGGACCGAGCTCGGTGAAAGCAAGATTTTCGGGTGGATTTGATTAGGGATGCTGAGCGTAAAGTGAAAGTAATCCGTGAAAGTCGAAGATAGCCTCCGATCGTCGAAGTCGACGCGGACTGAAGCGTAAGGATATCGAGTATCGTGGGTGATAAAGTGTTTCTCAAGGTATCGCCTTGGAAAAGATACTCGATTCGGCCGTAAGGGCAAGTTGAGCCCGAGGTTTGTTGGGCCATATGAGATATCCGGCGAGTCGATCCAAAGTGGCATATCGTTTGATTTTGCCCCGAACTCGAAAAGGTTCACGATGTCTTTCACGCTTCGATGCTTCGACGCTATAGATCCGATCCATCGCACGTGATTAGTCCATCGAAATTGAAATTCAAGCTAATATGAGTTATGAGGAAGAACCGATTCGTATCCTATCACGAGAAGTGAAAGAGTTGTGAAACAAGTGGGTTCCGCTAGTAAAAGTGTTATGGCTCAAGCACGGGATAGAAGAAGCTACTTGGAAGACCGAGAACTCTATGAAAGAGCGATATCCAAACCTATTTACCGTAAGATTTTTGGGACGAAAATTTCTTAAGTGGGGAGAGTTGTGACACCCAAAATTGACCCTAGTCGGAAGGTGGTCTCGGGACCACAAAACCGAGGCATAAAAATAATTAAAATTTATTTTGATGCCTATAATATGTGTGTGCTCATGTATGACATTTTATGATGATTGATTTAGTGTTATAAGGGTGAATTCCACAAGAAAGGACTTAGTAATGAACTTTGAAAGTATGATAGGAAATGTGTGATGACTAATTAAAGCATGCATGCAAAATAATGGACTTGCATGTCAAATTCCCCCTTTATAGGTGGTGGCGGCCATGACAAGGAGGATGGGCTAAACATGTCATGAAACATGTTTTGTTGGTGCATTAGGGTGAAATAATAAACAAAGGTGTATGGGTGATAAAAAATGAAAAAAAAATGTGTGTGAGTGTGGTAATCCCCCATTGCCGTGAGTTGTAGAGAAGGAAAGAAAAAATTTTGTTCATCCTTTCTTTGAGCCAAAACTAAGGAAGAAGGAGGATTTTTGCTTCATGCTTGGTTTGGAAGAGATCTAGAAGGAGATTTGGCTAAGTTTGCATCAAGATTAAGGTATGTATGAGGTTGTGTTAGGAGTTTCATGCATGCTTTGGTTGCTAACTTGATGTGCATGTTAGCCATGGCTCAAATCTTTGTTAAGCCATGGAAATGGTATTTGGCCAAAGTTGTTATGGTGATAAAGCCATTGCATGCTAAGTGTGAAGCTTGATGATGATGCATGCAATGATGGATTGTCTACTCTTGAGTAAGATTTTGAGTTTTCTCTTTGTTTTATCATGATTGAAATTGAAAAGGAGCATGATTGTCATATTCGCCATGATGCATTCTTGAGCATGATTCATGCTTCTTGCATGTTAGTTAAAATTTGTGTTTTGGATGGCTATGGACACCTTGAAAATTCGCCATGCTCATATATGCATATATATGATTGCACATTATGTTTGGTTGTGAACTAAGTGATGAATATATTGATTTAAAGAAGAAAATGTGGAAGAATGCTTGTGAAATTGCAAGCACAATTGCCTAGCACACATATAAGTGCTTGATGCTATATTATAAGTTTTGGGCCACAATGTGCAAGCATTAATTAGTAGATTGCATGCTGTTTTTGTGAGGTATTAAGTGCAAATTTTGACCTCAACATGTACATGAATATTCGGCCTTGGGTAGCCCATTGAAGGCCTTAGCATTTCCTTGATGTTCAAACAAATTGTATTGAATTGCTTGATGTAGTATAAAATGTGCATGACCATTGTGTATTCAAGCTAAAGAGCGGCCATATGACCATCTAAAATCCTTGTCATATTCGGCCATAAGCAAGCACAATGAGGTTTTAATAAATTGAATTTGTTTGAATTAGCTCAAGAGCTAAGAGGGCCACAATTGGACAAGGGGAAGGAAAAAGTAATCGAATAGCCGTAAAAGCCGTTCGACAACATCCGAGGTAAGTCCTCAAGAAGTGACCTTACTTGAATTATGTGAGATGAAATATGGATGTGTATGATTATTGATTATGTGTGTATGAGTATTTGAATTCCACCCGGGCTAAGTCCCGAAGGCTAATATGCTAATGATTATAATTGTGTTTGAGCCTTAGTAACGAAAATGAAATATGTATGTCCAATGATTATTGATGTATGTGTGCATGAGAAATTGAATGATATCCGGGCTAAGCCCCGAAGACAATTATGCTGGAAATTATATCCGGGTTAAGACCAAGGCAATTGTGCTAGTGGCTACATCCGGCTAAGACCAAGGCATTCGTGCGAAGTCATTCTATCCGGCTAAGACCAAGGCATTTGTGCAAATCGTGATATCCGGGTTAAGTCCCGTAGGCCTTGGTGCGGGTTACCATAACCGGGCTATGTCCCAAGGCGATTGATCGAGTAGCGACAACCGGTTAAACTCGAAGGTATGTGATTTGAAAATTATAAGCTTGCTGGAAAATTTCAGCTAATGCACTTGTGAAATTTCCCAATGACAAGGTAAGTGCGGTGTGTGCTTATGCGCTAGGAGTAAGCGTGTGAATATCCGCTCCTATGATGGAACGAGTTATCGGCCTTAATGAAGCCGTTATTTGTGTATGAACATAAGAGTTGGGATGGTGAAGTAAGTATGATTATGTGAATGTGCATTAATGAAATGATGCATTTAACTATGTGAATGTATTGCTGTAATTAGAGTTGATTATATTCCTTGAGACTTACTAAGCATAAAATGCTTACTCACGCTTTGGCTCTCGGTTTTCTAGATTTCGCTCGATAGCAATCGGATTCGGGATCGTTGAAGTCAAGTCATCCACACTATCAAGCCTCCATTTTGGTATAAATTTTGGTTGAACTTGAGATGGCATGTATAGGACTACCTCTTGTTTGTTAAATATGTTGTAATGTAAGTATGTACGGCCGTGCGAAAATGGCTCAAAAGGAAGTATGAACTTAGACTAATTGTGGGTTGTATGTATATATTTTGTGTCATGATGTGGCTATGGCTTGAAATGAGAATGTTGGTCATACGATCAGCCATTGGCACGGTTAAAATGATCATATATGAACCTATGTATGGTAAGGCTAGTTGAATCATGGAGACCACCAAATAGGTGAGTCCTATCTTAAAACAGATGCTGCCAGCTGCAGTGGCGTGAATGTGAAAAATCACCAAAATTCATAGGAATGGAATTAGATAGTGAATAAGCTATGTAAATGAACCTTGATGAGTCTATTTTCTTATGGAAGAAACTAAATGGTCATAGGAGTTACAGGTTAAGAGATATTAAAGCTATTGTGAGACAGGGCCAGAATGGTTTCTGGGTTCCCTGTCGCAACTTCAAAAATTTACTATAAATTATCCAGAAAGAATTAGGCGACATACCTTATATGTACAGATTCCATTTTGAGTCTAGTTTCATTTGAAACAAACGGCACCAGCATTAAAGCCCTGTACAGAGAGATATTCAAGTTATACCGCGCGAAGGTCGGAGCAGTCGATCCCTGTAACAGGGGTAACTTTAACTAATAAACTGTACCAATTGGCCCGACCAAAAATCCTAGAAATAAATCCATGGATGGATATATGAGTCTAAATTCAGGGAAAATTTACGAAACCAGTTTCCGAGTTTTGAAACTCGAGATATGATTTTTAAGGCGACAGTGACGCAGTTTTCCAGCCTGACTGGAAATGTCAAATTGGTGGGCAAAAACATGTGAACTTGGTTTGTTAACCCTCGGGTCCGACACTGGCGATGGTCTCGGGTTTTGGGGTGTTACAGCAGGTGCCGTAAGGATGTGTGATTTCCAGATTTTCTTTTCTACCTCTCTGGAAGTAAACTTTAACTAATTAGGGTCTTTCTATAACTTTGAATGCATATGATGTGATGTAATGCAATGCATGAATGCAAAAAGGCATCGATCTTGATTCAATCTCATTTAGAAAACTTTATTTAGAAAAAGAATATCTTTACATATAAATGGATTACATATATGCCTTTGCCCTAATGCCCAGAGTTCTAACTTTATCTAATAAAAGGGCTAACTCTTGACCTTTATCAGACGCTTCCTTATACATCATACTCAACGCGTCAGCTCGTACTGCTAAGTCTCGAACATATGCAGCAATCTCTCGGATCTGGTCTATAGCATCCCCAATAATGTAATCCCTATCTCTGACTTGACCTTTAACTTGATGGAGCTCTCCTTTTATACAATCTTCTTGCGCCTCGAGCTGCTCAATCTGAAGTTCACCATTATGCAATGCCACTTCCAAATCTTCAACCTTACTTTTTAGCTCCTTTAACTCGACCATAGGATCATGGTTTCGATGCCAACGAAGGGATCTTCCAAGCTCAGTTACCTTGGTCTTCAACCCTTTATTCTCTTCCTCTAATGCCAAATTCTGCTACCGCATGTCTTGAAACTTCTTCTCCCAATACTCGGCTCTAGCTTTTTCCACATGAACTTCTTTCTGCCACTGTTTCGAAAACCTTCCTAACCCCACTCGCTTTAAAGATACTTGTGCCTTCTTATACTCCTCTTTTAAATCATCTCGGTCTTCCTCAACCTTCCTTTTTTCCTTCCTCACTTTTTCAACCTCCTTCTTTTGCGGGTCAACATCTAGACTCAGGTACATCTTCTCTTCCTCAAGCTTTTCTATCGTCTTTTCAAGTTCCAAATTCTTTCTCTTAAATTCTTGCTTCATGATACCAAGCTCTGAGGGTATCACTTGTAGATATTCATCCATTGGTCAAACTTCCTCCATTTTTTTCATAGGGACATTATCGTTAATCCTTCTACTCCTCCACTCGACATATTCCGGTGTCGTAGCAGGATTAATGGCCACTCCTTTCAACCGACAAGTCTTGTTCCAAGCACTAGAAACCTCACTAACCTTCCTCTTGTAATCGGCTCCTCTGTATACAAACTTACTTTGAGCCAACCCATGAGTCGCTGGTACGAACTGTCTCAATCCATGCTGCTTTAGCACGAGCAAAGGGGCATAACCAATGGCACCCTAAACTCCCAACAGGGGAACCCAATCAAAGCTACCGTATCAATAAAGTATCTCACCAGGAACCATCCATGGAGCTCTCCACTCAACATCCTCCGACTGAAGATTCTGAAGTAATGCTATCCAATTCTCTTCCAGCACATCCACTTTCCTAGATGAGGCTATTATATCTTTCAACGGGGAGTAGTTCTCAAAGAAAACCCAACAAACAATCCCATCAATCAATCGGAAGTGACTGTAGAACCAAGCCAAAAGTAACTGAGCACACCCTATAAACCTGCCTGTACCAACCCTCCTACATGCACCTAAGGACCTGAATGTCTCTGCCAAAATCGCAGGGATGAAAGTGACCTTTTTGCTGAGTCGATGAAAAAGATCTGGGGTTGCCTCATCCACATATCCCAAAGCCCTAGGGAAAACCATCAGTCCATACAAACTTAAGGCAAAAATTTCTACCTTCTTCGTCTCATCCGGGTGTGTTAAAATCAAATCTTTCAAAGCGTCCCACGAAATGCACTTGTGCTCACCCTTTTCTTTAATTTTGGTCGTGATCCATTGCTCGCTCATTCCCTTAATGGTCATTAATTTCTTCCAAAAGATAAGGACACAAGCAGCTCGAGAATAGATCCTATCACTCTGAAACCTGGGACAACGAAGTAAGGCAGTGTACTCCTCCAATGTAGGTACCAAATCTACTTCCCCAAAAGTGAAACAACTGTACGCCGGGTTCCAAAACTGAGCAAAGGCTCGGAACAAGTGCTCATCTACCTGAATATCGAGCAAGTAAGGTAAATCTCCGTAATTATCGTGAACAACTGCTTGGTCTCATTACCCCACTGATCTCAAATTTCCTTAAGCTCTTGGAGATTATTCTGTGTGACACTAATACGAGTATAATCTGACAGCTCTGACACATATCCCATAGTTATACTGTCTTGCTTTTCTAGTTGAGTTTGCTTTGATCATCTATGAACATCGGTGTTACCCTCCACTCTATCAAGAAGTCCATTCTCCATAATAAA
Organism: Gossypium arboreum; assembly: GCF_025698485.1. Lineage (NCBI taxonomy): Eukaryota > Viridiplantae > Streptophyta > Magnoliopsida > Malvales > Malvaceae > Gossypium > Gossypium arboreum. The sequence continues at coordinate 62,294,363 of NC_069078.1, forward strand.
ACTTCTTAACTTAGAAACTGACCGTGAATTGATACCTTTGTAAATGCAAAATGACATGCAAACAAAAGAAAAGAAATAGTCAGTATCACATGATATCAATAAATCTCAACAATAATTTATAAGGGTAATATCTAAAGTTTAACCCTAACTAAGTTGGGTTCTTACGGTTTTTCTATATGAGGTTGGTTCTCAATTTTGAGGTACCTAAACCAGCAGATTCCTCGATCCTCACCCATTATAGGCTCATTTGAATCGAGTTTAGTTCAGGGGAATACATTTCCCTATGGCTAGACGGAGATGAAAATCTCACGAAACCATAGGTACGGATGTATCTCGAAAGTGATCCACTATCCTGCACAGAGGCGAAAACCTCACGAAGGCGTAGTTTCTCACTCCCACTTAAGGGTGTGACCACAACGGTCATGCACATGCAATGCGTTTCAGAATATAGCAACACATGCAATAATACAAACACATGTAATGCAAAGAGGATTAAATTTTAAAATTTTTAATTTCTGACATTAAGACAAGAGATAATCAATTACGACTTGGCTCTCTTATTAGTCCCGATGGAGTTGCCAAGTGTCGAAACCATTTTAAATCGAGTTTTGGAAAATGGGAATCGACTTTAAGAAAAACGAAAACCGGAGTCGCCACCAATCTTTTTAGGTGTGATTGGATCACCTTATAAAATGTTTTGTTTTAAAACATTAATTTTGGTCTACGAAAGTCGAGAAAACGGATCCGGGAATCGGTTACGTACGAGGAAGGGTTAGCACCCTCGTAACGCCCAAAAATTGGTACCGAATTGATTATCAAATGTCTTTAATGTCGGAGATTTAAAATTTTTAAGATCTGATCCTCTTCAGAATATTTTATTTTTAAAAAATTAGGGTTCACTTGTATCAAATGAATCAAAATATTACATTCAACAAGTAAAGAAGCAATATCTTTAAGACATTCGGAGCTAAGATAGCCCTTTTGAAAATCCCTATCTTAAAACAACAAAACACTATATCCAGTAAGTTGGGACATAACAATTTGAAATTCCAAGAAAGCTGCTCGTATTTTGAAAACCTTAAAAACTTTGAAGGGTACTTGACTATTCGAACTCAACAAGAAAAGTCGCAACCCAGTAAGTTAGGGCATTACCTTTCTTGAGGCTTCCAAATACCAAGCATTGCCTTTTTATTTTTGAAAACTTTTGAGTAATTTGGCAAAAATGAATTTCTTTATTTAACGTTTACTCATGCAAAAGAATGGTGTTAATATATATCACAAGACAAATATACCAAATGTAATAAATTACAACATGTTATAATTCATAATAATATAGGAAAATAAGAAATAACGTAAAATAATGAAATATACACATCATAAGATGATTATGCTAAAAGATAAACCTATACAATATTAGTAAATAGAAATACAAAAACAATTCATAATAAATTAAAGAATATAAAAGTAGAAGTGGAAATCAAAATTTATAACAATAAGGAGTGACAAAATAAAACTTAAAAAAATACGAATGATTAAAACACCAAATCAATATTTATGAAGTGGAGAAAAAAATGATAATATTTAAAAACATATATATAATAATTAACATATCTAAGTAAGTAAAAAAATAAAAGAAAAGGATATAATAATATATAACAATTTAATATACATAGGAAAATATTTTTTTAAAAAAACTTTATTATTAAAACAATTAGAAATATCATACATATTAAATATTTTAAATAAGTAATACAAAACATTAAGATTTTTAAGAGAATAGAAATATAATAGATGATATTAAAATGGGATTATATGCATAAGATATATATATATAATGAAATATATAATAAAATATAATTTATAGATAAAATATACAATAATATAATATAATGGATAATATATATAAATAAAAATAATAACTAATATTTATAAAAATAAATAATATAAAAAATATTTAAAATAAAAAGGATTAAAATTGAATTTAATTAAAGAATTTGGGGTAAATGCCAAAATAATAAAATAACGGGCCTAATTAAAACTCCATTAAAAGCCGAGGGACTCATTGGGTAATTAAACCCTAATCCCAAAACGACACCGCTTCCAGAATGGATCTTAAAGGCCGTTAGGATTAAATTAAAACTAATATAGAATATTAGGGCCGAATTAAAAATAAAATAAAATGAAACTATAAAATTTAATAAACCGGAAGGATCAATTGGGAAATTTTCCCATTTATCGAAAATGCGCGGATCTCCTTCGGGTCATCGGGTCAACGCGCGGATCTTCTGTTGAAACGACGCCATTTAAATGTTTCTTAAACTAAACCAAAATGACGCCGTATCCATTGCACTATATAAATCATTTTTTTGTTTCAAAAATCATTTTAGAAACATTTCAGAAAAAAAAAAAAGAAAGAAAGAAAGAAAGAGAGCTCTAAAACTCTCTCAGAGCTCTGGCCAGTAGCCATCTTGGCTCGTCCCGGAGCACCACCGCCTTCGGCCACACGCGCTTCACGTACCACCATCTAAGCCACCGTGCCCGGCGGTTAGAGTTTTTTACAGCTCCCTTTTTTAACAGCGAATCGAAAAGGTAATTTCTTTACCATCTTTATAATGTATTTTCACTATATGCTTGTATCAAAAAATATGTAATGAAAAGAAGATAAAGAGTATCACCTCTGTTCTTCCGTTAACTCTTTGATTTCCCTTTTTTATATATTTTGTATCTATAAAAAAAAAACCGTCCCTTTACATTGTTCTGATTCAGGCTTTTATAGCCACTGTTTACAACATAAATCTTTGGTATGTTCCTATTTGCTCGATTTCTTGCCATATGCTATTGGTATTGTCTCTTTTTGTTTCGTTTTGCAGGTGAGTGAAGAAATCCCGACAGAAGATGCGCCGATGATGGCACGATGTGGCGCTAAAGTTACGGCGTTGATGGAGGGCTACTGGAACGTCACAAGTTGAAGGGTCACATCGCTTGGAATGCTTGCGGGGCAAGCCCTAACTAGGGTTCCCTGAAGCTGAAGGAAGATTGGGCCAATTGGGTCGATTAAATCTTGGGTTTAGAGTATCAGGGGTAGGGTGTAAATGGGTCGGCTGGGTAGTTCTAATTTTGGGCCTACAGGCTATTGTAAATGGACTATCAGGGGACTGTTTAATTTTATTTTTTAATTAATTTAATTCTTGCAAGCCCGGGTAAATTTGGGCTATTACAGGTTCTTTTACCTTTTAACAAAACAAGAGCTCAATAAGATACTTTAATGTCGCTCGACTCGATGTTGATTCTGCATCCTTTCAAGTCTAAAATACTCAAAGAGATAAGATACTTTCGTAAATTAGGTACATACATGACATCTGAGAGTGTCCTAATCGTCCCATCGTGTATCCTAATTTTAACAGTACCAATACCAATTACCTCACTAGATGAATCGTTTCCCATGCGCACAACTCCACATTCAACCGAACTGTATGTGGAGAACCATTCTCTATTGGGACACATGTAGAAAGAACAACCCGAATCTAGGATGCACTCGGATGTAAGCTTGGAGTTATCGCTTGTTGACACTAACAAGATATCATCACTACTTTCATCAACCAAATTAGCACCAGCTACATCCTCCTCGTTACTCTCAGTAGCTTTTTTATTTCGCAGTTTATAACAATCTACTTTGACGTGACCTAACTTTTTACAATAACGACACCTTTTGTCTCGTTTCTTTGATGCTACCAAAACGGAAGCTTGCTTGTCTGTCTTGCTATCCAAACCAAACTCAATGTCGAGTTTGTCTCTACTCAAAAAATGACCCTTCACATCTTCGAACAAGAGTTTGTCTCTGCGATAAATCAGGATCTCCCTGGAAAACTTGTATGAATGGGGTAAAAAGCACAATAATAACATAACCTGATCTTCATCGTCAATATGAAACTCAACGTTCTTTAAATCATTTAAAAGTGTAATGAATTGATTGATGTGATCTCTAAGAATCTCACCTTTGTTCATGCGAAACGTAAATAGATGTTGTTTCAACACTAAACGATTAGTTAGAGACTTAGTTGCATAAAGAGTTTCTAACCTTTTCCATAAGGCAGATTAGGTTTTGTCCATTAATACCTCCTGTAATACCGTATTTGCTAGGCACAATTAGATTGCAAACAAGGCCTTTTCATCATGCTCTTCCCATTCTATTTGATTTAGATTCTCAGGTATTTTCCCGATAACAACCTTTTTCAAGACGGTTTGAACTAGAATTGACATCATTTGAACTTGCCACCTATTGAAATTTGTCTCACCATCGAACTTCTCAATTTCAAACCTTGTTGCTGCCATCTCTAAATGGGATGATCTATGAAAATTGAATTAGCTCTGATACCACTTGTTGGGAATCGACCCGATTAAGCAACAAGTAAAAAAATAGTGAAATAAATTGATAAATTGAACACACAAATTTAACGTGGAAAAACCCTTCCAAAGAGGATAAAAAACCAAGGACAAAGGAAATTTTACTATAATGGCAAAAGAACGAAGAGTATAAAAGATGGAGATCAAAACTAAACCCTGAAAACCCAAAAACAAAGAACCCTCAAAACGTAAACACAAAATTCTCTAAATGTGTTATGAGTTCTAATCTCTAATAGGTGTATTTTCTAAGGTTGTAAAAAAGTCTATTTATAGGCTAAATTCATAGGTCAAATAATAATAAAATAATCTAGACTAATCAAAGTTTGATTGAAATAAATAAACAGAGTTTAACTGAAGGATTATTCCTTAAATTTGACTAAAATAGAAGTCATACTCAACAGAGAATAAAATTAAACAACAAAGAATGCTACACATTTTATTTAGAACATCTTAAAAAGGGAAATACATCAATATGTATGACATGTACACTCTTTTATACTGTGGATACCAGTAAACACTTCTAGCCTTAAGCTTACTCTGGACATGTTTAATTTGTTTAACTGCCTTCCTCACTCTCTACTTAAACACTTTCCACTCTATAGTATTTCTCTTTATGAAGATATCAACCAGTCTCTACTTATTTGGGCGTATTGTAGGCATCCTCCCTCCGCCATAGTATATTCGATGCCTAGATTTCAAAGATGACAATTGGCTACCAGAGCCCGTCATGGCAAATGCATCAACTGCAGTGCAGGAAATGAAGTCCATTGCTACCAACTACAAATGAAAGGTCATAATATGTCATTGCACTCATACCAAGTATAATAGTAACCAACATTGATAAGAGCATAGAAAACCATTTTTCATAATCTTACTAGTCTTAGAGAAGCTATATAAAAAGTATTAATATAATAATTTCCATATATTTAACTTGCTTATTTCATAGTTTATATCATTGAATCCGAAAACAAGCATTGGCAGCTTGTACATAGTGAAAAGAGCTAATGCCAAAACAATTTTGAAAGCTCAAATTTTGGTAAAGTACAACAGCCGAAGGACCAACAACTCATCAATGCAACAATAGTAAAACCTACACTTTTCATTAAACAAGAAGTGGATATACCGCATTGTTACCTGAGATGAAAATTTCTTAAATGGTTCAAGTTTGGCAGATGAAAGCAAATTCTCTTTGGTAATTAAATTAGTTAAGGATACAAGCTTGTCAAAGCAGCTAATCTTGATGTCCCTCTAGATATTTGTGCCCCTGCAACATATATTTGAGTCTTATGATTGAAACCTAGAGCAGCAAGCATAAGTACAGCTTCTTCTGGTGTTAATGGACATAACCCTTCAGATCTGAGCATGGTAGGAGAAGGTAACCTGAACCAAGTAAAACAACTGGCTTCGATATAAAGCAAAATTTTGCATGTTCTTCTCCAAATTCAAAAGGAATGATATGGCATAAATTTCACTTCATCAATGGAATTCTCCCTTTTTCAAATTATATTCAACCAACATAAATAAATAAATTACAAAAGCAGTGCAAGAAAACCAATAAAAAATTAAATTTGTATACCATATAGAGTGTTGGTATACAAATTAAACACTTCATTTCAATATAAAACACCTAAAAAGATCAGTTTTTCTTAAACATAATTAATAATCAAGACCTACCAAACAAGAGAAACCATGGAATTCCCACAAAAATAAATACCCTTTTGTTTTAAACTGAAAAAAAAAACTAGATTCTAAGAAAATTAAACAACACAAAATGACATAAACCCAAATTAGAAAATAGGTCTAATTTTAAATGGCATTCAAAGAAAAGAACATGCAATGCAAGAAATCAACTCAAAACAGTAATCCATAGCAAATACAAGAAGAATGAAAAAATCTATATAAAAATAAAAACCCAAGAGAAGAAAACCCAACAAAAAAAATCCATGAAAAATAGACGATATTCGACGTTGCTAGATCCCTCAAAAGGATCTCATGATCTTCAAAAATAGTAACAACGAAAGAGAGAAATGGTTTATCTTGAAGGAGGTCGTGATGACGAGGAGGAATGCTAGTGGCCAGAGGCGAAGCAAGCAAGCAAGGGAGGCTGAGACTGAGAGGGGCTATCAGGGTGAGTGAAAGGGTTTTAGACGTAAGAAAGTAGGGAGGGTAAAAATGAAACCTTGGGCATGGAATCACCTATTCAGTAGGGAGGGCATAGAATATGTATGTTGTTTATTCCCAGAATAAGCCCTTATTCAAAATAGACCATAATAGGGCATTCTACTCAACCAAACAATAGTTTGGTAGTGGGCTCGCTGAATTAGTTTATAATACATTTAGAAGTTAGGCAACCAAACACGGTTTTAAAAACTAACACATGAATTATAACAAACAAGCACAAATCATTCACAAATATTAAAAGATGACTAATTTCCATTTCAAACCTTGAATAATTACTATTTAGCCCTTTTAGCCATTAAAAATAAACAACGATTAACTTTTACAACTTTAATGATTTAGCCATTGTACCTTAATTAACCACTAATTCGACAAAATTACCTAACCAAATTTCAATTTCACTTATAAATTAACTTTAAATATTTATGGGTTTCAATTTATGGAAATGAGGTCCCAATACCTTATTTTCTGACACCACTAACTTTTAGGTCAAAATACTTCCAGAGACGTTACGGCCGAATCTAGTGATGTCGCATGGTAATGTGTTTGAAAACTGTAGCTTGTGTTGAAAAAACATAATTTAGCTTAAAACACTTTCTGTTTAGAACTCATCATTATCTTTTATTAATATCCAAAGTCGTGGTTTTGATTCAGTCATTAGTTTTCAAAATATTTTATGTTGCAGAAGCTTTTTAAAACAGTTTGTGTCCTTGTAGGTATTTTGCTAAAACACTGTGCTTTACCTACCTCTAGCAGATATAAAATATAAGGCAGTATGAAATCCAAATTTAAAGAAAAAATCCATAGAGGCTATTATTACAGTAAAATACCCCAAATAAAACTTTTAAAAAAATCTAATTAAGTATGAAACAGTGTAAAAAGGGGTCGTGTGGCCACCGCTGAGTCCTCTGCCACTCCGATCCGTCTAACTCTGGGGATTACCTACACAGATAAAACAGAAGGGTGAGTTTACGAAAACTCAGTATGTAATCCCCATATAAACAAGCAGACAGAATGCAATCATAGCCTAGGCCGAAAGCCATTTCAGTAACAGTTTAAGTTTTATTTAGGGCCTTAGCCCATTACCATAAAGAAACAGTCATGCATTTGGGCCTTGGCCCATTACAGTATCAATATTCAGTACAGTAACAGATATACAATATCAAATCCTACCCAACCAGCCTCTACACTCCAACTCCTTCCAACCCTAAACTCCATGTAGGGATATAATCAACCCACCATCCCTACACTCCAAAAAGTATTGAATGCGGCACTAAACAGTAGTTTGCAGCTGAGCTGCCAGTAAATTTGGCTAAGGCCTTTTAGTACACTTTCTCTGAATAATATAAGCCCTAACCCAATGCAATGTAATTTACAAATATGACATGCTATAACATAATATCATGTATGTAATCAGGGCATACAGTATCAAATCAATAAAACATCATCATAACAGTCATATAGTTATTTCAGTCAGTTAAGGGTCTAGGTAAGTTTACTGACCCTGCAGTAGGTCTACAGTTGACTTGGGCGACCCGTACAACCTTAGCAGTAAAATAGTGAAAATAGTCCCACAGACCTATGTTGCATGCCCATGTTGGATCGCACACTAGTGTGGCCCACACGGCGTAAAATGGCCTTGGCCATATGGATAACCCGGCCTGGCCCAATATGCCCACACACCCATATGGCTCACACGGTCCAATTCAGCCCGGTCCACGAATCGCACATGGCCAGCCTCGTTGATTACATGCCCGTGTTAGGTCACACGGCCTACCACACGGGTGACCGCATACCCGTGTGGTATCGACAATCACCTATTTCGGCTTTTGCCAAATTTCAATTCTGGAGTTGTGTTTACACACCTGGCCTCTATTTGCTGAGAAAACTGCCCCAAGTCTTTGAAACCTACACTTGACCGAACAATCACCAATTATTCACTTAAATATTTACTCAATCAAATACACACCAGTTGACCAACCGTTAAACTCACAATAACATTACCTTCAATCGAGTAAAGAGGGAGGTTTCACCCACTTAAGATGTCAATTAAAGACCTTCAGCCCTTTGGTCAACTCCTAACCAACCAACAGAAAATCCCCTTAAACCACTTAACTAAACAAAAGTTAATCAAGAAGTAGAAACATAATTTATCGTACCACGAAAACGTATGCTTACTCATGGAATGAATGAACACAAGGAAGAAAATAGGAAAATAAAATAAGTGAGAGGGGAAAGAACTTTTGGTAGCAATTTTGGCAGCAATTCGCAGCAAAGAGAATAAATTCAAAACGTCAAAAGATTAGGAGCAACCAAGATTTGAAAAAGAAACAATTATCATTCGGCTTGGAAAGAAAAGAAAAAGAAAAAAGATGAAAGCAGAGAGAAAAACCAAAAGCAAAAACTGCAAAACTATCAAAAAATTGTGGAATGAGATAGGGTAGCTGAAATTGCCACTACTAGTTTCAGTTCTATCCAAACTCTTCCATCCAAATATCCCCAAAACACTTCTCTCAAGCTCCAAATCCCTTAACAACTGAAATTCCCACAACATCCTCTTAAAAAATAGCCACAACATCCCCACATTCCTCAAATACTCAGAATTTTACCACATTTCAAACTCCTTCACGACACATGTATAAAAAAAAATCCCTTTTGCACGTACAAGGATTCGAACTCAAGACCCCTAGCACTCCAACACACCATTTAACCACCAGACCAGCAGGCCCATTCTGACATATTTTTCCAATATTTATTTTTAAGCCTACTGACTAGAGATAGCTATTTTGGGGGCATTACAACTCTACCCCTTAAAACAAAATTTTAACCTCAAAATTTTACCTGATCAGAACAAATGAGGATATTGTCGCCGTATCGCATCCTCAGGCTCCCACGTGGCCTCCTCAAAACTATGGTTACACTAAAGAACCTTAACTAGAAGGATGGATTTCCTTCTTAAAACCTTTACATCTCGCTCCAATAACTAAAATGGCTCCTCCTCAAAGGTCAAATCTAGCCTAACCTCGATCTCCTCAACTAGAACAATATGCATGGGATCAGAGCAGTAGCACCTTAACATAGAGACGTAAAACACGTCATGAATTCGATCCAACTCTGGAGGTAACTCCAACTGATAGGCAACTGGTCCCACTCATTTAGTATGCGATAAGGCCCAATAAACCTAGGGTTCAACTTGCTCTTACGACCAAACCTCAATACCTTCTTCTATGGCGAGACCTTAAAGAAGACAAAGTCCCCCACAGAATACTCAATCTCTCAACACTTCAGATCTGCATAGGACTTCTGTCTGTCTGATACCACTTTTAGCTGGTCTCGAATCAATCTAACATTGTCCTTGGTATCAGAAACCAGTTCAGGGCCCAGAACACATCGCTCGCCCAACTCAGTCCAACATGAAAACGTGCAACACCTACTACCATATAATGCCTCGTAAGGTGCCAAATGTGTGCTAGACTAATATCTGTTGTTATAAGCAAACTTTTCTAGTGGCAGGTAATACTCCCAACTACCTCAGAAATCAATCACGCAACTCCTCAACATGTCCTCCAGTATCCGAATCACCCTCTCAGATTGACCATCGGTCTGAGGATGGAATGCAGTACTGAAGTCCAACCTTGTACCCAGAGCTTCATGTAGCTTCTTTCAAAATTGAGACGTGAAACGAGGATCCGTATCAGAAATGATCGAAATCAGTACCCCATGCAGTCTTACTATCTCAGACACGTACAGTTTAGCCAGCTTCTGTACAGAGTAGTCAGTACGAACTGGTATGAAGTGGGCGGACTTGGTCAACCGATCTACTATAACCCACACTGAATCATTCTTAATGGGTGTAAGGGGCAACCCACTAACGAAGTCGATAGTCACTCTCTCCCACTTCCAAAGTGGAATTTTAACTGGCTGCAACAAACCCGAAGGTAAATGATGCTCAGCCTTAACCTACTGGCATGTTAGACACTTAGCTACGAATTCGATAACTTCTCGTTTAAGACCTGGCCACCAGTATAACTCATGAAGGTCTTGGTACATCTTATTTTCGCTAGGATGAATATCATAAAGGCTACTATGAGCCTCTCGTAATATAGACTGCCTCAACGGACTCAGTACAGTGACCTCACTCGAAGTGCTCTGAACGAGTATACCCAAGTTTTCAGATACTGTACAAGCTATATAGGAGTGAGTGGATCCTATATCTATCAAAGCAGTATAAGGTACATTATACATAAAGAACATACCCGTAATGACGTCCGGAGCATCTCTATCCTCTCAGCAAAATGTATTATACACCAGAGCTGGCTGCCTCGCCTCAGTATGACCAGTATCTCTGCCCGGTGCTCTCTGACCATGGCCAAACCATTACCACCTTTGGGCTGACCACGTCGTCTCAGTGGCTGCTGAACTACTCTCGATGGTGGTGCAGTACCCATTCTAGAAGCTTGCATCTGATCTGACCTCCGCAGACAATCCCTAATATGGTGCTCTAAAGAATACCTCAAGCATGTTCCAGTCCTTTTCCAGCACTCGTCCAAATGGCGTCTACCACAATCAGTACACGACGGCTGTCCAGTAGCAGCAATAAGAGCCCCAACTCTGCTCGGCCCATCAACTCTGGCCTTTTTCTTAGCCTCTGAATGAAACTCGAGGGCTCTAAATCCCTATTACTCTTACCTCTCTCCTGATTCTAGCACTCAGCGCGCTTCACTTCCTTGGTGATCTTCGCCCAGTGCAGCAAAGTCTCACTCTCTTTATGGTGCTATCAGAACCCTCAGATTATCCCTGAGGCCATCCTCGAAGCGAACACATCGCTGATACTCAGTCGCCACCATACTTCACGTATAGCAGCTCAATCATAGAAATTCAGCCTCATACTCGGCCACTGATCTATCCCCCTAATCCAGATTCAGGAACTCTCTCCTACGGGCATCTATGTAACTGGCACCCACATACTTTCCCTAGAAAGCGGTCTTAAAATATTCCAGGACAGTCGTTCGGGATGAGTGCCCTCCTTAACAGTGCGCCACTATTGATATGCCTTATCACATAGTAGCGAAATTGCACCCTTTAATTTTTTCTCAGGGGTGCAGTCCAAATCTTTCATAATCCTCTCTGTAGCCTCAATCCAGTATCCAGCCACATTAGGGGCAACCCCAGCGACACCCCTAAAAATCTCGACTCTATTGGCCCGGAGTCATTCCGAAATCGATCCTCAGCCTACAGCTCCAGTATTGGGCCCAGTGAACCTCTTTAGAACCTTTAACATGGCTTGGGACAGTGCGTCATCCCTAGCCGCTCGATCATGAGACCCAGCCTCAGTCATAGGTGAAGCCGACATCTCTCTAGTATCCAAATTAGATAGGTTTCTAGAAGATGAGGACCCCACTCTAGCCCCTCTACGGCCTCTTGTGCCACGTCTGCGAGTACCTATGATGCTTATTGTCTAATTGCATTTTATCTGTATTAATAGTTTTATGCATCAATTTATAGTTCCAACGTTTATTAATAGATATTTTATGCAAACAGTATCAGAAAGGTATAGCTTGTTTCGTACGTCGTAGTGTCAATCAATGTCTATCAGTTTTATTACTGTAACAATATATACTATCTTGAGTGTTTTTAGTCCAATCTATTTATAGTAGTCTTGGTATATACAATCTATAGCATTTTAGTTTATAAACAAATAACAGTTCAAAGGACTTATGGAATCGATGCCAGAGACTCGATGTACCATTCATTTGGTAAAAATATTTCAAATCATTAGAAAATAGTTCTTAGAACATCAAATCTTAAAACCAAAATCCACAGCCGAGTTTTGCAACTTGACACTGATACCACTAAATCTAACACCCTGAACCCGGCCTGGACATTAAGGCCGAATCTAGCGATGTCGCATGGTAGTGTGTTTGAAAACTATAGCTTGTGTTGAAAAATCGTAACTTAGTTAAAACACTTTCCGTTTAGAACTCATCATTATCTTTTATTAATCTCTAAAGTCGTGGTTTTGATTCAGTCATTAGTTTTCAAAATATTTTACGTTGCGGAAGCTTTTTAAAACAATTTGTGTTTGCTAAAACATAGTGTTTTACCTACCTCTAGCAGATATAAAATATAAGGCAGTATAAAATCCAAATTTAAAGCAAAAATCCATAAGGGTCGTTATTACAGTAAAATACCCCAAATAAAACTTTTTAAAAAAATCTAATTAAGTATGAAACAATGTAAAAAGGGGTCATGTGGCCATCGCTGAGTCCTTCGCCGCTCTGATCCAAGGCTGGGGATTACCTGTACAGATAAAACAGACGGGTGAGTTTACAAAAACTCAGTGTGTGTGATCCCCATATAAACAAGTAGACAAAATACAATCATAGCCTAGGCCTAAGCCCATTTCAGTAACAGTTTCAGTTTCAGTTAGGGCATTAGCCCATTACCATAAAGAAGCAGTCATGCATTTAGGCCTTGGCCCATTACAGTATCAATATTTAGTACAGTAATAGATATACAGTATCAAATCCTACCCAACCAACCTCTACACTCCAACTCTGTCCAACCCTAAACTCCATGTAGGGATATAATCAACCCACCATACCTACACTCCAAAAAGTATCGAATGTGGCACTAAACAGTAGTTTGTAACTGAGCTGCCAGCAAATTAGGCTCGATGCCTTTCAGTACACTTTCTCTGAATAATATAAGCCCCCAACCCAATATAATGCAATATACAAATATGACATGTTATGACATAATATCATGAATGTAATTAGGGCATACAGTATCAAACCAGTGAAACATCATCATACTTATTCATAACATTCATACAGTTATTTCATTCAGTTAGAGGTCTAGGTAAGCTTACCGACCCTTCATTAGGTCCATAGTCGACTCGGGCGACCCGTGCAACCTTAGTAGTAAAACAGTGAAAATGGGCCCACAGACCCATGTTGCATGCCGACATGGGCTCACACTCCTAAAATGGCCTTGGCCGTGTGGATCACACGACATGGCCCAATATGCCCACACACCCGCGTGGTTCACCCGTATAGGGCCCAGACGCCCATGTGGCCCACACGGCCCTATTTGGCACAACTCACGAATCACATATGGCCAGTCTTGTTGATCACATGCCCATGTTCGGTCACACGGCCTATCACACGGGCGATCGATGCCCGTGTAGCATCGATATTCACCTATTTTGACTTTTTTGAATTCTAATTCCGGAGTTGTGTTTACACACGTGGTTTCTATTTGCTGAGAAAACTACCACAAGTCTTTGAAACCTACACTTGACCAAACAATCACCAATTATTCACTTAAATGTTTACTCAATCGAATACAAACAAGTTGACCAAGCATTAAACTCACAACAACATTACCTTCAATCGAGTAAAGAGGGAGGTTTTGCCCACTTAAGACGTCAATCAGAGACCTCCAGCCCTTTGGTCAACTCCCAACCAACCAACAGAAAATTCCCTTAAACCACTTAACCAAACAAAAGTTAATCAAGAAGTAGAAGCATAACTTACCGTACCATGAAAACGTACGCTTACTCACGGAAGGAATGAACACAAGGAAGCAAATAGGAAAAGAAAATAGGTGAGAGGGGAAAGAACTTTCGGTAGCAATTTTGGCAGCAATTCGGCAGCAAAGAGAATAAATTCAAAACATCAAAAGATTAGGAGCAACCAAGATTTGAGAAAAGAAACAGTTATCATTAGGCTTGGGAAGAAAAGAAAAAGAACAAAAGATAAAAGCAGAGAGAAGACCAAAAACAGAAACGGTAAAACTATCAAAAAATTGGGGAATGAGAGAGGGTAGCCAAAATTGCCACTACTAGTTTCGGTTCTATCCAAACTCTTCCATCCAAATCTCCCCAAAACACTCCCCTCAATCCCCAAATCCCTTAACAACTGAAATTCCCTCAACATCCTCCTAAAAATCGGCCACAACATCCCCACACTCCTCAAATACTCAGAATTTTTACCATATTTCAAACTCCTTCATGGCACATGTACAAAAAAATCCCCCTTGCATGTACAAAGATTCGAACTCAGGACTCCTAGCACTCCAACACACCATTTAACCACTAGACCAGCGGACCCATTCTAACATATGTTTCCAATATTTATTTTTAAGCCTACTGACTAGAAATAGGGGTTTATTCATAAAAATGCCAAAATTTGACCAAGTCTAGGCTTGAACCCTAGACTTCTTAGATACTCTCAGAACATTTACCACTAAAGCAAACAAATATTTATGTCACAAACATAGGATAAATAAGTATAAGATATTTTTGGGGCGTTACACCTTAACTACTAACCATTCCATAAAAATTCTAGACTGAAATTCCATATAGCATTGAAATAAACTCGTAAATATTAAATAATATTATTTACTAACTTGCTAATTGAAAAATATGGTTTTGAAACCACTATTTCTAGCATCACTAAAAATCGGGTTGTTACAAGTGATGTCGTGACTTCCAATGGGTGATGTCGCAACTTTGAAGACAGTAGCCAACTTTCCAACCTAAGGACCAATTTGTAAAACTTTCTAACATTATAGTGTCAACATTGTGACATCAAATAGAGGATGCCACAAAAAGATAGCCTGGTGTCGCTACATTCAATGTATGAAGTAGCGACATTCACAATAGACCACTAAGGTCTAATTTCCATACATTTCCAAGAAAAGATAAGACCATATTGGTTTGGAATAAGGCACCAACTTGACCATTCCCATACCTAAAATAGTTCTTTATACAAATTCAATTCAATCAATATCATTTTCATACATGGTCAATGCCATTTACAAATAGCCACAAACAAAATACCATCATTCCCTATCAACCTATACCAATTCAAGATTATGACATTTTTACTTGTGCAATTTGAATATAAAAAACTCACCTAACTCTGACATGAACCAAAAAAATGCATAAGCTAACTATATTTCAAGCATAACCTTTAAAAATACTAATTCCAAACATTGATCCATTTGATTAATCAAACTACCTCACCTTGCAACCTTTAACATGCCAAAACATACAAGATTAAGATCACTACTCATGCTAGCATTGGACATGATCAATACCAAACATTATATAAGTCATAAGCAACTTCAATTCACAAATCCATCATAATCACAATAGCCATAACTACCCATCCAAAAAATGCTCATTTGCATACTAAGGTGCCTTTCTATACATGCTACAACACTAGGACTAAAAGTGAACATTATTCTACTGTCTTTTGATAGTTGTGCCTCACGTTGATTTGACTCAACAAGTTTCACAACGTAATGATCTACAAGGGAAAGAAACAACTAAAGTAAGCATTCAAATTGCTTAGCAAGTTCAAATGGAAAAATATTATATTTACCTTGTTCTTACAAAGCATAATAGCAACACAATAAGGTGAGTGTAATAGCCCGTTTTTAGTCAAATCAAAATAGTGGTTTTGGGACCACAAATCCTAGGTTGAAAATTTATTTTAATATTATTTTAAGTGTTTGCAGCATGATAATGTGATTGTGTGAAAATTTCATGAAGAAATTTTATCGTTTAAATGGTTAATTTGGTAAAAAGGACTAAATTGCGTAAAGTGTAAAACTTATGTTCTATTAGCTAAAAGTTTCAAATAGCTATAGAACCTTAAATTTAATGTCCTTAAATAGAAATTAGACCATTATTGTGATAGTGGATGATAATGGCATGGCATAAATGAAGTTTTGAATTAATTTAAAGGTTAATTTTAATATTTGATTATTAAAGGTTATTTTAATTAAAACAAACACAAAATTTGGTGGCATTCATCTTCTTAGCCGAATTTAGAAGAAGAAAAGAAGCCATAATATTTCATCTACGGTTCAGTCATTTGAAAGCAAAATTGGTAAGTCATTGCCTCGGTTTTTAATGATTTCTATGTTTTTGAGATTGTTGCTTCGTATTCTAGCTACCCCGTGCCTTAAATTTTGAAATTGTTAAAGATTTTTCATGTTGAAAATATTGAATTCTTAAGTAATTTGATGATTTATGATAGATTTGGAAGGTTTAATGTTAGATTAATAGTTTTTGTAAAGTGATTTTTGACAAAAATGTCAAAAAGAGATTAAATTGAGAAAATGTGAAATGTGGTGGTTAAAAGTGTGAATAAATTGAAAATATGGGCTGCTAGTAACATGTATTAAATTCGGGTAAGCATGGGTTTGTACTAAATTGCATGAATTTGCAATTTTATGTGATAAGGACTAAATTGTAAAAACGTAAAAGTTTAGGGGCAAATATGTAAAATAGCCCTAATGTATATTTTGGATTGATTTGATTAAATATTTGATTAAGTGAGTTAATTTAAAATATAGATACCACTAAATGTAACACCCCAAACCCGGCCTAGACGTTATGGCCGAATCTAACGATGTCACATGGTAGTGCTTTTTAAAAATTATGTCATTGCGAAATCCCCTATTCTATTTAACCCTTTTTCATTATCTTAAGTTAATTTCAAATCATGTCGTTCGTTTTCAAAACATCAACCATTTGCAAATTGTTACTGAATTTCCAAAACGATTTTCATTACGGAAGCTTTTAAACAGTTTGTGTGGTCATGGTATTTTGATAAAACATCAATCTTATTTGAAAACCTGAGTTTTACCTATCACTAGTAGATTTAAATCATAAAACCGTATAAATCCAAATTTAAACCAAAATCCGTAAAGGCTACAATTATAGAAAAATACCCCCAAATAAAAGTAAAATCAAGAATAGATAATAAACAGTGCAAAAGAAGTTGTGCGGCCACCACTAGTCCTCCGCTGCACCGACCCGCCTATATCTGGGGATTACCTATACATATTAAACAAAAGGGGTGAGTTTACGTAACACCAGTATATAATCCCCATACGAACAGCCAGTAGCCAGATAATCACAGTCTGGGCTTAAGCCCTTTTCAGTATTAGTTCAGTTTAGGCCTTAGCCTATCTCAGTACAAAAACGGTCATGCAGTAGGGCTTTAGCCCATCACAGTATCAGTAGTAGTAACAGATATTTAGTCACAGAAATCCTACCCATCGAGCCTCTACACACCATCTCCATCCAACCCTACACTCCGTGTGGGGATATAATCAACCCACCCATCCCTACACTCCAGGTAGTACCGAATGCAGCACTAGACAGTAGTTTGCAGCTGTGCTGCCAGTAAATTAGGCTCGAAGCCATTCAGTACACTTCCTCCAAACAATATCAACCCCCAACCCAATGCAATGTAATATACAGTTATGACATGATTTAACATGGTAACAGTACAAACAATATCAGTTCAGTGAAACATCATCACGCTCGATAACATGTATACATATACATCAATCATATAGTCATTTCATTCAATTAGGGGTCTAGGTGAGCTTACTGACCCTACCGTAGATTCACAGTCGTCTTAGGCGACCTGTGCAACCTTGGCTACAAATCAGTGAAAATGGGCTCATACGCCCATGTTGTTTGCCCGTGTGGATCACATGGCCTGGACCAGAATCTCACACGCTCGTGTGGCTTACCCGTGTAGGCCCACATACTCGTGTGTCTCACATGACCTACCTGGCCTGGCCTCATCGATCAAACACCCGTGTTATGGCACACGGCCTACCACATGGCCTACCACAAGGCCGTGTGGTGTTGACAGCATGGTTTTCGTCCTTTGCCAAAACCTCGTTTTCTGTAGTTTTGAGTACACACTTGGTTTGATTTTGACGCATAATCACTCTTGAGCCCTCCAGAACCTCGCTTAAGCAACCCTAATTTCGTACAACCACAGTGTCAACTGGGATCCACCAGCCCCTTACTTTGTGCTGAATACCACACGAAAAGCAGAGACGTGAAATAAAGATGGGAATAAGGCAAAATTCAAGTTAGGAGAATGAGACAATAGCGTGAAAAATAGGAAAGAAAAGAACGGCAGCAATGGGAATTTCAACTACAACAAAAAAGAAAAAAATAGAAGAAAAGGCATCAGTTTTTCTTTCTCCGGAGAGAATTTTGGTACCCAAGTGCTTCCACAAATCCCCACTATATCAACAACCCTTAATTTTCTCCATCAAATTCTACTAACCACCAATACTAGGAGTCCACTAATAGCACAACTCTAGTCGAACCTAGAGCAAAAGTAATACTACTTGCCATCGCAGATAATCGAACCCAAGACCTCTAGCATGCTAACCCCCCCACTTAACCACTAGACCAGCAGGCCCATCCTGTTATATTTTAACACACTTATCCTTATAAGTCTACTGGCCAGAGATAGGGATTATTCTTATAAAAAAAAATTTGCTCAAGATAAGGCTTGAATCCAATACTTCTCAGACACTCCCAGACTCATAACCACTGAAACAGATACACATTTCTATTACAAACATACAGAAATAAATATAAGGCATTTTTGGGTCGTTACAACTCTACCCCCTAAAAGAAACTTTCAGCCTCAAAATTTTACCTGATCAGAATAGTTGAGGATACTGCTGACGCATCGCATCCTCAGGCTCTCACGTGGCCTCCTCAGAGCTATGATTACACCATAGAACCTTAACCAATGGGATGCATTTTCTCCTCAGAATCTTAACGCCATGATCCAATATCTAAATCAGCTCCTCCTCGAATGTCAGATCTGGCCTAACCTCAATCTCCTCCATAGGAACAATATACGTGGGATCAGAGTGGTAGCACCTCAACATTGAGACATGGAAAAATCATGAATTTGATCCAACTCTAGAGGTAGCTCTAACTGGTAGACAACCGGTCCCACTCACTTCAGAATACGGTAAAGCCTAATAAACCTAGGGCTCAACTTACCCTTGTGACCAAACCTCAGTACTTTCTTCCATGGCGAGACCTTAAGAAAAATGGAGTCTCCCACAGAATACTCGACTTCACGATGCTCCAGGTCTGCGTAGGACTTCTGTCTATCAGATGCCACTTTCAGTCATTCTCGAATCAGTCTAACCTTATCCTCGATATCAGAAACCAGTTCAGGGCCCAAAACACATCGCTCGTCCAACTCAGTCTAACATGAAAGAGGGCGACACCTACGACTATATAATGCCTCGTAAGGTGCCATCTGAATACTAGATTGATAGTTATTGTTATAAGCAAACTCTGCTAGTGGCAGGTAATTCTCCCAACTGCCTTGGAAGTCCATCACACAACTCCTCAACATATCCTCCAGTATCTGAATCACCCTCTCAGATTGACCATCTGTTTGAGGATGGAATGTAGTACTGAAGTCCAACCTTGTACCCAGAGCTTCATGTAGCTTCTTCCAGAACCGAGATGTGAAGCGAAGATCCCTATCATAGATGATCGAAATAAGTACTCCATCTAGTCTCACTATCTCAGACACATACAGTTTAGCCAGCTTCTGTAGAGAGTAGTCAGTACGAAATGGTATGAAATAGGCGGACTTGGTCAATCGATCCACGATGACCCATACAGAATCCTTCTTAGTGGGTGTAAGGGGTAACCCACTAACGAAGTCCATAGTCACTCGTTCCTACTTCCAAAGTGGAATCTTAACTGGCTACAACAAGCCCAAAGGTAACTGATGCTCAGCCTTAACCTGCTGGCATGTCAGACACTTAACTACAAAATCGGTAACCTTTCGTTTAGACCTGGCCACCAGTATAACTCATGAAGGTCTCGGTACATCTTATTTTCGCCAAGATGCATAGTATAAGGGCTACTATGCGCCTCTTGCAATATCAACTGCCTCAATTCAATATCTTTTGACACACAGACTCTCCCACAGAAATAAAGTACCCCTTCGCTATTCAGTCCAAAGTCCTTAGTAAGCCCACTCTCAACCTGTCAAAAAGGAAGACCCAATGATTCATCTTTCAACTGTTTACCCTTAATCTGCTCAATCCACATAGGCTTAACCTGAAGCTCCACTAGCAGACTTCCATCATCAAATAAATTAAGGTGAGCAAACATCGCCCTCAAATCAGTCATAACCTTATGGCTCAGTGCGTCGGCCACCACATTAGCCTTACCAGGATGGTATTCAATCGTACAATCGTAATCTTTAAGCAGCTCAACCCATCTACACTACCTAAGATTCAGTTCCTTCTGAGTGAGGAGGGACTTGAGGCTCTTGTGATCAGTGTAGATGATACCTTTTTCACCATATCGGTAGTGCCTCTAGATTTTCAGTGCAAACACCACAGCGGCCAACTCTAGGTCATGCATTGGATAATTCGCCTCATGAGTCTTAAACTGACGAGAAGCATACACTACCACCTTACCCTCTTACATCAATACACATCCCAAACTGACATGTGATGCATCGTTGTACAGAGTAAACTCTTTTCCAGACTCTGGCTGTATAAAAACAAGGGCCTCAGTCAATATATTTTTGAGCTTCTCAAAGCTCTCTTATTGCTCATCAGTCCAATTAAATGGCACACCCTTACGTAGCAGCTTAGTCAAGGGTGCTGCAATAAGTGAAAATGCCTCTACAAATCGTCGATAATACCCTACCAGTCTCAGAAAACTGTAAATCTCAGATACAGTCTTAGGCTACTTCCAATTCAAGACAGCCTCAATCTTTCGAGGATCGACTCTAATCCCCTCGGTAGAAACCACATCTCCTAGAAACGTTACTTCACGTAACCAGAACTCATATTTACTGAACTTGGCTATAGTTGTTTCGCTCACAGAATCTGTAGAACCACTCTGAGATGTTCATCATGTTCATCATTGGTTTTTGAATATACCAGTATGTCGTCAATAAATATCACCATGAACCGATCCAGATAGGGCTGGAACACTCGGTTCATCAGATCCATAAAAGCTACTGGTGCATTAGTCAGTCTAAATGGCATTATTAGGAACTCGTAGTGTACATAACGAGTCCTAAACGCCATCTTATGCACATCAGCCTCTTTAACTCTCAACTGGTGATACCCTGATCGGAGATCAATCTTAGAGAGAATCGCAGCTCCTCAGAACTGGTCAAACAGATCATCAATCCTCGATAGGGGGTACTTATTCTTTATGGTCAACTTGTTCAGTTGCCGGTAATCAATACACATACGCATGGATCCATCCTTCTTTTTCACGAATAGAACCAATGTTCCCCACGGAGACATACTAGAACAGATGAACCCATGATCCAGTAACTCTTAAATCTGATCCTTAAGCTCCACGACCTCCTTCGGTGCCATTCTATAAGGGTAAATGGACACTGGAGCTGTACCAGGAAGGAGTTCAATCCCAAACTCTACATCATGATTTCAAGGTAACCCAAGTAGTTTTTCAGGAAAAACGTCCAGAAAGTCCTTAACCGTCCTAATGTCCTTAACCGAAGAATCTCCAGAATCTAAAACACTGATGTAGGCCAAATACGCCTCACATCCCTTTTGAACCAACTTTTCCACCCTCAGTGTAGAAATCACATTCGATATGTAGTTCTGATGTTCTCCAATTATGACCACCTCGCTATCATTCTCAGTTCTCAGTATAAGCCTTTTTGTGGCACAATCTAAACTCACTTGATTTTTAACCAACCAGTCCATTCCTAGTATTAGATCAAACTCTCCAAAAAGTAATTCCATCAGATCAGCCAGAAAAATAGCCCGTTGAACCTCTAAAGGAACATCTCTAAACAACTTATTTACCCTTACTGATTGTCTAAGCGGACTTAGTACAGTCACCTCACTTGCAATGCTCTCAACCAAGATAGCCAACTTTTTGGACACAGTACAAGCTATATAGGAGTGAGTGGATCCCATATCTATCAGTGCAATATAAGGTACATTATAAATAAAGAACGTACCTATGATAACATCCGGAGCATCTCCATCCTTTTCGGTGATGTGCAGCATAAACTAGAACTGACTGCCTCGCCCCAGTATGACTAGCACCTCTGCCCGGTGCTATCTGACCATGGCCTAACCCATTACCACCACTGGTCTGACCACGGCCTCTCGGTGGCTGCTGAACTGCTCTCAGTGGTGGTGCAGTACCAGTACTAGTAGCTTGCATCTGATCGGACCTACGCGGACACTTTCTAATACGGTGCTCTAATGAACCACACCTCAAACAAGCCTCAGTTCTTTTCCAACACTCGCCCCGATGGCGTCTACCACAGTTAGTACATGACGGATGTCCAATAGCAGCAATAGGAGCCCTAACTCTGATCGACCTATCAACTCTGGCCTTTTTCTTAGGCCTCTGAACAAAACTCGAGGGCTCTAAATCCCTTTTCCTCCTATCTCTCTCTCGGTTCTGGCGCTCAACGTGCTTTACTTCCTCAGTGATCTTTGCCTTGTCAACTAACGCAGTAAAATCTCGCACCCTCTGTGGAGCTATCAGAATCCTCAGATTATCCCTAAGGCCATCCTCGAAGCGAATACATCGCTCGTACTCAGTCGCCACCATGCCTCATGGATAACGGCTCAATCTCAGAAATTCAGCCTCATACTCGACCACCGATCTATCCCCCTGAATCAAATTTAGGAATTCTCTCCTACGGGCATCCACATAACTGGCCCCCACATACTTCTCCTGAAAAACAGTCTTAAAGAACTCCTAGGTCAGTCGATCCGGCTGAGTGTCCTCTTTAACAGTCAGCCACCACTGATATGCCTCATCACGTAGCAGCGATACAGCACCCTTTAATTTTTGCTCGGGAGTACAGTCCAGGTCATCCATAATCCTCTCTGTGGCCTTTATCCAGTACTTAGCCACATTAGGGGAAACTCTTGAAATACCCTTGAAAAGCTCAGCTCCATTAGACCGAAGTCATTCCGTAACTGACCTGCGGCCTCCAGCTCCAGTATTGGGCCCAGCGACCCTCTCTAAAAGCCTCAACATGGCCTAGGACAGAGCATTGTCCTCAGCTACTCGATCATGAGATCTAGTCTCAATCACAGGTGAGACCAGCGTCTCACTAGTATCCAAATTAGGCAGATTGCCAAATGACGAAGACCTAGCTCGAGCACTTTTACGGCCTCTACAACAGCTTCCTGTACCACGTCCACGAGTACCTCTGGTGCTCATTGTCTAATTGCATTTTATCTGTATTAACAGTTTTATAAATCAATTTAAAGTTCCAGTGTTTATTAACAGATATTTTACGAAAACAGTATCAGAAGTGTAAAGTTTGTTTCGTACATCATAGTGTTAATCAATGTCTATCAGTTTTACTACAATCTCGGTATACCCTATTTTGGGTGTTTCTAGTACAGTCTATCTATAGTAGTCTAAGCATATACTACCTATAGTAGTTTCAGGATATACTATCAAAAATAGTTTCAGGAACTTACCAGATTGCCACCGGAGACTCGGTCTACCACACTTCTAGTAACAACATTTAAAAAACAGTTCTCATAAAATCACGACTTAAAACCCACATCCACAGTCGACTTTTGCAACTTGGCTCTGATACCACTAAATGTAACACCCCAAACTTGGCTTAGACGTTATGGTCAAATT
The DNA here is from genome assembly GCF_025698485.1 of Gossypium arboreum. Taxonomy (NCBI): domain Eukaryota; kingdom Viridiplantae; phylum Streptophyta; class Magnoliopsida; order Malvales; family Malvaceae; genus Gossypium; species Gossypium arboreum. The sequence continues at coordinate 62,318,436 of NC_069078.1, forward strand.
GACAATATCAAACGGTAGTGCTTTTTGAAAAATATGTCGTTGTGAAATCCCCTTTTCTGTTAAACCCTTTCTCATTATCTTATGTTAATTTCAAATCATGTCATTCGTTTTCAAAACATTAACCATTTGCAAATTGGTATTGAATTTCCAAAACAATTTTCATTGCAGAACTTTTAAACAGTTTTTGTGGTCATGGTATTTTGATAAAACATCAATCTTATTTGAAAACCCGAGTTTTACTTATCACTAGCAGATTTAAATTATAAAACCGTATAAATCCAAATTTAAACCAAAATCTGTAAAGGCCATAATTACAGCAAAATACCCCTAAATAAAAGTAAAATCATGAATAGGCAATAAACAATGTAAAAGAAGTCGTGCGGCAACCACTAAGTCCTCCGCTACACTGACCTGCCTAAATTTGGGGATTACTTGTATAGATTAAACAAAAGGAGTGAGTTTACGTAAACTCAGTGTGTAATGCCTATACGAACAGCCAGCAACCAGATAATTATAGTCTGGGCTTAAGCCTTTTTCAATATTAGTATCAGTCTAGTTTAGGCCTTAGCCCATCTCAGTAGAAAAATGGTCATGCAGTAGAGCTTTAGCCCATAACAGTATCAGTAGCAATAACAGATATGCAGTCACAGAAATCCTACCCATCCAACCTCTACACACCATCTCTGTCCAACCCTACACTCCATGTGGGGATATAATCAACCCACCTATCCCTACACTCCAGGTAGTACTGAATGCGGCACTAGACAGTAGTTTGTAGCTGTGCTGCTAGTAAATTAGACCCGAAGCCATTTAGTACACTTCCTCTAAACAATATCAACCCCCAACCTAATGCAATGTATTATACAGTTATGACATGCTTTAACATGGTAACAGTACAAACAATATTAGTTTAGTGAAACAACATCACGCTCGATAACATGTATACATATACATCAATCATATAGTCATTTCATTCAATTAGGGGTCTAAGTAAGCTTACCGACCCTACCGTAGGTTCACAGTTATCTTAGGTGGCCCGTGCAACCTTAGTGACAAATCAGTGAAAATGGGCTCACACGCCCATGTTGTCTGCCCGTGTGGGCCCACATGCCTGAATTAGCCTTGGCCGTGTGGATCACACGGCCTGGCCCAAAATCTTACACGCTATTGTGGGTTACCCGTATTGGCACACACGCCTGTGTGGCCCACATAGCCTAAATTGGTCGAGCCCGTGTGTCGTACTCGGCTTACCTAGCCATCACACGGACGTGTCTAATGCACACGGCCTGGCCTTATTAATCACACACTCGCGTTATGGCACACGGTCGTGTGGCATCGACAGCATGGTTTTCGATCTTCGCTAAAACTTCATTTTCTGCATTTTTGGGTACACACCTGGTTTGATTTTGATGCTTAATCACTCCCGAGCCCTCTAGAACCTCACTTAAACAACCCCAATTTTGCACAACCATAGTGTCAATTGGGATCCACCAGCCCCTTAATTTGTGTCGAATGCCACACGAAAAGTAGAGACGTGAAATGACGACGGGAAGGAGGCAAAAATCAAGTTAGGAGAATGAGAAAATAGCGTGAAGAATGAGAAAATAGCGTGAAAAATAGAAAAGAAAAGAAAAAAGGCAGCAATGGGGAATTTTGGCTACAGCAAAAAGAAAAAAAATGGAAGAAAAAGCATCAGTTTTTCTTTCCCTGGAGAGAATTTTGGTACCCAAGTGCTTCCACAAATCCCCACTATATCAACAACCCTTAATTTTCTCCATCAAATTCTACTAACCACCACTACTCGGAGTCCACTAATAGCACAACTCTAGCCAAACCTAAAGCAAAAGTAATACTACTTGCCATCGCAGAGAATCGAACCCAAGACCTCCAGTATGCTAACCTCCCACTTAGCCACTAGACCAGCAGACCCATTCTGTTATATTTTAACACACTCATCCTTATAAGCCTATTGGCTAGAGATAGGGATTATTCATATAAAAATAAAAATTTTACTCAAGACAAGGCTTGAACCCAAGACTTCTCAGACACTCCCAGACTCATAACCACTGAAGCAGATACACACTTGTGTCACAAACATACAGAAATAAATATAAGGCATTTTTGGGGCGTTACAATTTAGATCAAGAAAAACAGAATTCGAATAAGGATCGGAGAAAACGAAAGTTATCGACTAATCGACTCGATTTACCATTTTAATATTCGAGGTAAGTTCGTATGTAATAAGCATTATTATAATGATATTTTTAATGCTTTGATATTGCATAAATTGTATATACGAGATTACAGTTATGTTCGACAACAAATCAGTTATTTGTGGCACTTAATGTGCGATTCAACATAGTTTTGGCTATATATTTGGCACTTAGTGTGTGAGAATAAGATAGCTTATGCTATATATGGCACTTAGTGTATGATTTGAGATAGCTTCGGCTACGTACGTCACTTAGTGTGTGAGATATTGAGTATGGCACTTAGTGTGTGAGATATTGAGTATGGCTCTTAGTGTGCGAAATATTGAGTATTAAGTGGCATTTTGTGTATGTATGAAATCGTTGTGGATTGGTATAGGTATGTACATGTATATTATGAGTTTAAAATCGAAAAAGTTACAAAGTTTATTTATGTAAGCTTATGAATAAACAGGTGAAAGGTTTGTTGGTAAACATTAAGTACATGAAAAAATGCTTAGATTGATGAATGTTGTATTTGTGATTAGTTAAGTTTATATCATACGATCTTACTAAGCTATAAAGTTTACTTTGTTTATTTTTCCATGTCTTATAGTGATTTCAAAGCTAGCTCGAATTTGAGGATCGTCAGAGATTACGTCACACTATCCAACCATCACTTTGGTACTTTTGAACTCTTGGTTTGGTCATATGGCATGTATAGGATTATGGTCATTTTGGTTATGTTTTGAAAAATTAATTTTTCCATTTGAGATGACTTGTGAATGGTTATGTTTTGTTTGTATCTATAGCCATGAGATTTGGCTTAATTTGGCTAGTTTGGTTGTAAATATAAGTGTGCTTATAGTTTATGTTATGAGATTTGTGGAATTGGTGTTATTCTTTTGGATTGGGAACAAAATGATGTAAGTTTGGTATATGTTGACAAGATATGTTAATTCCATTTTATAATGTGATTAATGATACTTGGAAATGGTTGATCAATAGATGGTGTTTATGATTGAGATTTAGGCTAGGAAATGTTTAGATGGAATGATAGGAATTATGGTTGATTTGGTTGTTTTGGATTGCCTATTTTGCTTTTTTTTTTTGTGCCATATATGTAGGTGAAGGTGTGTACCAAATGGGGTGGCAAAATAGCTTGGTAAATAGCCAATTTTTGTCCATACGAGCAAATACACGGGTGTGTGTCTCAGCCGTGTGTGACACACGGTCATGTTATACGGTCGTGTGTCCCCTGGTGTTGAAATTGAATTGAAGTCAGTATGCTCCACAAGGTCTCACACAAGGGCGTGTGACTGGCCGTGTGGTATAAGTTAGTATACCCTTATATTGGCAGACAGCCTAGAACACGGGCGTGTGTGGCCACTTCAAAGGGCACACAAGCTAAACACATGGGCTTGTGGTTGGCCGTGTGATGCAAGTCAGTATACTCTCCAGTTTTCATACGACCTAGTATACGGGTGTGTCTTTGGCCGTGTGAAGCAAGTCAGTATGTATGCCCTATTTCCACACGGCCTGTGACACGAGCGTGTCTAGTAGAAATGTGAGACACACGGGCGTGTGTCTCTTGTTTTGAGAAAAATTTTACTAAGTGTTGAAAATTTCTCGAGTATCCGGTTTAGTCCCTAACCACTTCCAATGCATGTTTAAGGCCTCATAGGCTTGTTTAAGGGACATTGTGATTGTATTGAATGATATGTGCTTATTGTTTGATAATGTATGCTATATGTTGTAAACTGATTGGTAATACCTCGTAACCCTACTCTGGTAATGGATATAGGTTAGGGGTGTTACAGTAAGCACATATCTATATCAATGATCATTAGATGCCACAAGTAACTTAAACATAACAAGTCATATTACTTTCACATAACCTATCACAACGGCATATTCAACCATAAATCATAAGGTTATACTAAGCATATATGATTCAATTCAATCACCTTTTCAATAATAAATTATAAAGGTCTATCATCTACAATTCAATCCATTCAAAAACATTTCAGATTGGTTATCAATTTTGTTTCACCACATTTCCAATTTTCCAATTTCATTTATATCGTTTCGCTTGATGGAACCCTAGTAAAATAGACTCGATCGGATACACAAGTAAACTACACCACACCAAGTTGCTCATTTGAGTTGAATATATATCATGTTACTCGTCTAGGCTAAACCTATATCATGACATCATGTAACAACCCGTTTTTCAATGATGTCGGGAATAGTGGTTTCGAGATCCCATTTTTTTATGATCGAGTAAGTAAATATGATTATTTAATATTTATGAATCAATTTTAGTATTATCTTGAATTTTCGGTCCAGTAATTTTATTAAACTGCTAGTTAATTAAGGTACAAAGACGAAATCATAAAAGTCATGAAAGTTGATCACTATAGAATTCTAATTAGCTAAAGGACCAAGTGAGTAATTAAACCATTTCTTAATAGTGAATAGTGGAAAATGATGTTATCTTCCACTCACTTGAAGTTAAATATGATTATGCTTTGATTAATTAAAGTTTAGTTTAATTACTTAAAGTTTATTAAGTCTAATCAAAGTACAAAAAGAAAAATTAAAAGAAAATAAAGACACTTTCTTATCTTCTCCATCGTCTCAAAACAAGGAAAGAAATAAAATTGGGTTTTAAAATTTTTAATTTGGTCCCTCATTTGGTAAATTTTAAGTCATTTTTCTTGTAAATTTTATGTTTTTGAGATCCAGGGAGCTTGATTTTGCTAGCCCGGGGATTATTTTGAAAATATGTTAAAGTTTACAAAAGTTCCCATTGTTGAATATTAAAGCTTTTGGTACTAAATTGATAGATTTTGAGCTTAGATACGAAAAAAGGACTAATTTGTGAAGTGAAAATTATTATTTTTGAACATAGGGTCTAAAGTGTGAATAATTCAAAATTAGCATGAAATCAATGTAATTATAGGTATAAAGGGTTTTAGAAGGATGGAATTGAGATCAATTTTGAAATCAAAGCTCAAATTTGAAAGTTATGACAATTTTGATTTTATGGACTAAATTGAATAAAATGTAAAATTTAAAAGATTATTTGATAAATGAAATTGAATTGATATATAGTTATAGTATGCTTCTAAACGATGTTTGGAATTTATAATTGTATTAAATTATGATTTAGATTGAGATTTAAACAAATCAGAGGTTATTCATGGAAAAAGAAAAGTTATGAATTAGTCCTTGTCACTTTATCGGTTGTTTCTTTATCAGGTAAGTTCATATGGTATAAATATGTTTAAATATCTATGTATACTATATGGTGAATTTATGTATGCATTGATGAACGTCAAAGTAAATCAATATTTACCACTAGAGGGTGTGATTGAGATTAAATTGAAAGGAAAAAATATATGAGCCTACATGATAGAAATTACCCCAATGAAACTCCGTAAATGTATCACACACATGGTTACAAGTTGGTTCCGATGATTTAGAGATCCAACATTTCCTATGGACTTGAAGACACATGTGGCACGGGTTTAACTTAGATGAGTAACATTATGTCATTTTATAGGTTTAGCCCGGACGGATATTTGATGTGTCGATAAAAGGTTTAGCCCTGATGAGTAACTTAACACAAATGGATATGAGTAGCTCAGACAAGCATCAAATATGATTAGTACCTATGTATTGGAATTCTTTTACAGTGTTTCATTGGGTAATTCACAAGATACGAGATACGAAATTGAATTACAAGTTAAGTGCTTAATGATCAAATGTAGCAAAGTGTAAGACTTAGTGACAAGCTTGTATATACATATGTGATTGAAAGTTGGATTAATTGAATTTCAAAGTTATGAATTGTTATGTTTAGAATTTGAATGTTATATGATTGAATATGAATCAAGCTCATCATGTTGTGATTGTGTTTTGTTATGTTAGGCAATTGAGTTATATACTTTAGTTTAACCTAAGTACTTGTTTTATGAGGTAAGATAACCGTTTATTACATATGAGCTTACTGAGCATTCTGTAATGCTTACCCTGTTGCTTTTCTTTCTCCTGTAGGTTTTGACTTTCAGAACATATCAATCGGATCCTTGAAGATCTCACACTATCTATCTCTTGATTTGGTAGATTTTTTATTTCTTGAAACTGGTTATATGTGGCAACTTAAGGGTGTCAAGTGATTGTAATGTTAAGTATGTTTGAGCCATAAATGATTAAACTCTTATGTAATGGAACTTTGATCATGTTCATAGTTTTGGTGCTATGTTATATGTGTGTATATATATATAGTAACTTGTCATATAGAATGGATGATTAGCATGAAATGGTATAGCTTAGTTGAATGGCTTCATGCATCCTTGTTATGAATTGGTGCCAATTGTGGCATATTGGTTAGATGCCTAGAAAGATGGTATATATAATATGTTTTAGATTGATTTTGAATGGCTGAAGCATGATAGTTAAGTTAGTATCTTGTTAGGTGATTTTGAAGTGTATTGATGCTAATTTAAGGCAAAACGAATTAAATGACTTTGGTTTGGACTAAGTAATGAGATAACATGTATTTTGAAGTGTTTTATGCAAGCATGATATGTGCTTTTAGGTATGTATTGTATGCATCATGGTTTAGGCATGAAAAGGGAACAAAATGTGAGATTTTTTATCTTTTGGAAAAAAGTATCGATACCATAGAGTGAAGTATCAGTACTTTACCAAATGAATAGTATTTTAAAATGACATAATGTCAATTCGGTAGCGATACCCATATAAAGTATCGATACTTAATTCTAAGGATCGATACTTTATAAAGGTATCAATACAGCTTGACTTGTGTCAAAAGTTTTGAAATTGGCAGAACGCCAAAATGGTATCAATACTCAATTTGGTATCGATACATCCTGACAGAGGTATCAATGCCTTTTTCATAGTAGTGATACTTGTAAACCTTAACTTAATTTTTGAAATATTAAAGCTAAAGGTAGTATCGATACTTAATCTGGGTATCAATAACTATTGCACTTACTTTGAAAAGTTTTGGTCTTTATTCATGCTCGCATCAACTTAAGAGCTTTCATAAGCTCGATTGATTCCAATTTTGCTTATATATTGTATTATGCATGCATTTATGATTGTAATCAATGATTGAATGAATTGTTATTGAGAATTAAATGCGTTTTGCTCCAGTAGTAGCATCTCATAACTCTGATATGGCGACCGGGTCGGGTGATGGGTGTTACATATCAAGTTTTACTCATGCAAGCTAAACCTATGTCACATAATACCTGAGAATCCGCAATGAATGTTGGATCTTATTAAATTCTATAATAATCCCCGTACAAGTGCACACGTGACCCTATTGGCATGCCAATCGTATCCTAACCTTTTACTAAGTTCACACGGGCATCATTTACACGTGTAACATTACCAATCCCTGTAAACAATAGTTTTCACATGATTATCCCCTATAATTATCCATATTTCATATCATACCTTGTACATGAACACATGTTTCATTTACATGCCCCATAATCAATCAAAATTATGTATTTGTACCTTGTAAAATTACATAATAGTCAATTGCCACATAAGATTTCAATTCAGTCCATCACTAGCCATATATGCCAGTTTTACTAGTGTTCCAATTATATTCAAACATATATTTATGAAATCAAACACAAAATTTCACGTAAGATAGTAAGTTCCATATGAGCTTACTTGTTCAAAATGTGAAAAGAGTGGATACTTCAATGAGTAATCTGCAATTTTAACTTTTCCCCTATTAACTCCACTTGGATCCAAATCTTGATCTATACAATTGTTTACTAAAACCAATAAATACTAAACATTTTTATACTCTGCCATGATATATATGATCCTATATACTTCTAGTTTTTATTCCTTTCATATTTTTCATTTTATTAAATTTAGTCTCTGAACTCGAGATAAGCATAACTTTTGATTTCTAACTTCAGATTAATCTGATTTCATATATTATCATTAGAGAACTTATACTTTCTATTTCTAATATAGTTTCATAACAAGATTTACATTTATTCAATTTGGTCCCAAATGTAACAAAGTTAGCAAACAAACTAAATTAATTTTACAATCTAGTCCTTTTCATAGTCTAAGCTTAAAATCTATCAATTTTAAGTTTAATTCTTCAAGAAATCAACAATGACAACTTTCTAAAATTTTAACAGTTTCAAATCTATAAAAATTACATGAAAAAGTACTTAATTACCTTGAATAATAGTTGGTCGACTATTGAGTTGGATGAAAGGGTTTTCTTTCTTTTGGAAGGTGGAACAATATGGAAGATGACAATCTTCCACTTTAGTTGTAATTTATATATAGATTAGCCTTAATTTTGTTTAATTAACCTTGTTTATTTAACTAATTAAGATATAATTAAACAAAACTTAATCATAATCAAGCCTAAGTGGATTATGCCATCATCAAGTAATCTTATTGAAAAATAGTTTAATTATCATTTTAGACCTTTGTTTAATTGCTATATAGGTCTCCAAGCCTTTCGTTAATTAAAACTCTATAGTGATTTGAATTTTACAATTTAATCCCTGAGTCTTAATTAACTATTAATTTGACAAAATACTCGACCAATCATGAATATATTTTTATACCAACTCTATAAATATTCATATGTAATATTTATGAGCTCAGTTTATGGAAATAGAGTTCCAAAATCGTATTTTCGGGTACCACTAAAAATTGAGTCATTACAAATACGCGGAGGTGTTTTAACAATACTAAAATCCAATTACGATATAGTTTTTTCTAAACATACTCCTACATGATTAAGTTTAAAAAAATTTATACAATAATAATAATATTTTAGTTTTATGACATTTTATTTTTAAAATATAATTAAATGTTATTTTACTAGTCTCATTTAATTAATCTAAAAATTTTATTGAGGAAAACAATTTCTCATACATTTTTACTTACTAAATAATTAACTAAATTAAATATTATTTATTATGAATTAATTTTACATAATTTTAACTAAATTACATAATATTTATTATTAATTATTTATATTCGCCAATGACCAATGAATGATGTCAAAGAGTAATTAGAATATTAGATAAAATTGCATAATATATTTATTTTATTGCTAATTTTATTAGTAACTATATTGTTGAATACTTTTTGAACTAACATATTACATATAATGATATAATTTTAAGTCTTGTTACTTGTTTAGGAAATTTTTCTCAAGTAATATTGATAATTTTATCTATACTATTAATAAAACCTCTAATTGAGTTGGTGTCACGGGTTAACCGAGTATCAACTCAGTTATAAAATGGCTAATATACCCTTTTATTAAATGACTATTGTTATTATTTTGATAGCCTTTTATCTGTTCATACTTTTATTTTTGTATAGTTTTAAAATAAAAAACTAAAATTAACATATCTAAAAATTGAACCCATATATAATTTATAAACAAATCTTTTACCACTACACCAATTATAATTCTTAAGTAAATTTAAAAAATTTAACATAAAATATTTTCTCACCATATTTGTGTATTTATACTATTATTTAAACTATTGACTGAGTTGATGTCACGAATTAACCATATATAAGCTTAGTTAGGGAAATTATGGAAATGACATTTCATAATCAAAATAAATTATATTATTCGAAAGTATTTTATTCTGTTCATTTAAAAAAACATACACATGGTGTGATTTGAATTCACACCAATTGAATCAATAAAATCTTAAATTTACCACTTAAATAAAGCTTCATTTTAATATGTTTTATACATTTTTATTTAATATGCACAATTTGTTATTTCCATTAGTTGTATATCTATACCATTAATAAAATCTCTAATTGAGTTGGTGTCAAAAATTAACCGGGTACCAGCCCAATTAAGAAATGGCTAATATACCATCTTATTTGTGAAGTAAGATATGAGTAAAAATTTGCACATAATGAGATTTGAACAAAGATCACTATGCATATAAAATTTTTTCTTTTACCATTTTTAAGCGACACGTTTCATTATTTATTGTATATTACTTTAAACACATATTTATATTTTAAATTCGTGATTTTCACATGCATACACGATAGAATTTCTAATAATAAATAATATTCTTTTCTAAGAAATCTAAACTTATGTGCTCGTATAAGTGCAACTTATCTTACCAAACCATAATTCAAAACCGGATTAGTTGAATGGAATACTGATCGGGGTACTAGTCCCGCTGACTGATAAGGAACAATTAAACATCGTTCTATTTTTTATTTTATTTTATGAATTTTTAATAATTAATGAGCCGATACAGGTCTGCAAACCTTGTACCAATCATGACATTGGAAAAGCCAAGCACGTCCAAGAGAATCCATTGTAATTGCAATTCCATTTCCAATTTCAGACTATAACGTAAATTATTGGTTGAGCCTTTTGGAGTTACTCGTATCATATCAGAAACCAGAAAAACACGATTTTCATTAGTAAAATAAAGGGGAGAAACTTGATCTATTGATACAATGGATTCTAAACTTCTAATACAAAGCTCATTTCTCCATGTCTTTGGAGAAACCTGATCTGATCTGATCAAAATAAAATACAAAGTGGACTATAAACAAAAATAATCCATATTCAGAAGTACCTAATATTAGTACCTACATACACAATTATTATCATTTTTTCTGCTTCATTCTCTCCAAAACAAAAATGATAGAAAACAAAGATGAAAATATAAAGCTTTAGCAGCAACAGCTAAACATGATATGGAATCTACTGCGAGTCATGGCGCAGCAATCCCCTTCTTCACCAGCATATCGTAGACTCTATCGATCTTGCTTGGTTCAATCTTGAACAAGCGATGAGCATCTGCTTTCTTACTAACATTTCCATTGAAGATCTCTTCTGAAATGATCTGTAGCATCCTTAGATAAAGTGGTGGAGGTAACCGAATCTCACTGCACAGCCGCTTCTCCTGCCACCAAACCATCAACAGTTTGGTTAATAGCTCCAATGAAAACTACAGTAAGGTATAAGAGTGCTTGCAGATTGCAAGCAAATTCCTGCCTCAAGGCTAGACCTGTCAATCGGATATATCGGGTTGATTTTAACTTGGGTAAATATGGGTTGGGGCAAATCAGGTTTTAAAAAATTTCACGTCATTTTCGGTTTGGGTTGTTTCGAGTTCAGGTCATTGGGGTTTGCTAATCAAGTTTTTCAGGCTGAATAGTTTTGGGTTTGTCATTCAAGTTTGACACATGAGTTCAGGTCATTCGGGTTTGGGACATTTTTGGATTGGATCATTCTGGATTTGGGTTGTTCTGAGTTTCGATAGTTGTCCTTTTATGAAACACAATAATTTATGAATGCAATTGTTTGAAACACAGCTTCAGATCCAGATGAAAATATAGAAATAAGGGATACAACATTCTTACAGTTTCAGAGAGTAACTGGGTTTCGGCGAAACCCATTATGTCCAAATCTTTAGCATAGCTTGAAGAAGCCTGTGCTGTTGGTCTTGAATTTGAGTCCTTGCCGACAGACTCAGAAGCCATGAATGAATTTGGGGCAGCCTGGCCACCTGGACCACCCTGGACTCCATCTTTTGCTCGGTGAGAACTCTCTTCAGCTTCCCTTTTCCTTTTTTGTTCAAGATATCGATCTGCTTCAGCTGATGTTCGACAACCAGCTGCTCGGGCTTCCTGCATATAGTTATTTCCCGTGACAACAATCGAAGACCATATTATGAAGATTACATATTTAAATGAGGTAGAACAAGTGGCCAAGCAGAATAGTGGGTTATAAATCAGCAATAGCATGAATAATACCTTGAGTTCTTCGATCCTTCTTAAAGTCCGGTGCTCGGCAATAACCGTCTGAAGCAGTTCGTCATGTTCTTCCTTTGAATGAAAACGCATGAAGACATCATAACGTCGGCAAAGTGCTCTCTCCTCGGGAGATAAGTCTTTCTCTATAGGATTAGGATATAACAAATTTCTTTCTAGTATGAAATCCTTTCTACGCTTCCTCTCATCCAACCTGACAGTAGATTTATTTTGAGTATGAGGTAGAGAAAAGCATTGCATAAAGGCAAATCAATTGAAACGGAACAGAATTTCCTAGACCTGAAAAGTAACGAGTCATAAGTCTTTCCCTGACCCCAAGACCTTTTCTATCCTATGAAATTTTATTCTGATATACTAATATGGACTTTACTTTTTTGCATCTTACACATTCACAAGGGTGGAATCAATTATCTCCAGCACAAATCAGATTACCAACTGCCTACCTCTTTGAATAGATACGTAACACTCGCAGCTTAAGCTCACGCTCTTCCTCAGTATCAGTGTCTTTAAATTCCATTTCAGCTAGTAACTGCTCGGCATCATTGTCGTACTCTGGATCGAACTCCTGCCTTTTGGCATTATAACCACTCAACTCAACTAAAGACGGACCTTCATTTCCCGAAGAATTTGGCTTCTTTCCCCCAAAATTTCTGTCAATTTGATGATCTAAAAGACAATAATAACAATGAACTAAATATTGGCATTTCAATATATTATGATTATGGCTCCATCCACACATAAACTTCCCTGGCAGATAATGAATGTCGATTTGAAGCAAGTGTCATAGGAATGTACATGTATGAAACTACATATGGCTTAGTGGCATCTGGGCTATATATTACTTACCTGTCAATTTCGACCCAAAGCTGAAAACTCGACTAGACTAATCTGAATCCAAAGCCAACCCAACCCAATTTGAATATAAAAAGTCTAACAACTGGAACCCGCTGAACTGGGATCCGAAAATGACCCAAACTAGAAATGACCTGACCCAAGTGTCAACTTGAAATGACTTGACTAGCAAACCTGAAAGAATCAAACCCAAAAAATCCAAATCCAATTGACCCAAAACAAACACAACTTGGACTTGACACGGAAACTAAAGCCACTCTGAACCCCCAGTTGAGATGTTTAATATTACTGGAATAATGATAGTAAAAGAGAACAAAGAAAAAGTAAAAAGATAACAGACCTTCCATTTTGACATTGCCATCTTTAACCTGGTTCATGTTCGATACTTTCACAACAGTTGCCGATGCTGTGCTGTTACTGCTAGAACGCGCCCCAGACTCTACATCTAAAGTTTTCAGAAACAAGGCAGAGAGCACGAGGATCACAGTGATTAGATTATCAGTGCCCACACTAAATAAATAAAGTATCTCCCAGCAGGGAAAAGAAAAGATATATCAATGCTCACCCGCATTTAAGCCAGACATTATTCGGCCACAATTACTGCCTTCAACTCTGGGTAAATCAATAAAATTCACATAAGAAATGGAACAGATGAACAAAGAGGATACATACAGAGAGGAGAATGGTGGTTATACTTGACTCTTGAAGGTGAAAAAGGGGATTCTTCTTTCACTGAAAGCTCCCCAAGCATAGTTCCTACAAAGCTCACGATAAGTTAATAATGATAAGAAATTTATTAACAACAGGCATCAATAATAATTAAGTTCACCGTTGTTATGTTCTCTAGAGAGAATTTTTCTACCATGTAAATGCAAGATAGTTTCAAGCGAAAAGGGAAAGAAAATGAATCCAAGGCTTACGACTCATAGCACTTACAAATTTCCCTTCACCAATATCACCAAATAAAAAGGGGGGGGGGGGGGTTGAAGACATATTTAAGATTATAAAAAGGAGAAAAACTGAAAACCGACAATAACCTTTCTTGTCCTCAGTATGCCCTTTAGCCATTGCAAGAAGCTCTTTTCTATTTTTTCCAACAACGTGAGACATATCCTTTGAAAAAATCAAGTTGTCAGATCTTTATTATATGCACAGAAAGGCACAACTAATAAGGGATTTGATAGTTCTTATACCGGAAGAGGGAAGAACGGGGACTTCATATAAACATTAGTATAGTGGTCAATGCACTTCTCCTTACTCTTTGTGCCCACATGCTCAGCTACTTCTGCCCAGTTTCCGAGGCCATACATTTCAATTCCCTACAATTAGAAAAAGATAAAATAAAACAAGATTGATTCTCTGATTATTTCACATTTATATGCTGTATGGAACAAATCAAGAAGGACCAAACATAACTTTCTTCACTGCTTTAACTTTGAGTATGAACATAGAAATACCTCTAGAAGCAAAATTTCATCATCTGCATTCCAGTCAGGACAGATAAGGGGAAAAGATAAGTTGTCCTGTTAATCAAAACTCTGTTGTCAGCACTGAATCATAACAAAAACAAAGGTACATAAACAGATATGAGATACAGAAACATGAGCAAAAATGAAGTTCATCAGAAGCTATACATTAACATAAACAACAAAAATGACAATTTAGTATGACATCAGGACAGGAAAAATTGTTTCCTCAAGGCTTTTACTAACCATGACCCTGTAAAGATGGCTGCTTTTATGAGGTGTAACCTCAGCTCCAACAGAAAAGCACTCTATACATAGGTCGAAATCAGGACAAATAGAACATTTGATACGGATTTTTCCTGTGATGTCCTTGTTGCAATAATTGCAGTGGTATAAAGCTCCTTTCCCTTCACTTGTTCCTTGACCTAGCTCCGAAAAGGATATAAGATCAGGAATAGATGGAAAAGGGTCAAAATAGCTCGCAAATGAACAAAGAGAATTGCCTTGTTCTGAAGAACCAAAAGTATTTAGAATACTTAGGGAGGATCAATCATTTTAAAATAATCACAAAATCACCAGCACCATACCATGGGCTCTAGAATCTTGATAACAGCTAATCATAATACTATGTATCTAACAACTTATTAGAACTTTTCCAAATGCAATATATGCATAGCCAATCTGCTTTAGATAGAATTATGGGTCAACTTTTAGCAACTATATCAAGGTCTACAGTAAAGATAGAATATAGCAAAACAGAATATCAACTTTTTTAAGTTTTAGGCAGCAAAGTCTCTACATTCAGAGGGTCTTTACCCTCTAGGTTCTAGAAAAGGTGATTTGCAAGGTTCCAAATATTTAACAATTCCTTTTTCTCATAAAAATAAAATGGCCACTGTTATCTCTTGAAACTGTTGCATTTGTAGCCAAAGACTTGTATCATAATACTAGAAAATGGCCCTTGACACACTCTCCATATGGCTCTGCTATAAATTTCCATTACTAGATGAAAACATTGATATTTTGGTTATCTTATTTTTATCAATTAATTGCATCATAGAAAAGAACTTTTCACTGCAAAATTCATTCTGAGAGGGTTGCATTTTGAAAATCGTAGAAAAGCACCTGAAGAAGAAGATTCTAAATTTTCTCCAGCAGAGGCATTCTTTTTTCTCCTTGATCTGCATAACAAGAAAGGGGTATTTAAATGAAGCAACCCAAAAAAGAGAATCATGAAAACCCCATTAACTGATTATATCACAATATAAAGGGAAAAAAAAAGAAGCTGTTAACCAGTTAATAGTTAATTATTACACAAACAAACGGAAGAAGATGTAAACAATCAAAAGGAAAACAAGACAACAATGATTCATCCTTTGCTATCATAATTCATTACAACAAGTGATGTTAGATTCTGAGTATGTAAAATTCACCATAAGAAAGAAACCTCAAAGTTAATGAACTAATAATCCAGTATGATTAAATGGCAGAGTAGATAATCAAATCTATTAAAATAGATAATACCCCTAATCATAGCCCCTGTTTATTTAATCACTTTATATTTCCCAAAATCATCACAATGAATTTGTTATACCGAGTTATGAGCATGCTAGAGCCCAAAAAAGGCTCAAACTCACAAGAGCTCAAGCATCCAACATCACCAACTGTTGACAAAGGCAGCAAACCACCTGGCACAACAAGTAGCTGACAGAGATCAACTACCTTGTCAGAAAATGACTCCAAGCAACCAACAGTTATATGGCTGACAAACTGATCACTAGGCACACCAGGACGCCAACACGGCCAGTTGGACAGCCAATAAGCATGCTTCATGCAGCCCTTCGAACAGTTCAAAGACTAAGCGTAAATACCTAAAGTACGACTAGACTTCTCTCTCTACACTCTCATGTCATTATCGTGCTTAAGCTCATACTTCCGTTTCCATCTGATAACACCCTTTAGTAACTTGAGAATTGAGCATTATGGAGCATAAGCTTCGGCGCTCTATCTCACGTTAGGAACCCATATTCTCTAAGCCCCGCTTACCTTCCTCGAAGAGTACCGTCAAGGTCAGTCAATCACCAAAAGAGCATCAACAGTATTATTGCACATAAGTGAACATTTTACAAACAGGTCCTAGTGTTCTTTCTACTAACTAAAAAAAAGGAGAAACTGAAAATGCAAAAGTTCGAACTCGAACCAACAGTTCTAATTTCTGAAAATAATCTTAGCCCTTCACCATGCATGCAGATTTCTGAATGACAAGTTCTTTCTTAAAAAAAAAAAAAACATACAAGTTAACATAATAATTCTTCAAAATGAGGAAATTAAAGAAAGAAATGATGACTAACCTCTGGGTAGGATCCTCATCAGCAGAATGAAAATTCCCGCGAGAACGACCCATTGAAAATTTGAAGTACTGAACCCTAGTTTCTCAATGAAGTAAGGAACTTTGACAAAGACCTTTCGGTAAGGAAAAGCAGCTTACAGAAAAAAAAGTTAATGAATTTGATGGGTTTAGCTGAAATTCGTAAAATTCCCAGAAATTTTGAATCTTTATGAGGATTGGGAATTGAACGAATTCAGTTGTTTGTTTATACTAATAATTATAATAATTATTTTACTGTATCTGCAATTAAGCATATTGTTTGGCAGTTCGATTTATATACTGCCAATTCCAAACAGCTTTTTTCGTGTTTTTCTTTCTTAAATTCATTTCTGAAACAAAACCCTTTTATTTATTTTTTCTTTAAAAATATTAATTACCATTTGAGCCTTGAATTTTACAAATATTTTTATTGTTTTGGTACTTAAAATTTTATTTATCTTGTTACTTAAATATCTCATTTTATCTTAAAATTATCAACATCTAATAAAAATATATTATGTTTCAGATTTTTAAATAAACTGGAAAAACTTTAAATATTAAAATAAAAATATATATAATTCAAAAGTAAATAGCGAATTAATCCTTAATAGTAAAAGAGACTTGCTCCGGTTGGCTCTAGGTTTTAATTAATTAATTAATTATTATTTCCTTTTTAATTACATATTGAATGGCAATTGACATTTTATTTTCATTTTTCCTATTATCTTCTATCTAAAGATGATCTGCTCCTATCAAGTGTACGAGAGTACAAATTAAAATTGCGTCCAAAAGATGGGAAAAATGTCATGAGACTAATACTAAAGAGAGGATTAATGTCTTTTCTATTTAATAATAGTAATAATCGAAATAAGATTAGATGTTAACTTGCTATAGTATAGTTCTGGTAAACTTATAGTTTTACTCAAGGGTTTATTTTTTGGTGAGAAATTTTTGAAGTGTTGTTTGTTATATAATTAATCGGTTTTTTAATAATTGAAAGTATTGTATTTTAATGAAAATTTTGTTTGTTACATTCTCCCAAAAGTAGGGGTGAAGCCAAAAAAAATTTTTAGAGGGACCGGATAAAATTTTAATTTTTTATAGTTTATATCTTTATAATTTGTAAAAAATTAAATCGAATTTTTATAATTTTAGGGAGGCCAAAGTGAAATTTTACCTTTACTAATTTAAAATTTTTAAAAAAATCTAAGAGCCTAAAATGTAATTTTATATTTTAGGGGGTCAGGGCCCATGCCTGCCTCCTGGTTACGCCCCTGCCCAAAAGTTAATGTATCATAAATAGTTGCCCGAAATTAAGTTTAAAATATTTTAGTTGGTCAACCTACAAAATTCAAGAGAAAGAAATTAACATCTTGCATGTAATTTAAGTGGTCAACCTACAAAAATTAAAGAGAGAAAAATCAACATCTTGCATATAATTTAAGTGGTGTTGTAGTTGCAAGTGTTTTATATAAACATCATGTTAATGGTTCAAGTTCTTTCACATATAGGTGAGCTCCACAATTATACATGCATATTAATACTTTTCACTTGAATCTTGCAGTTCCATCAATCCAAATTCTACGAGCTCTATGAACCAAGTCCCATCAAATAGTTGTAGGATATGACCTCATGGCAGTAAGAGATTACGCAATAAATTTACATCAACATTCGACAAAAGAGTCCTATATATAGCGTATTTAGACCTATTTAGGGGTCTCTAAAATGTAAAATTATTGTTTAAGCTCTTAAAAATTTTAAATATTTTAAATTAGTAAAGGTAAAATTATACTTAGTCCCTAAAATTATAAAAATCTAATTTAATCTTTTAAAAATTATAAAGATATAAGGTATAAAAATTAAAATTTCATATGGCTCCCATAAAAATTGTTTTGGCTTCACCTCTGATATCAACCAATGTTCAACATAAAAATTTTAAAGAGTAAATTGCACATAACATCATTAAATTATTAATAAGTTTATATTTTAATTATTTAATTTTAAAAGGTTACAAAATATTAATAATTTATTTAAAATTTTCATTTAAGTCATTGAACTATTCAAAAGTTTTTATTTAAGTCCCTTAGCTATTAATTTTTTTTAAAAAAAAAAAGAAAAACAACATGGCCAACAAGCTTTGAGCGACGATTCGACGATCAATATGGTGGATCAATGTCCATCAATAAGTAGAAGAATATACCTTAAATTCAAATTAATCTAATCGTTAGCGTTGGAGATTGGAAAAGAAAATTATTTGGATTTTGGCTCGCAGATTCATGACATTTAAAGATGTTCAATGAAAAAAATTAAAATAGAAGAGAAGGGGAATGAGAGCTTTTGATTAGGGCAAAGAATGTGAATAGAGAAGCCATAGAATATCAATTTTAACAGTTGGGTGACTTAAATGAAAACATTCAAATAGTTTAGAGACAATTTTGTAACTTTTTGAAACCAAGCAACCAAAACATAAACTTACTAATAGTTTAGTTGCCTTAGGTGTAGTTTACCCTATTTTTAAAGATTAAAAGAAATTAGCCATTTCAGGTAAATAGAATAATCAAAAGTGTCTATGAAGTTTCTGTACTCTTTGAAAATTTAGAATTTAGTTCTTATACTTTCATTTTCAAGAATTTAATACTGTTATTTTTTAAATTTCAAAATTCAGGTATAAATGTTAACACTGTTAATTTTTTTGTTAAATTCAAATTCATTACAACGTCATTTATTTAATTACATGGCTATCGAGTGAGTATTTTTTATTTCGAAATGTCACACCAACAAATTTAACAGTGTTAGTAGTTGGATTAAATTTTAAAATATGAAAAGTAAAGTGACTAAATTCCTAAAAATAAAAGTACATGGATTAAATTCTAAATTTTTGTAAAGTACATGGACTTATATGACAAATTTTAATTTATTTTCTTTTCTTATTAACAACACGACCACCAACATGTAACGGAAGAAGATGAGTGAACTATGAAGACCCATTTAAAGCTAAAAAAACCTAATGTGATTAATGAATGAAGATTTTGATGATTTTTTCCTAGATTACAATAATCAAACTCTCTTTAGTGATAGAATCCAAATTGACCCTATAAATAAGTGGCAAAGGGTCTAGTCCTAGTTGCGGGGGTTAACAACTAAATCAAGCATTTCTTCTTCTTTTTCAATCTTTTTACAAATGGAAAAGAAATTGAATGGTGTGTTTTGGTGTGTTGGGGTATTAGGGTTAGTGACAGTGGTTTTAACAGTGCATGCAATCACATGCGAAGAAGCCGTACAAACACTGATGCCATGCGGGGCATACTTGACGACCCCTGCACCCTCACCCACCCTCGCTTGTTGTCAAGCCGTGGCTAGCGTTAATGCATCGGTCAGCACCACTCAGTCACGTAGGGATCTGTGCGAATGTTTCAAAAAGAAGGCCCTAGTTTATGGGGTTGATCCTTAGAAAGCCAAGCAACTTCCTGGTTTGTGTGCTGCTCAAGTTCCTTTTCAGTGTGATCCATCAGTCGATTGTCAGCAGTACGTCGTATTTTTTATTATTTATATACTAGGGTTTATACTTTATCATATGCTATAATTGATAAAAGTATCATAGACGTTCTTGTATTAGGAGTTAAATTGCATTCTGCTCTTGCTACTAAAAGAATGGGCAAGTACCTTAGATCAAAGAACTAATTGGTCTTTCTATTAAAAACTCCATCAATTTCTACTATTAAGTGATGATGTGTCACTATACTTGGTTGCTTGAATTAGTCTCCTCATGTAAGCATGAAGTACATGTGGCACATTATGTGTCGCTATTTGAAGGGGTGAAGCCAGAACAAATTTTTAGGGGGCCGAACGAAATTTTAATTTTTTATAATCTATATCTTTATAATTTTTAAAGGATTAAATTAAATTTTTATAATTTTAAGGGGTCAAAGTACAATTTTACCTTTACTAATTTAAAATTTTAAAAAAATTCAATGGCTTAAATAGAAATTTTTCATTTTTGGGGGGGTCAGGGCCCCTGCCAACCACCCTGTATTAGCCTTTGGCTATTTGGTTGCTTTGTCAGAATGACTGGTTTGCTCTTTTAATTAACATATAAATACTAATTTATCCTTTCTTAGTAGAGATAGTAAAATACAATCTGACTTCTAATACAGAAGTCTCCATATTATTCTTTTATCAATATTACACATGATTAGTCAACCAGATAATAACTTACTTAGAAAATAAAGTTATATGAATTTACTTTTAAAAACTAATTATCATTTAATTCACTAAAATCAATAAAATTACATTTTATTTTCATCGTTCCATTTTTTCAATGCTTGTTTGAACTGAATTATATAAGCAGGCTAACTTTCTCTCCTTTTAAACATGCAGCGTCCTATAGGCATAGGCAATGGAGTTACAAGGCATTCCACCCCCCAAGAATAAACAGAAGAGCAAGCATCAATAACTTCAGAAAGGAATTCATTAACTTTGTGTTGCGGAGGACTTTCGTTTCTTGTTTATCTGATATGAGATATTTATGAACAATAAAAAGAATTATCCTTTTTTGAAAAATGTTATGATATTTTAGCGCTAAAAATATAGACTTCAAAATTTTATAATATGCATAAATTGTCTCAATAATATAAGATATTTTCATTTTTAGGTTACATCGCATCCGCATTATCTGTCCATAAATTGATATTGTCATTTCACGTGTCTCTAAAAATTTGTTATTCAAAGGTACGCCTCCTTGACCTTTAGCTTAGGAGCTCCTCATTTGCGAGTCAACAATACAGCACCTATAACACGGGCAGGTTTATGGTCAAAAATAGAATTTTATTCATGATTATGATATGTCATTAAAAACAAATCAAGATTAAAAATAAAGTTATCTTGATTATTTTAAATTTTTTAATGATATATTATCATACAATTTATTAATAATTTATAAAATTATATATTATTAATACATAAAATTTAAACTTATAAAGCATTTTCTTGTATTGCATATATAATTAGGTTAAAATATAATAATATTATAGTTTATCAACAATTGTTTAGTGAAGTGGTAATGTATATTACATTTTAAAGATTTTAAAATAGACAACCATGAACTCCAATAATCACTTATTAATATCAAAAAATAATACTATATAATTTGTATACCCTGATCAAATGTATAAATCCAGAGGCTATGTAATATAATTCTTTCGAGGCCGTACATATAAATTTATTGAGTTTTATTTAGGCTAAAATTTGACACTTAAATTTTATTTTAATTTAATATAATTTATATATATATTATTTTATAATATTATTAGTGTATTCAAATTATTAACACCATTAGTTATTTTTATTAAAGTCCTGGCATGAGATTTTTCTACTAAGTAATTGGTTGACGTGTGTTAGACCATAACAAAATCAGCTGAAGCCCAAATGCATAAAGAGTAGTTCAACCCAAAATGAACTCAAGCCTAAAAAACAAAAGAGCAAAACTAGTTCAAAAACTTTGACAAACATATTGTAATGGTCATAATGCAGCGGTCAGATTCTAACAACCATATTGTAACAGTTAGATTTTTGCATTACGAATATTCCCCCACTAATGCAAAAGAATTGAAAATTTTTGTAAATATGGAAAAAGATAAAATGTGAGAAGAGCAAGAACGAAATTACTCGCTTAGACACTAGCATCTTGTGGATTTGAACTAGTACATAGTGAAATGAGTGATTCTTCTCTTTAACAAGTGAACAAATCTTGAACTTGTTAAAATAGGGGTTAACTCATGAAAAACAATTAATCTCAAGTCCAATTGATGTTTCGTGATAAAGTGTAACACCCTTAACCTGTATCCATCGCCGGAATAGAGTTACGGAGCATTACTGGACTTATATCACAATCGAACATACATTTCTCATACAATTATTAATTTCAAATACAAGTCATTCACAATCATTCATCAAGTCCCTAATACAAGCCTACGAGGCCCAAGACATGCTTTAGAAGTGGTTCGGGACTAAACTGATATCTCAAGAAATTTTTGGAACACTTAGAAAATTTTACAAAATACAGGGGACACACACTCGTATGGCCCGGCTGTGTTGCTCACACAACCAAAGACACGCCCGTGTCACAGGCCGTGTGGACATTCGAAATGGGATCACATGGTTGTGTCCCAGCCCGTGTCCAACCCCGTGTAACTCTTTGACTTGGATCACACGGCCAACCACACACCCGTGTGCCTTTCGAAATGGCCTCACACGTCTGTCTGCTAGGCCGTGTGCTAGGCCGTGCCAAACCTATAGGGTATACTGACTTATGCCACATGACCAAGTCACACACTTGTGTGCTGGTCCGTGTGGAGCATACTGACTTAATTTCTAATTAAACACTAGGGGACACACGGCCATATCACCTGACCATGTGTCACACACGGCTGAGACACACATCCGTGTCTTTGCCCGTATGGACAAAAATAAACTATTTACCAAGCCATCTTTCTCACCCAAAATGCATTCACCGACACCAAACCAAAAGGCATATAATATGGCATAAATAGGCATTCACACCAATCTCAACCAAGCCTAATTCATGCTATTTCAATACCAAGAACAATATAAATTATCACATCATATTTTGCAAATTTAAATCATACCAAATTCACATTTACAAATCACTTAACTAGTTGATTTCATATATGCACTTTCTTACCTCAAATCACATGCATACCAAATCTCCAAATTTCAACCATATGGTACTTAAATTACTAATTCATAATAAAACATCATATAGCTAATACCAACCACATAACAAAAGTCATTTGCACCTATATATATATATACATCATCAAGCATACCAAAACAAACCACCTTATATGGCTATACACATAACAAACATTTATCATTTACAAGCCAACTCAAATGGCTAAGTCCATTACCAAACTATATACCAAAATGACCATAAATCCTATACATGCCATTTAACCAAATACATAAGTTCAAAAGTACCAAAGTGATAGCTTGATAGTGTGATGAGATCTCCGACTATTCCCAAATCTGAGCAAGCTTCGATAACACCATAAAACATGAAAAAGTAAACAAAGTAAGCTATAAAGCTTAGTAAGCTCGTATAGTAATAAAATCAACTTACCATATATACACAATTTAAGCAATTTAAACAAATCATAATATAACTCATATTGATCCACAAACCTATCACATATTCATTCACAATGTTAGGTATGAAATTCACAAGTTTCTTCGATTCAATGCTTATACGGTTCATGGACATACCTGTATCATCTCGTTTCAATCTCATACTCATCCATATATTTGATATACCCGTTGAACCATTTGGAATAATATCAGATACTCGGGAATCTCGCACCCTAAGTGCCAATACATAGCTGAAGCTATCTCAATCTCATATCTCATATAATGCTCACTCTCGAGCTATCAACGGGTCTGCTCACACGAGCTGATGATCATGACGTAGCTACATGGTGCTGCTCACACAAGCTAACGAGAATCCGCAACACATGTCAGATACTCAGCCACTGGTAGGACGTACGGACCAGCACCCAAATATATAACTCCTAATGACATGTCATTCGTGTTCTAATTTATTCCTAAGGTTCAACCGGGATTTCACATTGCCGAATCTTTGTCGAATGTATCTGTAAGATCGTATTCACAATTAATTCAATAATAAAGCATTTAAAATATAATTATAATAATGCTTATTAATATACAAACTTACCTCAATTACAAAAATGACGAAACGAATCAACTAATCTAATACTTTGTTTTTCCCTCGATCTAGATCAGAACTTTGTTTTTCTTGATCTATGTAATATCAAATTTAACTTATTCAATTAACATTCTATTAAATTTAACCCAAAATGCATATTATGGCAACTTTACTCTTTTGCCCCTAATATTTCAGCTTTTTTACAATTTAGTCCTTAGCTCATAAAATACAAATTCATACGATTAAGTCCTTACCCATGCTAGTCGAATTTCCCTTATTACTATAGCAGCCCATATTTTTCATTTATTTCACATTTTTACCACAAAATTTCCACATTTCTCAATTTAATCCCTAATTGACAATTTTACCAAAAATCACTTTACAAATGTTGTTTATCTAACAACAACCATACATTTTCTATCATTAAACATCAAAATACACACATATTCATCAATGGAAAAACTTTAAACCTTTAACAATTTTGAAAATTAGTCCCTAGGCTAGCTAGATTAAGTTACAACGACTCCGAAAACATAGATACAATTAAAAACTGAGTCAAAAATTACTTACATGCACTACCCCAAGCTAGCCAAATGTTCAAAATCTAAATGGTGGTATTTTCTCCTTAGAAAATTGGAAAGAGGAAGAAGATGGACACAAATTGAATTTTTTGTTTTACTTATTTTAGTTTTTTTTACTAATTTACTAATATGACCTTAAGTAATCACACTAATGGTGCCCATAAATGTCCATTACCATTATTATTGGTTTAATTACCATTTAAGGCCATACATATTAAAAATCCATAGCAATTTGATACCTTTTTCTTACAGACCTCAAATTTTGCATTGTATGCAATTTAGTTCTTTTTATCAAATTAAGCATTCAAACAATAAAATTTCTTAACGAAATTTTTAAACAATCATACTATCATGCTATAGACATTAAAATGATAAAATAAATATTTTGACCTTGGATGTATAGTCTCAAAACCACTGTTCTGATTTGATTAAAAATGGGTTGTTACATAGATCAACAAGTTTTAGCCAATACACATCAAGATGCTAGTAAGTGCTCTAGAAAAACTGCCCAATGTCCTTCATAGAAGGTGGCTAGTTATTTGTAGCGTGTAAAATGATTTGCGATTTTTGAAAGTATGCACGTCGGTTTAAGTAATAAAGTGATGTGTGAGTATTGTTCCCACGAGGACCAGATTGAGGCACAAAATTGGTCAACTTATTGTAATATGGTTAATGTTATAACAGGACTGACGAATAAGATGCTATGGTAAACTAAGGTATGTATGCAGTGATAATTCAAAGGAATGATGATGTTATGTAGTGATAATTCAAAGGAATGATGATGTATGCGATAGATGGAATTGATGAATAATTGGAAATGCTATAGAAAAAGTGAGAGCAGAAATGTAATGACAATAATGAGAGTGATTATCCGAATAGAATGTAAATAAAGAAATAAACAATTAAATATATTGTGGTAAAATTACAACTACAAAGTATAAGGATAGAGTGATGTTGATTCGAAAGGTCGGGATTACCCAGAATTAATCCTTACTGTCAATAATGCCTTGGCAAAATCGTATCTACGTTATTGCACAGAAGAGTTCTAAAATGGCCTGCCTCTCGCGAAAGCAAAACCTCAGTTACTTTGCTTGTGTCTATAGGCTTTTTAGATATCTTGCTTAGGTTCCTTCCATATAATCGTGACTCCATGTCTAGAGTCGACTACAAGTGTCTATCGAATACTTGCTCATTTCATTTAATTTTAATCCAACCAATCCAGCCTTTTCAGAATTAGAATCAGTTTATAAGTATGCGAATAGTCTTCCATGTCTAGAGATTGTTTGCATTTTAATTAAGAAATAAGAAAAATCAAATGAAACAATAAAGTAAATTAGAGATATTGCATCCATAAAAACAATTTAAGGTTTAATCGAAAGTAATCCCAACCTTATGAGATTTAGCTGATGGGCTGGAAAATAAAATTCCAAACCAAAATATTATACGATATTGTGTTCAACTACTTCAATTCAATCATTTGAAGGAACACTAATGGAAATAACAAAAGAACTTCGGGAAACAGCTTTCGCTTGCCCTCGACACTTCAGTAGCACAACATCTTTTGATGGCTAAGAAAGACTGCCTTCGGCTTCATTTCCTTTGCACAACTGAATCATTATTCACACCTAAGGATCTCTCTCACTTTCTTTCGCCATTAAGGGTTTCCTCCTTTGGCTTTTTATAGCTTTTTCTCTAGGGTAAATCCAACAACCCATGTTTATCTTCTCCTCTTTTTAAATTCTTTTTTCAACAACCCAAGATTATCTTTTTTTAAAATTTTTTTCAACAACCCGAGATTATCTTCTTTTTAAATTTTTTTCTAGGATAAAAAACAATAGCATAGGATTTTTTTCTCCTATTTTTTAAGCAGATTTTTCTAGTACAAGTACAGTTGGGTTAAAACTGATGTGCGTTGAGTGTTGACTCGGTCTTCCTGGAATTTTCACAACATTCATACTAACAAAATGTTGAAGCTTTTGCCCCGACAAACCTTCACCCCTTTATTTCTTGTTCCTCAACCTGTACCTACCAAACCACCAAACACAACCCTTCCACAAGCAATTAAAATTACCTAATATTTAAACACAGTCCAAACTGCTAATAAAATGATGAAAATACGAATGAAATGTCCTAAAATGAAACTAAATGTACCCAAGTACAAGCAATTAGCTAGGTCTAAAGGCATGAAAACTCTTTTCAAGAGTTATCATTCTTCGCACTTAGGTGATTTTATCAAGTCTACCTCTATATAGACTACCCGAATCAAGACTTTGAAATCATTAAGAGCATTTAATGAACTTATCCTCTTAAATTTAAATTTGATTAATTTATCAAGTCTGTCTCAATAGGACCACCCAAAATCTGCGATATGAATTCGTTAAAAGTAATAAACTCAACCTCACATGTCAGTGAATTCATCAAGCCAGTCTAATTAGGACCACCCAAATCATGGGCTATGAATTCATTAAGAGTAAGAACTTTACATTATGCATGTATATCGTTTGCCATAAGGATAAGTAAAGTGTAAATTATGAGTCTTTCCATGGTTTCATTTGACCTCATTGAACTTAGAAAACTAAGTTGGGTATCCACCATGAATTCTTTAACACTGGGCTTAAGACTCATCCCCATCGATGAATCAAGATCCATCTTCTTATTTATCCCATTGGCTAGATGATCAGCTAGGTTCCTTTTAGACCTCACGTACTCCAAAATAAGTACTACATCCTTTATTAAATGTCTCATAGATTCATGTCTTATTCGAATATGCCTCTTTTTACCATTGTATGCTTGGCTCCTAATCTGTCGTAATTTGACGTGTCAAATTAGGCTTCCTATTACACTTAACGAGCTTGTTTCCGAGAAATTTATATGTTTTTATCATGTTTTTACTTAATTTTTTTTCTTAGTTTTAATAAGCAAATTAGTGTATTTTACGCTACTTTTGATACTCAAAATGGCCAAATCTGCCATCGGGAACTTAATGGTCGATTGAATATTGTAGAGAGTCAATGGAGACCTGAACATGAACAAAAACATTACCTTGAATGAGGGTATTGCGATATTGAAGATTGAGAATGATGATAACCCGAAAAGTGTTGAATTAAAGAGGATTGAGAACCTTCATAGTGATATTATAATATCTAAACATGGGTATCGTGATATCTAACTCTAAAAGGAACTCCTATTTCTGGATTGTTATGGATATCACGATACCCAAGCTTGAGTATTGCAATATTGCTGCTTGATGTGAGAAAAAATAATTGTAGCGTAGTTTTTGTCCAACATCAACACCAATCAAAATACAACATCAAAGGGCATTTTAGCCACTAAAAATTGGGTTGTAATCAGCTTAAAAGACACTTTTGGCTGAGAAGAAAAAGAGGGTTATAGGTTAGGTTAGAAAACATCTTAGTTTTAAGATTTTTCTTTCATCTTTTAGTTTAGATTAACTGTAGGATTTAGTTTTTCTGCAACTTCTTTATTTATTTTTTTTTTTGCATTTTCTTAGTTAGTCAAGTGAGTTTTTATTGTAGCTTAGTTTGATTTACATGTTAAGGACCTTAAACTTAGTTGTAATCACTCTTTAATATCTAGTTTAATGTTACATCAATTTGTTTTCTTTTCAATTTCCAAAAATCTTAACTTTATTGATTTTTATTGTTTACCTCGCTACTAGTTTACTTGCTTTTACATTTCTCAAGTAAAAATCCAATCTTTCATTTTTTTTATTGAGTTTTATGTTAATGGCTATCATGGTTGTTTTTTTTCATGTTTGTTAGCTTTAATATGGTAATAAGTAGCTAAACCTTAGGTGGTTGGTTGATGGAAATGTTAGGTAGTTGATTCTAGGTTTTAAGGACTAAATCGAATAAACATGAAAACTTAAGATTAACGCCCTTAAAGGAATATCAAGATAAGTGAGTCTGAAAGGTAATCTTATTGGGCACCAATTCGTTAGTCCCGGGTTAGCTGGTGAGATTGAGAGATAATTTGGACTAATTTGTCCAATTTGGTAAAGGTTAGACTGAGAGGTAAAATGGAACCAATTTAAGAGTGTTAACGATTTAGATATCTAATTCAAAGGTTAATTAAGAACATAAAAATCAACCAATCACTCCATGTTACCGTATTTGGTAGTTTTATATTTTACTTTATTTACAATTTAATCCTTTACTGTTTTAGGTAGTTAATTATTTTAATTTACCCTAAATTATGTATTGTAGTACTATAGAAATTAGCAAGTAATTAGCTAGAATCCTTTTTTACATGCATGTTAAATAGAGATCACTAAATCATTGACTCTATTAGGTTTGATCCTTGGAATGCTCCATTGTTCCATTGTAACACTACAAAATTACAACTGACTCGTCACACTTGCAAACTGTAACACCCTTCACCCGTATCCGGCGCCGGGATAGGGTTCAAGGCATTACTGAAACTTTTATTTAAAAAGTACTGAATCGACTCACTAGATTTAGCTCAGAACTGAAACTTACAAGCATTCACATCTCGTCCCTTAAATGGGCCCTCGAGACCCTAAATATACAGAGGGATGATTCAGGATAGGACCGGGAACATCCCCTAACTTTAGAAAAATTTCCTTATTTAGGAGTGTCACACGCCCGCCGTGAGGGGCCGTGTGATCACCCACGCCCGTGTGGTCTAGGGCACGTCCATGCCTTTAACCCGTGGGCAACACTGACTTTTAGACATGGCCAAGGCACACGTCCGTGGTCTCACCCCGTGTCCAAAACTTGAGCATTCTATTAAATTAACACGGCCCAGACACACGCTCGTGTGTCCTACCCGTGTACTAATTTGACTTAAAGTTTTAGGTGCAGGGGACACACGGCCATACCACAAGCCCATGGGGATATGCTGTGTGACACATACGGCCTAGACACACACCCGTGTGTCTAACCATGTGGACTTTAATAGGTTATTTACCAAGCCTTTATTCACCCCTTTCTACTTCTTTTTCTTAAAAGATACCAAATTCAAAGTAAAACATGATTATACACTTGTAAATGATCTTGATGAAGTTAGTTGTATGGAAACCTCATATCATTGGTTTCATACAAAAAGGTTATTTCCCATCTAGTATTTATGGGTTCTTATGTTATTGCAGCACATTCAAAACTTGGCTCATTTTTGAATTCATTGCCACTAGCAGCAACCCATCATAAGGAAGCATAAACAGGCATATAAAGGCAGGTAATAGCCTACTTTCAAATATGCCAATTTCCATGGCCTTATACAAAAAAGATGAATGCATCTTTACATGCCTTCATTTGGCATTTCAAATGACACATATGATAAAATACTCAAAGCCCTATACATGCCATTAACAAAATAGAAGTGTCTTTATACCAAAGCTTGACTAGTTGTTAGTGTGTTGACTCTCCAATCGTTCTTCCAATCCTTATGAATCCTCAAGCTCTGTAAAACAGGGAAAAGGGAGGGGGTAAGCATTTTAATGCTTAGTAAGCTCGAATAACTGGAAAGTAAACTTACCGAGTAATTAGCATACATCCATACTTAATTCATGAAATCATCCATTATGAAATGATTTCCTATCACATGCACTCAATTATTGAGTTAGTCACATAATCATGTATCATGTAATTTAACTAGATGAGTTCATCATTCAACATTTTATTCAAATATGTATATCCCATGTTAACCTCATTGAGTTTCTAGGAAATCTCGATGGAATACCCATTATCTGTCAATTCATATGAATGATCATTCCATATATGCACTCCCGCGAACCTCACATCATATGGCAGGATTACCAGTCTAGGCTAAATCCCCCATATCATGAACTCGTAAGGTGATGTCAGGATTACCGGTTCAGGTTAAATCCCTTATATCGACAAACACCCTTAATAAGCTCGAATCTGAATTACCAGTCCAGGCTAAATTCAGACCCTAATCAGATTACCCATCCGGGCTAAATCCGTAATGCACATATATTCTTCGGGAGGCTCAATCATTCAAGGAACACACGTTCGGGCTAGATTCCTTTCCATACTTAAGATCTCCGATTACCCGTCCTGGCTAAATCCTTACTGCAACACATGCAGGATCTCAATTTACATGTAAAACATGGTTTATCCATCGAATCCCCTTTGTAACCTCAACTGAGATAGTTATCAACAAGTCATGACCAAAGGTGGATTTCATGCATTTTCATACCATCAATAAATCCAAATATCATGCATTCATAAATCAAAAAATTATGGATATTAGAGGTTTACTTTAAGTTATCCAAACTTACCTGGTATTCTTTTCGGGATTGTGTTTCGGTTATTTCGAAACCTTACGTTTACCACGATCAACCTCCGAAATTTGTTCATTGGGGTCTATAACAGCAAAATTAACTCATTAATACCCCACATTATGCATTTCCAGTTTAATATCTACCCCCGGTCCAAATGACTGTTTTGCCCCTAACCTTTGACATTTTTACAATTTAGTCCCTAGGCTCGTATAATGAAACATATGTAATTTCTATCTTACCCAAGCCTGACCGAACATTTTTCTCTCTTAAGGAAACCCACATTTTTCATTATCTTCCCCATTTCTACCACAAATTTACATTTTTTTCAAATTAGTCCCTATAAGGGTTTCTCATAAAAACCAACTTGGAAAAGATGTTCAACACACATTTATCTTTCATATTCCTCCATAATCCATCAAAATACCAATAACTCATGCATGGGTAAATTTTTGAACATAAACCCTAGCATGAAATATGGGTAGAAATGGAAAGAGCAAGCTACCGGGATTTCAAAAATACAAAGAACATGAAAAACGGAGCATGGGAGCACTTACTATTTAGCTTGGAAAGCTTGAAAACCCTAGCTATGGTGACCCTTGAAATTCGGCTGGATGAAGGAGAAAATGAGTTGATTTTGGTTCATCTTTCCCATTTTATTTCATTAAAAAGCCTAATGACCAAAATGCCCTTATGTCCTTTCCTTAAAATTTTATCCATGCAAGCCCATTTTTGTCCAAAAATTTAGAATTTGGGAAAATTACTATCCAAGACCTTCTAATTCATAATTTAAAGCAATTTCATACAAGTTGCTTCTAGAATCCAAGTTTTGCAATTTATTCAATTTAGTCCCTAATTTCCAATTGGGCACCTTATGCTTAGAGTTTCTTCATGAAACTTTAACACATGCATATAATCATATTCTAGGCCTCATAATAATCATAAAATAAATATTTTGGTGTCAGATTTGTGGTCCCAAAACCACTATTCCGACTAGGCCTTATTTCGGGATGTTACATTTGCAAACACCACACTTAGTATTTTATCTGATCATTGTCTTTTTTTTGTCAATTTTCCTCTTCCTGTCGCTCACAAGGGTGACGAGTAGGAGGGCGGTCAGATCTTAACAATGTAAACTACGACTTGTGAGTCACATAATAGAGATACGGGAAGTGTTGGTTTTTTCTATAAAGGAATCTTTGTAAGTAGATTCCTAAGCCATTCAACCTCTTACTCAACGAAGTCAAGAGCTATAAACTTGGAGATGCGGGTTTGTTTAGCAAACTTCCAAAAAATAGCTGCTCCACCCAAAGTAAAGACATACCCACTTGTAGAGCTCACTTGCATTATCAGTTACCTAGTTTGCATCATAGTATCCTTTTAGGGTTGTAGGGTATCCAAAAAATTCCAACTCCCAAGTTATTGTACCTTTAAGGTATCTAAGTAAACGCTTTAGAGTATTCCAATGCTTATTGCTAAGATTATGGGTATATGTACTTAGTCTACTACCTACATAAGCAATATCTAGCTGATTGTAGTTCATCAAGAACATATGACTTCAAATAACTTTAGCATACTCTATAACACCTTGGCATTTGGGGTTAGAAGTTTTGAGAAGGTAGGGTTAGTGGCTAGAATGAACAATTGTATTTGGTTCAGTGTTCTAGTGTCAGAATGGGCATGTTGGTATAGTGGTTGGTTGTGTGTTGGTTTAGCTTAGGGTCTTGTGTTCAAATCCTCGTGCAGAAGTGGGTGTTTATTTTTTTCACGGCTGTCTAAAAGAGAGTTCGAATGGGTTTAGAAGTCTGTGTAAGTGGATGAGTAAGTGGGTAGTTGAGATCGGGTTAGTAGGAAATCATGCCTTGATTTGGGGGGGATATTAATTGTTTTTATTTTATTTTATTATCAAAATTAATTTCTATCTTTCAAAAAAAATGACATCTGTTGTGCTCCCATTCCCTTTACACTTTCGTATTCCTTTCGACTTTTTCCTTTCTATTTTTTTAGTGTTTGGATGATTCAAGGATTCGAGCTAGGGGATTTTGTGTTGGGGAGGCGTTCTGATCTTCGTTGGTGTTTGGAATCACGAATTCAGGTGTAGGTTTAGGAACTCTTTCTTTTCATTATCGAAATTTTGATTTAGTTCAGTGAAATTCGACATATTTGGTGTATCTCTGAAAAATTATCATTCGAAGTGTCAATTATTATAGTTTTGCTTGAAACACTGTGGGTTTTTAGTGTGTTATTGGGTTAACAGTGGTTGGGTAGCGTTTCGAGATCAAATGCACATTCTGCAACAAGTTCTGGTGTGGTTTCATAACCATATGGGTTGCCATATAGGCGTGTGCCCCAACATGGGTGGTTCACATGGTCGTGTAGAATTGGGAATTAGGGCTTTAGGTCTAATTTTAGTTCCACACGGCCTAGCCATATCGGTATGTGTCCCCACACGGGCGTGTGAAATCTCCATACGGCCGTGTCTTTTCTACTCTTTATTTGTAGCAATTTTGGACAGTGAGTTACACGGGCTGCTCACATGGGTGTGTGCCCCCTTCACACAGATGTGTGTGGCCTTCACATGGGCGTGTAGACCTACACACGGCTTGGGCATTTTCCACATGGCAGGGGCATACGGCCGTATAGCCTTATGTCTCCAAATTTTGTACTGTATTTATTTTTTTATCTAATTATGATTATGTGTGTTCTGACCCTTGGCTAGGTCTTTGTAAGGTTGGTCAGTACTTTGTTTCAGTCTAGACTTGCGCGTTATTCACAATCATAGCTCTAATTAAGCAATTCAGTTGAGTGTTAATTGATGTTATGTTATATCTGATTCTGATTTTGGGCATTGAATGTGTGCATTTCTGATTTCGTACTCTGTTACTTAAGTTTATCTTCAAATGGTGCGTATTTTACATTTACATTAATCTTTTTGGGTTTGGTTACGAAGAAAAGGAAGTCTGATCTGTTTTGGCAGTTTCAACTGCAACATGTCTGTACAGCGGTTTACCGTAATGCACAGTACGTCATATATGTCAACTCTGCTGCATATTAACATTTGAGTGGCTTAGTCCACATACTTGGTGTGTAGGGTTGGATGGGCCTTTCGAGGTTCTATGTGTTGTGCATGGTTGGATGAGCTTAATTAGCTCTTTTTGAGGTGTGTTTGGGGGACGGAGAGGTGTTTGGCTGGTTGGTTGGGTTTTCATTGCTTGTTAAATTCATTGCGCATTCTGTCTGCCTGTTTGATTGCGAAACTAACTGTTTATAGATCGAGCTATTTTAGTACTGATATGTTTGATTTGTTGGAGAAGACTATTCATATTTTGGATTGCCATTGAGTTTTATTATTATCATTTTATTTTTATTGTGACATTTTGGTTATCATTTATCTATCGTTTTCGAACTCACACTGAGCTCGTGTGGCTTACCCCTTTTAGTTTATCCCTTTACAGGTACCCTCGTTTTTTGTAGCTGGACTTGGCAGATCAGAGGTCTCAGACAACCACATTTTAGAATCAACTTTAAAAGTATTTTCATAAATTCTGCATTTAAAAATAATCTGTTTGAATTGTAAGTTTTATTTTGAATATTGTGGTATGAATTTTGGGTTTTACGTACATAAGTGTCTTTTGGGATAAAATGTTTGTAATATCGGGATTTTATAATGGAGAGTTTTACGTAACTTAAATAACTTTTCTTTTCTAGCTGGTTAAACTAAAATTTTACTTCTAATCACTTCGGTGATCAATGTAACTTACGAGATTCAGTCTAAACTTCTAGGCCAAGTTTTTGGGGCATTACATTTAGTGGCATGAAAGCCAGGTTTGCAAAAACTCAGCCTGTGTTTTTACGTATTCGTGTGCGCGCATGTTCGTTTTAAAAATTTTTTTTGATAAACCATACCACAGTATTTTGAAATTATGTGTGTTTCACTGATTTTGAGGAGATAAAATGTCTAAGACTCTGATGCTGGTTCAGGGTGGAAATTTAAAACTGTAAGATTAGAAATATAGGTTTTCGTATTTATTTTGTATTCGTTTTTGAAATTGTAGATACTCTAAGTTAGTCATAAGACTGATATGGATTCTGATGGTAAGCATGATCGTGTCAATCTGGTGAGACTCTCGAAAAGTCTTTTGCTTCTCCGGGACGTGTGTTTGTTTAGGAGTCAAAAGTCGATGCGGTTCCGCCAGCTTCGAGGATCAATAACCAGAAGGTTGGTACTGAGGCGTTGACTCAGGTGGTGAGAGAGTTGTTAGAGAATGTTTTTAAGGCTAGTTTAGAGAGGAATAGAGAGTTAGTTCAAGGTAGATGTATGGATTGTGGGAAGAAAAGGGATCATAGTCCTTTAAGGTTGGAGCCCTAGTCTGCGAAGCGTATAAGAACGCAGTTGGGTGTCAGTAAAGGTTGTGTGAATGGTTCTAGTAATGGGGTGAGCGTATCGGTTTGTGGGCACTGTAAGAAGTGCCATTTGAGCGACTGTTGGAAGAATTTGGTAGCGTGTCTTAGATGCGAGTCCACGGAGCATCAAATTAGGGAGTGTTCACGATGACATTGAGACAGGTATGGTTGTAGGTTATTGTGATTCTGTCTGTTATTTATTTGAATGACATTGATGTTTATTCATTGGATAACGTTTGTGTGTGTGATGGATAAATGTGTATCTGCTTTAGTAGTTAAGTATTTGGGTACGTGTGTGAGTTTTTAAGGTTAAAGTATTGTATGGTAATGCTCGAGTTTAGAGTAAGGAGTGAGAGCATAGTGGTAGAGTTTGTGTTAGACAACTATTCTGTTAGTGGGAAATTTTTGGGAACGAAATTCTTTAAGGAGGGGTGAGTTGTAACACCCTAGAATTTGGGGTTAAAAGTTTTGAGATTTGTAGGTAAGGTCAGAGGCTAGAATGAACAATTATATTTGGTTCCGCATTCTAGTGTCAGAATGGGCCTGTTGGTTTGTTGGTTGGTTGTGTGTTAGTTTAGCATAGGGTCTTGTGTTCGAATCGTCGTGCGGGGGTGGGTGTTTATTTTTGTTACGGCTGTGTGAAAGAGAGTTCGAATGGGTTTGCAAGTCTGTGTAAGTGGATGAGAGAGTGTAGTTGAGATCGAGTTAGTAGGAAATCATGCCTTGATTTGGGAGGATATTAATGGTTTTTATTTTATTTTTTATCAAAATTGGTTTCTCTCTCTTTAAAAAAAACTGATGTCTGTTGCCCTTCCCTCTGCACTTTCGTCTTCCCTTCGGCTTTTTCCTTTCTATTTTTTTGGTGCTTGGATGATTCAAGGATTCGAGCGAGTGGAAATTGTGTTGGGGAGGAGTTTTGATCTTCGTTGGTGTTGGGAATCGCGAATTCAGGTATGGGTTCGGTAACGTTTTCTTTTCATTGTCGAAAATTTGATTTAGTTCAGTTAAATTCAATAAATTTGGTGTATCTCTAAAAAATTATCATTCGAAGTGTCAATTGTTACGGGTTTTTCTTGAAATACTATGGGTTTTTGGTGCGTTATTGGGTAGCGTTTCGAGAGCAAAGGTACATTCTGTAGCGAGTTCTAGTGCGGTTTCGTGACTGCACTGGTGGCTACATGGGCTTGTGCACCAACATGGGTGGTTTACATGGCTATGTAGAATTGGGAATTAAGGCTTTAAGGCTAATTTTGGTGCCACACGGCCTGGCCACACGGGCATACATCCTGACACGGGAGTGTGAAATCTTCACATGGTTGTGTCTAATTTGTTTTTTGTTTTTAGCAGTTTTGAATAGTGAGTTACACGGGCTTCTCATATAGGCGTATCCCCCTCCATACGGGCATGTGTTGCCTTCACATGAGCGTGTATGGCCTTCACATGGGCTTATAGTGTGACAGCCCAAAATTGACCCTAGTCGGGAAGTGGTTTCGGGACCGCTAAACCGAAGCACCGAAATGTTTGAACGTAATATTTATTGTCTAGAATATGTATTTATGAATGTGTGAAAATTTCAAGCTTCGATTTAGTCGATTGCATGTGAATTCAGTTAGTAGGACTTGTGTGACACTTTTGAAAAGTGATAGGCTAATCTATAAGGACCTAATAGTGCATGTAGTCAAAAGGGAGGACTTGCATGTCAAATTTCCCCCAAGTGCTAGTGGCCGGCCATGACAAGGAATTATGGGCAAAACATGTCATGAAACATGTTGTGTAAGTGTTTTATGTTGGAATAAATAAAATAAGGTGCATGGGTAATAAAAAAATGAAAAAAAAATGTGTGTGAAGGCTTCTCCCCCTCCCCATTGCCGTGAAGGTAAGAAAGAAAACAAAAAAATTTTGTTCATCCTTTTTCATTCTTTTGGCCGAAAATCCCAAGGGAGAAGAAAGGGGTTCTTGCTCATGGTTGGTTTGGAAGAGGATTAGGAAGAGGTTTGGCCATCCTTGTATCTAGATTAAGGTATGTTTGATGTTGTGCCATGAGATTCATGCATGTTTTTAGTTGCTAGCTTTAGTTCTAATTAGTCCATGGTTCAAAACTTTGCTATGTCATGGGGATGATAGTATGGAATGAAAATTTTGAGATAAGTAAGGTTAAACTTGATTTGGTATAATCGGCCATATAGGTGTATATGTTTGTGAAAATATATTTTCTTTGTTAACTCTTTACAATCGATTGTAGGAGTAATATTGGCTTATAAGGTTGAGTTGATTCATGATGTTGTATATTAGGATTAAAAATACTTGAGACTAGGTTAACTTAATAGTGATAATACATTCGACCTTGAAGCATTAATCGAATATTGGTTGAGGTTTTGATATTTTGAACAAGGATAGTTGTGAAATGGGGTGAAAACCATTAAATTATACACATAAGTATCCAGCAAGAAAATTAAACTACTAAATGTATTCATTTTAGATCAAGACATCAAAGAGGGAGAATCAAACAAAGGCAAAGCAAAGATAATCGAGTAGTCGATTGGGAATCATTTCATCCAATATAAGGTAAGTCATTAAGCATATATTTTGTATTAATTTAAATGGTCGTAACGTCTAAGTAATGATGCTGAATGGAATGATAAATATATATATATACATGTATGTATGTGGTGATGAAAGTATTGAATGAAAAGAAAAGAGGTAAGATGTATTGAGTTATTGGTTTCGGCACTAAGTGTGCGGGTGTAAACATTTATGATCATAAATTGGCACTAAGTGTGCGGGTTCAAATTGTATAGCACTAAGTGTGAAAGTTTGATTATATAGTACTAAGTGTGCGAGTTCGACTATTAAGCACTAAGTGTGCGGGCTTATTATACATTCTCTAATAAACATACATGCTCTACGTGTGCGGCCTTACCGAGTCAATCATGGACAGCGGTACGAGTAAACACCTTGAACTCATGAGGAATAGACATTTTATTTATATTTGGGATTGAGCTTGGTAAGTCTTGAACCTATGTGGTGATTATACTTGAAGATAAATGCATGCAATGTCATATGGTGTAATGTATGAAATGTCAAAGTAGGGCTTGGTATGAGATCAAACCGAAATGCCTAAGGAATTATAGCACAGTTTGGGTGTGGATGGAGGATTTTAATCCCGCATTAATTATTTTCTCTTATGATATATTATTACTGAACGACAATATAATGCTTATGACTTACTGAGTTATATACTCACTCGGTGTTTGCTTGTCACCTACTTTAGGTTTCTTGGACTCGTCTTTTTGCGTGCTCGTGATCGTCATCGAAGTCATCACACCGGCTAGCAACTTT
Organism: Gossypium arboreum; assembly: GCF_025698485.1. Classification (NCBI taxonomy): domain Eukaryota; kingdom Viridiplantae; phylum Streptophyta; class Magnoliopsida; order Malvales; family Malvaceae; genus Gossypium; species Gossypium arboreum. The sequence goes on from NC_069078.1 coordinate 62,357,514, forward strand.
TGGTATCTTCTTTTTAGTCGGTCTAGGAGAACATTTCAGCATGTATAGGCTAATATGTTTTGTTGAAATTTGGTATGTAAACTTTTAGCCATGCGAAAATGGCATAAATGTTCGGTTGGATTTGGTTCTCTAATGTTAAGTCGCAAGTCTTGGTAATTCGATTTTTATGCCATATGTCATGGTTGATTATTTTTGGTGTTAAAATTCATGATATGGAAATAGTGTAGTAGGGAGATGTTTGACAATGATTAGCCTTTGGTATGGCTAGTCATGATCATAATTTGTGACATGTATGATGAATTACTAGTTAGATCAAGGGGAAATCACGAAATAGGCATAGTTGCTTTAGTAACAGATGCTGGCAACAGTAGTGATGTGAGATTGAAAAATCACTAAATATAGGGGAAATGGAATTAAATAATGAATAAATTATGGAATCGAAGCTCGATGAGTCTATTTTCATATAGAAGAAACGAAGCAACCATATGAGCTGTATGTTAAGAGATATTTAAGTTTTCGTGAGATAGGGCCAGAACGGTTACTAGAGTCCCTGTCCTGACTTTGGGAATTCATCATGAATTGACCAGAGATAATTAGAAGCCATGCCATATATGTACAGATTCCTTTTCGAGTCTAGTTTCTGTAGAAACAAACGACATCAGTATTGAAGCCCTGTACAGGGAGATATCCAAGTCATAATGCGCAAAGGTCAGTGTAGTCAATCCCTGTAACATGGGGGACTTTAACTAATAAACTGTACTAATTGGCCCAACCAAAAATTCTAGAAAACAATTTGTAGATGCATATATGAGTCTAGTTTCGGGGAAAATTTACGGAACTGGATTTCGAGTTTCAGAACTCAAGATATGATTTTTAATGCGACTCGTATGCAGATTGGCAGCCTGTATGGGAAATTTCTAATAAGTGGCTTGAAGTCTATTAACACCTCGTGTTCGACTCCGGCGACGGTCTCAGGTTCGGGGTGTTACATATAGACCCCCACATGGCCTGGGAATTTTCCATACGGCTGAGGCACACGACTGTGTAGCCTTATGTCGCCAAATTTTGTATTGTGTCTGTTTTTGATCTAATTAAGATTCTGTGTGTTCCGACCCTTGGTAGGTTTCTGTAAGGGTGGTCAAGACTTTGTTTTGGCCTAGAGTTGCACATTATTCACAATCATAGCTCTAATTAAGCAATTCAGTTGAGTGTTAATTGATGTTATGTTATATCTTATTCTGATTTTGGGCATTTGAATGTGTGCATTTCTGATTTCATACTCTGTTTCTGTACGTCTGTCTTCAAATGGTGTGCATTTTTCATTTGCATTAATCTTTTTGGGTTTGGTTGTGAAGAGAAGGGAGTCTGATCTTTCTTGCAGTTTTAACTGCAACATGTTTGTGCAGTGGTTTACCGCAATGCACAGTACGACATATATGTCTACTCTGCTGCATGTTAACATTTGAGTGGCTTAGTCCACATAATTGGTGTGTAGGTTGGATGGGCCTTTCGAGGTCCTATGCGGTGTGCATGGTTGGATGAGCTTAATTAGCTCTTTTTGGGGTGTGAATGGGGGACGGAGAGGTTGTAACACCCCGTACCCGAGACCGTCGCCGGGGTCGGACACGAGGGGTTAACAGACTTCGTTCACTTAATTTCACCGTTCATAAAAAAATTTTCCAGACAGTTGGCTAACTGTGTCACTGTCACCTTAAAAATCATATCTTGAGTTCTACAACTCGAAAATCAGTTTCGTGATTTTTCCATGAAACTAGACTCATATATCCATCTACAAATTTTTTTCTAGAATTTTTGGTTGGGCCAATTAGTACAGTTTATTAGTTAAAGTCTCCCCTACTATAGGGTTCGACTACACTGACCTTCTTGCATTGCGACTTAAATAACTCCTTGTGCAGGACTTCAATGCTTATTTCATTTGTTTCTAATGAAACTAGACTCAAAAAGGAATCTGCACATATATGGCATGATTTCTAATTATCTCTGGTTAATTTATAATGAATTTCCAAAGTCAGATCAGGGGATCCAGAAATCGCTCTGGCTCTGTCCCACGAAAACTTAAATATCTCTTAAAATACAGCTCATATGACCGTATCGTTTCTTCCATATGGAAGTAGATTCACCAAGATTCGATTACATAATTTATTCACTATTTAATTCCATTCCTACTATTTTTAGTGATTTTTTTAAATTCACACCACTGCTGCTGTGTACATCTGCCTTTAGGGTAGACTTTACCTATTACATAGTTTCTATGATTCAACTAACCCTTTAGCAAATATAGCACAAATTATGATCATGATGAACCATTCTAATGGCTAATCGTTGCCAAACATTCCATGCCTCTTAATGAACATATACATTCAAGATGACTATAACATTATGCTCAAAACGTATATAAGCCATTTTCGCATGGCCATCCAAAGTTTTACATACCAAAGTTCAAACAAAACATAATAGCCTATACATGCCGAAATGTTCTCTTAGACCAACTAAGAAGAAGATACCAAAAAGCTGCAAGCTGGTGTGATGACTTCGATGACGGTCCCGAATACGCAAAAAGTCGAGTCCAAGAAACCTAAAATAGGTGACAAGCAAACACCGAATGAGTATATAACTCAGTAAGTCATAAGCATTACACTACCATCCATTAATAAAATTTTCACAAGAGGAAACAACGAAATGAGGCTAAGTACTCCATCCATACCGAACTATGCCATAGTTTCTTAGACCTTACGATTCAATCTCATTCCAAGTCCTACATTGACATTTCATACGCTATTCAATAGGATAATTGAGGCATTTCCATACATCATTTTATTTTCGTTACAATCATACAACTAAACGAACTTTCACCTATTCCACGATGAACCTTATGTACGTGACTTCAATTATAATCATTACATAGGTTCAAAACTTACCACGCTCAACTCCATATATAAACATAGCACCTATTAGCCATGAACCCAAGGTACTTACCCTTTCCGCTGTCCGAAATCGACTCGGTAAGGTCGCACCCTTAATATAAATAATTGATAGAAAATATATATATATATATAATGGGTTCGCACACATAGTGCTTAATAATCAACCACGCACACTTAGTGCCATGTACTTTAAACTCGCACACTTAGTGCCATGCATTTCAAGCCCGCACACTTAGTGCCATTCTCTCAACCGTGAACACTTATTGCCCACACACTTAGTGCCGAAAACCAGCCACTATATACGCTTCACTTCCTTTTTACATTCGACAATTTCATCTCTACATACATATACATTTGTATACATTTCATCTCATTAAACAAAATTGCATAGGTATTACGATCATTTAAATCAATACCAACTATATGCTTAATGACTTACCTTGTGTTGGGTAAAATAATTCCAAGTCGACTACTCGATGACCTTCGATTTCCCCTTGTTGGACGCCTCTCCTTTAGGATCTCGAGCTTAAACAAATAAATTAACTCATTCAACCGCTTTGCTACATATATTGGTATTCACATTTTAATGATTTTATGACATACGGAACGGCATGGTAAAATTTTTATCTTGCTACCTTATGCTCTTAGCTATTCGGCTAATAACCATATGCTATCGCCCTACTATCAATAATCCAATCACACATGCATATATATATATATATGGCCGAATGTACAAAGCTTAGACTCATCATCACCTATGCTCTTAATTTGATGGCAGAATATGCATATATATATATATATAATATCAACTATACTATCATCTTTAATTCACCTAAACACAAAATTTCATCTCATGAACACTTGACTGAATTTTTCCTAATCTAGCATGGCTTCACATATATTTGTAACATCCTAATAATCCACATATATCACATTTCTACATAAATTTTCTTTTACTTTTCCTCTACTTCCATTCACAACATCAAAAGCACCATACACATGTATCATTACAAAGCTTCACACTTAGCATGCAAATGACATCAACACAAATCCACCTTAGCCGAAACTTAACTCATCTTTATGCCTCATCACCACAACATCAAACATCAAACATCAACCAAGAAGACAACACCCATGGCCGAATATCATCCCCATCTCATAGCAAAGATTTAAACCATGGGCTAGGTAGAACTCAAACTAACAACTAAAAACATGCATGAATCTCATGGACAACATCAAACATACCTTAGTCTAGCAAACTCCCATGGCTGATTTTCTCAAGCTCTTCCCCCCCCTTCTTCTTAGAATATTCGGCCAAGCCAAAAAAATGTGAAAGGATGGACACTTTTTTTTTTCTTTTCTTTGTTTTCATCATATTCCTTTTCATTATTTTATTCTTTCTAACATAACCACTAACTAAACATGTTTGCAACATGTTTCCACTCATAGCATGGCGGCCACTATGCTTAAATTTTGGGTAAATTGACATGCAAACCCATCATTTTCACAACATGCATTTATAGGCCACCTTACATTTGCCTAGCACATTTCTAAATTTTCTCACATAAGTCCTATTTGATAAAATTCACTTACAATTAACAAAATCCAAACATGAAATTTTCACACATGCATATGTACATATAATGAGCATCAACTATGACGGTTAATTATTTTTATGACTCGGTTTAGTGGTCCCGAAACCACTTTCCGACTAGGGTCAATTTAGGGCTGTCACAACTCTCCCCCACTTAAGAAATTTTCGTCTCGTTCTTTCATAGAGTTCTCAGGTTCCCAAGTAGCTTCTTCCATTCCGTGTTTGAGCCATAACACTTTCACTAACGGAACCCTTTTGTTTCGCAACTCTTTCACTTCACGTGCTAGGATACGGATCGGTTCTTCTTCATAACTCATATCGGCTTGAATTTCAATCTCGGAGGGGTTTATTACATGCGAAGGATCGGATCAGTAACGTCGAAGCATCGAAACATGAAAAACGTTGTGGATCTTTTCGAGTTCAGGGGGTAAAAGCAACCTATATGCAACTGGGCCAACTCGTTCGGAGATCTCAGACGGCCCAATGAATCTCGGACTCAATTTGCCCTTACGGCCAAATCTGAGTATCTTTTTCCAAGGTGATACCTTAAGAAACACTTTGTCTCCCACCTGATACTCAATATCTCTTCGTTTTAAATCTGCGTACGACTTCTGACGATCTGATGCTGCCTTCAGACTCTCACGAATTATACTTACTTTCATTCAAAGATCTTTAATCAAATCCACTCGAAAATTTTACTTTCACGAGCTCGATCCAAAACAATGGCGTACGACATTTTCGACCGTACAAAGCCTCGTAAGGTGCCATCTTAATACTTGACTGAAAACTATTGTTGTAAGCGAATTCAATCAAAGGTAAATACCGTTCCCATGAACCACTAAACTCGAGGATGCAACATCTCAACATATCCTCAAGTATCTGAATTATCCGCTCGGATTGACCATTGGTTTGGGGGTGAAAAGTGGTGCTAAAATACAACTTGGTACCCAAGGCTTCTTGAAATTTCTTCCAAAATCGTGAGGTGAATCTCGGATCTCTATTCGACACAATAGAAATTGGTACCCCGTGTAATCTCACAATCTGAGAGACATACAATTCAGCTAGTTTATCCAATGAAAAATCCGTACGTACGGGGATAAAATGAGCCGACTTAGTCAGTCTATCAACAACAACCCAAATCGCATCTTTCTTACTTGTCGACAATGGCAACCCAGACACAAAATCCATCGTGACTCGATCCCATTTCCATTCGTATCATGATCGGTCAAGTAAACCCGTAGGCACTTGATGTTCCGCCTTTACTTGCGACATATTAAACACTTCAAACAAAATCGAAATGTCTCGTTTCATACCATGCCACCAAACCGACGCCTCGGATCGTTGTACATTTCGTACTCCCGGTGAATTGACATTCGGCTACAATGAGCTTTGTTCAGAATCATCGAAATGAGTTCTGAATTTCTTGGAACACACAACCGACTTCTTAACCTCAAACAATCGTCATCATCAATTTGAAACTCTGATTCCATATTCGGAACACATCCAGCCCATTTTGCAACCAATTCATCATCGACTTTCTGAGCTTCACAAATTTGATGAATCAACAATGGTTTGACCTTTAATTCCGCCACTAACACATTGTCGGATAGAACAGACAAGTGTACATTCATTGTTCGTAAAGCAAACAGTGATTTACGACTTAAGGCATCCGCAACCACATTAGCCTTTCCCGGGTGATAGTCAATGACAAGCTCATAATCTTTTAACAACTCGAGCCAACGTCTTTGTCGCAGATTTAAGTCTCTTTGAATCATCAAATATTTGAGACTTTTGTGATCCGAAAATACATGGCACTTCTCACCAAATAAATAATGTCGCCATATTTTCAAAGCGAATACGATGGCAGCTAGTTCGAGATCATGGGTCGGGTAATTTTTCTCGTGTGGCTTTAATTGTCTCGACGCATAGGCCACAACTCGACCTTCTTGCATCAATACGCAACCCAAACCAAGTAGGGATGCATCATTATAAATGACAAACTCTTTGCCTGATTCGGGCTGCACTAGAATTGGATCTTCAGTCAAATAAGTTTTCAGTTGATCAAAACTTTTCTGACATTTTTCCGTCCATTCGAACTTAGCATCTTTTTGAAGTAGCTTCGTCATTGATGTGGCTATCATCGAGAAACCTTTTACAAACCGTCGGTAGTATCCGGCAAGTCCCAAAAAGCTCTGAACCTCAGTAATATTTCTCGGAGGCTTCCAGTTAAGTATGGCTGAAATTTTACTCGGGTCAACTCGAATACCCGATGCAGATACCACATGACCCAAGAAGCTAACCTCTCTTAACCAGAACTCACATTTACTGAACTTAGCATATAACTGCTTATCCCGTAAAATTTGCAACACTAATCTCAAGTGCTCAGCATTTTCGGTCCCATTTCTTGAATAGACCAAGATGTCATCAATGAACACAACTACGAACCGGTCCAAATACTATCTGAAGATCCGATTCATCAAATCCATAAATACCATAGGGCATTAGTGAGCCCAAATGGCATCACTAAGAATTCAGAGTGGCAGTATCTCGTTCGAAAGGTTTTGGGTATATCCGAATCTCGAATCCAGAATCGATAATAACCCGATCTCAAATCTATCTTTGAAAACACCGAGGCTCCCTTTAGTTGATCAAACAAATCATCAATACGCGGTAACGGATATTTATTCTTTATTGTCACTTTGTTCAGCTGACGATAGTCGATGCACAACCTCATGGTTCCGTCCTTATTTTTCACAAACAATCTGGTGCACCCAAGGTGAGAAACTTGGTCGAGTGAAACCTCGTCGTCAATTCTTGCAACCGAGCTTTCAACTCTTTTAACTCGGTTGGTGCCATACGATACGGAGCTATCGAAATCGGAGTAGTCCTGTACAAGCTCAATACCAAACTCTACCTCCGAACAGTGGTAAAACCGATAATTCTTGGGAAAACGTCCGGTATTCACAAACCACCCGACAGATTCGGGTTTCTTTTCTAACTCTTTGTCATCATACATACGCAAGGTATGCTTCGCACCCTTTCTTACATATTTCGAGCCAACATTGATGATATTACGGTGGCAACCCCTTTAAGTCCGTAGACTCAACTCGGATTATCTCGTTATTTGCGCACCTTAAATCAATGGTTTTCTTTTGCAACTCACCACTGCGTCATATACGCTCAACCAGTCCATACTAAGAATAACATCAAATTCATCAAATGGTAAAAGCATCAAATCGGTAGGAAAATAGGATTCTCGGATCATTAGAGGCATCTCTTACACACTTTGTCAACAAGCGCATATTGACCCAAAGGATTTGACACTGAATTACGAACTCGAGAGACTCAATAGGCGAGTCTTATTGGATGCTAAAGTCTCACATACATAAGAATGAGTAGAGCCGTGGTCGATTAATGCAATTACATTAGTGTCAAAAGAGTGAAAGTACCAATGATAACATCGGGGAGGATGCTTCCTCTCGCACGGATGGCATATGCCCTAGCAGAGTCTGGTCTCGGATCGAACAGTAGTATCAGAGGCCCCTCTCTGATTACCACCCCTACCTCCTGAAATTCTCGGTGGTCTACCTCTAGCTGTCATTCCACTAGGTCTTGCACCTTGCATCCTATTCTTCTCATCAAGCTCCGTGCAATCTCTAATGAAGTGGTCCTTCGAACCGCATCCGTAACAGGCCCTGTTAGTAGACTTACCCCAACATTCACCTATGTGTCGTCTTCCACATTGGGGGCATTTAGGTTTCTCTTGGCGATTATTGCCCACACTAGCTATCGAAGTAGTCCGTCGATGGTCGTGCTCTAATGGAAATTCCCGCAGTCGTCCTCGATTTAATAGTGTCCTCCCTGAACTTCTTTACAGCTGAGAATGGAGCTTTACCCATCGATCTTTTACGATAGTCTCTAGCTTCAAATTCAGCCTTCTTCTTCTCCTTTCCAAGTTCTTCCGCCTTGCGTGCTCGTTCAACTAGTGTTACTTAATTCTTTTATCTCCAAAATACCCATAGTAGCTTTAAATCTTCATTCAATCCTTCTTCAAATCTCTTGCACATAGCAACCTCATCAGCCACACACTCCGGGCATACCGATCGAGTCTTACGAACTCATGTTCAGATTCGAGATCTTGTCATACGGCCTTGCTTTAGTTCCAAGAATTCCTTACGCTTTTGATCGATGAACCGTTGACTAATATATTTCTTTCGAAATTCCGCTTGGAAGAAATCCCAAGTAACTCGTTCGTTTGGGACTATGGAAATCAAGGTCCTCCACCAATAGTAGGCTGAGTCTCACAACAAGGATATAGCACACTTTAGACATTCATCGGTGTGCATGACAGTTCATCGAACACCGAATGGTGTTATCAAGCGAACTTGGCCCTTTCGGCATCATCAAGAACTATGGCCTTGAACTCCTCGGCTCGCGCCTAATCAAGTCTACTGGTGGTTTACTCAGCCTCACAGGATCAAGAATGGATGGCATTACGGGCTCTTGGGGTGGATTATTCAAATTCGGGAATGGTTGGACAGCCGGAATGGTTCGGGCATATTACGCGACCCACTCATTCATCATGGTGAAGAAGGCTTGTTTTGCCCCTCATCCCGATTATTTGCAGATGACCGAGGTTCAACAGCGGTGTCCCTTGCGCAGAGCAGCCGCTACACTTTCAACGTCATCCGCTAAGGGTCTCTCTACCGGGTTCCATTTGCTAATCAAAACAAAAATTTTAACCGTCAGAAGTCATCACATTATTAAGCACTAACATTAAGGCATGTATAGCTAGACTCATACGTGCTATGGTAGTCCTAGAACCGACTAAACCATAGCTCTGATACCAATAAAATTGTAACACCCCGTACCTGAGACCGTCGCCGGGGTCGGACACGAGGGGTTAACAGACTTCGTTCACTTAATTTCACCGTTCATAAAAAAATTTTCCAGACAGTTGGCTAACTGTGTCACTGTCACCTTAAAAATCATATCTTGAGTTCTACAACTCAAAAATCAGTTTCGTGATTTTTCCCTGAAAATAGACTCATATATCTATCTAAAAATTTTTTTCTAGAATTTTTGGTCAGGCCAATTAGTACAGTTTATTAGTTAAAGTCTCCCCTGCTACAGGGTTCGACTACACTGACCTTCTTGCATTGCAACTTAAATAACTCCTTGTACAGGACTTCAATGCTTATAGCGTTTGTTTCTAATGAAACTAGACTCAAAAAGGAATCTGCACATATATGGTATGATTTCTAATTATATCTGGTTAATTTATAATGAATTTACAAAGTCAGATTAGGGGATCCAGAAATCGCTCTGGCCCTGTCTCACGAAAACTTAAATATCTCTTAAAATACAGCTCATATGACCGTATCGTTTCTTCCATATGGAAGTAGATTCACCAAGGTTCGATTACATAATTTATTCACTATTTAATTCCATTCCTACTATTTTTAGTGATTTTTTTTTTAAATTCACACCACTGCTGCTGTGAACATCTGCCTTTAGGGTAGACTTTACCTATTACATAGTTTCTATGATTCAACTAACCCTTTAGCAAATATAGCACAAATTATGATCATGATGAACCATTCTAATGGCTAATCATTGCCAAACATTCCATGCCTCTTAATGAACATATACATTCAAGATGACTATAACTTTATGCTCAAAACGTATATAAGCCATTTTCGCATGGCCATCCAAAGTTTTACATACCAAAGTTCAAACAAAACATAATAGCCTATACATGCCGAAATGTTCTCTTAGACCAACTAAGAAGAAGATACCAAAAAGTTGCAAGCTGGTGTGATGACTTCGATGACGGTCCCGAATACGCAAAAAGTCGAGTCCAAGAAACCTAAAATAGGTGACAAGCAAACACCGAATGAGTATATAACTCAGTAAGTCATAAGCATTACACTACCATCCATTAATAAAATTTTCACAAGAGGAAACAACGAAATGAGGCTAAGTACTCCATCCATACCGAACTATGCCATAGTTTCTTAGACCTTACGATTCAATCTCATTCCAAGTCCTACATTGATATTTCATACGCTATTCAATAGGATAATTGAGGCATTTCCATACATCATTTTATTTTCGTTACAATCATACAACTAAACGAACTTTCACCTATTCCACGATGAACCTTATGTACGTGACTTCAATTATAATCATCACATAGGTTCAAAACTTACCACGCTCAACTCCATATATAAACATAGCACCTATTAGCCATGAACCCAAGGTACTTACCCTTTCCATTGTCCAAATCGACTCGGTAAGGTCGCACCCTTAATATAAATAATTGATAGAAAATATATATATATATATAATGGGTTCGCACACATAGTGCTTAATAATCAACCACGCACACTTAGTGCCATGTACTTTAAACTCGCACACTTAGTGCCATGCATTTCAAGCCCGCACACTTAGTGCCATTCTCTCAACCGTGAACACTTATTGCCCGCACACTTAGTGCCGAAAACCAGCCACTATATACGCTTCACTTCCTTTTTACATTCGACAATTTCATCTCTACATACATATACATTTGTATACATTTCATCTCATTAAACACAATTGCATAGGTATTACGATCATTTAAATCAATACCAACTATATGCTTAATGACTTACCTTGTGTTGGGTAAAATAATTCCAAGTCGGCTACTCGATGACCTTCGATTTCCCCTTGTTGGACGCCTCTCCTTTAGGATCTTGAGCTTAAACAAATAAATTAACTCATTCAACCGCTTTGCTACATATATTGGTATTCACATTTTAATGATTTTATGACATACGGAACGGCATGGTAAAATTTTTATCTTGCTACCTTATGCTCTTAGGTATTCGGCTAATAACCATATGCTATCGCCCTACTATCAATAATCCAATCACACATGCATATATATATATATATGGCCGAATGTACAAAGCTTAGACTCATCATCACCTATGCTCTTAATTTGATGGCCGAATATGCATACATATATATATATAATATCAACTATACTATCATCTTTAATTCACCTAAACACAAAATTTCATCTCATGAACACTTGACTGAATTTTTCCTAATCTAGCATGGCTTCACATATATTTGTAACATCCTAATAATCCACATATATCACATTTCTACATAAATTTTCTTTTACTTTTCCTCTACTTCCATTCACAACATCAAAAGCACCATACACATGTATCATTACAAAGCTTCACACTTAGCATGCAAATGACATCAACACAAATCCACCTTAGCCGAAACTTAACTCATCTTCATGCCTCATCACCACAACATCAAACATCAAACATCAACCAAGAAGACAACACCCATGGCCGAATATCATCCCCATCTCATAGCAAAGATTTAAACCATGGGCTAGGTAGAACTCAAACTAACAACTAAAAACATGCATGAATCTCATGGACAACATCAAACATACCTTAGTCTAGCAAACTCCCATGGCTGATTTTCTCAAGCTCTTCCCCCCTTCTTCTTAGAACATTCGGCCAAGCCAAAAAAATGTGAAAGGATGGACACTTTTTTTTTCTTTTCTTTGTTTTCATCATATTCCTTTTTCATTATTTTATTCTTTCTAACATAACCACTAACTAAACATGTTTGCAACATGTTTCCACTCATAGCATGGCCGGCCACTATGCTTAAATTTTGGGTAAATTGACATGCAAACCCATCATTTTCACAACATGCATTTATAGGCCACCTTACATTTGCCTATCAGATTTCTAAATTTTCTCACATAAGTCCTATTTGATAAAATTCACTTACAATTAACAAAATCCAAACATGAAATTTTCACACATGCATATGTACATATAATGAGCATCAACTATGACGGTTAATTATTTTTATGACTCGGTTTAGTGGTCCCGAAACCACTTTTCGACTAGGGTCAATTTAGGGCTGTCACAGAGGTGTTTTGCTGGTTGGGTGGGTTTTCATTACTTGTTGCATTCATTTTGCATTTTGTCTGTTTGTTTGATTGTGAGACTAACTGTTTATAGATCGAGCTATTTCAGTACTGATACATTTGATTTGTTGGTGAAGACTATTTGTATTTCAAATTGCCATTGAGTTTTATTATTATTTTATTTTTATTTGAAATTTTGGTGATCATTTATCTATCATTTTTGAACTCACATTGAGCTCGTGTAGCTCACTCCCTTTAGTTTATCCGTTTGTAGGTACCATCGTTTTCTGTAGTTGGACTTGGCACATCGGAGGTCTCAGACAGGCACGTTTTAAAATCAACTTTAAAAGTATTTTCATAAATTCCACATTTATAAATAAATGATTTGAATTGTAAGTTTTATTTTAAATATTGTGGTATGAATTTTGGGTTTTACACACGTAAGCTTCTTTTGGACTAAAATTTTTGTAATATCGAAATTTTACAACGGAGAGTTTTACGTAACTTAAATAACGTTTGTTTTCTAGCTGGTTAAACTAAAATTTTACCTACGATCACTTCGGTGATCTATGTAACCTCCGAGATTCGGTCTAAACTTCTAGGCTGGATTTTTGGTGTGTTACATACTTTGATTGAGAAACTCTATTTCCTTTATTTTTCAATAGTTGTATGCTAGAATCATAAGGATTTCTCATAGGGATTGCATCAAAGCTATTAAAGTTTTTTTAACACTTTCTCTATATAGTTAAATTAATTTAAAGTAAACCGTTGTTCTGATTTAGTAACTTTAACTCCTAAGATTACATCTACCTCCTCCAAATCCATCATATCAAATTTGGTAGATAATAAATTCTTGGTTTTATTAATGGATTCTATATTAATATTAAAAATTAACATGTCATCCACATACAGACTTATGATGACACAATCAGAACCAAACATATTAGAATACACACATGCATATACACCATTAATAATGTAACCAAAACTAAGAATAGTCTTATGAAATTTCTCATACCATTGTTTTGGAGCTTGTTTAAGATCATATGTAGATTTTTTGAGTTTGCAAACTTTATCTTCCATACCTGGTGCCACAAATCTTGGAGGTTGCTCCATGGAGATCTCCTAATCCAAATCACCATTCAAGAAAGTTGTCTTCACATGCATTTGATGTACCCAAAAATTGTGAATTGAAGCTAAAACAAACAAAATATGAATGGTTGAGATATTTATTACAAGAGAGTATGTATCATAATAATCTACTCCAAATTTCTAAGTGAACCCTTTTATAACTAGTCTTACCTAATACCTTTGAATTGACCCATCAGGCCTGAGTTTCTTTCTAAAGATCATTTATTACTAATAGATCAAAAACAATTAGGCAAGTCTACTAGTTCCCAAGTATGATTAGACATAATAGACTCTAGCTCATTATTAATGACATCTTTCCAAAAACTAGCATCTATTGATTTTATGGCTTCATCATAGGTTTTTAGATCCCCATTTATAAAAAGTGTATGAGCAACAGAATCACTTATAAAGTCTAAATCTCTAATTTCTATTACAAAGGAAGTAAGGAAATCTAGTCCGAAACTAGTGGCAGTCTTTTATCTTTTATGTAACATCCCAAAATATGGCCTAGGAGTTTTAGGGCTATTTTAGGAAATTTGGCCTTAGAGTGCTTAGAAATTCGTGATTTGGTATATCGATGATGATTTTTATAATAGTTTTTGAATGGTCAAATCAATTTTGAAAAAGTGTTCTAGAAACCTTTAATTTTAGAAAAAAGACTAATTTGTAATAGAGTCAAAACAGTTAGCATTTATGTTACAGTTTTACCAGTTCTTAAAATTTAACCTAATAAACCCCTATTCCCAACTCTAATTCACGATAGTTGCTCTTCTAAGTTGCTATTGTCGTCACTTACCATCCCTTTGATCTTCCAATTGATTTTTGATTTTGAAACCATAATACTCTGAATCCCTATCACTCTCAAGCATTAAACCTTCCTAAAACTCCAAGAAAAACATTAAAAAAAACTCCATAGATTTCATCATCTTCTCCAAACGTGGGTTTTCCAAAATTGCATCAAACTCATTTAATCTTCCATTAAAGGTAATGTTTTGAATTCTTATGAGTTTTCCATGATATCTAGTCTTTAAAATTGAACTATTGGCCCTCAAATCTTATGTTTTAGATAAAAGCCAAAAATTGGGTCGTTAATGGTGGATTTTAGATTTTCGAGTAAAAATATGATTTCAAAGTGTCTTTCAATTAGTTTTAATATTATTAAGAGGTTTCTAAACTTATATTGAAGTTTCATTAAGGATTTCTTATGTTTTAATTAATTTTTGTTATTTTGGCTAAAACTTATAAAAAAATGTCGATACCTTGAAACATGTAGTTTTGTATGGTTTAAGGGTTGAGGATTAGGCGTAGATGACTAATTAGGTGAGCGAAATTCATTTATGACTAAGGGTCCATTTTTTTACATGTAAAAAGTTTTACAGAAAATGTTTTCTGCATTTTCTTGTGTTTGTTTCACAGAAAATAGTTTGGTCAATGGAAAATGACTTACAGGTCAAGGTAAAATAAACCATTTTTTTCTGTAAAATGACTTACCATTTTGAAAAGCGTAAGTCATTTTCCGGAAAAGAACTCATCTATAGATAATTTTATTTTTATAACTTAAATCAAGCTTAATATTATTATATTGATAATAAATTTTATTTTTATTTTTAAAATATTTAAAATATTATGTTTTTCAATATTATTAAACATACATATTTAATTATTTATATTTAGTCATATAATAAATTATTAATATAATAAATATAATTTATTATTTTAATAAATTATTTATTATTTCAATTTTATTTTAATAATAAATTTTAAAATAATAATTTTAAATAATGTTATTCACATATTATTGAAAATATTCAATAGTTATTACAATTATAAATATATTAATTATAAATGTTTTGTAGTATAAAGGTTAAAATATGTTATAAGTCTATGTACACTTCATGATTTGTAATTTAGTCTTTGTACTTTTATTCTAAAGGATTTAGTCCTTTTATTTTTCAAATTTGAAAATCAAGTCCAATTATTGACATCGTTAATTTTTTTGTCAATTTTGTTGATGTCACATTTTAAATAAAAATATTCACTTAGTAGTCATGTAATTAAAAATGACATTGTAATGAATCTAAATTTAACATAATATTTTTAATATATGCAAAAAAATGTAAAATATAAAATTATAGATAAAAATAAATTCAATTAAACAATGAAAAAAATAAGAACATCTCAAATGTATGTTTTTTAATTGAAAACAACTTTTATGAAATATTTTAAAGAAATCTACCAAACAACAGAAAATATTTTACACAGATTCCTCCAAACACCAGAAAATATTAGCTTTTCTAGAAAAGTAAATCATTTTCCAAAAATCATTTCCAGAAGTCATTTTCAATGAAACAAATGGAGCCTAATTAGATGAACGAAATTCGTTTTAGGCAAAAAGGTTAAGTGTAGACTGAGTTACGAGTATTCTAAGTTTGTCATGTTAAAGGTTTTGGTTACATGAGAACTTAGAATAGGTTGATGTTTTGGTTTGTTTAAGTGAGTCTTTGGGTACTATCTGATTGTGAATCTTGTATGGTTATTATGTGTAAAGCATTGGATTCATTGGAGCCTTTTAAAAGTTAAAGGAAGATTTAGTTTGAGCTTTCGACTTCTTGGTGAAAGCATAGTGGTAAGTGTTTGGAATCACTGCTCATAGACATTAGTAATGTGTTATTTGGGAATTTGTAGTAGCTTAAACTCCTACTCTAGATTCCGAGTGTAATTTTTCTTGTATCTATATTTATCTTGTGGTTTTGTGCTTATATGATTATGAATTTGTGCATAGTGATGAGAAGCTCATATAAGTGATATGTGATTATTTTCGAAAATTTTGGCCTTGCGATCTTGAAACCAGTGGATATAGTTAGCATGCCATAGGATTGTGAGTTCTCATTTATATGTATAGTGATTTTGGGTGTTGAGGCCGTAGGACATGGTTGAGGTATAAGGGAATGAGAGCTAAGCTCCATTCAACGAGACATGTGAGGGGAAATAATGAGAGTGCTAGATATATGCTTCACTTATGGGACATGTTTGACTCTATGAGTCTATGTGGTGTGTTGGAGATCCGTGTATCCATTTAGTGACGATAGAGCTCACTTTATGTTTCATACCTCAAGTGCCAATTTATCATTATATATGACTTGTGTGAAATATAATATATGCTTGAATGAATATGTGTTTCAAGATGCATGTTTACATGAGTACGTAAATGCTATGTAAATGAACTAATAGATAATGCATGTAAAGGTACTATATGTCACTAGACGTAAGAATTTTGTAATCATACTTATATATGGTTGTCTTGTGGATGCATGACGACACATTTGCGATGTGGTTATTCTAGTCATTCGCTGAGCTTGTTATGCTTACCTACTCCCTTTTTTACTCATTGCAGATTAGTTGCATACCGGTGTGAGCGATGTGGTTTTTCGAGAGGTGACCCAAGCCAAGTCTGTGTTATTCTGTAGGTGTTCTTTATTTACATTTTGGGAAAAGGCAATGTGATAGACTTGTCTAATGCCTTGATGTGTTTGGACTATCTATCGGTCTTGCTTTTATTTTTTTAGAGGTTTATGAGTACATATATTTACTTTGGTTTATGAATACTGATGATGGAATGATGATACTTGCTCGGACATGTTTTTGGTATTTTGAACTATTGATTAAGGCGTTTGGATGGTTATTTGTTTTAACAATTGATGCATGATGATTAGAAACATATTTGCGATGAGTTAATTGCATATGTATGCTGCATTTTTGAGATCTGAAGCAGAGGTATCGATAATTGGGTTTTAAAAATTGATACCTCTATTCTTGAAACGTGTAGGAAGCTAGAATAGAGATTTCGTATCGATACCTTTGCTCGAGTATCGATACTCAGAGTTAAAGAATCGATATTTCATGACAGGTACCGATAGTTTTCGAGTTTTAGGTTTCTAACCAAGAAACAAAATGCGAGTTTGGTATCATTTTTCCAAGTGGTACCGATACCACTTAAAGAAAATATCGATACCCTAGTGCCAGTATTGATACCTACGAACATATTTTGGAAATGATAACTATCAAGTTTGAGTGGCTTAAAACCATCATGAGTAATGAAACGATGGATGATTTATTTTGAATGAGCTTTTGTTGTCGTATATGACATGAGAAGATGGTGTGACATCTCGTATTTAGGCTTGGCGATCAGGCTGGGTATAGGGTGTTACATTGGATGGTATCAGAGCCCTAGGTTCAATAGCTCTCAGACCTAGGTGATTGTTGTGTGTGTGAAGTTTCAAAACTCACGAATTTAAATTTCCTTGTTTTCTTGAAATTGTTGGTATATCACTGTTAGAATTGCATGAGAATTGCTTGGAATGTCTTGGTTGAATTGTATGAGGGGTAGGAATGGGAACACATTGCCTTAATCCTAAATTTTGCTTGCAGAAATGAGACTTATATCATGTCCTCGCCACTTACACCTTTTATTTGTGTGCGTGTTGCTATTAGAAGACA
The DNA here is from genome assembly GCF_025698485.1 of Gossypium arboreum. NCBI lineage: Eukaryota > Viridiplantae > Streptophyta > Magnoliopsida > Malvales > Malvaceae > Gossypium > Gossypium arboreum. The sequence goes on from NC_069078.1 coordinate 62,375,632, forward strand.
ACATCTCTAAATTCACATATAGAATGATCATGCAAAGACATGAATATCTATGCAACACTATCTAGAACATAACCAACAAATACAACATCAACAGTTTTAGGTCTGATAGTGCTCTTTTTAAAAGCAGTCAAACCTACTTTTAGTAAACACCCCCACACTTTAAAGTATTGCAGATTAGGGTCATAACATTTCCACAATTCATATGGGGTACAATCTAATTTTTTTTTATGAGGCAGTCTATTAAGAATATGGTTTGTAGAAAGTACGACCTCCCCCCATATACTGTCAGGTAAACCAGAACTTAGTAGTAAAGCATTCATCATATCTTTTAGAGTTCAATTTTTTCCCTTTAGCTATACCCTTTTTTTTATAGGACATAATGAGTAGAAAATTTGTGTATAATGTCGTTTTTCTCACAAAGCTCTTTAAGAAAATTAGTGTCATATTCACCACCTCTATTAGATCTAAGATGTTTTATTTTCCTATCAACCTGGTTTTCTACTTCTGTTTTATAAAAAAGAAAGGTTTTATCAGCTTCATCTTTTGATCTTAGAATATATACCTTTGTATATCTAGAGTAGTAATCTACAAAGATGCTATAGTAGCATTTTCCACTATTATTTTATGTGTTTTTAAAGTCTGTTAGATGGAAGCACAAGAATATATATACTTTTTCATGCCCCTTTTAACACAAATTCATGTAGTTTCAGTGTAATTTTATAAAAAATATAATATAATTATAAAATAATTAAATTGTACTTAAATTGTACTTAAATTATTAACATATTGAATTTTAATTAATTTTATAATAAAATTTCATAAATTTTAATTTATTGTCCATGATTTGCACAAAGGGTGAAAATTGGCTCGGTAGATACTACTAGAAGTTCAAAACCGAAGCGATTTATCAAGTATTGAGGCGAATTAATTTTTCAGCCTAAGAGGGTCCAAATGATGAATATTAATACATAATATAATTAATTTTTATTTTAATCCAATTTATTTTGTGTTAAATAATTATTATTAATTAAATTATGAAAGGAGGCCCAATTGTGTTGGTCTGAAAGACTGATCCAACCGAGCAAAAGGGTTGCCCAAAACCGTCCAACATGCTGACCCAATCAGCTTAAATTAGCTTATTATTTGGCTTGCAAATCAGCCCTTGAATTTTCCTTGAAATTGCATTCAAACCCCTCCACTTTCTGTGCTTTTAAAGATTCACCTCAAGCTAAATTTAGCAAGTTCGAAACCTTCAAACTTGCCACATGTGTGGCCGGCCAAGGGGGGTTCTATGGCTGCTTATTTTTTGCTATTTTTAGCAGCCAGTCCCACCTATAAATACCCCTCTTTGCTTCTTATTTCAACACACCTCTCACACCTTCATTCCACACTTTCCTCATTTTCTCTCTTCCAAACCTTCTTTTGCTTTCTAATTTTTTTCTTTCATTCTCTTGCCGATTTCCATCTTCGAAAAGAGCCCTTCAGCCACCATTGGTAGCATATTTAAGTACTTGTAGAAGCCTCGTTTCAACAAGAATGAGCGGAGAAGGAGGAGCAGAGCAAACTAGTCAGGCTTTGGAGAAACACCGAATTTTGATTCTAGTTTCCTATCCTTTAATTTTTTTTATTGTAGTTGTTATGAACATGTCTATGAATATTTTTTATGTTGATATTCTTAATTTTATTAACATGGAATAAATTTTATTCGTGTTAGGTTGATTGCATTTCGTCCACTTAAGTTATTAAAATTACGTTTGTGTTGTTATAGGTCTTGGTAAATTGCTTGATTAAGTAAAATCATGATTATGTTATTCTTACATTACAATTTTAAGATAACTAAGAATTAATTATTAATCGCATTGAAATTGTAATTAATTAACACAATACTTAATCAGTGCATGTTTAATCTTCTAAGGTAGCGGAGGGTTAAATTAGTGGCGGTATTAAACAATACATTAACCTTGCATAACTTGCAAGATTATTGTGATTAAACTTTTTCAATGTAGGTATATATTGTTACTTCACTTAATCTTTTATTTTCTTATTAAAATTGATTAATTGTTTGAATTGGTATAGTAATATGTTCAAGAGATTAGTTAATTTTGTAAGTCTGTATGTGCTATAGTTAACAAATTACCAAGTTGCCATGAATTTATTCGTAACAACATGAACATTGTTTTAGTAATATTTAGTTAAGAAATGTAATTAATCTAACACAATTATATCATCTTGATTAAAATCATCTTTTGAAATTGTGAATTGGAACATTTATTTTATTTTACTTAGTTAAAATTTAGTTTTTAATCACTTCCTCAAAATCAAAATATTTTTAATCACCAAAGTGTTTGAATTTCATTTCATAAACAATTTTCTTAAATAACCCCTGTGGGTACGATAACTTGACATTTACTTATCACTTTATTACTTGTTGCGATTGTGTACACTTGCAAATTTCCATCGTTCTAAGTTTTTGGCGTCGTTGCCGGTGACTATTTTAAAAGTCATTATTTTTGAAATTGTTAATTTTACATTTTTGTTAAATTTTCTATTCAATTTTAACTTAATTAATTTTTCTATGTTTGTTTCAGGTTACGAGTATTGATCGAATTATCTATTTACTCCCTATAGACCCTAAGATTGAAAGAACTTTTTGACAACGAAGAAGACAAGCAGTTCAAAGAAGGACCGAAGAGACGAACTATGAAAATCTAAATCAAGGAAACAGAGCAAACCCTGCTTAAAATCCTATCCTTATTACTAATGGTAGGGATAAAGCTCTAAGATAGTATGCTATGCCAGTGTTTCATGATCTTAATCTAGGTATTAGGAAACTCGAGATCAAGGCACAACAATTTGAGCTGAAGCCAGTTATGCTCCAAATGTTTCAGACAGTAGGCCAATTCAGTGGAATGCCTACAGAAGATCCTCACCTTCACTTAAGACTGTTTATGGAGGTGAGTGATTCCTTTATGTTAGCCGGAATACCCGAATATGCACTACGATCAAAGTTGTTCCCATATTCATTGAGGGACAAAGCTCGAGCCTGGTTGGACTCATGCCACCACATTCCATTACCACATGGCAAGAGTTAGCAGAAATATTCCTTATGAAGTATTTCCTACCTAGTAAGAATGCTAAGTTCAGGAATGAGATCACTACTTTCTAACAAATAGATGATGAGTCCTTGTATGAGGCATGAGAAAGGTACAAAGAATTATTAAATAAAAGTGCCCTTATCATGGAATCCCGTATTGCATTCAACTTGAGACATTCTATAATGCCCTTAATGCTTACATGAGGATGGTAGTGGATGCTTCTACTAATATTGTTTCCTTTCTTCTATAATGCCCTTAATGCTTACATGAGGATGGTAGTGGATGCTTCTACTAATATTGTTTCCTTTCTAAGTCTTATAACGAGGCTTATGAAATCATTAAGAGGATTGCCAGCAATAATTATCAATGGCCAACCAATCAAGCAACGTCAGGAAGACGAGTCGCTGGAGTACATGAAATGGAAGCTCTCACTTCACTTACATCTCAAGCAACCTCAATATCATCGTTGCTTAAAAACTTTACTACTAATGGGTTTAATAATTTTATAGCTCAGCCATCCAATCAATTTGAAAATATAGCCTGTGTTTATTGTGGAGAAGGGCATTTGTTCGAAGAATGTCCATCAAACCCAGAATTTGTGTATTACATGGGTAATCAGAACCAGAACCGAGGAATGCAAGGACTGCAATCCAATTTATATAACCCATCTTGGCGAAACCACCCTAAATTCTCTTGGAGTAACCAAGGGGTTGGACCTAGTAACACTTATGCCCAACCTAAACCGACCCAACCACCTATTTTTACCTAACAAGTTTGGAAGCAACCTCAAGTTGAATCTTTCAATGGCTTAGAAAACTTGTTGAAGACATACATAGCCAAAAACGATGCCTTAATCCAAAGCCAACCATCCTATTGAAAAACCTGGAAAATCAAATGGGCCAACTTGCCACTGAACTCAAAAATCTTCCACAAGGTGCTTTGCCTAGTGATATGGAGAATCTTAGAAATCCGAGGAAAGAGTATTGTAAATTATTGACATTGAGCAGCAAAAAGACATTAGAGCCCAACACTGTCGAAGTTGAAAAGGAGCCAGCTGATGCTCAAGATTTAGTGGAAGTTCAACCAAGTGTTGAAATTCTAGCTTCACCAGAACCAGAATTTGCAAAACTCGATACACAGACAACTTCGTTAGATGCAGAACTGTGACAAAAGACAAATCAAATAGTTCCAGTAAATAATCCTGCACCACTCTACCCTCAAAGACTTCAGAAGTAGAAGTAAGAAATCCAGTTCAAGAAGTTCTTAGACGTACTTAAGTAACTTCATATCAACATCCTGTTGGTAGAAGCACTTGAACAGATGCCAAACTACGTCAAATTCATGAATGATGTCCTGTGCAAGAAATAAAGACTAGGAGAATTTGAGATAGTAGCCCTGACGAAGGAATGCAGTGCATATCTTCAAGACAAACTATCCCTAAAGTTAAAGGATCCTAGATGTTTTACCATACCTTGCAACATTGAAGCAACGTATTATGGTAAGGCACTATTCGAATTGGGTCCGAGCACCAACTTGATGTCCATGTCCATATTTAGGAAGTTGGGGATAGGTGAAGTTATGTAACGCCCCAAGTTTTAATTTTATGTTTTGATAAAATATTACACAACTGTGTATCTGCTTCAGTGGTTAAGTGTTCTAGGTGTGTGTGTGAGGTCCCAGGTTCAAGCCACAACTGAGGCGACTGTTGGTATTTTTATGAATAAAGCCCTATCTCTGTTCAGTAGACTTTTATTTAATTATTTGTGAAAACATATCAGAATGGGCCTGCTGGTCTAGTGGTTAAGTGGAGTGTTGATGTGTTAGAGGTCCTGTGTTCGAATCTCTGAGTAGGAAAGGGATAGTATTTTTGCTCCTAATTTCGGCTAGAGTTGTGTTGAAAGGGGATTCTGAGTAGTAGGCTGTTAATGGGATAGTGGTGAGATATTTGCAGAGATTATGGGGGAAGTTATCAGAATATTACCTATTCTGATTTTTTTTTCAATTTTTCGGCTCCCTCTCCCCCTTTTCTCGAAAACTGACGGCCACTCTCCTTTTTCCCCTCTTCTTGTTGTTTTTTATCTTAATCAACACCTTTCCTTTTGTTGTTCATTCATTTTTACTCCTCGAGAAGCTATTTTCTGCTTTCAGCCTTAATTGGTAAGTAATCTTTGTGCTTTGGAGTTTGATTTTTAAGTTCTGATCCGAGGTTTGTGTATGATGTTTTGACAGCAGAGAATCGGGTGTAAAAAGGGCTTCCTTAGTGCCGTTTGGTAGTTAAATCATTCAGGGTTTTGAGGTACACACTAAGTGGATATTTTGAGTTATTGTGGAAGTGGTGTTTTCGGATTAATTCTAGTATTAAGACTAATGTTGGTGTTAGATTGGTCAATTTTAGGTACTAGTCGTCTCGAGTGTTGTTTTAGCATTAAAAGGTACCAGGTATGTACTCGAAACGCAGAAAACGACAGTCAGAGAAAAGCCAAAATACCAATCTATCAACGCCACACGAACGTGTGGTCGCCTGTGTGGTAGGCTGTGTGATGGTAAACGGGCGTGTGATCGACGAGCTAGGCCATGCGCGTATGACACAACAGTGTGATAGCTAGGTAGGCCGTGTGCGACACACGGGCTCAACTGGGTTGGGCTGTATGGGCTACACGGACGTGTGGGCCAATACGGGTGAACCACACGGGCATGTGAGATTCTGGGCCAGGCCGTATGATCCACATGGCCAAGGCCATTTTGGTTTGTGTGGGCCACATGGGCAGGCTACATGAGCGTGTAAGCCCATTTTCCTGAAACAGTTCTGTAAGGTTGCACCGGTCGCCCAAGTCGACTGTCACCTATTGAAGGGTCGGTAAGCATTATCTGGACCCCTAAACGTGTGATCTATTGTATGATATCTGTACTGAGTCTGATAATACTGAACTGATTGTGTGAATGATTATTGCATATTAGCATGCCATTTATTGTATGTTACATTGCATAAGGGTGGGTTAATGATTTATTGGAGGAAGTGTCTGAAGGGCTCTTAAGCCTGTTATATGCCAGCTCAGCTACAAATATCTATTTATGTGCCGTGTTTCGGTACAGCATGGTGTGCAGGGATGGGTGGGTTGATTTTATCCCCACATGGTGTGTAGGGTTGGATGGAGATGGTGTGTAGAGAATGTAACGCCCCCAAATTGGGCCTAGAAGTATTGGGCTTTGAGCATGGGAGCGGTTAGGACATTGCTCATAAATATTTTAGTTAAGCAATAAAGTGGCACAAATTTCATGTTTGCTTTATTGGCTAAGTGATTTGGGTGTGGTTGGGAGTGTTTGATAAGTCTTGGTTCAAGTCTGGGCTTTTGCAAAAATTTTAGTTTTTCCCCTTAAGTGAACCTTGGCTTTAGCTTGTAGGCCTTATAAATATTTGTGGGTAAAATGTGTCACAAAAAGGGCTTGTGGTGCAGTGGTAGGTGGCGTGTGGAGTTCTCTTGAGGTCTAAGGTTCAATCGTGGCAAGGTAAGAAGATTATTTATTTTGTTCTCTTGCCATGTGAGAAGTAGAGGTTGATTGAAACTCTGTTGAGGGAAGTTTGAACTGGTTAAGGAGCAGATTATGGAGGAAACCATGGAGAAGATAAATGAGGATTTTTAGGAGAAAATTGTGGAGAAAATCAAGGGAGGTGGAGGTGTGGGAGAGGAGCGTGCCGGTTTTGGAAAGTAAACTACTAAGGAATTTTAGTTTAGGGAAGTCAGTGTTTTTTTCTTCGGGTTTGTACCATTTTGGGATTTTTCTTTTATTTTCTAGAGGTCGATTAGTGTAAAAGAGTTTATGATAGTTTCTTTTCCCCTTTGCTGGTTTTGGTGGTACACTCTTCTTCAAGTTTCTCGACTCTCATCTTTTTGCCTCTTCTACTCTCCTCCTTTTAAAACTATTTATTTTTCTTTCTCTTTAAACCGAGTACATACTTCCCCCCTTACTCAAATTCTATCATTTTTTTTTTATTTTTGTAGCCTAGAGACTGTGGCCTATTTTATTACTCTTCTTCTCTTTCCTTTCTAAATTGCTTTCTCTCTGGACCGATTTTTAAACCCTTTTTCCCTTTCAACAGTTTCGGTTTTGACAAGTTTTTTTTCTTGGACGATTATTGTTTGGTTCTTCTGTGAAAGCAATTCTTTTCTCTTTCTTTTCTTTAGGCTGTCATTTTACCTGGGGTTACTGCTGGAGGTTGGGGTTTATTGCTAAGTTTAGAACCCTCCCTTGTTCTCTTTTATTGCCAACATTCCATCATACTTTTACCACCACTGTGCCAAAATTGCTTTTTTGCCTTCTCTGCTAACTTTGAATTCTATTCGATTCTACGTTTTGTGACTTCGGTGAGTATGTGTTTGGCTATGGATCAATTATTTTCATAAATATATGTTAATAGGAGGTTATATTCATTTGCAGTTTTTAATTAATGAGTGGGTAATCGCTCTTGATCAACAATTAGGTGCGAATATTCGTTGGCTCAAACAAGGTAGGTGGTTGTGGTTTAAGTGACTAAGTATATTAATTAAGGTTGGTTGTATTCCTATTAATATGTGATTAATCGTGTGTTGTGAATGGATATAGGTTTTGGTACTCGAGGACTATTCACATTGTTTTTGCAAACAGGTGTGTAACTATGCACCAAAATCTGTCATTGTCAAGAAGTCGGAAAATGTGTGTAACCACACCCTTTCTTACTGTAAATCAACAAAAGCAGAAAAACTGAAGTGCCGAAACTTCGGCATTTGAGGCCGCATGAGCTTGCCATCACTCGTGGGGTACATTGAGCCCACAAATCATGGGCGATAGACTGTAAAGGCCACCACGAGCGTTTTCGTGGGCTTGGGTCGTTATGTGCCACGTTGGATCGAAACGGGTCGTGTGGGCCCAATAGGCTCATGGGCCCCACACAGATTAAATTCGTAGTAAGTGATAAATATTGGACTGGGCTATGTGGGTCACATAGCCGTAACTAAATTTGGGTTAAATAGGCCACACGAGCGTGTGGGCCCACTTGGGCCGAGTAATGGACCTTGGGCCTATTTATACCATTATGATCATTTAGGTTATCTGTGTCATTCGAGGTGACTGTAGACCTTCAGAGAGGTTGTTATTTGACCGTAGTACCCCTGTAAGGTAAAATGACTATAATGCCCCTGTAAGGTAAAATGACTGAAATGCCCATGTAGGGTAAAATGACCGTAATGCCCCTTTAGGGTAAAATAACTGTAATACCCCTAAAGGGTAAAATGACAGTAATGCCCCTGTAGGATAAAATGACCGTAATACCCCTGTATGGTAAAATGACGATTATGCCCTTATGTTCCGTATGTCTGATGTGCTTATGTTTTACATATATGATTGTACTGAGTATGACTTTGCATACACGTAATATTCATGACATGACATACTGCATGGGGTTGGGATTTTGATATAGAGGAAGTACTATACTGGTGACTATGTCACATTCACTATTACTAGTGGCTTTGCCACATTACTGTTTCTGGCAGCTATGCTGCATTATTATTACTGGCAGCTTTGCTGCGATTTCGGTGTGTTGGTTGGGTCGGTCTATTTATATCCCTACATGGTATGTTGGTTAGTACAGGTGGTGTGCTGGCTGGATTTGGGTAGGATGCATAATTGTATTACATCTGATCGACATCGCATTGGGCTTAGGCCCACATTATTATCAGTATAGGGCTAAGGCCCGATCTGATCGACATTGAATAGGGCTCAATCCTGATATTACCGGCCTAGGCTTAGGCCTGATCGTGTTATTCACTATTTGTTTGTTATTGGGATTACATACTGAGTTTTTGTAAACCGACCCTTTCTTTTAACTGTATAGGTAATCCTCAGCCTTAGACGGTTTGGAGCCGCGAGGGACTCAGAGGTGGCCACACGATTGCTGATGTTCTACTTTTCACTCTATTTATTTTAAAATTCATATTGGGTTTTTTGATTATGTAATAAGGCCATTTGTGGGTTTAAGTTTTAATTGGGATTTTTTTCTTATATTAAACGGCTAGTTTAGGTAAAAACAAGTTTTTAAAACAATTACTATTTTCTAAAATATGCATTTTAAACTTCATCGACTTAAAAAGCTTCCGCGTCTTTAAATCAATTTAATATAACACTGATGGTTAATAAGGTAAACTTTTTGACGAGAACTTTTGTTAAATAATAATAAAAGGACTTAAACTTAGTAACAATTTTTTACCGAAAAGATTAATTTTCGAAAAACACTTTGATTCTGTAATGGGCTCCAGCCCCAGACTGTTTATTTCTGACTTCTGATGATTATTCTGTATGTTTTTTGTGGGATTACACTCTGAGTTTGTGAAAACTCCCCATTTTCTGTTTAATCTGTATAGGTAATCTCCAGTCTTGACAGATTGGTGTAGCGGAGGACTCGATGGTGGCCACACGTAAAATTTTAGACTGGCTTTCCATTTACTTCCAGTTTTTATTACTTATTTGGGGTTTTTGATTTAATTTTGGGCTGTTTGGTTCTAATTTGGGACTTTATACGGTTTTATGATTATTTAAACTGCAACTCATCAAACTCAATTTTCCTAAAAACTAAGGTTTTCGTAAATAAAAACTGTTTTTCCTAAATTAGAATGTTTCTAAAGTTTTCGCGTAAAAGAGATACATTTTAATCACAACAAAAACCATGTATTTCTACTCCGTGGTAAAATAAAGATTAAGTAAGTGGAACGGGTTTAACTCGTCAAATTCAATTTCAAACTCTATATCATGTGACATTCCAAATTCAGCCATAACGTCTCGGCCGGGTTTGGGGTGTTACAAGTTAGACCTATTACGGTTACACTTCAATTAGCAGATCAATCTTTAGTGTATCGAGAAGGAAAAATCGAGGATGTATTAGTATGTGTAGATAAATTTATTTTCCATGCTAACTTTGTTATTCTAGACTTTGAAGCGGATAAAAAGGTGCTAATCAACCTAGGAGGGCCTTTCCTAGCAATTGGAATGACCCACCTTTTGATGTTTTTAAGTCTATGCTATTTCCTAACATAGTTGATTATTGTTCTGCGGTATCTGAGTTAGAGGAATTAGTCATGGAAAATGAACTCAACTTTGTTGAGAACCTATTGGAGAAAATTTTGATGTCAGACCCCCAAGTGATGAACAGGGAGAAGAATACTTAGCTTTATTAGAAGCTAATCAAAGGGGATTTAATCCATAATCCCACTTTAAGTCTTTGGAATTAGGAAGTAGGGATTATACCCAACCAAAGCGTCAATTGAGGAGCCACCTAAATTAGAACTGAAGGTACTTCCCTCACATTTAAAATATGTTTATGTAGGTAACGTTTCTATTTTACTTGTGATTGTTTCAGCAGAGTTGACTGAAGAGCAAGAAGAGAAACTCATCCTAGTGTTGAAACAATTCAAGAAGGCTATCATATGGACCATAGCCAATATTCGTGACATTAGTCTGTCTGTATGCATACAGATGATCATCTTGGAAGATGGCGAGAAAGGGACGATTGATGGACAACAAATACTGAACCCCATCATGAAAGACGTGGTAAAGAAAGAAATCGTTAAGTGGTTAAATGCGGGTATAATTGATCCCATCTCAGATAGTTCATGGGTAAGTCCAGTTTAGTGCATGCCAAAGAAAGGAGGTATCAAGTTAGTAGAGAATGAAAACAATAAGTTGATACCAACTAGAATGGTTACGGAATGGAGAATTTGTATCGATTACCGAAAGTTGATCAAGGCGACTAGGAAAGGTCACTTCCCTTTGTTGTTCTTGGATCACATGCTAGATAGACTCGCGGGGCGAGACTATTACTATTTTTTCGATAGATACTTAGGGTGTAATCAGATTACCGTAACGCTAGAGGATCAACACAAAACAACATTCACATACTCGTATGGTACATTTGCATTGAGGCGCATGCCATTTGGTTTATGTAATGCACCTACTACATTTTAAAGATGTATGATGTCTATTTTTACTGACATGGTTGGAAAGTATTTTGAAGTGTTTATGGATGATTTTTCAGTGTTTAGAGACACATATAATGATTACCTTGCCAATCTAGGCAAGTTACTAAGGCTATGAGAAGAAACAAACCTTGTACTCTACTGGGAAAAGTTCCATTGCATGGTACGAGAAGATATTGTTATAGGGCATCGGATAAAGAGACATGGTGTAACAACCCATTTTCGGTAAAATCAGAATAGTGGTTTTGAGACCACAAATCTAATTTCGGAAGTAAAATTATTTTATATTATTTTACGGTCTATAGTATGATAGTAATGTTGTATAAAAATTTTATAAAGAAATTTTACCGATTAAATGTTTAATTTGATAAAGGACCAAATTGCACAAAGTGCAAAAGTTGAGTTCTAATACCTAAAAGGATTAAATAGCTATGTGAGGCCCTTATATGTCAAATAGACCATTAAAAATGCTTAGTCGTTAATGATGATGATTCATCTATGGAAAACAAAATAAAGAAAAGGATGAAATTAGAAAGTGAAATAATAAAAGATGATACATGATAAAAAATTAAAAATATCATCATTTATATTATCTTTCCCAAATTAAAAACATGGAAACCCTAGCCATGGAAACCTAAGCTCAAGCCAACTTATTTTGCTTGATTAGGTAAGTATTCTTGCCCCGTTTTTAATGATTTTTATATTTTCGAGATCATAATAGCATAATTTAGCTATCTTGGGGACTAATTTGTGAAGTTATCAAAGTACTAGGGTTTTTCCATGGATGAGTATGCTGGAATTTTGAATTTAATGGTAGAAAATGAAAGGTTGTTGATAGATAAACAACTTTTGTAAAGTGAATTTTGATGAAATTATGATTTTAGGACTAAATTGTAAAGTTGTAAAAATTCATGGAAAAATTATGAATTTTATGAAATACATGGGCTGTAAATTTTACATGTTCATAACTCTTCGGAGTTACCTGTTAAGCTCAATGAGCTTCCTGTTTTAAACTCTTATGAGTTTCCTGTTTAGCTCGGATAAGCGTCCTGTTACATGGCTCAACTGGGCATCCTGTTAAATGGCTCAAGAGTGTGCTTCATGATTATGTGCCCTAATGGGTACCCCTGAACATGAATTGACAGATAATTGATTGCTATACCTCATGTATACTACTTGGGTGTCTATCGATATTTCAAATAAATTCAACAGGCAAAATCCTGACATGAGAAAATATGAACACGAAATGAATTAATACACATATCTACCTGAATTACATGAAAATGATGATACATGATATATGAAAATACTAGATAATAATATATGAACATGGAATTTTTTCGATGAATACGTTCATTCATGATTATAGATTTGAACACCTTGAGTGTATTATCCGTGTGACACTAACATTTCAAATGATCTAATACGCAAAGTTCCAACATGGAATACTAAAATCGGGACGAATTATTATGAAAATGTACTTGAAATACCTAGGTGTGATTTCGAAATGTTATATGAATTCATGATGCGAAAAGTTTATGTATATGGTAATCTGGTTATTATTAAGCTCATACATGTATCTTGATGATTATATGAGATAATATGACTTAGAAACGAACTATTACCTGTATGTACATGAAGTACATGGAAATGATATTACCTGATATACTGATGCATGAATTGGTTGTTATTGGAATCTGGAGCTGACTTGGTGACTTTGTTCATCTATAATTAAGGACAATTATATGTGATTGCTTGGCTAACATGATGAGGATATGTGTTTAAGGCCTGTGACCAAATTGGTTGATAGTGCCTTGCATGTTTATTTTGAACATAAATGAATAGTAAGTTAATTACCATGTTATACGAACTTACTAAGCATTTCATGCTTACTCTGTTTTATTTTTCCCTGTTCTATAGCAATTCGAAAGCTCGTTGGATTGAAAGCATTGACGAAGATCACTCACACTATCTATCGCCCATCTTCATATATATATGGTAAATTAATTATGGTTATAATGGCATGTATAGGTTAATTAGCCAATGTTGGCATGTAAATGTTTGAGTTATAACTAGCCATTGGATTGGCTTGTGATAAATATGTTTTGATATGTATAAATGAGGTTATAACATGTTTGGTGTGTGCTTAAATGGTTTAATGATAGAAAATCATGCACATTGATGATTAATTCTAGCATATTTGGTAAAATATGCATATAGGTGAATTTGCTAAGTTAAGTAAGTTTTGTATGCTTGCTTACATGATGGTAAAGTATTATTTGAGGTGCTTAAGAGCACATTGTTTGTATGTGATGTTATGTCATGCATGAGACTTGGTTTTGACTTGAATTAATTATTTTAAATATGGCTTGTGAATATGTTAAAGTATTGGTGTAGGAGGAAGACAAATTGTATGAGAAATGTGGCTTGAAAAATAGTCTATTTTTGTCCACACAGGTAGAGACATAGGCGTGTGTCTCAACCGTGTGTGACACACGGTCTAGCACATGGGCATATGATCTAGCCGTGTGTCCCCTGCATCTTTAAAATGTTAAAACAGAATGCTCAAAATTGATCACACGGCCTGGCACACAGGCATGTGGCCGTATGACCCTTGCACCTACACACGGTCTAACATATGGATGTGTGACTTGACCGTGTGACCCAATTCAGAGAGTTACATAGCCTAAGACATGGGCGTGTCTATGGCCGTGTGAGCCACACAGCTTAACCACATGGGCGTGTGACCTTAGTACTTATGAAAAATTTTAAGATTTTGTAAAAGATTCTCTGAGTGCCCGGTTTAGTCCCGACTCATTTCTCATGCATGTTATGGACCTCGAGGGTTCATACAAGGGACTTTATGTTTGATTTATGACCTGAATACTGTATAAAATGCAATATTTGTTTACTTGATCTGTATATTTCGGTAATGCTTCATAACTCTGTTCTGGCGACGATACGAGTTAGGGGTGTTACATTTATTGGTATCAGAGCTACGGTTTAGTTGGTTCTCAGATTGGACATAGCATATGTGAAGTTTAAAAATACATGTCATTATATAATCTGTGATAGTGTGAGATCTCCCGACTTTGATGAGAATTGCTTTTTCTAATAGACAGAGATGCTTTCCAATCGAGCTAATTCTGATAATGTTGAAAGCAATACACAAGTATTTGAGTAAAAATGTTGTTTGTGATGAGTAGAGACTTATAAAGGTGTGAATAAATGTTTGTAATGAACGTTTTAACGATAAATACTATGTTATACACGTGTATATATATATATATATATATATATATATATATGAAAGTTAAATTTTGAGGTTTTACGAGCTCCACCCCTTTACCAGTACAGTTTTATACAATGAAATTCACAATATATATATTGATTAAGTTCACAAGTGTGAGCATGAAAAGTTCAGTGGCTGAATGATTACTAATGCAGTCAGAACTGGGAATGGGTTAGTAAGTAGAGATTATTTTAAAAGAGATATCAGATTATTTTGAAAATTTTTCAGGATATGCAATGTCACTGTTAAGAAGGAAGTTATTCATGAGTAATTGACTTATTCAGGTATGATATCTACAGAACGATTAACTAGAAATTTCTTCTGAATTAGTTCCTTTAGTGAACTAAATAATGTGAGAATATTAATGACTTTAGTAGTCAGTGAAATAGTGATGAAGTTACAAAGATATCTGAATACAACTGTTATAATCGGGTATCATATAGTGATCTCTTCTGGGTATTCTATATGTTCTGTTATTCTCATAGATATATGTAATTGTTCATGTTTAGATGTGATATGTATCATATGGAAAGGTTGGCTAATTATAATAATAGACGAAATTATTGTAAGTTTGGTTGATTCATGAGCGGTATTGCTCTATTTTTCTGGTTTTCTAATCAATTATGTTTGAGAGAAGACTTGATGATAAGATTCCTATGATACTATTTTCTATTTTTAATGGATTGAAGCTTTGAATTGAAAATATGCAATTTATATTTTCTCTATCACAGCTGTTTCTACTGCGTATGGACGATAATACTTTTATGGATTTTCTCTAAGAAATCATCGATTTCTTTATCATTCAATATGGGTTGTATTTTCAAAAATTTAGTATAGCTTCACATTTTGGATTTTATTATCTTGGTTTTCTTGTAATTCTTATGGTCTAATCTTATCTATCAAACATGGTTTATCTGTGAAAGATATTCATCGGTCGGAGGTAATTACATTTGTTACTGTTATAAATCTTGACTCGATCATAGGAGTTCAGTAAGATGGATCTTAGATTATAGAAGTTGTATTACTGCACTGGTTATTATTGGCACTACTTTCGATTTTCTTCTTCTATTTGGAGAGTACTATTGATGTTGAGGTATTATTTTATATATACGGTTGAAACGTCCGTCCTACTATGGCACTATGGTTTTTAATTAATTTGATAGTTGTGGCTTATGAAAAATTTAAAGCTTTGATGTTAATAATTGAAATAACTTTATTATATGATCCCTTTTTAAGTTTCGTGGAAGGGTTTTCTATGATAGCTACATTAATGACAGGTTACTACAAAAAGATGTAAAATTTGAATGGTCTGATAATGTTAGCAAATTTTTAATCAATTGAAAGCCCTATTGACCGAAGCATCAGTTTTGGTTCAGCCTAAATCGGGTAAGGAATTTGTGATTTACAGTAATGCATTATTGAATGGCTTAGATCGAGTTTTGATACAGTAAGGCAAAATAATAGTCTATACTTCCAGACAGTTAAAAACTATATGAAAAGAACTACCCGATACAAGAGTTAGAATTGATAGTTAATGTATTTGCGCTGAAAATTTAGGGACATTATCTGTTGGTGAAAAATGCTATATATTTACTGATTATAAAAGTTTAAAATTATCTGATGTCGTAAAGAGATTTAAATCTGAGACAGTTAGGATAGCTAGAGTTATTGAAAGACTATGATTTGATAATTGATTTTCATTTAGGAAAAGCAAGTGTAATTGCTGATGGTCTGAGTAGAAAATCTCCGTTTGCCTGATAAGCAATGAATACCCAATTATTATTGTCTGATGATGGCTCAATTTTTAGCTGATTTTAAAGCTAAACCGATGTTTCTACAACAGATTAGTAAAGCTCAGAAAAAGTGATAATGAGTTGCATGTTAAACGGGTATAGAGTAGGTCAACTTCTGATTCAGAATTTTAGAATTGATCTGATAATTATCTATTATTCTGAGGTATAGCCTATGTACCAAAGGACTCAGAGCTTGTACAGAAAATTTTACACGAATGCTCACAGTAGTGTTATGTCTGTTCATCAGGGGAGTAATAAAATGCACAACAATTTAAAACAAATGTAATGGTAGTCCAGAATGAAATGTGGTATTTTTGAAATTGTATTTAAATGTTTGATATGTTAGTAAGTTATGTAACACCCCCTAACCCTTATCCATCCTTGGAACAGGATTACGGGGTATTGCCAGTCAATACAGTTCAATTACGGACATTATTTAATATAATTGTTTACACTTATCCTAAATTTAATGTATCGTCCCTTTAATGGGCCCTCGAAGTCCAATATGAATAGTAAAATCAATTTGGGACTAATTTAAAATCTCTACGAATTTTTCTCAAAATTTCAAAATTTTCTTATCGAACAGTACCCACACGTCCGTGTAGTCTAGGGGACATGCCCGTGTCCTTTACCCATATAACTCTCTGACTTATTACTTATGAACAAATTAGTTTCACACGGACAAGACATACGCCCATGTGCCAGGCAGTGTGGACTCAAAATGAGTCTTACAATTCAAGTTTACCAACCTTGCAAATCATAAACCACAAACAACATAACTTCTAATCTTTTAACTTACTCAAATTACGATCAAACACATCTAAAACATATTAAATTGATCATCTTAAGTGTCTAGCCAATGTACCTTCATCGGTACCACAATTTTTATCAACAAAACCTAGCGATAATTTACTAATCAAACCTATTTATAATTATTTCCAAATTTGCATCTTTATACCAAACTTAATTAAGCTGTGTACTCAACCATTATCATTTATAACAACATTTACAATAACTTTCCAAAATAACCACTTTTGACATGCTAGGTACATGCCATTACCAATAATGAACATACCTCTCCACTTACAGTTTGGGATCACCCTGGGATGTTGATTCAACGATCTAACTTTAACTTATCCTGTGCAGGAAACAAACCATACGCTAAGTATGAATTCAATGGTATTTCTATAACTGAACACTTAATAACATAACATACACTTAAAATCATATTGTAACACCCTAAACCCGGTCTAAAAGTTATACCCGAATCTGACGTGTCACATTGAAGTGTTTTTCAAAAACCATGTTTTCATTGAAAACTCTTCTTATTTGAAAACTTGAGTAAAATCCCAGTTACGTTAGTTTATTTTATAAAGTGGTACATTGAAAAGTTATTAACTCTATTCCCAAAATTTCTTTTAAGTTGCGGAAGCTAATTTTAAAAGTAACTTATTTACGAAAACGTGATGTTAAAAACTAAGATGCGAAATCGTTCCGAGAATGTTGTGGAAACGTAGTATTTTTTAAAAACAGTTATAAATCGAATTAAATAAAACCCAAACTTAAAATCCAAAAACTTTAAGAGGCCTTATTACAAAAGTTAAAAACTCAAAACGAAATCTAAAACATAAATAAAGTCCAAAGGCAGTCGTGTGGCCATCTTCGAGTCCCTCGTACCACTGATCCTCCTAATGCTGGGGATTACCTACACAGTTAAAAACAGGGTGAGTTTACGAAAACACAGTGTGTAATCCCCTAGCATCCAAACAGTCAATCAAAAATAGAATTTAGAACCAATCTGGGCTCTAGCAGTCCAATTCAGTATATATGTGGGCCGAAACCCGATTCATTAACATTTGGGTCTCAACCCATTACAGTATCAATTGGGCGTAGCCCATCTCAGAATCAATATCAGTTAAGCCTAGCCTATATCAGAACCAATATCAGTTGGGCCTAGCCCATTTCAATATCAAAACCATTTTAATAATGCATGATAACCCATCCAACCCTGCACTTGCCTCCGTCCAACCCTGCACTACTTGTGGGGAATAAATCACTGACTCCATCCCTACACTTACAGTGTTAGCAGCGGTTACGGCACTAACTAGAATCGCAACAAAGCTGGTAATATCAGAATATGTGGCACAGCCACCAATACAGTTTCTTCCTCCATAACAATATCCCAATCCCAAGCAGTATGTCATGTATGCAGAATTTCATGCACAAAATTAGTCATACAAATCACAGACAAATCATTCATTTACCCTCGAGGGAAAAAACAATCATTTTACCCTTTAGGGGTATTTTGGTTATTTACTAATTTTGAGGGGTCCCAGTATAGATTACTACCTCATAGATGGTCTGCCGTCGCCTCGAGCGACTCAAGTAACCTAGATGGTCAAAATGGTAAAAATAGGCCCATGGCCCATTACTCGGCCCAAGTGAGCCCACATGATCGTGTGGCCCATTTAGCCCAAACTCAGTTACGACTATGTGACCTGCATAACCCAATCCAATATTTATCACTTACCATGGATTTAATCTGTGTGGGGCCCACTTACATGCCATTACTAATAATGAACATACTTCTCCCCTTACTGTTTGGGATAAGCCTGGGATGCTGATTCAACGATCTAACTTTAACTTATCCGGCGTACGGAAACAAACCATACGCTGAGTATGAGCTCAGTGATATTTCTATAATTTGAACACTTAATAACATAACATACACTTAAAATCATATAATGGTCATGAATATTCAATTATTCATTTCATGGATAAATTCTTTATAACTCATTCAATCTTTATCATCTATTAACCCAATTAGCTTTTCAAAATAAATTCACAAATCATTTAAAAAATAATATTTTCCATTCATATGTCTCACTTACACTTCTATTCACTATTTAATTTCAGTAAATAATATTCAACTATTATATTTCATTCAGTAACCCGTATAATCCAAGCTCAATATCAGTCAATATTTTTCAGTGTCACTCAATTTATCAGTTTCATTTAGTAACATTCAATTATTCAGTAGCAATTAGTTATTCAGTAACAATCATTTGCTCAGTAGCATTCAATTATTCAGTAACAATCAATTATTCAGTAATAGTTAGTCATTCAGTACTTTTATTTACCCCTATTAACATGACTCAAACACTGACGGATACACGGACCCAACCATCACACGAAGACAAGATGCGGCACATAGTGCCTCATCGCCAAGTCAAGTAAAGTAGCGATAAAGATAAAGATGCAAGACAAAGTACCTCATTGGAATAATCCAAAGTAACAGTAACAGTACGACACACAAGGTGCTTCGTCGACTTAAAGTTGAAGTAACAACACGACACTTATAATGCCTCATCGAATCAAGGTCGAAGTATCCCTGAACATTTCCAATCTTATGGCATGCCAACTATATCTGACTTAGCCCAAATAGTTAATAGGGTATTCCATATTACATTTCAATTTCAATTTCATTCTCAATTTAATTACAACTCAATTCAATCTACTTTTCCATTTCAATCCACAAACAATTCAATTTCAATACATATTCATCATTCAACTCAATTTTCATTCAATTCAACAATAACACTTAACTTATAATTTACTTACCATATACATAAATTAATTTAACATTTATTGAATAAATAAATAATTTGAATTATAGTAATACAAACACGTATTTCTCATTCAATTCAATTTTCTAAATTCAATTCAATAAAATTACTTACCTCAATATTTGCTTACTATAAAATAAATAAATTTAAAATTAATACTAAATAATAAATAACTTGAATTATAGTAATATAAACCGTAATTTTTCGAATTATTCTTCGTCCACCTTTTCTTTTCCTTTCTTCGTAGATGCCTCGGGTGTGATGTTAGTTATTAAATCTTAAAGCTTCAAATCCCCAATTTTCCCTTTTTTTCTTTCTTTTCTTTCTTTCCTTCCTTCCTTCTCTGTTTCATTTCATGCTATTCTGCTTTCTTTTTTCTTTCCTTCTTTTCATTTCTTTTCTTTTATTTCATTTACTTTATATATATTATAATAATATAATTTAATAATATACTTATATAATAAGTAAACATACATGTATTTCACAATTGTATGTATATTAGTATTACACATGTCATTATATGCACTATACATTTGTCAACTTTTAATTAATTAATTAATTAATTTACATTATTTAATTAATATAAAATAATATTAATACAATAATATTTACTTAAATAATAAGTAAATACATACATGTATTACAAATGTATTTATAATATTTATTACACATGTATTTTATTTTTACCATACACTTGGCACTCATTTTGGCTTATTTGCTTATTTAGTACCTTCAATTTTTTATTCTATAATTAAACTTTCACACTTTATTCAATTTAATCCTTTTATCTAATTATCCTTAATTTAAGCTAATTCACTTCATTAAACTCTAATTAACTACCTACTTAACTTCATAAATATTTTAATAAATATTTACGAATCCATTTTCGTAAACTGAGACCCGAAAATACACTTTTTCGATAACGGTAAAATTCAGGTCGTTACAAGTTAAAGTTGAACATCAGGTACTGATACCTTTTAGACATGGGACTGTTACAGTCAGTGACGATATTGAAAATGGAAATGGGATAAGTTACTATGGATTTTGTATCGGGATTACCCCTGTCTTTGAAAAACAAAGATTTTATTAGGCAATTGTCGATCGTTTGATGAAGTTTGCATATTTATTCCTAGTATGAATGGATTTCTCACTTAATAGGTTGTTTGAATTATATGTTTCTGAGATTGTCAGATTGCATGATGTGCTAATTTCTATTATTTCTGAAAGAGATTCATGGTTCATATTACTATTTTGGAACAAGTTTTCAGAAGCTCTTGGTACGCGATTACATTTTAGTATCGCATTTCATCCTCTGACGGATGGTTAATTTGAACGTATGATTTAGATTTTCTAGGATATACTTCGGTGCTATGTTTTAGAATTTGAAGGCAATTGGAAAAGAAATAATTGCCATTAGTTGAAATTGCATATAGTAACAGTTATCAATAAAGTATAAAATGGTACCGTACGAGGCTCTGTTGGTTGTAAATGTAGAAATCCATTGTATTAGACTGAACTCAATGAGAAAAGACACTTGGAGTTGATCTGATTTGTGAAACCAAAGAAAGGTAAAAGTAATCTGAGACAATTCTGATTATTAGAAATCTTATGTGGATATAAATGAAAAGAAATAAAGTATCAAATTAGTGACAAGGTATTCTTAAAAGTTTTACCTTAGAAAAAGATTCTCCGGTTTGGCCGTGAAGGCAAATTAAGTCCTTGATTTTTTTGGGCCATATGAGATTACTGAAAGAATCTGACCTATTGTATACTGATTGGCATTACCTTTATAACTTGACAGAATTCATAATATTTTTCATATGTTATGTTACGATAGTATCAATCAGATTCGTCACATGTTATTTCTTTGATAGATATTGAAATTCAGTCTGACATGACTTATAATGAGGAACCAATCAAAATTTTGGCAACGGCATGATATAGAAGAAGCTACCTGGAATCATAGGAAATTATGAGAAAGTAATATTTGAACCTCATTACTGTGAGATTTTCGTGAGATTTTCGAGGACGAAAATTTTTAGGGGAGAGAGTTGTAACAGCCCGTTTTCAGTAAAATCAGAATAGTAGTTTCGAGACCACAAATCCAATTTTAGAAAAAAATTATTTTATATTATTTTATGGTTTATAGTATGATAGTAATGTCGTATAAAAATTTCATAAAAAAATTTTACCGATCACATGTTTAATTTGATAAAGGACCAAATTGCACAAAGTGCAAAAGTTGAGTTCTAATACCTAAAAGGATTAAATAGCTATGGAATTCAAAATTTGAAGTCCTAAAATGACAAATAGACCATTAAAAAAGCTTAGTGGTTAAGGATGATGATTCATCCACGGAAAATAAAATAAAGAAAATGATGAAATTAGAAAGTGAAATAATAAAAGACGATAAATGATAAAAAAATAAAAATATCATCATTTATATCACTTTTCCCAAATTAAAAGCATGGAAACCCTAGCCAGGAAAACCTAAGCTCAAGCCAACTTATTTTGCTTAATTTAGCTATCTTGGGGACCAATTTGTAAAGTTATCAAAGTAATAGGGTTTTTACATGGATGATTGATCGCGTAATTTCATGATAGGTTTTAAATATTTATAATTAATCGTTCTTGAAACTAACTATTATCGTGATGTAGGCAAGTGTACCTATCGAATAGTAGTATAGTTTTAGCAAGACCAGATTGTCGAACCCAAAGGAACTAAAAGTACTAGTAATGACTGTCTTTTTATTATCTAGCCTAAGAATAATGGGGTTTTTTTTTTAACTAACTAATTATCTAAAATAAGAACTCACTGAGAATAGAATTGGGGAATTGCTTTTGGGAAAATCGATTGAATTAAGACAATACCTAAGGAAAAATCCACCTAGATTGTACTTGTTATTCTAGCTCCGAATCGGACGACTTATTCATTTAACTTGTTCCGTAGAGGTCCCTAATTTATGTTATTATCCCTATTCAAGAATAGTAACGTCTAATCCCTAGATTTATTAATTGAGAATTTTCTCTAATTAACACCCTAGGGTTGCATTAACTCGATCTATGGATCCCCTTATTAAGTTTCACCCTAATCGGGCAAAATCTTGTCACCCTATGTCTAGGTGCACAAACAAATCTGCTTAATTATGACAAATGTACTCTTAGACAGGGTCTATTCTTCCTCTGAATAAGAGCTTATCTTGAATCAGTATCCTAGGATACAAAACAATAACTAAGAACACATAATTAAGAACAAGTTAAATATTTATCATACAATTCAGAAAATAATAACAAGACTCATCTTAGATTTCATTCCTCTTAGGTATTTAGGGGATTTATTTCATAACTAAGTAAGAAAACATCTTAGAATAATAAAGAATACAAAACATAAAGAAAACCCAAAACTCCTGAAGGGGAATTGAGGAGAGATATTCAGTCTTGATGATGAATCTGGCTTCTGCGATGAATCAATCGGCTTCCTTGGAGTAATTCCTTACTCCCTATTTTGTGTGTCCTCTTTCTTCCTCCTCTAGGTGTATTTATAGGCTTTAGAATGCCTAAAAGCCCTCAAAAGTGGCCTTTTCTGAATTAGACTCAACTTGGGCTCGGCAGGGACACGTCCGTGTGACACGCCCGTGTGCGATTACTTCAGGCCGTGTTCGAGCCTGTTAGAATGGCACGGGTGTGTGTTTTGCCCGTGTGAGTCGTGCTTTGATTCTTCCAGATTGACATGGCCGTGTGGTCTACCCGTGTGAGGAAGTCTAGGCCGTGTTGATTTCGTACTTTGGCCCATTTTCTTCGTTTTTGGCCCGTTTCTCATTCCTTTCGCTCTCCTATGCTCTACTAAGTATAAAACATGAAATTAAAGCATTAGGAGCATCAAATTCACTAATTCTAATAGGAAATCATCCATAAAATGCATTAAACATGGGGTAAAAATATGTATAAATTACGGTTTATCAAATACTCCCACACTTAAGCATTTGCTTGTCCTCAAGCAAAATTCTCAACTCATAATCAAAATAAATTCTTCTCAACTTATAATTTCAATCAATAATATCTCAAAGTAATCCATAGGTAATCATACATTGAGAATTCAACTAAAAGAACATAAAAGTTTCAAACATTCCAGGTTGAGTATTTAATTATGCAAAAATAGGTGTCTCCCCTCATCTGAGTAATTACCTTTGATTTAGAATATCACAGAGTTTCACATCCTCACTAAATACTCACTCAAATCACTTGAGGTGTTTAAGGACAATAAATGAAGCACTCAATAGTCAATAGTGAAAAGTCATTACCATAGGCTTGCATGAAAATCAAATCTCCACCACTATAATTTAAGATGATACATCAATCAAAAGGTCTTTAGAGAGTTGTAGTGAGGCTTGGTTAGGGCATGTGGTCACAAGCTGAAAGAAAATGTTAGAATCGAGATTTAATTGAAAAATTGCCTAACTAGAAAAAGAGTTAATCATTACTTGCGTACAATAGAGCTTTTTCTCAGAATATAGAATTACTAATGTGTATACATAGTTTTTTTTAAGAACAAGTTAAATAACATAGGCTAACTTATTACAAACAAGACATAGCTAAAAAATTTCTTCAACTCAAATCTCAAAAAAAATAGGGATCAAATTAATTTAGGGGATTTCAACAATAATGGGTTAAGGGTTAATATTGAGGTTAATACAAGGAATGACTTGTTAGGCTCAAAGGGGTTTACTAAGGGTTAATTGTGGAGGTAGGCTTTTCATGGCATGAGTGGGTTAATCTTAAGTGCCTTAATCATTTTGACATATCAAATCAAATGGTGTGGTCTCGACATGCATAATCAAGCAAGCTCTAGAATAACAGTTCAATACTGACGCACTCAAAGCAGTAATAAAAGTGAGCATGAAATAATTAATAGATACTCAAAAGGCTCAAAAATCTCACAAAAATTATGGCTTTTTGATGTTAGGACTCGTGAATTCTAATTCAAAGTAATACCTAGACTTGGGGAAACAACCTATAATTTTAGATTCTTAAAAATCAACTTATCATGCTTGATTCCTAATGTCTTAAAGTTTAAACAATCAGTGCATAAATCCCTATGTTTTAATTCAACATATATCAATCAAAATCATAAATCAATTAAAATTTATCCTAAATATGATATGAGAGTTTTTCAAGAGAACAAGGTAGTCATTCAGGGATTTTTCTGATAATGAAATGAATGTCCCCCCACACTTAAGATGTACATTGCCTTCAATGTACAAAGATAGATATTAGAATATAAAAATAAGATAGGGAGAGAAGTGAAACTTCCTGTATGAAAAATGGATGAAATTCCTGGATTAGCGAGAGCAAGTTGTTGGAAATAAAGCTGGAGGACAAACATGATTCTGAAGACCAAAATGAGAATTGGGGGAATAATTTGGTAGTAATCATAAAGATAAGCCGTGTTTAAAAACAAAAGAATTTAAAAAAAATAATGAAAGAAAAATAAAAGAAGATAGATAATCTACTTTTTTCTCAAATGGCACGGCCAGTTCACACGCCCGTGTGCTTCGTGTCCAGCCCCTGTTTGTCGCGAAGTGAGATATCATCACACGGCCTTCGGGCACGCCTGTGTGTCTAGGCTATGTGGCTATATGATCATGTTACACGACCGTGTGTTATGTGGTTCGCTTCTCCACAGTCGTGTAGCTCTGTACATGCCCGTGTTCTTTTGTCAATGTTGTCCACGGCCTATTTTTTCCTGCAAGTTTGGAATCAAGGTTTAAAATTTTAATAGAAGCTTTATGCTCTAGTTCGAATGGTAGGTGAAAACTTTTTCCATAAACAAGTCTGTACGGTGATGTCCCTATGAGGGACTTAAAAGTAGTTCTGTAAGCCCATAAGGAATCATCTACTTTCATTGCCCAATTTTTTCTGTTTGATTCTAATGTTTTTTCAAGGATTCGTTTGATTTCTTGATTTGCCACTTCAACTTGTCCATTAGTTTGAGGATGGTATGGGGTGGCGTTCTATGATGAACTCTGTATTTCCTAAAAGTTTTTTCAAATTGGGTATTATAAAAATGAGTGCCCCTGTCACTGATAATTGCTCTAGGTGCTCCGAATCTTAAGAATAGTTTCTTAAGGAAACGTACTACCACTCTGGCATCATTAGTAGGTAGAGCTTGGGCTTCCACCCATTTGGACATATAATCAACTGCTACTAAGATGTATTTATTCCCAAATGAACTGGGGAATGGGCCATGAAATCGATACCCCAAACGTCAAATATTTTACATGAAAGTATATAGTTTTAAGGCATTTCATCACGTTTAGATATGTTACCTGTCCGTTGGCATTTGTCACAGGAAGTAACGTACTTGTTAGCGTCTTTGAATAATGAAGGCCAGTAAAAACCTGATTCAAGGATTTTATGTGCAATCTTAGTTCCACTATAGTGTCCTCCAGTTGGCCCTGAGTGGCAATGTTCCAGTATTTTTGATGTTTCTGATCTTGTAATGCATCTTTTAATGACTTGATCTGCACATCTGCGAAAAAGAAAGGTGTCATCCCAAAACTAGCTTTTTACATCATTAAAGAATCACTTTTTTTGCTAGTGTGTTAGCCTTTTTGGGATAATGTTAGCGGCTAAAAAATTCGCGATGTCTACAAACCAAGGTACCTCGGAGTTAGTTATAGTGAAAAATTGTTCTTCAGGAAATGAATCATTTATTTCAACTTCATCTAGTTCTTTGGTATTGGAGTTCTCAAGTCTAGACAGATGATCAACCGCGAGGTTTTCAGCTCCTTTCTTATCCTGAATTTCCAAGTCAAATTCCTGCAATAGGAGAATCCATCGAATGAGTCGAGGTTTTGCATCAGTTTTAGCTAAAAGGTAGTGAAGGGCGGAATGGTCAATGTAAACAATAACTTTAGACAATATGAGATATGATCGAAATTTATCAAATGCAAAAACCATAGCTAGCAATTCTTTTTTCGTAGTAGTATAATTCTCTTGTGCAGTTGTCAAAGTTTTGCTAGCATAATAGATAGGTTGAAAATGCTTGTCTCTTCGCTTCCCAATACTGCACCTACTGCAAAATCACTCGCATCACACATTAATTCAAATGGTAAGTTCCAGTCAGGTGCAATTATGATTGGAGCATCAATTAATTTATCTTTTAAAGTATTAAATGCTTCTAAACATTCCTGATTGAAATTAAAAGTTATATCTTTTTCTAGCAATTTAGTCAAAGGCTTACCTATTTTAGAAAAATCTTTAATAAATCTTATATAAAAACCAGCATGTCCTAAAAAGCTTTTAATAGCCTTAACCGAACTAGGAGGGGGTAATTTTTCGATTGTTTCTACTTTAGATTTGTCCACTTCAATCCCTTTACTGGAAATTTTATGCCCTAATACAATACCTTCTTGAACCATGAAGTGACATTTCTCCTAGTTAAGGACAAGGTTTGTTTCCTCACATCTTATTAAAACTCGTTTTTGATTTTTAAGGCAGAGATGGAAAGAGTTACCGAATACCGAGAAATCATCCATAAATACTTCCATGATATCTTCCACGAGTTCGTCAAAGATGGCCATCATACAGCGCTGAAAAGTGGTAGGAGCATTACATAATCCAAAAGGCATTCTACGATAAGCAAACGTACCATATGGGCATATGAATGTCATTTTTTCTTGATCTTCAAGAGCTATTGGGATATGGGAGTAACCAGAGAGTCCGTCTAGAAAGCAGTAGTACATATGCCCGGATAATCTTTCCAAAAATTGGTCAATGAATAACAAGGGGAAGTGATCTTTTCTTGTGGCATCATTCAGTTTTCTGTAGTCAATGCAAACTCTCCATCCTGTGACTGTCCTTGTTGGAATTAATTTATTTTTCTTGTTGGTCACAGCCGTCATGCCTCCTTTCTTAGGGACAACCTGCACTGGACTTACCCAAGAACTGTCAGAAATAGAATAAATAATGCCAGCATCTAGAAGTTCAATTACCTCGGCTTTAACAACTTCCTTCATGTTGGGGTTCAGTCATCTTTGAGCTTGCACACATGGTTTGTATTCATCTTCCATCAAAATTTTGTGGGTGCAAAAAGAAGGGCTAATTGCTGTAATGTCAGAAATTTTCCAAGCTATGGCCTTTTTATGTTCTTTTAATACTTGGATTAATTCCTATTTCTCCTTGGGTTGCAAGTTAGAATCAATAATAACTGGTAATGTAAAATTATTTCCAAGGAATGTGTATTCCAAGTGGTTTGGTAATTGTTTAAGTTCCAGTTTGGGAGGCTCCTCAATAGAGGGTTTTTGCTTAAGTTCATCGTTTATCTGAATGCCCTCATATTCTACTTGTCTTAACGAATGGTCATTAGGTTCCTTATCTGTCTCCTTTCCTTGAGCTGGATACAGTTCCATCGTCTCCTTCTATACAATTTCCTAAATAGAGTCTTGAGTAATATGATCAATAGAGTCAATAAAATAACATGAATCATCTTGTTCCCTAGAGAACCTCATAGCATCGTAAATTTTAAACATAATCTCCTCGTCACCTACTCTAAGTACTAATTTACCGTCACCCACATCGATTACAGCCCTAGCAGTGGCTAAAAATGGGCGCCCTAAAATTAAGGGTACTTCCACATCTTCATCCATGTCAAGCACAGCAAAATCAATAGGGAATATGAATTTATCTACTTTTACAAGTACGTCTTCTATAATACCCTTAGGATATTTAACAGATCTATCGGCTAATTGAATACTCATCCTAGTAGGTTTAGGTTCCCCAAGACCAAGTTGTTTGAACATTTTATATGGCATCAAATTAACGCTAGCACCTAAATCAGCTAGTGCTTTTTCAACATTCAGACTACCAATTAAGCAAGGGATAGTAAACTTCCTGGATCTTTCAGTTTGGTTGGCAGCTTGTTTTGAAGTATGGCTGAGCACTCCTCATTGAGTTCTACTGTAGATAAGTCCTCGAACTTCCTTTTATTTGTTAGAAGCTCCTTCAAAAATTTTGCGTATGTAGGCATCTGCGAGATGGCTTCAACAAAAGGTAAGTTGATATATAATTGCTTAAAAAGTTCAAGAAACTTACCGAATTGTGCATCAATGTGATCTTTTTTCAATTTGTTGGGTATGGAACTGGGGGTTTATATTCCTCCGGTACTAGTTTGTCACTATTTTCGGGTTTTTCTTCCCCCCTTTTCTTACCACAGCTTCTTGTGCTAACTTCTTTTCAGATTTCGCTAACACTTTCCCACTCCTTAGTGTAACTACTTTTACATGCTCTTTTGATTTGGTATTACTAAATAAACTTCCTAGTGGTCTTTTCGAGATCAGTTTGGACAGCTGGCCTATCTGAGTTTCGAGCTCTTGGATCGATGCTTGTTGATTTTTAAGTGCTGTTTCGGTGTTCTGAAAACGGGTTTCTAACACCGAGATAAACTTTGTGAGCATCTCTTCAAGGTTCAGCTTCTTTTCCTATTGATAGGGTGGTTGTCGGTAACCCGGAGGTGGTTGCTGATTTCTTTGGCCTCCCCATGAGAAATTGGGGTGGTTCCTCCAACCTGCATTATAAGTGTTACTACATGGATTGTTTTGAGGTCGAGGATTACTACCCATGTAATTTAATTGCTCATTATCCATGTTGTGGCCATAAGGTTGGTATTCCAAATGGCTTGTTCCACCTCTACTTGCTTCGCACTGCATTACTGGATGAACCTGTTAAGAACTAAGAAAACCATCAATTTTTTTATTCAAGATCTCTACCTGATTAGAAAGCATGGTGACCGAATCGACATTATAAACACCGGTTGTTTTAGTTGGCTTTGTCCTCATGACTTGCCACTGATAGTTATTCAGTGACATTTCCTCTATGAACTCATAAGCATCTTCAAGTGTTTTATTATTGATGGTTCCGCCAGCAGCTGCGTCAACCATTTGTCGAGTCGAAGGGTTCAGGCCGTTATGGAATGTTTGAACTTGAAGCCAAAGCGGTAACCCATGGTGGGGGCACCTTTTCAAGAGGTCCTTGTATCTTTCCTACGCATCGTAGAGTGTTTCTAAATCCATCTGCACAAAAGAAGAGATATCATTACGTAATTTAGCCATTTTAGCCGGCAAAAAATATTTTAGTAAAAAATTTTCTGTCATTTATTTCCAAGTAGTAATTGACCCTCGTGGTAACGAATTCAACCACTATTTAGCCTTGTTCCTAAATGAAAAGGGGAACAGCCGAAGACGTATGGCATTATCAGAAATGCCATTGATTTTAAATGTATCGCATAGTTCCAAAAAGTTTGCTAAGTGAGCGTTGGGATCTTCATCCTGCAAACCATCAAACTGAAAAAACTGTTGTATCATTTGAATTGTGTTAGGTTTCAGTTCAAAAGTATTTGCAGCTACAGCAGGTCTAACTATGCTCGGTTCAGTTCCTAGTAAAGAAGGTTTAGCATAATCATACATAGTGCGTGGAGCATGATTTTGATTAGCCGCAATTGCAGGAGGTAGCTGATTGCCTTGGTTTTCAGCCATCTCTTCGGTTGGGGGTTGAGTATCGTCCTCTTGCTCGTTCTCTGTGTATCTTAAGCTTCGCCTTATTTCTCCTTGGTTTCTGCAAACTGTGCGATCGATTTCTACGTCAAAAAGTAGTGGCCCTGACGGGTTTCTTCTAGTCATAAACTATAAAAACCTGCCAGAAAAAAGAAGAAGAAAATTAGTAAATTATAATTAAAAATAAAATTAGATAGCAAGAAAAATAAATGGCTAAAGTAATAAAAATTGAGTGTTCTTAATATTTTAGTTCCCCGGCAACGGCGCCAAAAACTTGACCGCGTTATTTCGTGATAGGTTTTAAATATTTATAATTAATCGTTCTTGAAAATAACTATATCGCGATGTAGGCAAGTGTACCTATCAAACAGTAGTATAGTTTTAGCAAGACCGGATTGTCGAACCCAAAGGAACTAAAAGTACTAGTAATGACTATCTTTTTATTATCTAGCCTAAGAATAATTGGGTTTTGTTTTAACTAACTAATTATCTAAACTAGGAACTCACTGAGAATAGAATTGGGGAATTGCTTTTGGGAAAATCGATTGAATTAAGGCAATACCTAAGGAAAAATCCACCTAGACTGTACTTGTTATTCTGGCTCCGAATCGGACGATTTATTCATTTAACTTGTTCCATAGAGATCCCTAAGTTATGTTATTATCCCTATTCAAGACTAATAACGTCTAATCCCTAGATTGATTAATTGAGACTTTTCTCTAATTAACACCCTAGGGTTGCATTAACTCGATCTATGGATCCCCTTATTAGGTTTCACCCTAATCCGGCAAATTCTTGTCACCCTATGTCTAGGCACGCAAACAACTCCACTTAATTATGACAAATGTACTCTTAGACAGGGTCTATTCCTCCTCTAAACAAGAGCTTATCTTGAATCAGTATCCTGGGATACAAAACAAGAATTAAGAACACATAATTAAGAACAAGTTAAATATTTATCATACAATTCAGAAAATAATAACAAGATTCGTCTTAGGTTTCATTCCCCTTAGGTATTTAGGGGATTTAGTTCATAACTAAATAAGAAAACATCTCAAAATAATAAAGAATACAAAATGTAAAGAAAACCCAAAACTTCTGAAGGGTAATTGAGGAGAAATCTTCAGTCTTGATGATGAATCCGGCTTCTGAGATGAATCAATCAGCTTCCTTGGAGTAATTCCTTACTCCTTATTTTGTGTGTCCTCTTTCTTCCTCATACAGGGTGTATTTATAGGCTTTAGAATGCCTAAAAGCCCTCAAAAGTGGCCTTTTTCGAATTGGACTCAACTTGGGCTCGGTAGGGACACGCCCGTGTGACATGCCCATGTGTGATTACTTCAACCTGTGTGGCACAGGCGTGTGTTCTACCCATATGAGTCGTGCTTCGATTCTGCCAGATTGACACGGCCGTGTGGTCTGCCCGTGTGAGGAAGTCCAGGCCGTGTTGATTTTGTACTTGGCCCATTTTCTCCATTTTTTGGCCCGTTTCTCGTTCCTTTCGCTCTCCTATGTTCTCCTAAGTATAAAACATGAAATTAAAGTATTAGGAGCATCAAATTCACCAATTCTAATAGGAAATCATCCATAAAATGCATTAAACATGGGGTACAAATATGTATAAATTACGGTTTATCAATGATTATGCTGAAATTTTGAATTTTATGGTAGAAAATGGAAGGTTATTGATAGATTAGCAACTTTTGTAAAGTGAATATTGATGAAATTATGATTTTAGGACTAAATTGTAAAGTTGTAAAAATTCATGGAAAAATTCTAAATGTTATGAAATATATGGGTTATAAATTTTACATGTAAAACTCAGCTAGGCTTGGAATAAGGATTTAATTACATGAATTTCATTTTTCGAGCCTAGGGATGAAATCGTCATTAATTAAAAGTTTAGGGGCAAAATGGTAGTTTTACCTAAGATGTGAATTGAATTGAAATGAACATGAATTAATGTTAAATTCATTCATATAGATCCGGGTAAACAAATTCAGAATTAAAACGAGGAAAAGAGAAAATGTCAGATTAGTAGATTTTACGTACACGAATATTTTTCGAGGTAAGTTCGTGTAACTAAATTTTTACATTTATATGCTTGAATTGAATGTTGTGTATGAGAATTATATAGTTTTCATGTATATGAAATTGAATATATAAATATATATCCGATAAGCCCGATAAAAATTAAATCCCGTTTGAATAATGAAAATCGTTGGATACATGATTTCCTGTATTGATTGTGGTCTAGCATATGTTGCGGGTACACTATAGCTAGATGAGCAATCCTGATATAAGCCCTCTCGAGCATCTTGTTATATAGTTCCTGCGAGCATCCTGGCAGTAGTGATTCTACATGTGTTGCACACTACTGCAACTCTTTGTGAGCGTCCTGTTACATGATTCGATCGGTTGTGATCCAACATTTATTACGGACACAAACGCAGCTCTTCATGAGCGTCCTGATATAAGCTCTTATGAGCTTCCTGATATGGCTCGCTTGATCTCTCTGTTATGCTATCCAGAGCTCCCTGTTAATAACTCTTCGGAGTTACCTGCTAAGCTCAATGAGCTTCCTGTTTTAAACTCTTATGAGTTTCCTATTTAGCCTGGATAAGCGTCCTGTTACATGGCTCATCTGGGCACCTTGTTATATGGCTTGAGAGTGTGCTTCTTGATTATGTGCCCTAATGGGTACCCCTGAACATGAATTGACGGATCACTAATTGGTATACCTTGTGTATACTACTTGGATGTCCACCAATATTTCAAATAAATTCAACGGGCAAAATCCTGACATGAGAAAATATGAACACGAAATGAATTAATACATGTATCTACCTGAATTACATGAAACTGATGATACATGATATATAGAAATACAAGAAAATAATATATGAACATGGAATTTGTTTGATGAATATGTTCAATAATGATTATAGATTTGTACACCTTGAGTGTATTACCCGTGTGACACTGACATTTCAAATGATTTAATGGGTAAAGTTCTGACATGGAATAATCTGAACTTGAGATGAATTATTATGAAAATGTACTTGAAATACATGGGTGTGATTTGTAAATGTTATATGAATTCATGATGTGGAAAGTATATGTATATAATAATCTCGTTATTATTAAGCCCATACATGTTTCTTGATAATTATATGAGATAATATGACTTAGAAACAAACTATTACCCGCATGTACTGAAGTACATGGAAATGATATTATCTGATATATTGATGCATGAATTGATTGTTATTGGAATGTGGAGCTGACTTGATGACTTTTTTCATCCATGATTAAGGACAATTATATGTGATTACTTGGCTAACATGATGAGGATATGTGTTTAGGGCTTGTGACCAAATTGGTTGACAGTGCCTTGCATGTTTATTTTGAACATAAATGAATAGTAAGTTAATTACCATGTTATACGAACTTACTAAGCATTTCATGCTTACTCTATTTTACTTTTCCTTGTTCTATAGCAATTCAGAATCTCGTTGGATTGGAAGCATTGACGAAGATAACTCACACTATCCATCGGCCCGTCTTCATATATATATGGTAAATTAATTATGGTTATAATGGCATGTATAGGTTAATTAGCCAATGTTGGCATGTAAATATTTGAGTTATAACTAGCCATTGGAATGGCTTGTGCTTAAATGGTTGAATGATAGAAAATCATGTTGGCACATTGATGATTAATTCTAGCATATTTGGTAAAATATGCATATAGGTGAATTTGATAAGTTAAGTAAGTTTTGAATGTTTGGTTACATGATGGTAAAGTATTATTTAAAGTGCTTAAGAGCACATTGTTTGTATGTGATGTTATGTCATGCAGAAGACTTGGTTTTGACTTGAATTAATTGTTTTAAAATGGCTTGTGAATATGTAAAATTATTGGTGTAAGAGGAAGACAAATTGGGTGAGAAATGTGGCTTGGAAAATAGCCTATTTTTGTTCATACGGGCAGAGACACGAGCGTATGTCTCAGCCGTATGTGACACATAGCCTAGCACATGGGCATGTTATCTGGCCGTGTGTCCCCTGCATCTTTAAAATGTCAAAACAGAATGCTCAGAATTGATCACACGGCCTAACACACGGGCATGTGGCTTGGCTGTGTGACCCTTGCACCTACACACGATCTAGCACACGGACGTGTGAATTGACTGTGTGACCCAATTCAGAGAGTTACACAACCTGAAACATGGGCGTGTCTATGGCCGTGTGAGCCACATAGCTTGACCACACAGGCTTGTGACCCTAGTACCTAGGAAAATTTTTGAGATTTTGCAAAAAATTCTCCGAGTACCCGGTTTAGTCCCGACTCATTTCTAGTGCATGTTATGGATATCAAAGGTTCATACAAGGGACTTTATGTTTGATTTCTAACCTGAATACTGTATAAAATGAAATATTTGTTTACTTGATTTGTATATTCCGGTAATGCTTCGTAACCCTATTCTGGCGACGGATACGGGTTAGGAGTGTTACACATGGAATCGAGGTAGATAAAGCAGAGGTAGATGTTATTGAGAAACTCCCACCTCCAACATCTGTAAAGGGTGTTAGGAGGTTTTTAGGCCATGTTGGCTTTTATCGGAGATTTATCAAGGACTTCTTCAAAATTACTAAACCTTTATGAAAATTATTGAAGAATGATACAATGCTCAAATTTGATGAGGAGTGCTTAAGAGCTTTCAATGATTTGAAAAATTGGTTAGTTTCGACACCAATCATCACCACATTAGACTGGGATTTTTTATTTGAACTGATGTGTGATGTAAGTGACTTCGTTATAGGAGTTGTGATGGGCCAGCGAAGGAACAATTTTTTTCATCCCATCTACTATGCAAGTCAGACTCTGACGGGAGCTCAATTGAATTATACGGTAATAAAGAAAGAGTTACTTGTTATTGTATTTGTTTTTGACAAGTTTCATTCTTATCTTGTAGATACCAAAGTGACTGTCTATACGGATCATCCAGAAATTAAGTATTTACTTGCTAAGAAGGATGCCAAGCTGAAATTAATCTGATGGGTACTTCTATTCCAAGAATTCAATCCAGAAATGCAAGATTGAAAAAGGGTAGAAAATCAAGTAGCAGACCACTTGTCCAAATCGGAGCCGCAATAAGGAAATTCTCCACTTATACATATTCAGGAGACATTTCCAGACGAGCACATACTTAAGGTAAATCATGTCTATAATACATTTTACTTTGCTGATTTTGCTAACTATTTAGCTTGTGGTTTGATGTTAATTGATAAGACATATCAACAAAAAAAAGTTTCTTCATGATGTGAAGTACTATTTCTGGGAAAAATCATACTTGTTCAGAAAGTGTGCGGATGAAATGATCAAGAGATGCATGGCAAAAGATGAAGTACATAAGATTTTATATCATTGCTACACAGCTCCGAGTAGCGGACACTTCAGAGGTACACGTACTGCGGCCAAGGTATTGCAATCCAGATTGTTGTGGCCAACACTATTCAAAGATAGGTATGCTTACTTAAAAAGTTGTGATAGATGCCAAAGGGTTAGAAACATCACCAAAAGAAATGATATGCCCTGGATGAACATCATTGAGGTAAAATTATTTGATGTTTGGGGTATTGACTTCCTTAGTCCTTTCCCTCTGTCTTTTGGTCACAAGTACATATTGGTAGCAGTAGACTACGTGTCTAAATGGGTTGAGGCCGAGGCATATCCAAGGAACGATGCCAAGGTTGTGATAAAGTTCTTTTAGAAACATGTTTTCACAAGGTTTGGAACTCCTAAGGCCATCATCAGTAATAAGGGGTCCCACTTTGTGAACAAATAGTTGAAATGGTTACTTGACAAACAAAGAGTGAAGCACAAGGTTGCCATAGCTTACCATCTACAGACAGATGGACAAGCTGAATTGGCAAACAAAGAGATAAAAGGCATACTTGAGAAGGTAGTTTGCTCGAACCGACGAGATTGGTCCAAAATATTGGACGATGCTTTATGGGCCTACAGGACAATATACAAAACACCTTTAGGGATGTCACCCTATAGGTTGGTTTTTGGGAAAGCTTGCCATCTGCCCTTGAAGTTAGAACACAAAGCTTACTGGGCTTTCCAATAACTCAACTTGGATATTAAGCTTGCTAAAGAGAAAAGGATGCTTCAACTTAACGAGTTAGAAGAATTTTGAATGTTCTCATACGAGAATGCCAAACTTTTAAAGGAAAGACTTAAAAGATGGCATGACAAGCACATTTGAGTTTGAGAATTTGAAGCAGGTCAGCATGTAACACCCCAAACTCAGCCTAGACGTTATGGCCGAATCTGGGGAAGTCACATGAGAATGCATTTAAAACCGTGTTACCCGAAAACCGTTCCAGATACCATATTTTTCTTAACTCAGAAAACATATATTGATTAATTTGCTTGAAAACATTTCTTGGTTCGCGAAAGCTTAAGAACAAATTAAGTTGCAGTTCCAAAATCCATAAACAGTATTTCAATATTCTGAACTTAAACCAAATAGTCGAAAACCAGAAATTACATAATTACTCCCAACTATAGCAATTAAAATAATAAAAACATTAAAAACCTTTAAAACCAAGGTGTATGTAGCAGTGGTCACCGTCGAGCCCCTCCGCTGCACTGATCCCCCTACTGCTGGGGATTTCCTAATAGACAAACAAAATAAGGGGTGAGTTTTCGCAAACTTAGTGTGTACATCCCCACAGTAAAGCATGCATGTAAACGAATATCAGTCAAACAGTCATAGTCGAGCCTGAGCTCTTAACAGGAACAGTGCATGCCTTAGCCCACTCAAAATAGTATCAGATACATTCAAGCCTTAGCCCATACAGACATACATGCATATCAATCAAAACAGTAATGCCCACCAACTGTGCACACCATCTCCGTCCAACCCAACACACCGTGTGGGGATAAAATCGACCTACCTAGCCCTACACACCAAGTATTGGGATAAAATCAACCCATCCAACTGTACACACCAAATGGTACCGTATACGGCACGTGTCAGATATATGCAGCATAGCTGCCAGATGGCAGGCTAATAGCCTTTCAGTCTTCCTTCTCTTCAACAACATGCCTAACGCAATACAATGCAACATAAATAATAAGGCATGCTCATGTGCAGATATCAAATCATAACATCATCATCAAATCAGAACAGATACACATGCTTTAAGTATCATGCTTTTACATATATCTTAGTATTATATCAGAGTATAGGGGTCTAAGTAACGCTTACCAACCCTACAATCAGTCACAATGACTTGGCGACCCTTTGCAACCTTGCAAAACATTTCAAACAAATTGGGCTCACACGTCTGCGGTGTTTCGCCTGCGTGTGGCTCACATGACCCACATTGACCTTGCCCGTGTGGATCACACGGCCGACCCAAGATCCCACACTGCTGTGGTTCACTGTCAGGCCCACACGCTGTGTGGCCCACATGCCCAATTGGTCAAGCCCGCCCTCGCACACGGCCACCACCTCACACGCCCAGGTTCTGCCGTGCCCATGTAGCAAGCAGACGGCCTACTTCGTCGACTACATGGCCGTGTTTGGCCACAAGGCCTCCATACGGGCAGACCACACGCCCGTGTAGTGTCGAAAATAGCATTTTCGGCTTTCGTCGAAATGCGATTTTAGATCTGTAACACCCCAAACCCGGCCCAGACGTTGTGACCGAATCCAACATGCCACATCGAAGCGTTCAAAATATTTTATATTGTTGATCCTGAAAAACTTACTTGGTGTTTTAAAAGATAATTTCATTATAGGTTAAAGTGAATGGAAGCTGTACACCGTAGGAAACCGAAAAAGAGGTGGTGAGTCCATCTGACCGCTAATACCAAGCTCCCTTCGGATCCAATCCTAGACATGCATATCGCCATTGCTACACCTTAATGTCATGGATATTTCTAGGAAACCGATTTGATTAAGTCATTTTTAGGAAAAGTGATTAATTTTGGAAAATACTTTCATTGCGGAAGCTTTGTTTGTTGTCGTGTTATTTTGAAATCAATTGTTGTTTTTGAAAACGCGCCCTAAAGCTATCCAATTTCAACAGTTAAAATAAGTAATACCTATCTCAGTAATACATATTAAAACCATAAAAAATAATTAAGCGGCCTTATTACATTTAAAAACCCAAAACTTCAAAAGTAAATAAAAGGATGTCCAGTTCACCAGAAGAAAATCAAACTTTCAAAACGGGTGGCCACTCCGAATTCCTTCACAACTCCAAGCCCACTATGGTTGGGGATTTCCTGCGTGGATGAAAATAAAAGGGGTGAGTTTGGGGAAACTCAGTGTGTAAGGAAAACCTATTCAAAGCCCAAGTCAGCTCAAGCCTATTGGGCCTAAGCCCATTCAGGTAACAGTGGTACTGGACCAGAGCCCTTTTCAGATTACAATAAACTGGGCCTTAGCCCCTTATTCAAATAACAGTATGGCCCATAGGCCCATTTTAAAATACATGCAACATCAATAACATATGCAAGCCCATTTGGGGACACTACTCAACCCACCAACCACTACACTCCACCCGTACCAGCCCTACACTCCATGTGGGGAATAGCTCAACCCACCCAAATTAACACTCCACAGCTTGACTTTTTGCTCAAGAATAAATAAATTGAGGCAAAGCCTCAAGACGTGTTAGAACACAAAGCTTACTGGGCTTTCCAATAACTCAACTTGGATATTAAGCTTGCTAAAGAGAAAAGGATGCTTCAACTTAACGAGTTAGAAGAATTTTGAATGTTCTCATACGAGAATGCCAAACTTTTAAAGGAAAGACTTAAAAGATGGCATGACAAGCACATTTGAGTTTGAGAATTTGAAGCAGTCAAGATGTAACACCCCAAACTCACCTAGACGTTATGGCGAATCTGGGAAGTCACATGAGAATGCATTTAAAACCGTGTTACCCAAAACTGCTCAGATACCATATTTTTCTTAACTCGTAAAACATATATTGATTAATTTGCTTGAAAACATTTCTTGGTTCATGAAAGCTTAAGAACAAATTAAGTTGCGCCCAAAATCCATAAACAGATTTCAATATTCGAACTTAAACCAAATAGTCGAAAACCGTAAATTACATAATTACTCCCAACTATAGCAATTAAAATAATAAAACATTAAAACCTTTAAAACCAAGGTGTATGTAGCAAGTGGTCACCGCCGAGCCCTCCACAGACCGATCCCCCTCACTGGGATTTCTAATAGACAAACAAAATAAGGGTGAGTTTTCAAACTTAGTGTGTACATCCCCACAAGAAAGCATGCATGTAAACGAATATCACCAACAGTCATAGTCGAGCTCGAGCTCTTAACAGAACAAGGCATGCCTTAGCCCACTCAAAATAGTATCGATACATTCAAGCCTTAGCCCATACTGGACATACATGCATATCAATCAAAACAAGAATGCCCACCAACCTGCACACCATCTCCGTCCAACCCAACACACCGTGTGGGATAAAATCGACCTACCTAGCCCTACACACCAAGTATTGGGATAAAATCAACCCATCCAATCAGACACACCAAATGGTACCGTGATACATGACGTGTCGAGATATAAAGATAGTCGCCAGATGGCAGGCTAATAGCCTTTCAGTCTTCCTTCTCTTCAACAACATGCCTAACGCAATACAATGCAACATAAATAATAAGGCATGCTCATGTGCAGATATCAAATCATAACATCATCATCAAATCAGAACAGATACACATGCTTTAAGTATCATGCTTTTACATATATCTTAGTATTATATCAGAGTATAGGGGTCTAAGTAACGCTTACC
The DNA here is from genome assembly GCF_025698485.1 of Gossypium arboreum. Taxonomy (NCBI): domain Eukaryota; kingdom Viridiplantae; phylum Streptophyta; class Magnoliopsida; order Malvales; family Malvaceae; genus Gossypium; species Gossypium arboreum. The sequence continues at coordinate 62,415,847 of NC_069078.1, forward strand.
AACCCTACAATCAGGTCACAGTCGACTTGGGCGACCCTTTGCAACCTTGCAAAACATTTCAAACAAATTGGGCTCACACGTCCGTGTGCTCTGCCCGTGTGGCTCACACAGCCCACATTGACCTTGCCCGTGTGGATCACACGGCCTGACCCAAGATCCCACACGCCTGTGTGGTTCACCTGTGTGGCCCACACGCCTGTGTGGCCCACACAGCCCAATTGGTCAAGCCCGTCCCTCGCACACGGCCTCACCAGCCTCACACGCCTGTGTCTGTCGTGCCCATGTAGCGCGCGCACGGCCTACTTCGTCGACTACATGGCCGTGTTTGGCCACAAGGCCTCCATACGGGCAGACCACACGCCCGTGTAGTGTCGAAAATAGCATTTTCGGCTTTCATTTAAATGCGATTTTAGATCAGAACACCCAAACCCGCCAGACGCTAGACCGAATCCAACATGCCACATCAAGCGTTCAAAATATTTTATATTGTTGATCCTGAAAAACTTACTTGGTGTTTTAAAAGATAATTTCATTATAGGTTAAAGTGAATGGAAGTCGACACCGTAGGAAACCGAAAAGAGGTGGTGAGTCCATCGGACCGCTATACCAAGCTCCTTCGGATCCAATCCTAGACATGCATATCGCCATTGCTACACCTTAATGTCATGGATATTTCTAGGAAACCGATTTGATTAAGTCATTTTAGGAAAAGTGATTAATTTTGGAAAATACTTTCATTGCGGAAGCTTTGTTTGTTGTCGTGTTATTTTGAAATCAATTGTTGTTTTTGAAAACGCGCCTAAAGCTATCCAATTTCAACAGTTAAAATAAGTAATACCTATCTCAAGAATACATATTAAAACCATAAAAATAATTAAGCGGCCTTATTACATTTAAAACCCAAAACTTCAAAAGTAAATAAAAGGATGTCCAGTTCACCGAAGAAAATCAAACTTTCAAAACGGTGGCCACTCCAATTCCTTCACAACCCAAGCCCACTATGGTTGGGGATTTCTGCGTGGATGAAAATAAAAGGGTGAGTTTGGGGAAACTCAAGGTGTAAGGAAAACCTATTCAAAGCCCAAGTCACTCAAGCCTATTGGGCCTAAGCCCATTCAGTAACAGTGGTAATCGACCGAGCCCTTTTCAGATTATAATAAACCGGGCCTTAGCCCTTATTCAAATAACAAGATGGCCCATAGGCCCATTTTAAAATACATGCAACATCAATAACATATGCAAGCCCATTTGGGGACACTACTCAACCCACCAACCACTACACTCCACCGCATTCCAGCCCTACACTCCATGTGGGAATAGCTCAACCCACCCAAATTTAACATTCCACAGCTAAACTTTGTCAGCTCAAGAATATGAAGAATTGAGGCAAAGCCTCCAAGACGTGGACAAGCCACTTTCAATACTTCCTCCGTCAATATCCCAATCCCATGCATCGATAATAACATCATGGCATGTAGTAAATAACAACAATCAAACATGCATTTAGGTCAATTTAACCTGGGGTATTTTTTAATTTATCTACTAGGGTAAACCGTAAATTTTCCACTTTTTAAAGGTATTTCAGTAATTTATCTATTTTAGGGTTTTTCAAGCATATTCTTACTTTTCACGTACTAACAGAATCATGTACCGAGGGTTCTTATTGAATTAGGCCCGTTGGCCCATCATTCCAATTTTGGCCCATTAAGCCCAAAAATATCGATGGCACAGAAATCATGCACTTTGCAGTCCAAATTTTGCAGCTTACCAAAAACATTAATCGATTTACCTCACGAGCATTAGTACACTCGCAAATCTACAAAATACCAGTTTTCTGCATTTCGGCTTTTCGACTTTTGCCGATCCAGACTAAGAAAGAGGGTGTTAGTTACACATTGCTTATGATTTATATCGATTGAGATCCACACACTAACCGCCTACAATTGGATTACTAACACGTTAATCTAACTATTCAAATACAAACTACGATTAACCCCTTACAATATTCGCCAACCACACCTACATATCATAGTAAGCTTATAAGAAAACAATAAGCAACTCATTAACAAATTTTTGTCAATGTTTACCACATAATCATAATTTCACTGCAAGCTATCTTCCTGAGCAACAGTCACTAAATTATTTATAACTGGAGCTACGAAACTCCAAATCAAGTGCCGTTAATTTTCCCTGAAAATAGACTCATATATCTTCTATCCATAAAATTTTCAGAATTTTTAGTTTGGCCAATCAATACCAGATTTTTCTTAAAGTTTCCCATGTTTCACTGTTTGACTAATCTGACCACTCTTCATTACGAATCAAATTTCTCATTGTAAAGAATTCAAAATATGTTCTCGTTTATTTCATTTGAAACTAGACTCATTAAGCTTTAATTACATAATTTATTCATCTTCTAACTCATCTCTCACAATTTATGGTGATTTTCCAAAGTCACATTACTGCTGCTGTCCCAAGCAGATTTATTACCAAATCACTCTTTCACACATAACTTGCATGCATGTTATTTAAACATGTATATCACCAATCAATCATCACATATCTATGAGTTTACTTAAGTATAGTCTCCATTTCATCATTTTAAAGCACAACATGTTAGCCGATTTTTCCCCTTAGCATCTAAGGCACATGCATGCTCATTTGTTTGGCTCAACTTCACCTATCTTCCATTTTTCATCAAAAGAACATGAAACAACAACCATTTCCTTCATTTTAATTCATGACCAAATGCTCACAACACAACCAAAAACTAAAATATGCTTCAAGAGTTAAGGTAGAATCAAGAAGAACTCATGAACATCAAGATAGAAGCAAACTACCATGAACTTACCTTCAATTTTCTTCCCCAAGTAACCGAACATTCAAAAGCTTTCTCTTCTCCTTTCTCTTCTCTAACTTTAGGCTATGATGAACAAAGATGGACAAAACTTTGTTCTTTTCACCCCTTTTTTTTAAATAAAATTTCATATTTCATCCATTTAATTCTTTAATACAAAAGACATGAAATGCCCATCATGGAACATTTACCTAAACCATTATCATGGAACATTTACCTAACCCATTATCATGGAATATTTACCTAATCCATTATCATGGAACATTTACCTAACCCATTATCAATTTGTACCATGAATTATGGATATCAAGTGCTCATATTGTCTACAACAACATGATGGCTGGCCACTTCATGTAAAATGGGAGGTTTGTCATGCAAATCCTCCTATTTTGCACTCCTATTTATTTGGCCACTTCAATTTAGCCTATAGCATTTTCAAACATTTTCACATAGGTTCTATTTCATAATTTCACCCCCTTTTTCTTATGGAACAAAAATTAACCAAAATTGCCGGGTTCTATCTTAAGCTTGGGCCTTCTAGAGGCCCACTAACATAATTAAACCTATGCCAACATTCACAGAATTCCTGAAAATTGGGGCGTTACAAGATCGATTGGAGTACACACCTAGTTTCGATTGAAGCCTAACGCAATCTCGAGCCCTCCAAAACCTATATTCCATAATGTCATGACCCATTTCAATCACTTAAACAATTTCAATTGAAACTAAATGAGGTATTCCGCCCCAAAATTGTTAAATTTCTTACCTCGAGCGAAAACCAGCAAATACAACGCGTTTAATTCACTATTCAGGAGCAAAGAACAGCCCCTTGATCAGTACCTAAACACCCAAAGAAAATTCTCCCTTAATTTCTTAATCAAACGATGTTTACGAACGACAAGCAGAAACTTACCAATGAGGAGAACGTCAATGAATCGCAAAAGCCTGTTAATACGAAATGAAAACGAATAGGAGGAAGGCAAGGGAAATTTCACCAAAAAGAAAAGAAAAGAGAAAGAACGTGGAGAGGGGGAAATAGTATAGAATTTCGGCAGAGAGAGTTCTTTTGGGGACACTACTCAGAAAAATCTGATAAACCCTACCGCTTCAAGGTTTTAGCTCACATCCAATTCTATCCCGGCCTTAGTGGCAAAAACATATTCAGATATTTTCCTATGCTACAATTTCACAAAAGCCAAAATTACAGAAATTTAGAGTGTTACACAGCAAGTCTTGTTATCCAATTCCAGATTAAGGTTCTTTCCAGGTAAGTTAAAATCACGTTGGTCCGGTCTATTTATGATTCACCAAGTTTTTCCACATGGAGTTTTCGAAATTCAAGGCAAGGCAGGTAATTTTCAAGTCAATGCTCAGCTTTTAAAACATTACTGGGGGGATAAAATTGAGCGAGATAAAATCTTGTTCATTTTTTCAGATATTTAATTTTTCTCACTTTCTTTATAAATAAATAATTTAGGGTATATTTTCGGGATTAATATGTTTAAATAAATTCTGTCTAGGAGATTGGAACTTAAGTAGGACCGCTCGTGACCCCTCCAATCTTTCCTAGGAATTGATTTTAACATAATCTTCTGAGAAATTATTATCTAAATGGCAAAATAAGTTTTTAGTTTTTCAAATAAAAAGGGTCAATTTTGATCCAAGTTTTAATTGTAGCTCAATTTTCAAATTTTCTTTTAAGTTTGGGTACTTAATTGAATTATTAGCAAAATTTGGTTATTTTTTTATAAATATTGAAATTAGCTATCTCTTTTGTAAATATTTTTAAAAGATAGCTAAAATAAAAAAATTAATTTACTTTTTAATAAATAAAATGATAATAACTAATATATAATTATATTTATTATAATATATATTAATTATTATCAACTTTTCATAGAATTAGGATTAGTCTAAATTTGATCATATTTTATTTAATAGTTTTAATCTCAATAAATTAATAGCAGATAATATTTTAATATACATAATATTAATTATTAATTGTTATTAATTTTGTATGGAATTGGGACTTAGAGTATTTTATTATTAAATTGTTCTAATTGTTCTACTTGAATTCTTTCCCCCCTTCACTATAAATTCTACCAACCTTCTCCACCATTCACATCACCTTAACCAATCACCCCAACCCCCACCTAGTGTCGCAGCTCCCAACCACCAGTCATAACACCGCCCAGCAGCTCCCGTTCAGCCAGCAGCTATACATGGCCATTGCGCGCACTTGACGCCCCTGCCTTGCATGTTGCTGCTGCTCATGCCAGGCCATGCTTCTCCTTCGCACACATGCTCGTGCACCAGCCCTACTGCCCTGCGCACTCCACTGTTGCTTCTAGCTCCAGCTCACGTGCGCTAACATTGTTGCACCTCACGCTTGCCTTGCGTGCTACTACCATGCGCTGCTGCAGTTATTTTCTTTAGGGGTGAGCATTCGATCAAATTGAATCGAATCGAATCGAAAATTTTCGAGTTAATCGAGTTTTTGAATCTTATTTTATCATCCTAACTTTATTTGAAATTTTCTCGAATCGAGTCGAGTGAGATGGAATTCGAATCGAATCGAATCGAATATATTTGTTCGAGTTAAATTTTAAAAATAATTTTGGGTCCTTGTAACCATTGTCACCCATCGTAATAAAATTTATCCACCTTAATTAAAAATTTTATTAACTTTCATCACCTCATAATTTATTTATTAATCTTTTATATACTGGGTTAGCTTCTTTGTTTGCTTAGTTGCTTCAATTATCTTGATTCTTGTCACTATGTATTTTCAATTAAAAATATATTAGATGTAAAATGTGATTTTTAATAAAAATTATTTTAAAGATAAAATGTGAAATTGATACCAATATAAAATTTTAACATGAATATTTAATGGCATAATTAATAATTTAATTTTAATATAAATATTCAATATGACTAAACAATCCAATAATATAAATAATATAAAATGTGAAATTTAATTTAATAATATAAATAGTAGATATAAATAAAATTATTACTATTTATGTTTAGTGATTTTTTAGATAATTTTAATTTTTATTTGAGAGTATAGGGTGAGAAGTAAAATTTAGAGGAAAAATAAAAAGTTTTGGGAGATAAAAGTTTTGAAGGAAAGTAAATAGGGAGAGTAAAATTTTGGAGGGAAAATATTAAAAAAATTTAGGGGTGGATTTGGGGTAGATAGGAGGTGAGATTGAAAGGAAGTAAAAATTTTAAGAGGAAAGTGGGAGGGAGTAAAAATTATGGGGGAAAATAAAAAGTTTTGAGTGTTTTTGGGAATAAAATTATGAGAAAAAGTAAACCGGAGAGTAAAAATTTAGTGGGAAATGGATTTTGGGTAGATTGGGGGGTTGGGATTGAAGGGGAGTAAAAGTTTTGGGGGGAAAGTGGGAAGGAGTAAAAGTTTTAAGGGAAAAGTAAAAAGGTTTGGGAGTTTGGGGTAAAAATGTAAAATATTATAGTTTGATATTCGAATTATTCAAATTATTCGAGTTATTTGAATTCGAAAACTCAACTCGATTCGAATTCTAAATTCGAAAAAAAAAATTCGAGTTGACTCGAATAACTCGATTAACTCGAATAACTCGATTCGTTTAACTCGAAATTCGAATTTTTTTCGTCTTTTTGAGTCGAATCGAGTTTTGCTCACCCCTAAATTTCTTCAAGTTGTGCGCACCTTAGCCATAAAATTCAAGGCCCTCGTTACCCTTGCACCACACTTCCACCACATTTAGCCACCAACCCTTCCAACCAACTCTCAATCAAAATCTTTTGCTTCTAATTTTATTTATTGAGTACTTAATTTTTGTACAAAAGTGGCAAGAGAATTTTTCTCCTAAATTTCAAATTTATTTAGTTAATTAAATTTTCAATTTATTAAATTATTAATATTTTTTGCAAATTGAATTTTTTAGAAAAATTTGTTTCCATCTTATGTTCAGGTTAATCATGCCTTGAAAAAGAACTCGTGCCTCTATCCAAATAAAAGAATCACAAAAGAAATTTCACTATGAAGAAGCCAAAGCAAGATACGATAGCATTTTCAAGAATCAACAAATGCATGCAGAAAAAGACTTTACGTTGAAAGAAAGCAACTACATTGATTCCATGACGTGCATTCGACAAATTGCTGAAGCTCTTAATTGGGAGTTGTTTTGTGAGAAACGACCTACTGTAGAAGAAGAGTTAGTTCGTGAATTTTATGTGAATTTGACCACGAGCGAATTAACAGAAGTTTCTATCCAAGGAATCAAGGTACCAATAAGCTCAAACGTTATTAATGAATTCTTTGAATTACCTGATTTTGAAGATGATGAATATTCTTCCTTGATCAAAAATATTGAGGCTGAAAAACTGCAAGAAATTCTCGAGGAACTTACAGTTCTGGGTTCTAAGTAGGGTGTGTCAAAGCATGGAACTCACACATGTCGTAGAGAATATGGTTCTATTTCATTCGATTCAGCCTTATGCCTATCTCACATGGGACAACAATTTCATTAAAGCGAATGGTTTTGTTATACTCGATTTTAACTATAAAGACCATTGATGTGGGAAAAATCATTATGAGAGAAATGCGAAATTGTGCCGTTAGACGTTTTGGCCCAGCATACTTCCTCTTTACGATAATAGTTTTGTGCTTGAAAGATAAAATTCTTGCAAATGTAAAGAAGACAGGTTATAGCAAGGCACAATCATAGATTAAGACCTCTACTGAATAACCGAAGATTCTGTTCTGTAGCAACGTGTTGAAGAAGGCGAGGATCCTGAAGAAGAAGAAGAAGATCCCATAGAGATTGAACCAACAGAACCAATGCAGTCAGCTGAAATCCCTAATAAGGTAGAACCAACAGAACCAATAACCAAACCTGACATGGCAATCTCAACATTCAGTACTCAATCGCCTCGCCCAGATCTTCAAAATGAGTTGTCAAAGTTGATGGACATAATGAAACATATGCAGTGGCAACAACAAGCTTACTAGAAATATTCAAAAATACGAGATGACTTAATGAGAAGCGCTCTTACGAAAATATTCAATGACCTATTTATTTTTGTGCCTGAGTTTCCAAATTTTATATTTGAACCATGGAGTTCAACATCGAAGAGGGAATGAAGATATTCATGCAAAAACAAAGACAATAGAGCAAAAGATGGGTCCGATTCTGAGGGATCTGTAAATAAATAAAAAAGGGGGGATCTTGACTTTATTTTATTTCCTTTCCTAGGTTATTTAATGTTTAGGATTAGGTTCTATTAGGATTTTTATTTCTCGCATAATAAAATAAGAGGTGGAAATTATAAATAAAAATGAAAAAGTTGCAAAGTAAGAAGTTTGGCAATAGATATGTACATGTCTAGGATTGGATTTAGAGAGAGCTTGGTACTTAAGCAGTCAAATTAACTCACCTCCTCTTTTCTAGAATCCTACCTGGTGTATAGTATCTATTCACTTCTAACAATGAGGACATTGTTTATCTTAAGTAAAGGGGAGCGAAAAATTGAAATTATTTCCTCTCAGAATTAATTTTTCTTTTAATTATGGTTAGGTTATATTTTGTTCAAGAATTTGAAATTTTGTTAAGTATGCTAAACTTTAGTATGAATAAAAATCTATTATTTCAATAATTGTATGTTAGCTGAATTATGACATAAATGTACTCTTAATAAAGTATGTAAATCATACCATAAAATTTTAGTTCTTTAGGAAAGTTAAGCATGTATGAAAGTTTAAGTGTCTAGAATTGACTTAGTAATTTCTTGAGGCGAAATCCTATGAAGCATGGAATGTTGAAAATGATTTAGACAATCTTTTGTTTGGACTGTTTGAGTCTTTCAAGCCAATCTTAATAGATTTTTATCCTTTGAAACCCAACTTTGAGACTATATGGCCTAATTTTATTTGAACCTTTGCAATATTTACCCATCACTTTTCTCTTAATTATCTTTAAATTGTCTCAAACAGTAGACTCAGTACTATTTAGAACATTATTTGAAAATATGTTTGGGTGAGTTGAAAAAAAGTATCAAATGCTCAAAAAATTTTAGTACATACAACAAAATGCTCGTGTTAAAAAAGAAGAAGAGCATATGCACTCTAAAGAAAAAGATGTGCAAAAAAGCATGTGAAAGCAAAATAAGTTGGGGAATTGAAGGTAATTATTCCGAAGGTCCGATTCAAGCTAAGTCTAGGGCTTTAGACTAAATTTATCTATCTTTTACCTACCCCTAGTCCAGCCATGTTACAACCTATTTAAAAGACCTATTGATTCAGGTTTCTGTGCTACCTACATTAGTGGAGAGAGATTGCTATGTCCAACATATGAAGGCATAAATTAAACTTAATGATTGCAGCTTAATCTTAAACAAGGAAATAAAATCAAATTGATAGGGATTTAACATGTTTTTATTGAGAAAGCATTTAGTCTATTTTTTCTATCATAATAATAATTGTGATTAATTTGAACGATATGTATACTTAAGTAGAATAAATCTCAAATTTTTTATTCTTAAGCATAAGTATACTAAATTCATAATTTTGGGAAGTGTTTTCTGAAGGAATTTTTCAAATGTGTTTCCAAGAAATTCTTTTCAAATTGTGCATTACTCGGGACAAGCAATGAATTAAGTTTGGGAGTGTGGAAACACAAAGATATATATAGTTTTTCATGCCCTTTTTAACTCAAATTCATGCAATTTTGGTGTAATTCTTGTTAAAAATATAATATAATTATAAAATAATTAAAAATATAATATAATTATAAAATAATTAAATTGTACTTAAATTATTAACATATTTAATTTTAATTAATTTTATAATAGTTTTTCATAAATTTTAATTTATTTTTGACAAATTTGCACAAATGGTGAAAATTGGCTCAACAGACACTACTAGAAGTTCAAAACTAGGAAGCGATTTCTGAAGCATTGAGCCGAATTAATTTTTCAGCCTACGACAATCCAAATGATGAATACTAATACATAATATAATTAATTTTGATTTTAATCCAATTTATTTTGGTTTAAATAATTATTATTAATTAAATTATGAAAGGAGGCCCAATTGTGCTAAACTGAAAGACTGATCCAACCAAGCAAACAGACTACCCAAAATCGTCCAACATGCTGACCCAATCAGCTCAAATTAGCTAATTATTTGGCTTGCAATCAGCCCTTGAAATTTCCTTGAAATTGCATTCAAACCCCTCCACTTTCTGTGCTTTTAAAGATTCACTTTAAGCCAAATTTAACAAGTTTGAAACCCTCAAACCTGCCATATGTGTGGCCGGCCAAGGGGGTCTATGGCTGCTGATTTTTTGCTATTTTTAGCAGCCAATCCCACCTATAAGTATCCCCTTTGCTACTCATTTTAGCACACCTCTCACACCTTCATTCCACACTTCTCTCTTATTGTCTCTCTTCCAAACCTTCCTTTGCTTTCTATTTTTTTCCTTACATTCCCTTTCTAACTTCCCTCTTGGAAAAAAGCCCTTCAACCATCGTTGGTAGCAGCATTGACGTGCTTGTAGAAGCCTTGGTTCAACAAGAACGAGCAGAGAAGGAAGAGCGGACCAAACTAGTCAGGCTTCGGAGAAACACCGGATTTGATTCTAGTTTCCTATCTTTTAACTTTTTATTGTTGTTGTTATAAACATGTATATGAAAACTTGTTATGTTGATATTATTAATTTAATTAACATGGCTTAAATTTAATTCGTGTTAGATTGATTGCATTTCATCCACTTAAGTTATTAAAATTATGTTTGTGTTGTTATAGGTCTTAGTAAATTGTTTGATTAAATAAAATCATGATTATGTTTTTCTTGCATTACAATTATAAGGTAACTAATGAATTAATTATTAATCGTATTGAAATTGTAATTAATTGACACAATACTTAATCAGTGCATGTTTAATCTTCTAAGGTAGCTGAGGGTTAAATTAGTGACGGTATTAAACAGTGCATTATCCTTGCATAACTTGCAAGATTACTGTGATTAAACTGTTTCAATGTAGGTATATATTGTTACTTCACTTAATCTTTTACTTGCTTATTAAAATTGATTAATTGTTTGAATTGGTATAGTAATATGTTCAAGAGATTAGTTAATTTTGTAAGTCTGTATGTGCTATAGTTAACAAATTACCAAGTTGCCGTGAATTTATTTGTAACAACATGAACATTGTTTTAGTAATATTAAGTTAAGAAATGTAATTAATCTAACACAATTATGTCATCTTGATTAAAATCATCTTTTGGAATCGTGCATTGAAACTTTTATTTTTATTTTATTTTATTTTACTTAGTTAAATTTTAGTTTTTAATCACTTCCCCAAAATCAAAATATTTTTAATCACCAAAGTGTTTAAATTTCGTTTCATAAATAATTTTTCTTAAATAGTCCCTGTGGGTACGATAACTTGACATTTACTTGTCACTTTATTACTTGTTGCGATTGTGTACACTTGCACATTTCCATCATTCTACTAAATCAATATGAACTAACTCTAAAACTTCAGTGTTCTTATCTGTGAGAGTTTTTAAGGAAGGTCTCGCATTCTTGGCTTCAAGACAAATTTCACATTTATTAAAGCTACTATTATTTAGATTAGGGAGTAGATTCAACAATATAAGCGTAAGTGGTTGAATTATTATTATTAAACATAGTCTCAGTAAAAAATAAATCTCCACTCTGATAACCTTTCCCAACATAATCTCCATTGTGGGAAAGTACAAGTTTATTAGATTCAAAGACTAAATTAATGTCTGCCTTATTCAATAATCCACTACTAATTAAATTTCTGCGCAGTGCAGTTATATAAAGAACATTATTTAATGCTAATGTTTTGCCAGAAGTAAGTTTAAGTAAGATCTTTCTTTTACCGAGTACTTCTGAACTGCTAGAATTACCCATGTAGACTTGTTCAACTTCAACTAAATTTCAAACTTGGTGAACATTTCTCTGTTGGCACAGAAGTGTTTGGAGGTGCTTGTGTCTACAATGCATTCGACATTATTATTGATCAGGTTTACTTCAGAAACCATAATGGCTATTACTGCATCTAGAGTTTCGACTAGATGTGCTTGTGGTTTGTTTTTATTCTGGCGGTCAGAGCGTTAATAGCATTGATATGCTTTGTGTCCAGCTTTTTCATACAAATAGCGATTCACAGGTTGTTGGATTTTTTATGCTTCCCTAGTTTCTTCAAGTTGGCAGCCTTCTTGTTTTGGACCTTTACTACCTTCTTTGAATTTCTAGTGTTTTTAAACTTATTAAACTTGATACTAAAACCAAATTCCACGAGATTAGCTTTTAAAGGAAATTGACATGAAGTAACTAAATCATTATCTTTAAGACAATTGACCTCCTCAATCTTTATATTTCTAATCAGTTGCTTCAAAGAAATGTCTCATTTTTTACACTTCAAGAGATTGTGGTAGACGGATCGGGATTTCGACAGCGTTTCAATTAGGATGTTTGCTTGGAGAATCTCATACATCTTTATCCCTTCAGCTAAGATGTTAGAAACTAACTTCTCATAGACATGTACTTGATCCATTATTAGCTTATCATCAGTCATCTAAAATCTGATCATTCTCCAACGACCTACTTCTTGATTCTAGCATCATCAGCTCAATATTTCTTTTCCAAGGTATCTAGATAGACTTGGCTGACTTATTTTTGACAAATAAGTCAAAGAGGTTGTTCGGTGTATGGGATAACATGTGACCTCTTACCATTTTGTTTTCCTTGTCAAACTTGTCTTTTGTCACAGCATCTATGTTCGAGTCTCCAGAAATGGTGGTTGAATCTTTAGCTTTTTCGGTGATAGGTGGGTTAAAGAAGACGTAGTCAACTTCAAGTTGTTCAAAAAATATTACCATCTTTTGAGACTAGAGATAGTTAGTTTTGTCGAGAGGAGCGAGCTTGGAAAGAGCAGGAATGAATTTGTTCATTATGGTGGACATGTTTTGAATAGTAGTATGAATTTACTTCTAAATTGTTTGAAAAATACTACTGCAAAACAAAATCGTTAGCACTGACTTGAAAATAAACCAAGCATAAATAAAAGAAAGAATCACTGTGATGTGGAAGACCCACTGCCTTAAAAGAGAATTTGCCCTGATTAGTGTAATCGTGTAATGGATGTTGCCCCCCAAGGTTAACACAGAACTTCAATATTCGTACACCCGAATAAGGAAGGTGGAGCACAATTAGTATTGCTCTTCTCTGAGGAATAGGGAAATAAGATAAAAATAAAACTTTAAAGCTGGTTGAAAAAACTTGCCCAGAAAAATCACACTAGGTTCAATTCTTAGGAAAGGTTGGAGGGGTCACAAACAGTCTTGCTTAAAATTAAAATTCTTAGATAAAATTTTCCTCTAATGTAATTTAGTAAAATGCCAGAGTTTTTGAGAAAAGAAGAATGAGAGAAATGAGAAGACTGAGAGAAGCTCAGGTTTATTGCTTATTAGAAATGAGAAGAAATTACCTCTTATTTATAGGATTTTCAAAGGGGCAAAATGATTCAAAAAATTCAACGGTCAGATTCCAACGGTCATATTACAACAGTCAGATTCCAACGGTCATATTACAACAGTCAAATTCCAACAACTATATTGTAACGAAACGATTCCACCGATAATATTATAATGATCAAGTTCCAACTATATTGTAAGAGTCATTTTTTCATTACCAACAATTTTAAGTAGTGCTTACGATTTTCGAACAAGACAAATTAAATAATGTTTGGGACAAAACAAAGTTGAAAACAGTGGAACTGCATACAGCGTGGGCGATATTTTAGCATTAGAAACTTGAAATAGTTCTTATGCATGCCAATAACATGCCCAGCCAGCTTAGACAATTTCAATGACGACTTTAGTCTATGCAAAACAACAATAATAAATTCCAGGATATAATTGTCATTTACCAATATTTCCGACTACTCCATTGGGATTAACCCTTTGTTTCTTGTTTTCACCCTTCTCCAAATTTTATATGTTTTATTACATCAGAAATCCCTAATTATAGTTGAAATTCAAAACGTTTCAATTGAATATTCAATCTAAAACCTTTTTTTTTTCTTTTTATATTTATAATATTCAAAGAAACTCAAGTCATCTAGACGCTAGATAAAAACCAAAACTGTTACTCCAAGTCTTGCCAACTAAAGCGTTGTTTTATTCAAAATTTTCAGTAAGTCTAGCCATTAACTCTAACATTAAATACTAAATTAGCTGATATGGTGTTTTATAAATATATATTTATAATTTTTTATTGGATTAGTATCACAACATCAATTCAATTGAAAATTAAAAAAAATTGTTTTATTATAAAATTTCAAACATTACTATAACAATGTTTTTGTATTTTTATATAAAATCCATAAGAATCAACCTAGAATAAATGTAAAATTACCCGTATAATGGGACTAAAATATTAGAGTTATAATTTTAAAACCCTAATTTTACTATTTTAATTAAAATCTTATTTGTTTTTAATTTTTTTTGTAAATATAATTTTTCCATAAATTTGTCCATCCACATAATATATCATAATCTAGTAATAGTAAATAATTTTAACCATGTCGAATTTAAACTTGCATTTAATATCAAAACTAACGGTCCACCTAATACAAGGGTTTGATCCGAAGTTTGAGAATTTAATAATTTAATGTAAACGTTTTGAAGTTTAAGGACATACATAAAATTTAGCCTATAAGTTGGGGATTAAATGGCAAATAACACATTTTCATTCATACAAATATTAAATCTCCCCTGTTTTTTTGCTGTGACTTTTGACAACTTCCAAACCAGAACAGCCATGGCTACGATTTTTCAACTCAATAACTTTCCATACAAGACTTTCTTAACAACTCCAAAACATATTCAGTCCACTTCAAAGCCTTCAATTCTACTTCTCAACTCTATCAAACGAACCCAGAATTCAAGCAGTGTATCTCACTTTTTGACCAGAAAATCAATTCGGTCAAGACCCGGTTTCCAAGTTTTTGCTGCGGACGATGACGAGGGGAGCCCGGACAAGGAGGAGGAGGTGATGGAGGAGCCAGAAACAGAGAGCGGCGGAGTGGTCGTGGCCGAGGCCGAGGCAGAGGAGGAGAAGCCTAAAGAAGAAGTGGGTGAAATCGAGAGCTTGAAGAAAGCATTAGTGGATTCGTTTTATGGGACTGATCGTGGGTGGAAAGCTAGTAGTGAGACGAGAGCTGAGATTGTAGAGCTTATAACTCTGCTTGAGGCTAAGAATCCAACTCCAGCACCAACTGATTCTTTGCCTTTGCTCAATGGCAAATGGATTCTCGCGTAAGTTATCTATCTATTTTAACTTTTTTTTTTTTTTGAGTTTGGTTTACAGAATCATACAAGTATGTGTAGTTTAGAGCCTTAAAACACCGCCTACTTAAAGCTATTGCGAGTATTGAGGGGAGGTAACTCGCTGTTGAAGCTTTTGAAGGTCGTTGGTTGGGAGTCAATAGACCCCTCAACGGTGGTTGGTATTGTTTCCGGTGTCTGTGCTCGTGCTCGGTTTTATGCGGATTTTATCTTTCAATTCCGTGAAAAGCCTTAAAAGGTTCATAGAGTAGTACCGTCTCACCTGATAAGAACACATGAGCCTTTGCTCTTGGTGGAGTTTAACCACATGCTCTCATATGACATTTGTGGCTAAGAATAGATACCATTTGCCTCACCCACCATGAAAATTTGAGCTGTTTATTTGATTTGATTTGAAAACTTGAACTATTTAAGTTTAAATTTTATTTTATTTATTCTTATTTGAATCAATTTTGGTCAGGCCTATAGCATGGTTGATCATCTTTGTTGTTGAAGGCAAAGTGTTTGCTATAGACTGTTTTATTGATATTATGAACTCTATGCAGCACTCTGTGACCTTATAAGCCTTTGCAATAACTTAAAATGGGCTATGGTAAGTTGGTAGTCTCTTGGTCTATTAGGTTAGGTTTCTTTCTAGCAATCAATAAATTAGGCCTTGATTAAATAAGTAAACAGAACTCCTAAAAGAATATATAATGATCTGGTTCGTAAAATTATTAGTTTTCTCGGTATTGCAAGTTGTTTATAAAGCACAAGTATTATAAGACACTCTTATCATGTAGGCCAACTTAATGCAGATGTTATTTTTTCTGGATGTACCCTTCACTGTTCTTTGTACTCAAAAAAGAAGTAGCCGAAAGATAGTTATCGGGAGTAACATTGAACTCGGTGAAACTAAATAAAGAGAAAGCTCGGAGCATATCCGATGCTTCTTAAATGAACCGCTGCTGCTACTCGATAGTAATTGCTTTCGCCAAAATAGCTTGGTTTTTCTTGTGGTATTTCTCAGGGTGCTGCTTGGGAGCAACCATGAAGTACACTTGGGAAATATGTATATATTCTTCTTACAAATGATTAGTGATGCTAGCTTTATCACTAAGTATCTTATTTATTTATTTCATGAGATTCTAGTGCGTGTTGATATTTGATACACTGTTTTGTGGCACAGGTACACGTCTTTCACCGGTCTGTTTCCGCTGTTGTCAAGGGGTCAATTGCGATTAGTAAAAGTGGAGGAAATATCACAGACCATAGATGCTGAAAATTTAACTGTGCAGAACTCTGTCCAATTCTCGGGGCCGTTAGCCTCGAGTTCTATTAGTGCAAGTGCAAAGTTCGAGGTCCGAAGTCC
Source organism: Gossypium arboreum (assembly GCF_025698485.1). Classification (NCBI taxonomy): domain Eukaryota; kingdom Viridiplantae; phylum Streptophyta; class Magnoliopsida; order Malvales; family Malvaceae; genus Gossypium; species Gossypium arboreum. The sequence goes on from NC_069078.1 coordinate 62,432,428, forward strand.
CAGGCGAGTGCAGGTATGTTGTTTATGTCTGTCTCCAACTGCCAGCATTTGGAATGTAATCGAACCCTATCGTACTAAACAAATTTTCATTCTCATTTTTCCTTTTCGAATGTCACCAAATGCATTAGGAAATGAAAGATCTGGATGTAACATGAAATTTTCTTGTTTCATTTTGTTGTATGCAGATCAAGTTTCAGGAAGGCATAATCGGAACTCCCCAGCTTACGGACTCCATAGTCTTACCCGAAAATGTGGAATTTATGGGACAAAAAATCGATCTAGCTCCTATCAAAAGCTTGCTCAACTCTGTACAAGACACAGCTTCCACTGTTGCAAAGACGATTTCGAGCCGCCCACCATTGAAGTTCTCATTATCAAACAGCAATTCGGAATCATGGTTACTTACCACATACCTTGATGAAGACCTGCGGATTTCAAGAGACGGCGGGAGCGTTTTCGTGCTCATCAAGGAGGGCAGTTCTCTCTTGACCACCTTGAACTAAAATTTAGATTCCATCCCCTCTTCCTCACCTTCGCATCACTATATCTATGCTCCTGGTTTTCTGTTAGGTTGATCTGATACGTAAATATCTATAAACATGAATTCTAAATGAATAAACACGCACACACTTATCTTTCACTCCATGTTTTATGCTTTCACTCCATTAAAGCACCAAACATGTATTATTAGTTAACCAGATTTGCAATACACATTTCATTTTTTCTTTCTTGAGGCCAAAAAAAGTAGTTAAATTCTGCTATTAGTACATGTACAATGCTTGAGTTGTCTATTTGGTCCTTGTACTTTAATTGGGACATTTTCCATCTTTATACGTTTCAAATTTTAAAATATTAGTCCTCGTCAAATGGTAGCTACTAAATTCATTAAGTTATGCTGTTTTCAAAAATCGATTAGGCAAATATATAATGCCATGTCCTCATCCATATGTATAATGCAATGTCAACTTATTATTTTCACATGTTACTAAAAAAAAGATTAGTTAATAGATTTAAAGATTGTTGTTTGCATTAAGATTGAAATTCCAAATTTTAAAAAATGTAGTGATAACAATGATCTAGTTGGAGAATATGGATCAAGACCTATAACTTTATGCATAATACAAGAGCAATAGTAGAATTTAACAAAACATATTTAACTATTACCATTTGATCAGGATTACAACTTCAAAAATGAAAACGTACACGAACTAAAAGTAACCAATTCGATAAGTTAAAGGACTAAAATTGATCTAATTAAAGTATAGATACTAAATCTACAACTTACAGAAGATACAGGGTTTAATATCAAGATCTAACAAAAAAACAGAGAGGAAATTTTCTTACTCTGTCTAACTTGGACTTGCTGTTGCATATATTTATGAACTTACACTATGAATTCAACTTTTCTTTTCTTGATTTAGCTTTATCAACTAATTAAGTAAATGATATATTTCAAATATAAGATTGCATTAATTCAGAAAGTCAGAATCAATCAATATAAACTTTGGCTTTCAAGGATTGGAGTCTCGTCTTTTGCCAACAATGTCACGATCTCATCGATTCACTTATTGCTTGTTAGTGTCACGATCCGTCCTTGAGTAAATCTACTTGAAGCACTAGATCAAGTTTAGAACAATGCGAGAGCAAGAAAATTGAGACACAAAGTTGTTGGAATGTCCCAGAAAACTCTAGAAATTCAAAGAAAGGATCAGATCTTGTAGAAAATGTGTATAAGATTCTAAAAGTTCTAGAACTATCCACACTTATATAACATTTAATAGGGTAGTTGAGAAATTTCTAATGGATAGATCTAACCGCCTATTGAGATTAATGGTAACCATTGGATCTATTGAGTATGACTCCTATTTCAATCAAATTTGAGAAATTATCTTTCAGTTAAACTTTGTTTATTTGTTTCAATCAAACTCTAATTAGTCTAGATTATTTTATTATTTGACCTATGAATTTAGCCTATAAATAGGCTCTTTTACAACCTTAAAACATACACCCATTAAAGATTAGAACTCATAACACTTTTAGAGAATTTTGTGTTTACGTTTTGAGGGTTTTTTGTTTTCGGGTTTTTGGGGTTTAGTTTTTATCTCCATCTTTTGTACTCTTTATTCTTTTTCCTTTATAGTATAATTATCTTTACCTATGGTTTTTTATCCTCTTTGGATGGGTTTTTCCACGTTAAATTTGTGTGTTCAATTTCTCAATTTCATCTGTTATTTTTACTTGTTCGTTGTTTAATCGGGTCGATCCCTAATAAGTGGTATCAAAGCTAGTTCAATTTTTGTATATCAGCCCATTCAAAGATGGTAGCAACAAGGTTTGAAATTGAGAAGTTCGATGGTGTCATAAATTTCAATCTGTGGTAAGTTCGGATGATGATAAATCTAATTCAAACCAGCCTGAAAAAGGTTATTATTAGGAAAAAGCCTGAGAATCTAAATTAAATAGAATGGGAAGAGCTTGATGAAAAGGCCTTATCTACAATTCAGTTGTGCCTCGCAAATACGGTATTGAAGGAGGTATTGATGGAGAAAACCTCATCCACCTTATGGAAAAGGTTAGAAACTCTTTATTCGACTAAGTCTCTGGCCAACTGTTTAGTGTTGAAACAACATCTATTTTCGTTACGCATGAACAAATGTGAGATTTTTAGATATCACATCAGTCAATTCATTACACTTTTAAATGATTTAAAGAACGTTAAGGTTCAGATTGACGATGAAGATCAATATATGCTATTGTTGTGCTATTTACTTCCTTTATAAAAGTCTTTCAGGGAGGCCCTGATTTATGGGAGAGACAAACTTTCGTTCAAAGATATGAACGGTCATTTGTTGAGTAGAGACAAACTCGACAATGAGTTTGGTTCGGATAGCAAGGTAGATAGGCAAGCTTCCATTTTGGTAGTATCAAAGAAGCGAGACAAAAGATGTCGCTATTGTAAAAAGTGAGGTCACGTCAAAGCAGATTGTTATAAACTGCAAAATAAAAGAGCTACTGAGAGTAACGAGGAAAATGTAGCTGGTGCTAATTTGGCTGATGAAAGCGGTGTTGATTTGTTGTTAGTGTCAACGAGCAATAACTCTAAGCTTATGTCCAAGTGGATCCTAGATTTGAAATGTTCTTTCCACATGTATCCCAATAAAGAATGGTTTTCCACATACAATTTGGTTCACTACAGGAAAATAGGGTTTTAGCGGCGTTTTATCAAAAAACGTCGCAAAAATTGTAAAACACAGAGCAATAGCGGCGTTTTTGTTACCATGCCGCTAAAAACAGAGCAATAGCGATGTTTTTTGTTAAAACACCGCTAAAAATAGATCAATAGTGGCACTTTTGGTAAAACGCCACTAAAAGTAAGAGCAATAGCGGCGTTTTTGGTAAAACACCGCTAAAAGTCAGAGCAATAGCGGCGCTTCTGATAAAACGCCGCTAAAAGTCAGAGCAATAGCGGCGCTTCTGATAAAATGCCGCTAAAAGTCGGAGCAGTAGCGGGCACTTTTGGTAAAATGCCGCTAAAAGTCGGAGCAATAGCGGCGCTTTTGGTAAAACGCCGCTAAAAGTCATATAATCCCTAAAACCCCTAAACCCCAAAAAAATCATGAACACTAATCTATAACCCCTAAAATACTAAACCCCTAAACCTTAAAAACCCTAAACACTAAACTATAACTTCTAAAACCTTAAACCCCAAAAAACATCACATGGATGTTGATGTATATACATATATATTAATGTAAAAGCTTATGTTCATAATAAATTATGGAAGCAATACTTAATATTGATTAAATTTATTTTTGGTTTACGGTTTAATATTTAAGGTTTAAGGTCTATAGTTTAGGGTTTTATGGTTTAAGGTTTAATGGCCATGGGTATATAGTATGTTAATCTCAAGTGAATCATATTCAATAATTAAATCTTAAACCCTATAATTAATTATTGTTATCAATAATAGATATCTTGATTTTGATAAAAAATATTTTTATATATTAATAAGGTGTTATATTGTTTAATGGATTGAAGGGATATTTTGTGGAAAATGTTTTAAATGATAAATTTAACTTTAAATTTTATTAATAGTTTTTGTTTATACTATTTTAATATTTATCTATATTGATTAATTAAAATATATATTTATTTATATGAACGAAAATTCTCTCGCACTCATTTGTGTCTCCACGCTTTTTAATTGTAACTCATTTTCTTTTTAAAATATATATTTGTGTCTCCATGTTTTTTCATTTTCTTTTACACAATTATTGATATAACATCATTTTATATTTATATATTGCATGGATACATGTCTCCATGTTTTTCATTTTCTTTTACACAATTATTGATATAACATCATTTTATATTTATATATTGCATGGATACATAAATATTTATATTTATTCAATATAAAATATATTGATGTATTTATTTTTTAAATGTGTATGATTAAATCAAAATTAAAGTTTCAACTATACATTTAAACCACAATTAGAATTTCACGCCTACAATTACACATTAAACCGAAATAAAAATAAACTCAAAAATAAAAATAAAAAATTAAAATTTAAAAATAAAAATTAAAAATAAAAACTTAAAATTTAAAATTTAATATTTTTGTCCATATTTCAATTAAAAAGTTCAATATTCAAAATTACAAAAATTCAAAAGAGAAAAATAAAAATATGTTAAAATAAAAAAATTAAAATTAATCAATAGTGCTATTTTACCTTAAACGCCACAAAAAAATTGAATTATAATGACGTTTTTAGTGAAAACGCCACAAAAAAATCACCAATTTTTAATTACCCGCTCGTTAGTCCCTAAATCCCCCAAATAACTCTCAAAATTTGCCCCCAAATTTCCCATTTCCAGCAACACCAAGTCAATACACCTACACTAATTGCCGGAAGTCCGTAGCTTGGAGCTTGTCCTGACTGCTTCCTCCACTAATTGCCGGAAGAAGCTGGCCGTAAAAGAAAGATCTTCTACTTCAACCTGGCTTCGGTTGACCCTCTTTCGGTGGTAGTAAGAGCAGAATCTTGGGTTGGTGCTTGAAGTAAGGGTCATCAAAGAGACGGATCAGTTTCCTTTTAATTTTACCGGTGATTTCTATGGCGATGGAAACCCTAGATGACGAGAAACCGGAGGAAGAGGAGGTGATAGATAAAGAAAATAAAGAGGGAAGTGAAAAGGTATGCTTTCTTTTCTTTATTCACATCAAAAGCTTGCTTCACTTCTTCCAAGCTTGGCTTTTGTTCAAACAACCTTGAAATCTCCTCACAATCGTATGATTCATTCAACTATTCTTCACTTTCTTGGCTGCAAAAAATCCCCAGGTTCCCCATCAAAATCTCCACTTCTTTTCTGCATAATCTCTCATCACCAGATAAAACTTCCTTGCTTGAAAACCCAGATTTCTGGTTCTTCAGGTCCCAATCTGAAGTCTGGTTCTCCATTTCTCTGCTTCGTTTCTTAGAACCTGCTGCTTTTTCTCTTGTTTAACTGCAATTTCTGAATTTGACTTTTTGTTGTTTGTACAATGAAGTTTCTTGGATGTTCATAGGCGGCTGTTTTATTTATTCCTTGAATTTGATCCTTATTTTTCTCTACATGATTTTTCTAAAAATGACAAATTTCATAATTCGATCCTTTAAATTTGGATTCTATGTCGTGCATATAATTTGTGATTGGCTCAACTATTTACTTCAAAAACTGAAATAAAAAATTTGTCAAATTCAGAGTGCAAATGATACTTTATTTTTTATCCTCTACGTTTTCCATGGTTAATTCTGTTTTCCATGGTCTTAGGGTTAGGAGAGCTGCAATTTGAATTCTAGAGTAGACTCTTTGATTACACAGATTGAGACAAAGCTTGAGTTCGATTGGTTTTTTATTAATACCGTTGTTCTTCAATTTCTTTTCTTTTTCTTTTGGTTTGCAGTTGAATCGTTCAAGTTTCGTATCTGCAAATACACCCTCCAAAATTTGTCATACTTTTCCTGGAAATGGAAGATGTCAAAGGTTAAGTTTCAAGACCAAAGCTGCGGGTTCAGTTGAAGGAAATGTACTTGACAAAGAATCGGCTAGTATTAGTGACAAGATAGGTAACTGCTTGCTGTCTCATTAGATATCTAATTTCAGGGAAAATAATCTTGGAAGCCATGGTTTTTCTTAAGCTATTCAGAGCTGAAATATGGAGAATGAAACTGGCATCAGTTCTAACCCTGTTATAGTTTATCTGGCTTTTGAAGCATCTTTGAATTTTTTTATTTAAAATCATCAAAGAAAATTAACATGCCATCTGTATTTCATTCCTAATTTGTTTATAACAAAAGATGAATGCAAAATCTCTCTCTGTAGGTCATTTTGATGAGAATTGAATCCAAAACACAGTTGCCTTGGTGCCGTAGTTCATAGTTTGCCACATTACGGTGGACTTTACAAGCAAAATAAAGTGTATATTATATTTGTTGCTTTCTCCTACATCTGATGCTTCTTCAATTTTGGATGGAATTACATTTAAGTACTATCATTGATGTAGATTATAGAGTTGTTGGTATTCACCATGTTGGAATTCTATGTGAAAACCTTGAAAGATCTTTTCAGAGATGCTGCGAGTTTAAATTTAAACGTAGAAGAATGTAGAAGAAGGAGTTATCTTATGACTGCATTTTTTTTTCAATTAAAATCAGCAAACACATCAGAAGAATTAGGTAAAGGACACTATTGATGTGGATGAACCTAAAGGTATTTTACTTTTGCCATATAATCTGTTTCTTTATGATACACAATCTTCTTTAGGCCTATTTTACTAAGTCTCGTGTATTTAGAAAGGGGAGACCCGTTAACTGCTGAAGAGTTGGAAGAAAAGGAGCGACTATTAGAAGAGGTGAGTGCAACGTGTTACATGTTATATTTTTATTTGTTTGTTTGTTTGAGCATGGTGATAAGATAATTGTCTGTGCTGACAATTTTTTTGCACTGGTTGAGTATGCAATGAAGCTACGCAAGCCTATGATCTATGGTGCTACCAAGTTATTTGTGAACATCAATTGCTCTGTCCTTTTTGTATTGTTTTTATATTGTTGTGTCAATTTTCCCTTGTAATGTGCAGCCATCTTGAGAGGACTAAAATTCTAGTCATGATGTGAACACTATTTTATTCAATTTGGGTTAATTATATCCACTAAGCTGAAGCTTTCTGTTATACTAATAACTATTTCCCTATTACAGGAGCACGCTACTGCTGCCCTCCAGTATTTCCTTGGAATCAGAAGTAAAACAGCATTGCATTCTCTTTTGGTATGGTCTCTGTATAAATGTCTGAACTATTATTCAATTTTTTGCAGCTATTTCGTGCTAATGATGTACGTATGCATTTCCTTTTGTAGCACTGGATATGCAGTTACCAAATTTTATTCACCAAAGTCTGCAAGTATGGTTTGCTTTCTCTTTCATTTTTTTTCTCATTCTCTAATAATTCTCCTTAGCTTGTATTCTTCTCTGGTAATAAAACGATGAACCCTTTGGTACAACAAATGTGGACGGCTATTGGCAATGGACAAGCAATCAGCTTTAATCTTACCTCCTGTACATCGTCCTTATCGAACTCTTTCTGTTTCAAAACAATCATCGACTCAATCTATTTCCTCAACATTAGATCAAGGTTCTAATGCCCCTGAAGCTTATCATATCGGTTGCTTCTCGGATAACACGTAAGTTCACTCTACTTTCTGTTAACCAAGGTATATTAGCTAAAGCTAGGAAATAGAAAGATCAAATTGATACTAGTGAGTGATGAAAACAAGGTTTCTATATTTACTTACTTTAGGTGATCGAATGAGAATGTTTTAGGACATGTGTATTACAATGTTTTAGGACATGTGTATTACATGATGTGATATGCAAATATGCTTATGTGTATGTACCCATGCTAAAAAAAGACATGGATTTAATTATGTTCTGGTGTTGATTTTATTTATGCATGCTTAATTTAGTAAAAATGTTGTGTATTCATGGAATTTTTGCAACGATTCTTTTTATATAAAAAGTAAAGGAGCATTCTGGAATTAAGATGAAATGTAAGATTTTTAGAAGCAAATTAATCAATTAATACTTTTAATCACATGTATTAATCTATTACAATTTATTCTTATTTTGTTTTATTTATATACATGGTTTCCATAGGAATGAAATTTGATAACATTAATTCATGAAATATGATAAACCCTGTTTTTATATATTCTGAAAGCTCAGAAGAAGGCACTACTGGATCATGTAAAGTTTTATTTTGGCTGCTAACAACGAAAAGGTCTTCTAATTCTCTCATCAAATGGAATTAAAAAGATGAAGTGAAGCTCTCTATCAAATAACTTGTTCACTTAAATTCTTTTTACTTGCCATTATAGATTTTGAACTACTTTAATCTCTGAACTGTTAAAAAACTTAGCCTGTTTTCTTACTTGTGTCTGCCATTCCAATCTTATCAGGATGATGCAATATGTGCCTTCCTATGTGATAATAAATTTGAAACCAAATTCCACAGTTTCGCTTTCTTTCATGTTTGATGTGCTATTATCTTTAGGTTATCTTTGAATGAGAGAAATGAAATAATTTGTTTGGTTGGCTTGATATATATCTATATTTAATGGTAATTGGAGATATGTTTTGAGTGATTAGGAATATTAGTCCTTTTGGTACATACAGGGACCATTTTCTATTAGTAGTAGTAGTTTTAAGTTGGTTAAATATTTGTGAGGCAATAGTGTGCCCTGAGATCTTATAGATTATGATTGAACCTTTACAGGAAAGGCAAATATTGAAGCTCAAATCTTAGCTGCTGAAGCAGCAGTAAAAATAAAGGCAGAGGTTGAGCTGAAAAAGCAACGGGAAAGAGAAGAGAAGCTACTAGAATTACATTACAAAAGGTTTTTATCTTTTTCTTGCGTTTTCTTTTTTGTCCTTATTATGTTTATATAGTGGAGGGTTTTAGAGGCTAGAACACTGTAATACCATATAGTATATACAAAATATGAAATAGACCATGCCATTATTTATTGAACAGGTAAAAACCAATTATTTTTTTTCCCTTTTTCTTAAATTAAAGACCATGCCATTAAGGTAAATGCCATTAATTATATTTGTTGGTTGAGATAGGCTTTGCCTCAATAAAAAGTTATTGTTTTTATTCCGATTAACTTTTTATTTTACCTCGTTGCTTTTCATTCTACAAGTCATAGGACATTAATATTGCCTTAGCCACTGATTCTCCTCACCCAATTTAATATTTTAAGTTAGCTCCATCAATCTTCCTTTTATTTTTTTTTGGTTCTAAAAGAATTGGGCTTTTACTTCCAAAGAGGGAGAACTAGAAATTGAAAAAGTTTCCACTCACTCCAAGTGAAGTCTGAATTCTTTTCTGGAAGGTTGGATTTGAATCATTACTAATTTTATTATCACCATATTAAAAGAAAATTTTACAATTTCCCTGGGGATTAAACTATAAACTTTCTAATTTTGAAGTGACTAGAAGTGAATTTTAAATTCTAGAGGAAGTCAAATGCAAATTAACTTAATATTTTATAAAATTAAAAAAAGACTAAAAAAGAAATGATCATTTATTGGGTAACGTTGGCAAAGGATAATAGTAGTAGGGAAAACCAATATAAAATTTCTACAGAATGAAACCATATGCAGAAGAACAGTCTTTATATATCTGATAGATTATAGTGAATCTTGGAGCTGCTGTTATCACATAATTCTATCATTGTTTCGTGTAAGATTATTATGCAGGCCCAGATGCTATATTCAACACTTTTTAATCAATCATTTTCTTTTTCGAAATAAAATGCAGATGAATAAGATGATTAAAGCTGTGAAAAGAAGGTAGGCACAATGCAAATGCATGTTTAGCACATAGACAGGAACATTAAATTAATGTTTAAACATAAAAAATAAAATAAGAAACAATCAAACCAACTGGTTTAACCTGTAGTCTAGTTTCTTTAACATTGGCATTTATGTCCTTTAATGTCGAACTTCTACATTTATGTCTTTCATTTTGAATTTTTAGATGATAGTAGTGTCAATCAATTCTTTGTCCCTTGTTATGCTATTAGTTCCTTTGTTTTGCATTTTCTTTTTTCTTTTTTTGCCAAAGCCACTTGTCCCTGTGTCATGTTTTTTAGGCATTTCCTTGGCTATGGGGTTTTGCTTGGTAGTTATGCAGCTATTTATTGAAAGTTAAAACTCATGCCTGTTTTATGAATGCTTACATGCATGGCAAGCTGTTGTTAGCCTTTCTTTCTATTATGTTTGTTGCTTTGTATTAGCATTCTCTATGCTACTTACCCTGCAAAGTTCCAAGTTTCCATTTTTATTAAAGATGGCAATTGGGTATTTGGAAATGTTAATTATCTGATCTTTGGCAATTTTGCCCAGCAGAATTAAGCTAATTTTATGGTCTATCTTTAATTAATGCATGACTGAGCAATGCTTTCTTTACAGGTCAGTTTTCTGTTTCTTTACCATGGATGGATGTATTTATTGGAAAATGGGACAAAGTAACTTAATACAAAGAAATTTTACATTTGATTTTCTATGCCTTTTAGATCACCTCTAATTTTAAGATTGATTGCAAATGCCTTTTTTCATTTTTTACAACTTTTTCTGACCAACAATTTATTTGTTACATATATGTTTTATTTTATTTTAATCGTTAATTGTATGTCACTAATGCTTAATTGTTATATTTTTTTATATAAATGTTTTTTTTTACTCGAGGCTAAGAAGTTAGCATCACAATATCAAAAGGAAGCGGACAAATGCAATTCGGGTATGGAGACGCATGAAGAAGTAAGGAGAAAGTGAAGAAGCAACATCGGCTCAAATGAAATTAACAAGAATGTGGGAAATAAGAGCTCGTCGAAAGGGTGAGAGAAAAGGTCGCCAAATCTAATGCATTTCCTTATTTCATTTTAGTGACTTCATTATAATGTCTTATTTTATTGATATTTTATATTTAATCTAGTTTTTATTATTTATTTTAGTTTTGATTCTAAATTTTTATTTTTATTTTAATATTTAAGATAATTTGAGTTCTAACTTTTGAATTTTAATTGTGTTATTAATTTATTATTTTAAATTATAAATTTAAATTCATTAATTTTGTATTTAGTTTTAAAGTTAAAATTTTAATAGAAAATTTTTATATTTATATCATTCAATATTTTGATAATGAATTTTAAATTTTTATATTTTTCATGATTTTATAATATTTTATAATTTTTTTTTGAATTTCATGACCTTTAGCGGCGTAGGCAATAGCAGCGTTTTTAGCGGCGTTTGGAAAAACGCTACAAATAGTTTTAGTAGCACTTGAAAGCGCCGCTAAAGGCCTAAAAAAATGCTGCTAAAAGTCAGTTTTGCTGTAGTGGTTGAAGGTGGAGTTGTGCGCATGGGAAATGATTCATCTAGTAAAGTAATTACTATTGGTATTGTTAAAATTAGGATGCATGATGGGACGATTAGGACACTCTTAGATGCCAAGTATGTACCTGATTTACGAAGTAATCTCATCTCCTTGAGTATTTTAAACTCGAAAGGATACAGAATCAACATTGAGTCAAGTGGCATTAAGGTATCTTGTGGAGCTCTCGTTTTGTTAAATGGTAAAAAGACCGGCAACTTTATATTCTGGAAAGTTCTATAGTGACTAGTGAAATCAAACGTCCCTCGTCCGTTACGGAGTTCAACTCATTTGGAGCGGAGACAACTTAGTCATAGGAGGGAAAAAGGTATGACCGTTTCGTTAAAAAGAGGTTCTCTTTTGGATGCAGGTTTTGAAAAGTTAGGGCACTGTGTTCGCAAAAATCAGACCCGGTTAGTTTTAATTTGGCAGTGTACAAGTTGAAGCTAGAAGTCTTCCAGTTTCTAAGCACAAATTCGACTCAGTTAATTCCCTACATAGTTCAAGATAGGCTCGTGGCAAGCTTTGGCAAAGGTGGCATTATGGAAATACGAGTCAACTTGGAGATTTGTAGAGTATGATTCCTATTTCAATCAAATTTGAGAAATAATCTTCTAGTTAAACTCTGTTTATTTGTTTCAATCAAACTCTGATTAGTCTAGATTATTTTATTATTATTTGACTTATGAATTTAGCCTATAAATAGGCTCTTTTACAACCATAAAATATACAGAACGAAAAGAGTAATAAGAAGTGAAAAGGACAGAAACACTTCCCAACCAGAAAGCAAAGTTCCCACTGATGGTATACTTAGTGTAAGCGAGCTCTAAGATCACATCTTTGGAATAAAATCCAGTTAGAAAAGGAAATCCAATTAGAGATAAGCTGCCCTCTTTTACAACCATAAAATATACAGACATTAGATATTAGAACTCATAACACTTCTAGAGAATTTTCAGTTTACGTTTTGAGGGTTTTTTGTTTTTGGGTTTTTGGGGTTTAGTTTTTATCTCCATCTTTTGTACTCTTTGTTCTTTTGCCTTTATTATAACAGCCCAATTTTCAGTGGTGTCAAAAACAGTTATTTGAGATCACTAAATCTGACGAGTAAGTTCAAAATTTTAATAAATTGATATTTATGAGTCAAGTGTGATTTTAGAAATATTCTTAAACTAATGAATTTTGTTATTTAAAAGAATTTATTAGGTAAATTGGGTTAAAAATGAGGTATCAAGACCTCGATTTTATAAACCGAGCCATAAATATTTTTATAAATATTTACAGAATGTCATTAGGTTAGTATTAAAGTTTCGTTAAAAAATGCTAACGTTTTGATGGTTAATTAATTAAAAAGGACTAAATTGAAAAAGGTGCAAAAGTTAATAAAGTGATTAAACAGTTTAAGTGACAAATAAGGGAGTACTTATAGGGAAAATCAACCCAAAGGAGATGGCTGGGGCGGCATTAGCAAGAAAAAAAATCTGAAAGTTTGGTGAAATAAGGGTAAAATTGGAAAATTTTCAAAATTAAGTAAATAAACTAACAATTAAAAGAAATCTAGACAATTCTTCATAAAATTTCAGCTAAAAACGCCATTGAAGAGTCCTCTCGAGCTGGTTTTTCATATTTTTGATACAAGTGAGTTTAATTCTTGGCTTGTTCTTGTAATTTTTGTGTTTTTAAGACTTTTACAATTAGGTCCAACTATCTATTTCATTAGTTCTTGATTCTATAGGTAATTTTGAAAGTTACCATTGATGAGTTCTGAATTTTTATGATGAGTTAACATGGATTTGAAGCTTTAATTTTGTTATATGATGATTTTATTAAGTAATTTTGATAGAAATTGATTTTAGGACCTAATTGTGAAAAAGATTCAATCTTAGGGTTTGGCATAAACTCTGAATGTCAAAGGCTGTGAAATAGCCTATAATAATTAGGTAAAGTGTTAATTGAGAAAAATTAGCTAAATTGATGGGTTAATTGATCAGGGACTAAATTGTAAAAATTGTAAAAGTTGGGGTAAAATGTGTAATTTTGAAAATTGAAGGGCATAAACTGTGAAGTGAATTAGAATTGAATTAGATGCTAATGAATGAATAATTTTACATTATAGATCAAGAACTAGAAGATAAACGCAAAAAAGAGAAATTAACAGATTAGTCCCTGAATTTCTACAACCTCTACAAACTACCCCAAGTAAGTTCACATGGTTGAACTTTCATGATTAATTGTTAATTTAGGAATGATTTAATGTTTTATTTTATATATTTGTTATGAAATTATGATTATTGTAATAATATGAAAATCAAATTGAAAGTTTAAATTAAGTGGAATACATGATTGAGTACGATCGTTTCGTGATAGAAGATGAATTTATGGATAAGACCATGGTTGGACCATGGCAATGTTTAAATGCAGGACCATAGCTAGGCTATGATATTTTAGTGAAAATACCATAACTGGGTTATGGCACAGTAAACGTAAGACAATAGTTGGACCATGACAGTATATATATATGTGTAAGACCATAGCTGGGCTATGACATCCTGATGATAAGACCATAACTAGGTTATGGCTTTACGAGTGTAAGACCATGGCAGGGCCATGGAAATATACATGTAAGACTATTGTTGGACTATAGCATCAAGACAACGATGTACCCAATTCTATAAGACGTTCTCTAATTTGACAATGATTGGTAAGAGTCATATGGATTTGTAACATCCCGATTTTGGGCTAGTTAAAACAGTGGTTTTGGGACCAAAAATTCGATGAGAAAAATTTTATTTTTATTATATTTTTATGGTCTACAATTTCACGGAATGATTTCGTGAAAATTTCGTTCGAAAATTTTGACGTTTGGGCACTCAATTTAGTCAAAAGGACTAAATTGTAAAAAGTACAAAAGTTGAGTTCTACATGCTAGAGGTGTCCAATTGTTATGAAATTTTAAATTGGAGGTCCTTATATGGTAAAGACCATCGGTTAAGTTGGTGGACAAAAATGGACATGGTTAGGCATGTTTCCAAAGTTTTTCATTAAGGGCATTTTGGTCATTTAGTTATTAAAATGAATTAAAAATAAAATTAAAAGCCAATTTTTGTCCATCTTCAACCTCTTGGCTGAAAATTACATGGAGAAACCATGGATAGGTTTTTCAAGCTTCCAAGCTTGATTGTAAGTCAGTTTTAGCCCCGTTTTTAATGATTTTTACGTTTTTGCAATCCCCGTAACAAGATCTATCTATTTCTACCATTAATTTGAGCTAGGGTTCAATTTAAAAATTGACCCATATGTGAAATGCATGCATTTTGATGTCTAATGGTAGAAAATGAGTGTCAGGTGTTAAATAAACGACTTTTACTAAGCGATTTTTGATGAAAACGTCCGTAAGGACCATTTTGTAAAAGTTGTAAAAGTGTTATAAAAGGGTGTTTTGATGAGAATTTTAGTTTTCTATAGTTATGAAAATGGTTTTGCTAGGCCTATAGAGTGAGAAAATTGAATAAAAATCACTTTACGAGTCTAGGGGAAAAAGTGTAATTTTGACAAAGTTTAGGGGTAAAAATGTAATTTTTCTAAAATATGGTTTTTGGATCATATTAAATAGTGTGACTAATAATTAGACTAAATGGGATATTATAGATCAAGGAAAACGACGATTGGACTTAGATCGGGTGAAAAATAGAAAATCGACGATTAGGTTCCTTTTTGCTATTTTGGTCCCGAGGTAAGTTCGTATGGTAATAATAATGCAATATCATGCTTGAATTGTAATTATCTATTATTATGGCATAAAATGTATGATTTAATATATTTGAAGAATTTATGGATGATGAATATGATGTGAAAAATGTGATGAATGTTAAATTACTATTACATGAGTTGTGTGAATTGCTACACGGTTGTACCCGACAAGATTTCGACAAGTAAGTTCATTGGATTAAATAAGCATGATACTATTGTTATTATTGTTACACTTGAAATCTATTTTGCTATGGTTATATTGATTTATATGTTAATGATATTGTGTATGGGAACGTGATGTACCCATGAAGTAATCGATAGCTCAAATGTCGATAACATGTGACTGGATGATTGAATATAATGGAAATTTGATGAAACATGATATTTCTTTGAAACGAGTAAGTTTGTATGTAAATAATATATCGATTCTTTTTTTTATGTTATTATCTTTTATTATTATATGAGATGTAGCTGCCTATAGAATGATCATTTGATGTAAATTACGAATCTAAATTAACTAGGAATGTATTAGTAAAATGTTGAAAAGTGAAGAATTTCCCGGTTGGACCTTCAGAATAGAAAAGATACGAATGATGCAATAGCCCAAAATAGGGTCTAGTTGGAACAGAGGTTTCGGGACCACAAAATTTGAGATATAAATAATTATTTTATGATTATTTTGAGGTCTATGATATGATTGCATGATTGTGTGAAAATTTCGTGAAGAAATTCTATGCATAAAGTGCTTAATTCGAAGTTAGGGACTAAATTGAATAAGTTGCAAAACTTGCATTCTAGAAGTTTCTAGTATGAAATTGATTTGAAATATTAATTAGGAGGTCTTAAATAGCAATTTGACCAATTTCTAAGTTATGGAAAAAAATTGGACATGGATGGAATTTTTGGAAAGTTTAGTAGTAAGGGTATTTTGGTCATTTAGGGGTAAAATGAATTAAAATACAAAATTAAAAGCCAATTTTTCTCATCTTCTTCACCATGGACGTGTATACCAAGGGAGACTCCATGGCTAGGGTTTTCAAGCTTCCCAAGCTCAATTGTAAGTCCGTTCTAACCCGCTTTTCAAGTTCTTTACGTTTTGGAGTCCCAGAACTTGAGTTAGCTTATGCTAGCAATAATTCAACCTAGGGTTCATATTTGGAAAAATACCCATAGGTAAAATTTGTGTATTCTGGTGTTTTATGATACAATATGAGGTTTTAAATTATGTTAGACAACTTGTGCTACTCGGTTTTAAGTGAAAACGAGCAGAAGGGCTTAATTGGTAAAAATACCTAATAGTCATAAGTATATGTTAGAGTGAGAATTTGATTTTGCCATAGAAGGGAAAAGTGATCATCATGTCATAAAACATAAGAATAAGGGATGAAGTTTAATTCCCGAGCCTAGGGGCAAAAGTTTAGGGGCAAAATTGTAATTTTTCCAAAGTTTGAGTTAAGGACTGTTTTGAATAGTACATTAATTAAATAAGTAAAATATGATGTTTTAGATCCCAGAAAATGAGATTTGAGCCTAGAATGAGAGAAAAATCGAAAATTGGGAAAGTTGGTAAAATGGCCGTTTTAATATCAAGGTAAGTTCATATGTATAATAAGCATTAATTTATGCATGTTTCAATGTAAAATTGATATATTTACTATGATCTCCGAGGTGTTGAAAGTATGTAAGTTGGTATGATAATAATACAACAATAATGCTGTAATTTATATTTGAAAGTTAAATTTAGTGAATTAATTGAATTATGTTAAATTAAATGATTATGGTGCCAAGTTTATGAATTGATTTAAAAATATGTCTATGGTACATGAAGTGCATTGAATTATCATACATAAATATGATTTCTATGATTATGGATATTATGGGAAATTGTAAGTTCATATGATTTTTAATAAGACAATGTGTAATTTAATGTTATTGCGTTGATATTAAATGAGATGTAAGTTTATATGTAAGTAATACATCACTATTACTTGTATTATGATATTCTATAAAATATTGGAAATAGGTTTGTGGATAATTACTTGATTGGTGAAATTGTTGGAGAAGAGAGAAATCCGGTTGAACCTTCTGAAAGATTGGATGATACAGATGGTATGTAGCTAGGTCACATGTATAGTGCTGAGTGCACATCATGTGTACAAGAGAGCTACAAGACATTATGATGTAGCTAGGTCGCATGGGTGATACTATGTGTACACTATGTAGACAAGAGAGCTACGGATATATGTAGCTAGGTCGCATGCGTGGTTCCAAGTGAAGGACACCATGTAGACAAGAGAGCTACGAGATAAACCGGCTAGGTCACATGGGTGGTACTAAGTGTTCACCATGTGTACAAGAGAGCCGAACTATATGATGGGTCGAGCTATGTGCTGAAACCACCAAGTATCGAGGATTGATCCAAGTGTTCAACAGAGACTCTCTATGTATTGCTTTGTGAGTTTTGTGATGAATAAGTGCAGAACTTGGTTATGTGAATGATGTGTTCATTAAGTGACCAGGATGTGGTAAGGTTATAAACAAGTAAGTTATACATGAGGATGATTTTATGGTGACCTTGTGATCATGGGCCTATACTTGTGATGTATGAAATGTGGTGAAAATGATTTGTGATATGTATGTTAAAATGAGGTTAATACAAAGAAAGTGTGAAAGAGTGAATTAGCAATAAAACTGTTTTGGACAAGATGATGACGTGATTTTGAAAAATCACCAAAATAGTATAAATTGAATCAGAGACTGAATGTGATATAAAATTAAAGCTTAATGAGTCTATTTTCATATAAAAGAAACATACAAAGAAAAGGAGTTATATATTTTGAGATATTTATGTTTTTGTGAGACTGATTCAGAATTGTGACGCCCTAAATTGACCCTAGTCGGAAAGTGGTTTCGGGACCACAAAACCGAGTCATAAAAATAATTAACCATTATATTTGATGCTTATTATATGTATATAGGCATGTGTGAAAATTTCATGTTTGAATTTTGTTAATTGTAAGTGAATTTTGCTAAATAGGACTTGTGTGAGAAAATTTAGAAATGTGCTAGGCAAATGTTAAAGTGGCCTATTGATGCATGTTAGAAAATGTTGTCCTTGCATGTCAAATTACCCAAAACTTAGGATGGTGGCCGGCCATGCTATGGGTTAAAATGTATTATAAACATTTTATGTTAGTGTTTTATGTTAGGAATAATAAAATAAAGAACATGGGTACTAAAATAATAGTGGTTAGTAAGAGGAGAAAAAAAAAATTTGTGTGGTTGCTCCTCCATTGCCGTGAATTGAAGGAAGAAAACAAAGAAAAAAAAATGTGTTCATCTTTTAACATCCTTGGCCGGAAATGCTAAGAAGAAGGGGGAAGGGGAAGTAAAATATTCGGCCACTCCTTCTAGTCTTGAAGAAGGTATGTTTGATGTTATTCCATGAAATTCATGCATATTTTTAGATGTTAGTTTGAATTCTACCTAGCCCATGGTTTAAATTCTTTTTGCTACTTGATGGAGATGATACTCGGCCATGGATGTTGTCATTCTTGGTTGGTGTTGATGTTGTGTTGATGAGGTATCAAGTCATTTTAGTAACCCATGTCAAAATTATGAAAATCATGGTATGGTGTCTTGAGCATTCAGCCATGGTAGGAAGTAGAAGAGAAATATGGTTGTTGTTCATGTTATTTGGATGAAAAAAAAAAAGGGGGTTAGTAGTTAGATGAAGTAGAGTCTAACAAATGAGCACATATGTGCATTAGTTGCTAGATGGAGAAAAATCGGCTAGCAAGTTGTGTACTAAGGCCGAATATGATTTTGATTATTATTGAGTAATGCATGTGTTGAATTGATGGAATGGAGAGGATGCTTTAATTATGTTATGAACAATTATATGTTAAATTAAGGTTTGCTAAGCTAGCTATTAAGGTGAAGTGCAAATGTTAGTATTTGATTACTAGTGTATATATGTGTATTATTTAGTTTTGAACTTGAAACAAAATGGTGTTTAGTCAATACAAGTGACCATACTTGTAGAATGTATTAAGTATACAATCGGCCTCAACATAGACATGCATATTCGGCCACATGAATGAATACATAGATTGATGTTGTACGTTCGGCTATAGGTAAGCATATTGATGGCTTTATCTTGACTTAGAAAATCGGCTAAAGGAGAATATTGGCTAATATGTTGAATTTGATTCATGATTTCATACATATATGGCTCTAATGCCTAATATACATGGGCTAAGTACCTTGAATTTCTCTTTGATGTTCAAAATGATTAAATCAATTTATTTGTTAAATTAAGCTCAAGAGCAAAGGGGAACTAAATCCGATAAAGGAAAGGAAAAGGTGATCGAATAGACGTTGAAATCGTTCGACAACATCCGAGGTAAGTTTTCGAGTAATGGAACTTAGATTATGATTCGATTAGGTCATGACATATAAATATGACAAATAAACGGTGATATAATGATTCTACTTGAATTATATATTGAGGTGATTAGTTTATACCTATGACGGGTAGCCGAATGTGTATAGAGATCATGTTATAAAGCCAATCAAAATCATGCTCTTTGTATGTGGCTATTGAGCCGAAATTAGTAAGTGTGATAAGTGTCTTGTGTTTAAGCTTTGGTAATGAAAATGAAATATGGATGTGTCATGATTTATTGATATATATGCATGGTTATTCGAATGATATCCGGCTAAGTCTCAAGGCTTTTATGCTAGTGACTATATCGGACTAAGATCCGAAGGCATTTGTGCGAAGTTGTTATATCCTGCTAAGACCCGGAGGCATTTGTGCTAGCGACTATATCCGGCTAAGTCCCGAAGGCATTTATGCTAGTGACCATATCCGGCTAAGACCAAGGCCTTGTGCGAGTGGTTATATCCGCTAAACTCAAGATACTTGGGTTTGGGAATGAGCGATCTTGCTGTAATAATTTCAATTAATACGCTCGTAAAATCCCAACGATGAGGTATGTTTCGTATATGCATTGGAATAATTGATTCCTTTTAAATAGTATTCGCTCAATCGATTAACAAGCTTCTGGCCTTTAGTCAAGTTGATTCCTTATGTATGAATATAAGGGTTGGAAATGTGAAGTAGGTACGATTTTGAGAATATGTGTATATGAAATTATTCGTTTAGTCATATGAATGTTATACTTCAGTTGTGCATGATTTCATTACTCAAAACTTACTAAGCATTAAATGCTTATTCCGTTTCTTTGATTCTCTGTTTTATAGATTTTGGTTCGTCAGCTATCGGACTCGGGAGTGTCAAAGTCGAAGTCATCCACACTATCAAAGCCCTTTTGGTACTCTTTTAGTTGAACTCTGATAATGACATGTATAGGGCTGCCCTTTTGTTGTTAGTCAAGTACTTTGGTATTGTATATATTTGGATAGCCATGCGAAAATGGCTTATATATTTTGAGCATAGCGTGATAATCATTTTGTATATATATGGTTATTGAGAGGTGTGGAAATGCTTGGCAATGATTAGCCATTGGAATGGTTAATCACGATCATATTTTTGTGCTATGTATGTAAAAGGGCTAGTTGAATCATGGAAATTATGAAATAGGTAAAGTCTACCTTAAAAACAGATACCGACAGCAGCAGTGATGTGAATTTGAAAAATCACTAAAAATGGTAGGAATAGAATTAAATTGTGAATAAATTATGTAATCGAACCTTGATGAATCTATTTTCATATGAAATTAAGGAAATGATCATATGAGCCGAATTTTATGAGATGTTTAAGTTTTCGTGAAACAGGGCCAGAGCGATTTCTGGATCCCCTGTTCTGACTTTGGAAATTCATTATAAATTAACCAGAGATAATTAGAAGTCATACCATATATGTATAGATTCCTTTTCGAGTCTAGTTTCTTTAGAAACAAACGGCATAAGTATTGAAGCCCTGTACAGGGAGATATCTAAGTCGTAATGCATGAAGGTCAGAGTAGTCGAACCCTGAAATAGGGGAGACTTTAACTAATAAACTGTACTAATTGGCTCGACCAAAAATTCTAGAAAAAAATTTGTAGATGGAAATATGAGTCTAGTTTTAGGAAAAATTTACGTAACTGGTTTTCGAGTTTTGAAACTTGAGATATGACTTTTAAGATGACAGTGACGCAGTTAGCCAGCTTGTCTGGAAATGGTAAAATGAACTGTATAAATAAGTGAATGAAGTCCGTTAACACCTCGTGTCCGACTCCGGCAACGGTCTCGGGTACGGGTGTTACAATTTTATTGGTATCAGAGCTACGATTTAGTTGATTCTAGGACTACCGTAATACTTTTGGGTCTAGCTATACATGCCATTATGTGATTATTTGATAGTGTGGTGATTTCTGACAATTGAAAATGTGTTTATTTATAGTAATGGATCCCGATCCCAACCGAAGCGGTAGTGATGATCTTGAGAGTGTAGCGCCTGCTCCCTCAGACAAGGGACAACGCCGGACTCTCAACCTATTGCTAGTAATCGAATGATGAAGCTAGACAAGCTTTTATAGCGTGATGAATGATTGGTTCAACCAATACATTCGAACTAATACTACTGTTCCACAACCTCCATTCCCGACTAATACAACCCCGCACCTATAATACCTCCAAGAATCGACCAAATAAGGTCAAATAAGCCCCAGTTGATGTAATCCGAAAACACGGGCTCTTGAATTTAAAGCTACTGACAATGACGATGCCGAAGCAAGTGAATTTTGGTTGGACAACACTATTCGGGTACTTGATGAACTGTCTTGTACACCCGATGAATGCCTAAAGTGTACTATCTCCTTGCTACGTGATTCTGCCTACTATTGGTGGAATACATTGATTTCTATCGTGCCCAGAGAGCAAGTAACTTGGGAGTTTTTCCAAACTGAGTTTCGAAAAAAGTATATCAGTCAGAGATTCATTGATCAAAAACGGAAAGAATTTCTTGAACTTAAACAAGGTTCCATGTCGGTTACTGATTATGAATGAAAGTTTGTAAGGCTTAGCCGGTACGCTTGAGAATGCATTTCTTCAGAAGTTGTGATGTGTAAACGTTTCGAGGATGGACTGAACGATGATATAAAGCTGTATGTTGGCATTTTAGAAATCCGAGAATTTGTGGTACTTGTCGAGCGAGCTTGCAAAGCCGAGGAGCTCAGTAAGGAGAAAAGAAAAACTGATATGGGAGCAAAGGAGTTTCGTAAGAGATCTTCGGGAAAGCCTTTTCAACAGTCATCAAAGAAATTTAGAGATGATTTAGGCCGATCTAGAGACACTTCGGGCTTTTCTAGACGAGATCGTGATCGACCCCCTATGAGTGCACGAGTCACTTCGGTCGCCGAGTCACTTCGGTCGCCAGTGTTAGAAATGATCGTCGAGACAGAACGGAATGCCAGTATTGTGGTAAATGGCATTCGAGGAGTTGTAGATTCCATGACGGCTCCTGTTACAAGTGCGGATCAGCTGACCACTTTATTAAAGATTGCCCGAGATTGTCCGAAGAATGTAAATCGAGTGGGAAACCGGTGCTACTATCGCCGAGGTAGACCATCTAGAAATACGGCAATGCTAGTGGTCGTCGAGAGGATCTAGAGATGCTACAACCAGATCTCGAGGCTCGTGCTCTGCTAGAGCTTATGCTATACGCTCATGAGGATGCTTCCCCGCCAGATGTTATTACCGTACTTTTACTCTCTTTGATACTAATGTGATTGCTTTGATTGACCTCGGTTCTACTCATTCTTATATATGTGAAACCTTAGCATCCAAAGAAGACTTTACCTATTGAGTCTACTGAGTTCGTAATTCGGGTACCAAATCCCTTGGGTCGTTATGTGCTTGTCGACAAGGTGTGTAAGAAATGCCCCTTAATAATCCGAGGCTCTGTTTTCCCGGTGACTGATGCTTTTACCGCTTGATGAATTTGATGTTATCCTCGGTATGGATTGGTTGATTGTACATGATGCAATTGTAAATTGCAAAAGAAAACCATTGATTTGAGGTGTGTAAATAACGAGATAATCCGAGTTGAGTCTCGACTTGAATGGGTTGCCACCGTAATATCATCGATGTTGGCTCGTAAATATGTAAGAAAGGGTGTGAAGCATACCTTGCGTATGTACTTGATGACAAAGAGTTAGAAAAGAAACCTGAATCAGGCTTGGGTGGTTTGTGAATTTCGGATGTTTTTCCCAAAGAATTACCGGGTTTACCACTGCTCGGGAGGTAGAGTTTGGTATTGAGCTTGTACAGGACTACACCGATTTCGATAGCTCAGATCGTATGGCGCCAACCGAGTTAAAAGAGTTGAAAGCTCGGTTGCAAGAGTTGACGGATAGAGGTTTCGCCGACCAAGTTTCTCACCTTGGGGTGCACCAAGATTGTTTGTGAAAAGAAGGACGGAACCATGAGGTTGTGCATCGACTATCGTCAGCTGAATAAAGTGACAATAAAGACTAAATATCCGTTACCACGTATTGATGATTTGTTTGATCGATGATTTGTTTGATCAACTAAAGGGAGCCTCGGTGTTTTCAAAGATAGATTTGAGATCGGGTTATTATCGATTCATGAATTTGAGATTGGATATACCCAAAACTACTTTCGTAAGCGAGATACGGTCACTCTGAATTCTTAGTGATGCCATTTGGGCTCACTAATGCCCTCGTGGTATTTATGGATTTGATGAATCGGATCTTGACAAGATTTGGACCGGTTTGTAGTTGTGTTTATTGATGACATCTTAGTCTATTCAAGAGATGAGACCGAACATGCCGAGCACCGAGATTAGTGTTGCGATTTTACGGGATAAGCGGTTATATGCTAAGTTCGATGAAGTGCGAGTTCGGTTAAGAGAGGTTAGCTTCTTGGGTCATGTGGTATCTCGTGACGGGCATTCGAGTTGATCCGAGCAAAATTTCAACCATACTTAACCGGAAGCCTCAGAAATATTACTAAGGTTCGAGCTTTTGGGACTTGCTTGGTTTACAGACGGTTTGTAAAGGTTTTCGATGATAGCCACACCAATGACGAAACTACTTGAAAGATGTTGAGTTTGAATGGACGAAAAGTGTCGAAAAAGTTTCGATCAATTGAAAACTCATTTGACGGAAGCTCCAGATTACTAGTGCGGCCGAATCGAGCAAGGAGTTCGTCATCTCTGTGATGCATCCTTACTTGGGTTGGGTTGTGTATTGATGCAAGAAGGTCGAGTTGTAGCTTACGCGTCGAGACAATTGAAGCCACATGAGAAAAATTATCCAACCCATGATCTCGAATTAGCTGTCATCGTATTCGCTTTGAAAATATGGCGACATTACTTATTTGGTGAGAAGTTCCATGTATTTTTGGATCACAAAAGTCTCAAATATTTGATGACTCAAAGAGACTTGAATCTGCGACAAAGACGTTGGCTCGAGTTGTTAAAAGATTATGAGCTTGTCATTGACTATCACCCAGGAAAGGCTAATGTGGTTGCGGATGCTTTGAGTCGTAAATCACTGTTTGCTTTACGAGCGATGAATGTACACTTGTTCGTTCTATCTGACAATGTGTTAGTAGCGGAATTAAAGGCTAGACCATTGTTGATTCATCAAATTCGTGAAGCTCAGAAAGTCGATGATGAATTAGTTGCAAAACGGGCTTAATGTGTTTCGAATATGGAATCAGAGTTTCAAATTGATGATGACGATTGTTTGAGGTTCAGAAGTCGTTTGTGTGTTCCAAGAAATTCAGAACTTATTTCGACGATTCTGAATGAAGCTCATTGTAGCCGAATGTCAATTCACCCGGGGAGTACGAAAATGTACAACGATTTGAGACGTCAGTTTTGGTGGCATGGTATGAAACGAGACATTTTCGATTTTGTTTCGAAGTGTTTAATATGCCAACAAGTGAAAGCGGAACATCAAGTGCCTACAAGTTTACTTCAACCGATCATGATACCTGAATGGAAATGAGAACGAATCACGATGGATTTTGTATCTAGGTTACCATTGTCGGCGAGTAAGAAAGATGCGATTTGGGTTGTTGTTGATAGACTGACTAAGTCGGCTCATTTTATTCCCGTACGTACGGATTATTCATTGGATAAACTAGCTGAATTGTATGTTTCTCAGATTGTGAGATTACATGGGGTTCCCATTTCTATTGTGTCAGATAGAGATCCGAGGTTCACCTTGCGATTTTGGAAGAAATTGCAAGAAGCTTTGGGTACCAAGTTGCATTTTAGCACCGCTTTTCATCCCCAAACCAATGGTCAATCCGAGCGGATAATTCAGATACTCGAGGATATGTTGAGATGTTGCATCCTTGAGTTTAGTGGTTCATGGGAACGGTATTTACCTTTGATTGAATTCGCTTACAACAATAGTTTTCAATTAAGTATTAAGATGGCACCTTACGAGGCTTTGTACGGTCGTAAATGCTGTACACCATTGTTTTGGACCGAGCTCGATGAAAGTAAAATTTTCGGAGTTGATTTGATTAAAGATGCTGAGCGGAAAGTAAAAATAATTCGTGAAAGTCTGAAGGCAGCATCCGATCGTCAGAAGTCGTACGCGGATTTAAAACGAAGAGATATTGAGTATCAGGTGGGAGACAAAGTGTTTCTTAAGGTTTCACCTTGGAGAAAGATACTCAGATTTGGCCGTAAGGGCAAACTGAGTTCGAGATTCATTGGGCCGTATGAAATCTCCGAACGAGTTGGTCCGATTGCATATAGGTTGCTTTACCCCGAACTTGAAAGGATTCACAACGTTTTCATGTTTCGATGCTTGACGTTACAGATCGATCCTTCGCACATGATTAGTCCATCAGAGGTTGAAATTCAATCTGACTTGAGTTATGAAGAAGAGCCGATTCGTATCCTAGCTCGTGAAGTGAAAGAGTTGCGAAACAAAAGGGTTCCGTTAGTAAAGGTGTTATGGCTCAAACATGGAATCGAAGAAGCTACTTGGGAAACCGAGAACTTTATGAAAGAATGATACCCAAACCTATTTACCGGTAAGATTTTCGGGGACGAAAATTTCTTAAGTGGGGGAGAGTTGTGACAGCCCTAAATTGACCCTAGTCGGAAAGTGGTTTCGGGACCACAAAACTGAGTCATAAAAATAATTAACTGTTATATTTGATGCTTATTATATGTATATAGGCATGTGTGAAAATTTCATGTTTGAATTTTGTTAATTGTAAGTGAATTTTGCTAAATAGGACTTGTGTGAGAAAATTTAGAAATGTGCTAGGCAAATGTTAAAGTGGCCTATTGATGCATGTTAGAAAATGTTGTCCTTGCATGTCAAATTACCCAAAACTTAGGATGGTGGCTGGCCATGCTATGGGTTAAAATGTATTATAAACATTTTATGTTAGTGTTTTATGTTAGGAATAATAAAATAAAGAACATGGGTACTAAAATAATAGTGGTTAGTAGGAGGAGAAAAAAAAAATTTGTGTGGTTGCTCCTCCATTGCCGTGAATTGAAGGAAGAAAACAAAGAAAAAAAAATGTGTTCATCTTTTAACATCCTTGGCGAAAATGCTAAGAAGAAGGGGAAGGGAAGTAAAATATTCGCCACTCCTTCTAGTCTTGAAGAAGGTATGTTTGATGTTATTCCATGAAATTCATGCATATTTTTAGATGTTAGTTTGAATTCTACCTAGCCCATGGTTTAAATTCTTTTTGCTACTTGATGGAGATGATACTCGGCCATGGATGTTGTCATTCTTGGTTGGTGTTGATGTTGTGTTGATGAGGTATCAAGTCATTTTAGTAACCCATGTCAAAATTATGAAAATCATGGTATGGTGTCTTGAGCATTCGGCCATGGTAGGAAGTAGAAGAGAAATATGGTTGTTGTTCATATTATTTGGATGAAAAAAAAAGGGGGTTAGTAGTTAGATGAAGTAAAGTCTAACAAATGAGCACATATGTGCATTAGTTGCTAGATGGAGAAAAATCGGCTAGCAAGTTGTGTACTAAGGCCGAATATGATTTTGAATATTATTGAGTAATGCATGTGTTGAATTGATGGAATGGAGAGGATGCTTTAATTATGTTATGAACAATTATATGTTAAATTAAGGTTTGCTAAGCTAGCTATTAAGGTGAAGTGCAAATGTTAGTATTTGATTACTAGTGCATATATGTGTATTAGCCGAGTTTTGAACTTGAAACAAAATGGTGTTTAGTCAATACAAGTGACCATACTTGTAGAATGTATTAAGTATACAATCGGCCTCAACATAGATATGCATATTCGGCCACATGAATGAATACATAGATTGATGTTGTACGTTCGGCTATAGGTAAGCATATTGATGGCTTTATCTTGACTTAGAAAATCGGCTAAAGGAGAATATTGGCTAATATGTTGAATTTGATTCATGATTTCATACATATATGGCTCTAATGCCTAATATACATGGGCTAAGTACCTTGAATTTCTCTTTGATGTTCAAAATGATTAAATCAATTTATTTGTTAAATTAAGCTCAAGAGCAAAGGGGAACTAAATCCGATAAAGGAAAGGAAAAGGTGATCGAATAGACATTGAAATCGTTCGACAATATCCAAGGTAAGTTTTTGAGTAATGGAACTTAGATTATGATTCGATTAGGTCATGACATATAAATATGACAAATAAACGGTGATATAATGATTCTACTTGAATTATATATTGAGGTGATTAGTTTATACCTATGACGGGTAGCCGAATGTGTATAGAGATCATGTTATAAAGCCAATCAAAATCATGCTCTTTGTATGTGGCTATTGAGCCGAAATTAGTAAGTGTGATAAGTGTCTTGTGTTTGAGCTTTGGTAATGAAAATGAAATATGGATGTGTCATGATTTATTGATATATGTGCATGGTTATTCGAATGATATCCGGGCTAAGTCTCGAAGGCTTTTATGCTAGTGACTATATCCGGACTAAGATCTGAAGGCATTTGTGCGAAGTTGCTATATCCTGCTAAGACCGAAGGCATTTGTGCTAGCGACTATATCCGGCTAAGTCCGAAGGCATTTATGCTAGTGACCATATCCGGGCTAAGACCCGAAGGCCTTGTGCAAGTGGTTATATCCGGCTAAATCCCGAAGATACTTGGGTTTGGGAATGGGCGATCTTGCTGTAATAATTTCAATTAATACGCTCGTAAAATTCCAACAATGAGGTATGTTTCGTATATGCATTGGAATAATTGATTCCTTTTAAATAGTATTCGTTCAATCGATTAACAAGCTTCCGGCCTTTAGTCAAGTTGATTCCTTATGTATGAATATAAGGGTTGGAAATGTGAAGTAGGGGCGATTTTGAGAATATGTGTATATGAAATTATTCGTTTAGTCATATGAATGTTATACTTCAGTTGTGCATGATTTCATTACTCAAAACTTACTAAGCATTAAATGCTTATTCCGTTTCTTTGATTCTCTGTTTTATAGATTTTGGTTCGTCAGCTATCAGACTCGGGAGTGTCAAAGTCAAAGTCATCCACACTATCAAAGCCCTTTTGGTACTCTTTTAGTTGAACTCTGATAATGGCATGTATAGGGCTGCCCTTTTGTTGTTAGTCAAGTACTTTGGTATTGTATATATTTGGATAGCCATGCGAAAATGGCTTATATATTTTGAGCATAGCGTGATAATCATTTTGTATATATATGGTTATTGAGTGGTGTGGAAATGCTTGGAAATGATTAGCCATTGGAATGGTTAATCACGATCATATTTTTGTGCTATGTATGTAAAAGGGCTAGTTGAATCATGGAAATTATGAAATAGGTAAAGTCTACCTTAAAAACAGATACCGACAGTAGCAGTGATGTGAATTTGAAAAATCACTAAAAATGGTAGGAATAGAATTAAATTGTGAATAAATTATTTAATCGAACCTTGATGAATCTATTTTCATATGAAAGTAACAAAACGATCATATGAGCCGTATTTTATGAGATGTTTAAGTTTTCGTGAAACAGGGCCAGAGCGATTTCTGGATCCCCTGTTCTGATTTTGGAAATTCATTATAAATTAACCAGAGATAATTAGAAGTCATACCATAAATGTATAGATTCCTTTTCGAGTCTAGTTTCTTTAGAAAGAAACGGCATAAGTATTGAAGCCCTGTACAGGGAGATATCTAAGTCATAATGCATGAAGGTTAGAGTAGTCGAACCCTGAAACAGGGGATACTTTAACTAATAAACTGTACTAATTGGCTCGACAAAAAATTCTAGAAAAATATTTGTAGATGGACATATGAGTCTAGTTTCAGGAAAAATTTACGGAACTGGTTTTCGAGTTTTGGAACTTGAGATATGACTTTTAAGGTGACAGTGACGCAGTTAGCCAGCTTGTCTGGAAATGGTAAAATGAACTGTATAAATAAGTGAATGAAGTCCATTAACACCTCGTGTCCGACTCCGGCAACGGTCTCGGGTACGGGGTGTTACAAGAATGATTACATGATCCCCTGTTCTGACTTTGGAAAATCACAAAAATTTGGAGAAAAATAACTAGAGGCTCAAAATTATATTTTTAAAATCCATAATGAGTCTATTTTCAAGATAAATCAACAAGAACATTATCCGAATTACATCTTGTGAGATAATTATTTTTAGTGAAGAGAGGTCGAACGTCGAGAGAAAGTGAAATAGGGAAATTTTAATGAATAAACTATACTAATTGGCTAAACCAAAAATTATGAAAATTTTATGGTGGAAAGATATGTGAGTCTAGTTTCAGGGAAAATTTACGGATCTTAATTTGGAGTTCTGTAGCTCGAATTATAAATAATTAAGTGACTATGACTCGTGTGGACAGTTTGATGTGAACATTTATTAGTAAATTGTGAAATTGTACTTACAAGAATGCTATATACATTTAGGATGTGGAATGGAGAGGAGGAGGAGGAAAATAAATATATGTGGAATACATGGAAACTATGGTATATGAAATATTGATATAATGAAATAAATGATATGTGTTTATAAAAAACAAAAGAGAATGTTATGTATCATGACATGTATATATATATATGACTAGTCTCAATGTAATGCTTGTTGGGTATGGAATTGAATTGAAATGTTTCGAGCAAACATGTTATTCGCAAATCAATCGTGGTATTTTATAAAGATATGATCTAGCTTTAAATATGAATGCTTGATGATTAAGTGAAGATATTTGGTAAGATGATAATCTTGGTATAAATGTATAAGTGGTACTATAATAAACAAGGTAAAATGAGTATGAGAGACACATGTATGATGACATAAAAATGCTATGTTTGTTGTTTAATTGAGGGTGTTTAATCATTAAATGAATACCATGTTATATGCTTTTGATTTTGTATAAGTGTGTAAGAGATCAAGGTTGACCAAAGCTTGGAAAATAGCCTAGGTATATTCCACAGCAGAGAGACACGACCATGTGTCTCAGTAGTGTATGGAACACGACTTTGGGACACGGGCGTGTGGAGCCTTAAAGCATGAAATTCCCAAGATTTTCGTAAGTTCTCGGTTTAGTCCCAAACCCTTTCTAAAGTATGTTTTGGGCTCAGTAGACTCAAATAAGGGACTATGTGTAAGAGAATGAACGCTTTGAAATATGAATAAAATTTTTGGCTCGTATTTTAGTTTAATGTTTGTATGTTTGTCAGTAACGCCTGCACCTTAGCCGTGCCTCGACACGGGTAAGGGGTGTTACAGCTTAGTGGTATCGAGAAGCGTGTTTAGTCGATTCTCGGACTAACATAGCAAGTGTAAGAGTTTAGTTATACATGCCACAAATATGTGATAGTGTGATGTCTCCCGAAACTAATAAGGACTATTTTGTTTAAAATGAAATATTCTCCAACCGAGCTACATCCGACCATTTGATAGTGATATTGAAGTATTTGAATAAAGTGTAGCTATGATGTGTTAAACTCGGAAAGGTATGAATAAGAATTCGTGATATATGTATATGTGATAATATGGGAGATGAAAGTTTATATAGTGATATATTTATTCATATTTGTTTGGCCTTCATATGCTGTTGCATGCTTGACTAAATTAATTAGTAAATGTGATGATTAAATTTATTCAAAATTCATAGAATGAATGAGTGAGTGCACTTGTTTGAAATGAGATAATTGGAAATTTTATGTAAGACAGGTATGAATAATAAATTGTTTGAAGTGGATAGTATGATTATAATGACATATGTGGATAATGAAAAAAATGTGTCATATAGATATATGTCAGAATCGAGTTAGAGACTGTACGACCTCACCCTTTTACCGATGAGGTGTATATAATGGAAATTCATGAGAATCATGTTGACTATGGTCCTAAGTGTGGAATTAAAGAGTTCAGTGATAAAATAATTATAGATATGACCAGAGTCTGAGAATGGCTGACAAGTGAAGGACAGAGTTAGAGAAATATCAGAGTTTACTAAGTTATCTTGGGATTCAAATTGATGACAGAGTGTTTCTGAAAGTATCGTCTTGAAAACAATTAGTTAGTAATGCTGGAAATTATGAGAAAGATACTAAACCTCACTCCGGTAAGATTTTCGAGGACGAAAATCTCTGAAGGGGGGAGAGTTGTAATAGCCCAAAATAGGGTCTAGTTGGAACAGAGGTTTCGGGACCACAAAATTTGAGATATAAATAATTATTTTATGATTATTTTGAGGTCTATGATATGATTGCATGATTGTGTGAAAATTTCGTGAAGAAATTCTATGCATAAAGTGCTTAATTCAAGTCGTGGACTAAATTGAATAAGTTGCAAAACTTGCATTCTAGAAGTTTCTAGTATGAAATTGATTTGAAATATTAATTAGGAGGTCTTAAATAGAAATTTGACCAATTTCTAAGTTATGGACAAAAATTGGACATGGATGGAATTTTTGGAAAGTTTAGTAGTAAGGGTATTTTGGTCATTTAGGGGTAAAATGAATTAAAATACAAAATTAAAAGCCAATTTTGCTCATCTTCTTCACCATGGACGTGTATACCAAGGGAGACTCCATGGATAGGGTTTTCAAGCTTCCCAAGCTCAATTGTAAGTCCGTTCTAACCCCGTTTTTCAAGTTCTTTACGTTTTTAGAGTCCCGATAACTTGATTTAGCTTATGCTAGCAATAATTCAACCTAGGGTTCATATTTGGAAAAATACCCATAGGTAAAATTTGTGTATTCTGGTGTTTTATGATACAATATGAGGTTTTAAATTATGTTAGACAACTTGTGCTACTCGGTTTTAAGTGAAAACGAGCAAAAGGGCTTAATTGGTAAAAATACCTAATAGTCATAAGTATATGTTAGAGCGAGAATTTGATGTTGCCATAGAAGGGAAAAGTGATCATCATGTCATAAAACATAAGAATAAGGGATGAAGTTTAATTCCGAGCCTAGGGGCAAAGCGTAAATATGCAAAAGTTTAGGGCAAAATTGTAATTTTCCAAAGTTTGAGTTAAGGACTGTTTTGAATAGTAAATTAATTAAATAAGTAAAATATGATGTTTTAGATCCCGAAAACGAGATTTGAACCTAGAATGAGAGAAAAATCAAAATTGGGAAAGTTGGTAAAATGGCCGTTTTAATATCAAGGTAAGTTCATATGTATAATAAGCATTAATTTATGCATGTTTCAATGTAAAATTGATATATTTACTATGATCTCCGAGGTGTTGAAAGTATGTAAGTTGGTATGATAATAATACAACAATAATGTCAGTAATTTATATTTGAAAGTTAAATTTAGTGAATTAATTGAATTATGTTAAATTAAATGATTATGGTGCCAAGTTTATGAATTGATTTAAAAATATGTCTATGGTACATGAAGTGCATTGAATTATCATACATAAATGTGATTTCTATGATTATGGATATTATGGGAAATTGTAAGTTCATATGATTTTTAATAAGACAATGTGTAATTTAATGTTATTGCGTTGATATTAAATGAGATGTAAGTTTATATGTAAGTAATACATCACTATTACTTGTATTATGATATTCTATAAAAATATTGGAAATATGTTTGTGGATAATTACTTGATTGGTGAAATTGTTGAAGAAGAGAGAGAAATCCGGTTGAACCTTCTGGAAAGATTGGATGATCTGAGATGGTATGTAGCTAGGTCACATGTATAGTCTTGAGTGCACATCATGTGTACAAGAGAGCTACAAGACATTATGATGTAGCTAGGTCGCATGGGTGATACTATGTGTACACCATGTAGACAAGAGAGCTATGGATATATGTAGCTAGGTCGCATGCGTGGTTCCAAGTGAAGGACACCATGTAGACAAGAGAGCTACGAGATAAACTGGCTAGGTCACATGGGTGGTACTAAGTGTTCACCATGTGTACAAGAGAGTCAAACTATATGATGGGTGGAGCTATGTGCTGAAACCACCAAGTATCGAGGATTGATCCAAGTGTTCAACGGAGACTCTCTATGTATTGCTTTGTGAGTTTTGTGATGAATAAGTGCAGAACTTGGTTATGTGAATGATGTGTTCATTAAGTGACCGGGATGTGGTAAGGTTATAAACAAGTAAGTTATACATGAGGATGATTTTATGGTGACCTTGTGATCATGGGCCTATACTTGTGATGTATGAAATATGGTGAAAATGATTTGTGATATGTATGTTAAAATGAGGTTAATACAAAGAAAGTGTGAAAGAGTGAATTAGCAATAAAACTGTTTTGGACAGTAGCAGTGACGTGATTTTGAAAAATCACCAAAAATAGTATAAATTGAATCAGAGACTGAATGTGATATAAAATTAAAGCTTAATGAGTCTATTTTCATATAAAAGAAACATACAAAGCAAAGGAGTTATATATTTTGAGATATTTATGTTTTTGTGAGACTGATTCAGAATGATTACGTGATCCCCTGTTCTGACTTTGGAAAATCACAAAAATTTGGAGAAAAATAACTAGAGGCTCAAAATTATATTTTTAAAATCCATGATGAGTCTATTTCCAAGATAAATCAACAAGTACATTATCCGAGTTCTGTACTGTGAGATAATTATTTTTTAGTGAAGAGAGGTCAGAACTGTCAGAAAGTGAAATAGGGGAAATTTTAATGAATAAACTGTACTAATTGGCTAAACCAAAAATTATGAAAATTTTATGGTGGAAATATATGTGAGTCTAGTTTCAGGGAAATTCACGGATCTTAATTTGGAGTTCTTTAGCTTGAATTATAAATAATTAAGTGACTATGACTCGTGTGGACAGTTTGATGTGAACATTTATTAGTAAATTGTGAAATTGTACTTACAAGAATGCTATATACATTAAGGATGTGGAATGGAGAGGAGGAGGAGGAGGGAAATAAATATATGTGGAATACATGGAAACTATGGTATATGAAATATTGATATAATGAAATAAATGATATGTGTTTATAAGAAAACAAAAGAGAATGTTATGTATCATGACATGTATATATATATATGACTAGTCTCAATGTAATGCTTGTTGGGTATGGAATTGAATTGAAATGTTTCAGCAAACATGTTATTCTCGCACATCTAATCGTGGTATTTTATAAAGATATGATCTAGCTTTAAATATGAATGCTTGATGATTAAGTGAAGATATTTGGTAAGATGATAATCTTGGTATAAATGTATAAGTGGTACTATAATAAACAAGGTAAAATGAGTATGAGAGACACATGTATGATGACATACAAATGCTATGTTTGTGGTTTAATTGAGGATGTTTAATCATTAAATGAATACCATGTTATATGCTTTTGATTTTGTATAAGTGTGTAAGAGATCAAGGTTGACCAAAGCTTGGAAAATAGCCTAGGTATATTCCACATGTGCAGAGACACGACCATGTGTCTCAAAGAGCAGTATGGAACACGACTTTGGGACACGGCGTGTGGAGCCTTAAAGCATGAAATTTCCAAGATTTTCGTAAGTTCTCGGTTTAGTCCCAAACCCTTTCTAAAGTATGTTTTGGGCTCCGTAGACTCAAATAAGGGACTATGTGTAAGAGAATGAACGCTTTGAAATATGAATAAAATTTTATGGCTCGTATTTTAGTTTAATGTTTGTATGTTTGTCTGGTAACGCCTCGTACCTTAGCCAGGCCTCAGATACGGGTAAGGGGTGTTACAAATGATCCGTTGTGAGAACACATGTGTGGTACTATGTGTAGGCTACTATGTGTTTAAGACGGTTTTAGGTCACGTATGTAGTACTAACTGTAGGCTACTACGTGTACCAGATTGTTAGGTCGCATGTGTAGTACTAAGTGCAGACTACTATGCGTACCGATAGCTTCGATCAAGTGTGCAGTACTAAGTGCAGGCTACTACATGTATCAGATGGTTAGGTCATGTGTGCAGTACTAAGTGCAGGCTACTACGTGTACCAGATTGTTAGGTCGCATGTGTAGTAGTAAGTGAAGGCTACTATAAGTACCAGAGAGCTTCGGTTACAAGGATGGTAATATGTACAGGCCACCGGGTATCTGTTATTATTCTGATGAGTTCAACGGGAAATTTACTAAGTGAAAATACATATGAACATGACTATGTAATGAATAAGTGAAGGTTCGTATGTGTAAACTTATGAGAAACGTGCTCGATATGTGATCGGACTTTGGTAAGATTGATATGGAGTAAGTGTTATAATGAAAGTTACTACAAAGAAAACATGAAAGAGTGAAATTTAGTAATAAAATAGTTTTGGACAGCAGCAGTTGTGTGACTTTGAAAAATCACCAAAAATGGTTAAATCAAATTATAAGTTGAATAAGATATTAAATAAAATCTTATTGAGTCTATTTTTATATAAAGGAAACGGTGTAAGCAAAATAATTTCATATTATGAGATATTTGAATTTTTGTGAAACAGAGTCAGAACGATTTTGGAATCCCCTATTCTGATTTGGGAAAATCATTAAAAAATTTTAAAAAATAATTGTGGGTTATAATTTATATGATTAAAATCCTTGATGATTTTATTTTCTAAATAAACAAACGGGAACATTATTCAAATCTTTTACGAAGAGATAATTAATTTTTAGTGCAGAGGGATAGGAACTGTCGAACAGCAAAATAGGGGAGAATTTGAATAATAAACTGTACTTATTGGCTAGACTAAAAATTCTGAAAATTTTATGGTAAGAAGAAACATGAGTTTAGTTTCAGGAAAAATTAACGGATCTTAATTTGGAGTTCCGTAGCTCTGGATATAAATGATTTAATCATTGTAACTCGAGAAAACTGCTTGACTGGACTTTGAATAAATAGAAAGAATTTGAAAATAGCATGTTAATACATTGCTTATTATTTTTCATGCGAGCTTACTAAGTGTAAAGATTACTCCCTCCTTTCCATTTCTTAGTGTTCTCAGGTCGGCTCGAGGTTGGAGATCGTCGGAGGCAGCATTACACTATCAAGCCAATACCTTTGGAATATTTATACATAAGTTAGAAATATCAAGTGAGTGGCATGTATAGGGACCTAGTTTTATAACATGTGTTATTATAATTTGGCCAAATGTATTGGCCTATATTGAGCTATTGATTATGACTTGTAAATCTAGCTATTCATGTTGTGTCTAATAATTGTGATGTGAATATGCCTGTTTGTCATGCATGGTTGGTAATATGTCATATGTGTTGAATGCATGTTTTATGACCAATCGAGGTGGTCATGACCATGAATTAAATGTGTAATGTAGAAATAAAATGATAATGCCTTGAACATGGACGTTTGATGGATAGTTTGGTAACCATGGTACAATGATATAAAGTGAGAAATAGTAATAATGTTAAACTGAATATGAAATTGGTGTAGAATGTCTTAGTCAAGCATATTGTTTTATGCATGTGAAATGTGGACACTATATAAAGTTATGACTTGGCTAGAAGGTTATGCTTGATGTTAAGTTGGAATTAAATAGACATGAAGATAACTATGGTATAAAGGTATAAGTGGTAAGGTATTTGATAAAGCCAAATGAATAAGATATGGTGTGTCCAGACTTGATTTAATGTGAGAATGTGTAACACATGTATGTTAATAAGTAAATGAAATGTCTGAAACATAATTGAGGATGTTGAATGCTTCTGGATCCATGTTTGTGTGTGTGTATGTAAAGGGTGACAAAAAGGCTTGGAAAATAGCCTATGCGCTGGCTACATTGGCAGAGACACGGCAGTGTGTCTCAGCCGTGTGGAAGACACGGTCTAGCACACGAGCGTGTGACTTGGCCGTGTGACCCTTATTTGTTTGCTAACGTCATAAAAAGAGAGTTACACGAGCTGAGGACACGGGCGTGTCTAGAGCCACACGACTTTGTGACTCTCCAAAACATGAAAAAATTTCTAAGTGATGTAAAACTTTTGAAGGTTCTCGGTTTAGTCCTGAACCCCTTCTAAAGTGTGATTTGAGTTTCGTAGACCCAAATAAGGGACTATGTACATGTGATTGAATATTTTGAAATATGAATGCAATTTTATGGCCGGGTTTGCATGATTGATTGTGTTTAAGTCCAGTAATGCCTCATATCCTGTCCCGGCGTCGGACACGGGTAGGGGGTGTTATAGGATTAAAGTGATAGAATTTAAGTAGTTATTGATATTGAGCTCAATCAAGTGAAATCATCATTTGAAATTGTGATCGGCAGAAAGTGTTAGTGAATTGCATGTTTTATGATTTGTTATAATATGTTCGGTAAGAATTAACTTTAAAACCAATGAACTTACTAAGCTTCATTAAGCTTACTCGTGTAGTTTAATGTTTCTTGTAAATTAACGTGAGATTGGAGGATCGGATCAACACATCAGGCCACACTATCCAGATTTCTCTGGCAAATTTTGTAATACAACCTATAGTTTATATGGCATGTATAGGGTTGGATTGAAAAGAGTTAAATTTGAATTATGAATGTGAATGATGCTTATATATATATATATATATATATATGCTTGTTTGCAAGTATTTAGTAGTAGATATTAATAAATCAATTAATGGAGTTTCTTTATAATTTTATGTAAATGAGTTTTGCGATGACATATTATGTTTAATACATGATTTTGGTTTGAATTGGTTGCTTGGTTGGGATATATTGGTGTATATCAATGTTGTGTGCAGGATGATATTAAAAAGAGTGAGAAAAATGACCTTAAAATGGCCTATTTTTGTCCACATGAGTAGAGACATGGCCGTGTGTCTTAGCAGTGTGTGACACACGGCCTAGCACATGGGTATGTGGTCTAGCCGTGTGTCCCCTGCATCTTGAAATTTCAAAACAGAATGCCTACATTTTTGCACACAGCCTAGCACACGGGTATGTGATTGACTGTGTGACACAAGTCAGAGAGTTACACAGGTAAGGATATGGGCTGGGTTACGAGTATGTGTCACATATCAAATACCCACACGACTTAAGACATGAGCGTGTCTCCTCACACGGCCGGTCACACGAGCGTATGTCCTGAACTATTAAGAAAAATTTTGAAATTTTGGGAAAATTTTCTTAAGTGTTCGGTTTAGTCCCAATTCACTTCTAAAGTGTATTTTGGGCCTCGAGAGTCCACTAAGGGACAATATGAGTTTTTTATGATTGATTCTTGATATGAGTAATAAATGTTGTAAAATATCTATAATTAGTTCGTAAAGTTCAGTAATGCTTCGTAACCTTATTCCGGCGACGGATAAAGGTTAAAGGTGTTACATTTATTGGTATCAGAGCTTTGGTTTAGCAGATTCTTGGAATGAATATAACGTGTAAAGTGTCTAAAAATACGTCATATAAATTTGTGATAGTGAGATGTGTATGATCCGATCTAATCTTTGTTTTTCTTATAGATTGTAGAGATATCTGATAGATCCGAACATGCTAAACATGATGAAGCTAATAGCAGAGTACAAACATTTGAACACGAGACAAGTAGTAATGTCCCAATTTCTCCGATGCAAGAACAAGAACTCAAAAATATGTTCTTTGGGTTTATGAATCAATGGTTTAAGGACTTTATGCAAGAAAGAAATCAGGCTCAACAACCTTCTCCCCTTACTGCAGCATTGTAGCACCTCCGGTTGTACCTCCACCTCCTCTGGTAACTGAATCAAGTAAGTGTACTCTGGTAGAAAAACTCAGAAAGTTTGAGGTCGAAGAATTTCGAGACAAGTCAGATGATGACCCCGTCAAAGCTGAGTATTGGCTTCAGAATACAGTGAGAGTTTTTGAAGAAATGGTTTGTCCTCCAGATGATTATTTGAGGTGTGTTGTTTCCTTACTGAAAGAGGAAACATATAATTAGTGGATAACCATTGTGGCTGTGGCACCAAAAGAGAAAATCACTTGGGAATTTTTCTAGAGTGAATTAAAAAGAAATATGTCGGTAAGAGATATCTAGATAAAAAGAAGAGAGAATTCCTTGATTTGCAACAAGGTAACCGATTAGTAGCTGAGTATGAAAGGGAATTTGTATACCTTAGCAGATATTCCAAGAAATTGTATCAACTGAAGAAGAAATGTGTATTTGATTTGAGGAAGGGTAAATGATGAAATTAGAATGATGATTGGGGGCACTGAAATAAGGGAATTTGTTGTTCCATCAGATTGTGCTCAGAAAATGGAAGAGATATACAA
Organism: Gossypium arboreum; assembly: GCF_025698485.1. NCBI lineage: Eukaryota > Viridiplantae > Streptophyta > Magnoliopsida > Malvales > Malvaceae > Gossypium > Gossypium arboreum. Next base: position 62,472,319 of record NC_069078.1, read on the forward strand.
TAGAAAGATGCAACGGGAAAGAAGGAATAAAGAATTCTACAAGAGAAGCTCATTCAAATCATTTTTTAGCATTTCTGGCTAAAAAGTTTAAAGATGATTCCAGACGATCTACCTCAATGTTAGAACGATCAAATAAGAATAAGATGACTCAAAAGGATTTCGGGGTAAGTATTAAACCTACAGCTAGTGTTGGTAGTGTACAGAATACTCCCAGGCCTAGATGCAAATATTGTGGGAAACCTCACTCCGGTGAATGTAAATGCTAGACAGGAGCTTGTTACAAGTGCAGGGTTACTGACCATTTTATTCGAGAATGTCCTCAACTACTAAAAGAAAAGGGAGAACAAAAAGTAAAACAATTAGCCACTTCTTAAAAAGGTAAACATTCGAGTCAAAGCAGTGCTACTAGGACTGGTCATACGGGTATGAGAGATTCTACTGTTCGATCAGAAGCTAGGGCATCTGCACGTACTGATGCTATCCGAGTGAGAGAGAAATCTATAGCTCTACATGTAATTACTGGTATTTTCTATCTTTTTGATGTTATTGTGTATGCATTGATTGACCTTGGATCTACACATTCTTATATTTGTACTGCATTAGCATCAGAAAAGAAATTGTCGATCGAACCTACTGATTATGATGTTCAAGTCACTAATCCATTAGGTCAAAGTGTGATAGTTAATCTAGTGTGTCGTGACTGTCCACTGAAAATAAAAGGCTGTGAATTCCTTACTGATTTGATGCTGCTACATTTTCGGGAATTTGATGTTATTTTGGGAATGGATTGGTTGACAAAGCATGACTGTAACGGCCCAAAAATCCTTAATGTTTATTTTCGTATGTTTGTGTTACACAAATGCATGTCTGCTTCAGTGGTTAAGTCTCCTGGGAAGAGTCTAAGAAGTCTTGGGTTCAAGCCTTGGCTTGTGTAAAAGTTTTGTTTTTAATATGAATAAACCTCTGTCTCTAGAAAGTAGGCTTTTAATTAAATATGGGTAAAACATGCCGAAAGGGCCTGCTGGTCTAAGGGATGAGTGGCATATTATTGTTGCCTGAGGTCTGAAGTTCGAGTCCTGGTATGTGCAATGGAGTGTTTATTTTGCTGCCTATACCGTGTGGGTATCAGAGGTTGACCGAAATACTGCAGAGTTGAATGGGGTTTAGATTTGGTGGTTGAGGGGATTATGTTGGAGGGATTTTAGGAGAAAATGTTAGGATTTGGATAGTGGAGTTGTTGGAGAGTTTTGAGGAGTCATGTGATGGGAGTGTTTAGAGGTTATGCCAAAATAGAAGTCTCTGCTTGTTAAAAAAATTGGCCATAGCTCACCTTTTGCCTCTGAATTTTGCTCTTTATTCTTCGTTATTGTCTTCTTGGAGGCCAAATTTTGCTAGGGACTTTGGGTATTTTTCAGTTTTGTTTTGTTTTAGATTTTTCTCTTCCCTTCAATCACCTTGCCCACCGATTCTATTTCCTTCTCTCCTTCTCTCAATCGGTTTTACTTTGGAAGAATACTTTTTCTCTCTCTCTCTCTCTCTCTCTCTCTCTCTCTCTCTCTCTCTTTCTCTCTCAAAATGTGTTAGCAATCCCCTCTCTTCTCATCTAGGTTGTTGTGGCCATATACTCTCCTTTCTTGTAGCCGAACCCTGCCCTTTTCTCCATCCGTCTCTTCTTCCTCATCATTGCTGAGACTACTCCTTCTCCTACCCTCATTGTGCCGACTTTTCCTTCATTGCTCTCTGTCGATTTTGTAGTTATTACAATTCTTTGATTTTACATTTTGGTAAGTCTAATTTTCGGTTTGGTTTAAACTGTTCTTTCGAATAGTTGTTAATAGGAGGTTGGCTGAATTGCAGATTGTAACCGAGGGCTTAAGTGATCGTTCTTTTTCGACAATCTAGGTGGATAAGGCCTCGGTTACTCAATCAAGGTAAGTGGTTGTCGATTGGGTGATTTAAGTGTAATAGTATAGTGCTATCTTGTTACTTGTTGATTGAGTGCTTACCTATTTTTGGTTGGTGCTTAGGGACTTTTCAAAGGGTGAAAGATCTTTAGTTGGTGTTAGGGTGGACGAAACTCCTCTCTTTACTTGATCGAAGGTATGATGTTGTGAGTTTAACGAATGGGGTAGTTTGTGTGTATTCGATTGAGTACTTGATTAAGTGAGTAATTGGGGATTTTAAGTGTAGGGTTCAAAGGTGTGGGCAGTCTTTTCTTTCGAAAAATAGAAACCAGGTGTGTGAAAACGTTGCTCCTAATCATAAATCGAAAAAAAAGCCGAAAAGTGTGTATAGTCGACACCACACGGGCGTGTAGCTACCCTGTGGTAGCCCATGTGGCTGAACTTGGGCATATGATTGACGAGGTCGACCATGTGTGAATTCATGGGTTGGGTCGTGTGGGCCCCACACGGGTAAACCACACAGATGTTTGGAAATTATTGGGCCAGGCTGTGTAATACACACGACCAAGACCATTATAGGGCGTGTGGGCCCACATAGGCCTGTAATATGGTCTGTGGGCCTATTTTCACTATTTGACTATTAAGGTTGCACGGGTCACCCGATACGACTGTGGACCTACTGTTAGGTCGGTAAGTTTACCTAGACCCCCTATTTGATAAAATGACTACTTTACCCCTATGTGATGTATGGATCTATATTCATGTATGACTATATTTTAGTATGCTATTTTAACTGCATTGAGTACATGTGTAATATTATGATATGACATGACATGTTGCATGATGCGTTGCATGGGGATGGGTTTAATATGATTGGAGAAAGTGTAATGTACTGGCAGCTCTGCTACAAATACTGTTTAGTACCACAACCGGTACTACTTGGAGTGTAGGGATGGGTGGGTTGATTATATCCCCACATGGAGTGTAGGGTTGGACGGAGATGGAGTGTAGAGGCTGGTTGGGTAGGATTTCTTAATTGCATATCTGTACCATTACTGTCACTGAGATGGGCTCAAGCCCAAACTGATATTGATACTGTAATGGGCTAAGGCCCTAACTAAAACTAAACCTATACTGAAATGGGCTTAGGCCCAGATTGTATTTGCTCTCTGTTTGGTTGTTTTTGTAAGGAATTACACACTGAGTTTTCATAAAATCACCCCTTTGTTTTTATTTGTACAGGTAATCCCTAGACATAGTCAGATCGGTGTTGTGAGGGACTCAAAGGTGGCCATACAACGGCATAAATTTTCATATTTGATTTAGATTATAAGTCATTTTATTTTGGGTATTTTGCTGCAATAAGGCCTTTATGGATTTTTTCTTTAATTTGGGATTTTTAATTGTTTTGGTTTACAACTATTAGTATTAGGAAAACTCGAGTTTTCAAATGAAATAATGCTTCTAAAAAGTAAACGCAAGTACGCAATTGTTTGAAAAAGCTTCCGCTATAAAATGACATTTTGAAATTAATAATGTTTTTTTCTAAAAGTAAATACTTTTTTATAGTGAGGCAAGTTTTGAAATGAACAACACATTCCAGAATCACCATTAGGATCACATAAAGAGGTTAAATATATTAAGGGTTTTCATTGATACAACACTTTACGAAAAACGCTTCAATGTGACATCACCAGATTCGGCCATAACATCTAGGCTGGGTTTGGGGTGTTGCAATGACGCTGTAGTAAATTGTAGAGAAAAACGGATTGATCTGAAATGTCAGACAGGTGAAATGATTATTGTTGAGTCTGAAAATCTGAAAGGAACTGTTAGAATTATTTCAGTTTTTTTAGCTTAAAGGTTAATGCGGAAAGGTAATGAGGCATTTTTAGCTTATATTATTAATACTTGGGGTTTTGAATCGAAGTTAGAATAGTTACCAGTAGTTAATGAATTCACTGATGTGTTTCCTGAGGAATTTTCAGGTTTGCTACCTGATCGTAAAGTTAAATTTGTGATTGATGTGATTTCGGGAACAACTCATATATCAGTAACACCGTACAGAATGACACCAGTCAAGTTAAAAGAATTAAAGACATAGTTTCAAGAGTTATTAGAAAAAGGGTTCATTAGACTGAGTATGTCTTCTTGGGGTGCACCTGTTTTATTTGTGAAAAATAAAGATGGATCTTTGAGACTGTGTATAGATTACAGACAGCTGAACAAAGTCACAATTAAGAATAAATATCATTTTCCCCGTATTGATGATTTATTTGACCAATTAAAAGGTGTTGTAGTATTTTCGAAGATAGACCTCAGATTTGGGTATTATCAGTTGAAAGTTAAATAATGTGATGTACCGAAGACTGTTTTTAAAACTTGGTATGGTCATTATGAGTTTTTGGTAATGCTTTTTGGATTTAATGAATTAGACTTTTAACCTTATTTGGATAGATTCATATTTGTGTTTATTGATGATATATTTATCTATTTTAAGATAGAATCCGAGCATGCATAACATTTAAGGATTGTGTTACAGGCATTGAAAGAAAAGAAGTTGTATGCAAAGTTTAGTAAATGTGAATTCTGGCTTCATGAGGTCGGATTTTTGGGTCATATTGTATCAGCTGGAGGAATTCGAGTAGACCCGAGCAAAGTATCTGCAGTGGTGAATTGGAAAACTCCGAAGAATATAATAGAAGTGCGAAGTTTTTTTGGATTAGCAGGATACTATCGTTGTTTTGTCAAGAATTTTTCGATGATTGCTTTATCGATGACTCGAATACTACAGAAAAATGTTGAATTTGTTTGGTCTGATGAGTGTTAGCAGAGTTTTGATCAGTTGAAGAAAATGTTAATAGAAGCCCCAGTTTTGACTCAACCAGAATCAGGTGTGCTGTATATTGTATATAGTGATGCGTATTTGAATAGTTTGGGTTCTGTCTTAATGTAGTTAGGAAAAGTAGTGGCTTATGCTTCTCGGCAATTAAAACCACATGAAAGGAATTATCCTATACATGATCTTGAGTTGGCTGCAATCGGTTTTGCTTTGAAAATTTGGAGACATTACTTATACGGTGAGAAGTGTTATGTGTATACAGATCACAAGAGTTTGAAGTATTTGATGACTTAGAAAGAGCTGAATTTAATACAGAGACAGTGGCTAGAGCTACTAAAAGATTATGATCTGATTATTGACTACCATCCAGGAAAGGCTAACGTGGTTGTAGATGCACTTAATCGAAAATCGTCATTGTTTGCACTTCGAACAATGAATGCTAATTTGTCCCTTAATGAAAATGGTTCTGTAATAGCAGAATTGAGAACGAAACCTGTGTTTCTTCAACGGATTCAAGAGTTGCAAGATGATAACCCAAAATTGATGTTTAAAAGACAAATGGTTCTGAACAAGTTGAGTTTTGAGTATACTAATGATGATAGTGGCATGTTACATTATCGCAATAGAATTTGTGTTCTGAATAATTCAGATTTAAAAATGATATTTTATTTGAAGCTCACAGTAGTATGTATTCCATTCATCCGGGTAGTACGAAGATGTATTGTGATTTGAGAAGAATGTATTGGTGGCCGGGTATGAAATGGGAAATATGTGAATTTGTAGCAAAGTGTTTAATTTGTCAGCAAGTCAAAGTAGAACATCAGGTACCAACAGGTTTGTTACAACCTGTCATGATTCCTGAGTGGAAATGGGAGCATGTCACAATGGATTTTGTATTTGGATGACCTATGACTTCAAGAAAGAAAGATTCGATCTGGGTGATTGTGGATAGATTGACTAAGTCAGCATATTTTATCCTAATCAGAATAGACTTTTTCCTTGAGAAATTAGCAGAATTATATGTCTGAGATTGTAAGATTACACGGGGTTCCAGCATCTATTATTTTGGATCGAGATCCAAGGTTTACATTGAGGTTTTTTAGCAAACTACAATAAGCCCTGGGTACTAAGCTAAATTTCAGCACAACATTTTATCCTCAGACTAATGGGCAATCAGAACGAGTGATTCAGATTCTAGAAGACATGTTGATATGTTGTACACTCAAGCTTGGAGATAGCTGGGAAAGATATTTAACCTTGGCCAAATTTTCATATAATAATAGTTATCATTCTAGCATAAAAATGGCACCGTTTGAAGCTCTCTATGGAAGAAAATGTAAGACTCCATTGTATTGGTCTAAATTGAGTGAATCCAAGCTAGTAGGAGTTGACTTGATTCGGTAAACTAAAGAAAAAGTTTACATTATCCAAGACAGTTTGAAAGTTGCTTCTGACCATCAGAAGTGATATGTAGATTTAAAAAGAAGAGAAATAGAATTTAATGTGGGTGATTGAGTGTTCTTAAAGGTTTCACCATGGAAGAAAGTGTTATAGTTTGGCAGAAAAGGAAAACTGAGTCCAAGATTTATTAGACCATATAAAATTGTAGAAAGAATTGGCCCTGTGGCTTATCAGCTAGCTCTACCTCCAGAACTTGAGAAAATTCATAATGTATTCCATGTGTCTATGCTGAGACGGTACATATCAGATCCTCCACACATAATTCCTCACACTGAAATTGAGCTTCAATCGGATATGACTTATTTAGAAGAACCAGTGAAAATTTTAGCTCGAGAGGTTAAAGAACTATGGAATAAAAGAGTACTGTTAGTTGAAGTGTTGTGGCATAGTCATGGTTCGGAGGAGGCAACATAGGAAACAGAAGAATCAATGAGATCACAGTATCCAAATTTATTCTCAGGTAACAAATTTCTAGGACGAAATTTCCTAAAGGGGGAGAGTTGTAACAACCCAATTTTCAGTGGTGTTGGAAACAGTGATTCGAGATCACTAAATCCGACGAGTAAGTTCAAAAATTTAATAAATTAATATTTATGAGTCAAGTGTGATTTTAGAAATATTCTTAAACTAGTGAATTTTGTGATTTAAAAGAATTTATTAGGTAAATTGGGTTAGAAACAAGGCATCGAGACCTCGATTTTATAAACTGAGCCATAAATACTTTTATAAATATTTACAGAGTGTCATTAGGTTAGTATTAAAGTTCCGTTAGAAAATTTTAATGTTTTGATGGTTAATTAATTAAAAAGGACTAAATTGAAAAAGGTACAAAATTTGCTAAAGTGATTAAATAGTTTAAGTGACAAATAAAAGAGGACATATAGAGAAAATTAACCCAAAGGGGATGGCTGAGGCGGCATTAGGAAGAAAAAAATCTGAAAGTTTGGTGAAATAAGGGTAAAAATGGAAATTTTGCAAAATTAAGTAAATAAAATAACAATTAAAAGAAATCTAGACAATTCTTTATAAACTTTCAGCTAAAAACACCATTGAAGAGTCCTCTTGAGCTGGTTTTTCATATTTTTTCTACAAGTGAGTTTAATTCTTGCCTTTTTCTTGTAATTTTTGCGTTTTTAAGACTTTTACAATTTGGCCAACTATCTATTTCATTAGTTTTTGATTCTATGGGTAATTTTGAAAGTTACCATTGATGAGTGCTAGATGTTTATTATGAATTAACATGGATTTGAAGCTTTAATTTTGTTATATGATGATTTTATTAAGTAATTTTGATAGAAATTGATTTTAGGACCTAATTGTAAAAAAGATTCAATCTTAGGGTTTGGCATGAAATTCTGAATGGAAAAGGCTGTGAAATAGCCTATAATACTTAGGTAAAGTGTTAATTGAGAAAAATTAGCTAAATTGATGGGTTAATTGATCAAGGACTAAATTGTAAAAACTATAAAAGTTGGGATAAATGTATAATTTCAAAAATTGAAGGGCATAAATTTTGAAGTGAATTAGAATTGAATTAGATGGTAATTAATGAATAATTTTACATAATAGATCAAGAACCCGAAGATAAACGCGAAAAAGAGAAATTAACAAATTAGTCCTTGAATTTCTACAACCTCTACAAACTACCCCATGTAAGTTCATATGGTTGAACTTCCATGATTACTTGTTAATTTAGGAATTATATAATGTTTTATTTCATATCTTTGTTATGAAATTATGATTATTGTAATAATATGAAAATCAAATTGAAAGTTCAAATTAAGTGGAAAGCAGGATTGAGTACGACCGCTTTGTGATAGAAGATGAATTGACGGATAAGACCATGGTTGGACCATGACAATGTTTAAATGTAAGACCATAGTTGGGTATGGCATTTTAGTGAAAATACCATAACTGGGTTATGGCACCGTGAACGTAAAACCATGGTTGGACCATGGCAGTATATGCATATGTGTAAAACCACAGCTGGGCTATGGCATCCTGATGATAAGACCATAACTTGGTTATGGATTTACAAGCGTAAGACCAAGACAGGGCCATGGCAATATACGTGTAAGAACATAGTTGGACTATGCCATCAAGAAAATAATATACTCAATTTTGTAAGACATTCTCTAATTTGACAATGATTGGTAAGTGTCATATGGATTAAAGTGATAGAATTTAAGTAGTTATTGATATTAAGCTCAATCAAGTGAATTCATCATTTGAAATTGTGATTGGCAGGAAGTGTTAGTGAATTGCATGTTTTATGATTTGTTATAGTATGTTCGGTAAGATTTAACTTTAAAACCAATGAACTTACTAAGCTTCATTAAGCTTACTCGTGTAGTTTAATGTTTCTTGTAGATTAACATGAGATTGGAGGATCGGATCAACACATCAGGCCACACTATCCAGATTTCTCCAGTAGATTTTGTAATACAACCTATGGTTTATATGTCATCTATAGGGTGGATAGAAAAGAGTTAAACTATGAATATGAATGATGCTTATATATATTTCTTTGTTTGCAAGTATTTAGTAGTAGATATTAATAAATCAATGAATGGAGTTATTTTGGTAAGTTTATGTAAATGAGTTTTGCGATGACATATTATGTTTAATACATGATTTTGGTTTGAATTGGTTACTTGTTTGGGATATATTGGTGTATATCAATGTTGTGTGCGGATGATATTAAAAAGGGTGAGAAAAAAGGCCTTAAAATGGCCTACGTCTACATGGGTAGAGATACGGGCGTGTGTCTCAGCCGTGTGTGACACAAGGTCATGTGTCCCCTGCACTTTGAAATTTCAAAACAGAATACCCAGTTTTTGCACACGGCCTAGCACATGAGCATGTAACTTGGCCGTGTGACCTCTGCACTTTGCATACAGTCTAGCATACGGGTGCGTGATTGGCCATGTGACACAAGTCAGAGAATTACACAGGTAAGGACATGGGTTGGGACACGACCATACATCTCATATCTAATGCCCACACGACTTAAGGCACGGGCGTGTCTTTTAGCAGTATTAGCCACATGGCCAGCCGCACAGGCGTGTGTCCCCTACTATTAAGAAAAAATTTAAAATTTTGGGAAAATTTTCTTGAGTATTCAATTTAGTCCCGATTCACTTCTAAAGTGTATTTTGGGCCTCGAGAGCCCATCTAAGGGACAATATGAGTGTTTTATGATTGATTCTTGATATGAATAATAAATGTTATGAAATGTCTGTAATTAGTCCATAAAGTTTGGTAATGCTTCGTAACCTTGTTCTGGCAATGGATAAGGGTTAGGGGTGTTACAGTTATAGTATAATTATTTTTGCCCATAGTTTTTTATCCTCTTTTGAAGGGGTTTTCCACGTTAAATTTGTGTGTTCAATTTCTCAATTTCTTCCGTTATTTTTACTTGTTCGTTGCTTAATCGAGTGGATCCCCAACAGGATCAGAAGGCTTCCCTATATAAGTGAATATTTCCTCTCTCATTTATAAACTAGTTATATTACAGAATTATCCTCTCTTTTCTAATATTCTCTAAAGCTCTTCTTTGTGTTCTTGTGTAGGAGTGCAAAGCTTTTTTAAAGCTCTTTTTTGTGTGCTTGGAGTGCATAGCCTCTCCAAACAAGGATCAAAGGTTGACTTAAACAACTAAGCTTAAGGCCACATCGAAGGCTAGCTTAGACTTGTTATCTTAGTAATTGAACCTAAGAATGCATGTGACCAGGGCAAATCTTGACTCATAGGTTTATCTAGCAATTAATCCTCTCTCAATTTTTATATAAGTACATATGATGTATAAGCTTGTTTTTGTTGAAGATTAGTCAATTTATTCAATATAGTTTCTTATTTTTTGTTTTGATACATCTTTTACATTTTAATATTTCTTGTTCATCAAGCTTCAAGCTCGCTTAATATGGTATCAAAGCTTACTGTTTGGCAACAAAAGATCATTGTTTAAAGGTTGGAATAATGGAAAATGTAACACCCCTAACTCGTCTTCGTCACTAGATTAGGGTTAGGAGCATTCCTGTACAATCAAAAAAAAAAATTAAACATCATAACATTCAATAATTTAAATACATCATAAACCATTCATTCTCATACATTTCGTCCCTAAATCGAGCCCTCAAGGCTCTAAAAATATCTTAGAAGCAATTTGGGACTAATTTGAAACAATTTGGAAACTTTATGAAAAATTTGCAAAAACTAGAAACAGGGGTTACACGGCCTTGTGGCCAGGCCGTGTGGGATCACCCCGGCAATGTAACATTCGAACAAGGGACACACAGCCGTGTTGCAGCCTGTGTCCTCACCCGTGTAACTCACTGAGTAGGGTCACACGGCCATGTCACACGCCCGTGTGCTAGGCCATGTAACTCTCTGAGTTGATCCACATGCCCGTGTGCCAAGCTGTATGTTAGATCATGTAACTCACTGACTTGAACCCTAAGAAATCCTTAGATGACACATGGTCATTTCGTTAGGCCGTGTACCTCACACGGTTGTGTCACATGCCCGTGTCCCAAGTTGTGTGAACCCAAAATTTATCTAAAATCAACCCATTTCAAAACCATTTCATGCATACTACCCAATCCATTTGTGCACACTTTCAAGGGACTAAAGCATCATTCAAATACACGCAATCATGCCAATGCAAACAACCTAATTCACCCAACCTATATGTCATTCAAAGGCACCACAAAATACCAAAACAACTACTATCAAAACATGTCAATATTGCACCATTTCATACATGATAACCTACTCCAACTAGTTACCAAAACATACCACTTGTAACCATTTTCAAACCATTCAAAACATACCATAAAGAGCCTTATAAACATGCACAATAAGGTAACCAAAATAACATAAATTGACATGGCATCAAATGGTACCAAACCAACATAAATTTTAAAACTTATATATGCCAAAACAACCTTAACACATTTATCAAAATACCATTACAAAACACCATATATACATGCCATTATAAACCTTAGCCAAAATACTTAAAAACTTCTAAATTGGTTGCTAGATTGTGTGATAGGTCTCCGACGAGCTTCCAAAGCTTCCGATGATCTATAAAACAAAGAAAAGAAACAATGTAAGCAACGAGTACTTAGTAAGCTCATATAAACCTTAAACATAACTTACCATTTTTATGATACAATTCATAGATTAAGTATAAACCAAAACCAATGTTATAAGCTTAATATGAGCCTATACAACATCATCAAAACTTACAAGTTAGTATACTTGTTCATATATATATATGAAATCAACCATAAGATATGTGATCTACCATGTATAAACAAAACATTTTATATCATCAAATATGTTACCATAATGTCATGTTTCATAACATTTGCATACTTACCATTTCCTTTTCCCTTTCTTACCTGTTAAACCTTCTAAAATTACATTGGATTCTCGGGAGAGCTGACATATAGTATGGCTTTACGTATAACCATAATCTTTCCTTTACATTAATGCTCATAAGAGTTTTGAAATGGACCTAGTCACACAAGTTGTAGGTCAGAATGTAAGCTACACAATACTGCTCACACAAGCTATGGAGAATCTATAACAAATGCAGAACTTCAGCCACCGGTAAGACATTCAATGCCAACACCCAAAAAATGAAATCCTTAATGACATGTCATTTGTATCCTAAGAATTTCTAAAGTTCAACCGAGACTCGATTTTCGTCAATTCTTCTACGTGTTCCTCTCGCCTTGATGCTATTCTTTGCTCTTGGGCATACAGTGCATTTATCAATTCTAAAAGAGAGATCGTCGAGAGGACCCTTGAGTCTTCAAGTGAGGAAATATTAGATCCATACCTCTCAAGAAGTGTTGTTATGACCTTTTCAACAACTCTTTTGTCTAAGAACTCTTCCCCAAGTAAATTGATGTTGTTAACGATTATCATAATCCTGTCTGCGTACTATTTCACTATTTTAGCCTCCATCTTCAGAACCTTGAAACTCCCCATTTAGCTTATTCCACGCTTATTTTAGGGTTTCGCAGGCCATAATGCCTATGAATATGACATCCAAGATGCCATTTTGTATACAACACATCGCCTTATATCTTTTAGCTCGCTCATCACTATGGTGCTTGATTTCTGTGATTGTAGCATTGTCCCTTAATGGTGCGAGCTTGGCATCAATATTCACAATCTCCTACAATTCATAAGCTTGCATGTAAGTCTTCATCTTAACAACCCATATATGATAGTTTTCACCATTAAAACCAAATAGTGAAGGTGGTGAAAAGCTTGCAGAAGCCATGTATAACACAGAAAGAAAAACAACGACCCTTAAGAAGGTAGTTCTAATACCTATTGTTGGAATTCTGACACTAAGAAAGAATTGTATAGAAGAAACAAGAATTTTAGCAACAAAATTGTCTACTAAATTTTTGTATATTTCACACCTTATTTGAACAATGTAACAAGGGTATTTATAACAAGAAAAATCTCATAAATATGGAAAGAAACAACAAGGATTTTATACTAATAAATATCAAATATTTAATGCTAATAAATACTAAATCTTCTAAAAAATGGAAAATATAACTTGCATGCAAGATCTTCAAATCCAATTGCTTTGTACCTTTATGGTTTAGCTTCAGATAGCTTGCATTTTTTCGTAGACCCTAGTTCACATTTTAGTTAGCCAAGGTAATGACTTTTCCATTTACTATCATTTAAGGTAGCTTTCCAAATCTCAATAGGTTTGCCAAACATGAAGGGTTCACCATATTTAGTACTCCATATGTGTTCGCCTTGTGCTGTGAGTTCGCCATTCTTGAAGAGTTTGTTGTATGAATGGTCATCTCGCAATAGTCTTCTTCGATACCGAATAACTATACTCAATTATCTACTGGCTCATCAACACATGATGAAGATTTTTAAATGCCTACACCACCTACTTAGTTGGCAACACATGATGGAAACACACAAGTGACTCTTATATCTTTAGAATCTTATGCAAATGAATAAAATGGTGATTTTAAGGCATCAAATATTCTTATAAGGTCAAAAAATCATATTTTAACTCAGACACTTAATACTAACTCTATGGTTACTCGATTTAAAGCAGGTGTATTCAAACCTAAAGTTTATCCCATCGGGCTTTACTTCACTCACATTGGAAAGAAGCTATAGAGGATGAAATGTAGGCTTTAAAAACAAGGTACATGGACTCTTCAACAATTACCTGAAGGAAGAACACTAGTAGGCTGCAAATGGCTCTTCAAGATAAAGAGGAAACCAGATGGAAGCATAGCCAGATATAAAGCTAGATTAGTAGCCTAGGGCTACTCTCAAAGTGCAGGACATGATTACAAGGAAACTACAACCTTGTTATTAAAGATTGTACTGTAAGGGTTGTGTTGATGCTTGCCTTAAGTAACAAATGGCAACTGTAACAGCCTATTTTCAGTGAAGTCAGAATAGTGGTTTCGGGACCACAAATCCGAGTCGAGAAGAAAATTTATTTTAATATTATTTCATGGTATGTATTTTGATAGAAATGTCGTATGAAAATTTATTTAAGAAACTTTTACCAATTACATGATTAATTTGATGAAAAGGACCAAATTGCATAGAATGCAAAAGTTGAATTCTAGTAGCTAAAGGGATTAATAGCTATGGAATTCAAAATTGGAGGTCCTTATATGAAAACTAGACCGTTAAGAGGAGTTAGTAGATAAGTATGATGATTCATCATTGGAAAATTAAATAGAAAAATGACTAAATTGGAATGTGAAATAATAAAAGATGATAAATGATTAAATAATAAAAATATCATCATTTTATATCATCTTTCCCAAATAAAAACATGGAAACCCTAGCTATGGAGACTTGAAGAAAGATAAACTTATTTGGCTTAATTAGGTATTTTTTTTGTCTCATTTTTAGTAATTTTTATATTTTCAAAATCGTAACAGCTTAATTTAGCTATCTTGGGGACTAATTTGTAAAGAAATCAAAGTAATAGGATTTTTCCGTGGATGAGTATGTATGACTTATGAAGTTTTATGGTAGAAATTGAAAGGTTGTTGATAGATAAATAACTTTTGTAAAGGGAATTTTGATGAAATTATGATTTAGGGACTAAATTGAAAAGATGTAAAATTCATGGAAATTTTTTGAATTTTATGAAATACATGGGCTGCTATTTTTACATGTAAAAATTGGCTAGGCTTGGGATAAGGATTAAATTGCATGAATTTCATTTTCCGAGCCTAGGGACGAAATCGTAATTAAATAAAAGTATAGGGGCAAAATGGTAATTTTTCCTAAGATGTGAATTGGATTGAATTGAGTATGAATTGTACCAAAATAATGTTAAATTCTTCATATAGATCTGGATAGACCAAATACGGAGTTTGATCTAGGAAAAGAAAAAATGTTGGATTAGTAGATTTATCATACACGAACATTGTCGAGGTAAGTTCGTGTTACTAAATTGTACATTTATATATTTGAATTGAATTTTGTGTATGTGAATTGTGTAATTGACATGTATGAAAATCAGTTACATATCTGACAATGTCCGATAAATGTTAAGTCTCATTTGAATAGATGAAATTCGATGGATACAGGGTTCTCGATTGGTTGTGATCCTGCATGTGTTGTGGACACACCACAGCTCGAAAAAAAGTCCCGTTATTAGCTCTCATGAGCTTCCTGTTAATAGTTCTTCGAAGCATCCCAATTGGTTGTGATCCTACATGTGTTGTGGATACACTGTAACTCTTATGCACGTCCCGTTATATGGCTCTTCAGAGCTTCCAGATTAAAAGCTCTTTCATGAGCCTCCTGATTAATTGGCTCTCTGAAGCTTCCAGATATTGGTTTGCTTAAACCTTCCCGATATTGGGTCATATGAGCTTCCCGTTATATGGCTCAAAGAGCTTCTCATTTATATACTCACATGAGCAATCCCGAATATGAATTGACAAATGACAGTTTTGTACACTTAGTGTGTACTACTTGTGTATCCATCAATATTTTATATGATTCAACAGGAAAAATTATTATATGAAACAATATGAGTACGAAATGAATTATTACTCGTATATGCATGAAATACATAATAATGATGTTACTTGACATGTTGAAAAATGAGATCAAAGGTACATGTGTATGAAACTTGTCTGATGATTATGTACATTTGAAATTATGAACTATATAACTAACATGCTTGATAAGGATATGTGCAAGGGCTTTGATCAATTTGATTTGAGTATGCTTTGAATGTTTACTTTAATGTGATTAAATGGTAAGTTAAATTCCATGTTATACAAACTTACTAAGCATTAAATGCTTACTCTGTTATTTCTCCTATTTTATAGTAATTCGGAAGCTCGTTAAGGTTGGAAGCTGGTCAGGGCTACATCACACTATCCATTGGTCTTTTCGATATATATATAGTAAACTCATTTTGGTTATAATGGCATGTATAGGTTAATTAACCAATGTTGGCATGTAATTGTTTTGTTTATAATTAGCCATTGGAATAGCTTGTGATAGACATGTTTTTTATGTGTAATTAAGAGTCTATATATGTTTGATTGTGTGTTTGAAATGAAGAATGATGGAAATCATATAGGCATATTGGTTATTGGTTGAAATGACATAATTAGGACAAAGATGTTTATATATGTGTTAGGTTAATTTGATAAAAATGGACACTTGGTATATGTATTGAAATGTCATGCATGATACTTCTTGTTGGCCTAATTTGAATGAATGGTATTGGCTTGTGAATGTGTTAAAGTGTGAATGTAAGTGGAAGACTAATTGGGTGAGAAAAGTGGCCTTAGAAATGGCCTATTTTCGTCCATACGGGCAGAGACACACGGCTTCACGTGCAGGCGTGTGGTTTGGCCGTGTGTCCTCTATATCTTAAAAATTTTAAAACAGAATGCTCAGAATTGTTCAAATGGCCTAGTACACGGGCATGTGACTTGGTCGTGTGACCTCTGCACCTATTTATTTATAAGTCAGTATGCTCACATGGCCTAGCACACAGATGTGTGGCCTGGCCGTGTGACCCAAATTAGAGAGTTACACGAGTATAGACACGGGCTAGACACGGCCGTGTGTCTCTATTTCGAATGCCCACATGGCCTAAGACACGGGCATGTCTCTTGACCATGTGAGCCACATGGCCCGGCCATACGGATGTGTATCCCTTGCACCTTGGAAAATTTTTAATATTTTTCGAAAAATTCTCTGAGTTCCCGATTTAGTCCTGACTTGTTTCTAATGTATAATTTGGGCCTAAACGGCTCATATAAGGGACGTTATGATTGTATATGATTGTTTTCTGATATGAATGTTAAATGTTATGAAAATGTCTGTAATTGATCTGTATATTTCGATAATGCTCTGTAACCATATTCTAGCGATGGATATGGGTTAAGGGTGTTACAACAACTCAGACAAGTGGACATCAATAAGGTATTTTTAAATGGAGATCTGATGGAAGATGTGACATCCCTAAATCGACCCTAGTCGGAAAGTGGTTTCGGGACCACAAAAAGCGAGGCATAAAAATAATTTATAATTTATTTTGATGCCTATAATATGTGTTAATTCATGTGTGACATTTTTGATGTTTCGATTTAGAGTTATAAATGTGAATTTCACTAGAAAGGGCCTAGTAGTAAACATTGAAAGTATGATGGGGAAATGTGGGATGACTAGTTGATAATACATGCAAAAATAAGGATTTGCATGTCAAATTTCCCCTAACATGAAGTGGCCGGCCATGACAAGGAATCATGGGCTAAACATGTCATGAAACATGTTTTGTTGGTGCACTAGGGAGAAACAATAAACAAATGAGTATGGGTAATAAAGAAAGAAAAAAAAATGTGTGTGTGTGAGTGAAACCCCCTTGCCGTGCATTGTGGAAGAGAAAAGAAAATTTTGTTCATCCATTTTCTCTTCTTTGGCCGAAAATACTAAGGAAAAAGGGAGGATTTTTGCTTCATGCTTGGTTTAGAAGAGAACTAGAAGGGGATTTGGCTATACTTGCATCAAGATTAAGGTATGTTTGAGGTTGTGTCATGAGATTCATGCTTGTTTTGGTTGCTAACTTGATGTGCATGTTAGCCATGGTTCAAATCCTTGTTATGCCATGGAAATGGTATTTGGCCAAGGTGGATTTTGTGTTAATGCCATTGCATGTTAAATATGAAGCTTGTTAATGGTGTACGTGATGGGGATTGATGGCTCTTGGACTTTCTTTTTAGTATTTTTGAGTGAGACATTAAGTTCTTTGCTTAATCATGACCAAAATGATGGTGTTGTGATGTATTCGTCATGGTATATCCACAAGTATGATTCATGCATGTTGCATGGTAGGTAAGATTTGAGCTTTGAATATGTGTTTGCACATGATGAATTGGTATGACATATATACTATTTCAAGGTATATATTTGCTTGGGATGATGTTTTCGGTTATGTAGTACATGAGAGATGTGTATTGAGCTACAATATGTAATCGTTAGTTAGTAAAATGCATGCTGTTTTGTGTGGTATTAAGTGCATAATCGGCCTCAACATGGACATGCATATTCGCCACATGAGGGAAATTGGTGTGCATGCATTCGGTTAGAGGCAAGCATATTGATGCCTATTCTTGGCTTAGAAAATTCGCTAAGAGGAATACTAACTAAGGTGTTGAGTTCGATTCATGATTTTGTACATATCGACTTTGATGCCTAATGAGTAGATATTTATATATTGGCTAGGCATCTTGAATTCCTCTTCCGATGCTCAATTGATAAAACCAATTTATTTGTTAAATTTAGCTCAAGAAGCTAGAGGTGGAGAATCAAGCAAAGGCAAAGGAAAGATAATCGAGTAGTCGATTGGAAATCGTTTCATCCAATATAAGGTAAGTCATTAAGCATATATTTGGTGTTGATGTAAATGACCATAATATATACACAATTGTGTTTAAATGAATTGATGTGTAAATGGAAATGTATGTGTATGGAATGATGCCATTGTTGAATGTATAAAGGCAGCAAAATGCATAAGGTATTGGTCTCGGCACTAAGTGTGCGGGTATAAATGGACACGGTGACAAGATTGGCACTAAGTGTGCGGGTTTAAAATTGTACAGCACTAAGTGTGCGAGTTTGATTATATAGCACTAAGTGTGCGAGCTGAAAATTATATAGCACTAAGTGTGCGAGCTGAAAATATATAGCACTAAGTGTGCGGATTCCCTATATGCTCTTGTATTACAATTGGCACTGAGTGTGCGACATAATCGAGTTAATCCGGACAGCGGATCGGGTAAGTACCTCGAGCTCTTGACGAATAGAAAATATGTTCATGCTCGGGGTTGAATTTGGTAAGCCTTAAATCTATGTGATGATTGAAATTGTATGGTTGTCTTTGGAAAATGAGTTAATGTGTAAAATGCTTGATTATCTTGTTGTGTAGAATATGAAATGTGGATGTATGAATTGGTGAGATTGGACCGAAAGGTCCGAGGTATTATGGTATAGATTCGATATGGACGAGTACCTAGCCTCATTTGTTGTACATGTAGTAGTAACTTTATCGGTGGATTGACGAATGCTTATGACTTACTGAGTTGTAAACTCACTCGGTGTTTTCTTGTCACCCATTTTAGGTCTCTTGGACTCGTATTGTTGCGTGCTCGGAACCGTCGTTGAAGTCATCACACCGGCTGAAATCTTGTGGTATTGTTTTTGTTGTTGAAGAACATTTGGCATGTATAGGCTATTATATTTTGTCGAATTGTGGGTTGTAAACTTTAAGCCATGTGAAAATGGCCTATGTGGTCGTCGAGTGGGATGCTAGAACCTATAGCCACGAGTCTTAGAAACTCAAATTTTGTTAAGGTGGCCATAATTTGTGTCATGTATGATGGATGATTAAGGCCAAGGAAAAATTCATGAAATTGGCATAGTCTCTGCAGTAACTGTTGCGGACAACAGCAGTGAGATGAGATTGAAAAATCACTAAAAATAGTAGAAGTAGAATTAAATAGTGAGTAAATTATGGAACTGAACCTTGATGAATCTATTTTTATATGGACGAAACGAAACGACCATATGAGCAGTATACTGGGAAATATTAAAGTTCTCGTGAGACAGGGCCAGAACGATTTCTGGGTCCCCTGTCGCGACTTTGAAAATTTACCATAAATTATCCAGAAATAATTAGGAGTCATGCCTTATATTTACAGATTCCATTTTGAGTCTAGTTTCATTAGAAACAAACGGCACCAGTATTAAAGCCCTGTACAGAAAGATATTCAAGTTGTAACATACGGAGGTCAGAGCAGTCGATCCCTGTAACATGGGTGACTTTAACTAATAAACTGTACCAATTGGCCCAACCAAAAATTCTAAAAATAAATCCATGGATGAGTATATGAGTCTAAATTCAGGGAAAATTTACGAAACCCGTTTCTGAGTTTTGGAACTCGAGATATGATTTTTAAGGCGACGGTGACGCAGTTTTCCAGCCTGTCCGAAATGCCAAATTGGTCGGTACTTTAAGAGGATTTGTCTGTTAACCCTCGTGTCCGACACGGCGCCGGTCACGAGTTAGGTGTTACAATTTTATTGGTATCAGAGCTATGGTTTAGTCGGTTCTAGGACTACTATAGCGTGTGAGTCTAGCTATACATGCCAAATTGTTAGTGCTTAAAATGTGATGACTTGACGGTTGAAATTTTTGTTTTGATTAGTAAATGGAACCCGGGTAGAGACCCTTGGCGGATGACGTTGAAAGTGTAGCGGCTGCTCCGCGCAAGGGACACCGCCTGTTGAGCCTCGGTCATCCATGAATAATCAAAATGAAGGGCAAAACAAGCCTTCTTCACCATGATGAATGAGTGGGTCGCGTAATATGCCCGAACCAACCCGGCTGTCCAACCATTCCCGAATTTAAATACTCCACCCCAAGAGCCCATAATGCCTCCATTCATCGATCCTGTGAGGCCGAGTAAACCACCTGTGGACTTGATTAGGAAGCGTAATGAGGAGTTCAAGGCCATAGTTCTTGATGATGCCGAAAAGGCCGAGTTTCGCTCGATAACACCATTAGAGTGTTAGATGAACTGTCATGCACACCGATGAATGTCTTAAGTGTGCTATATCCTTGTTATGAGACTCACTTACTATTAGTGGAGGACTTTAATTTCCATAGTCCCAAATGAACGAGTTACTTGGGATTTCTTTCAATCCAATTTGAAAGAAATACATTAGTCAACGGTTCATCGATCGAAGCGTAAGGAATTTTTGGAACTCAAGCAAGGCCGGATGATCAGATATCGAATACGAACATGAGTTCGTAAGACTTAGTCGGTATGCTCGGGAGTGTGTGGCTGATGAGGTTGCGATGTGCAAAAGATTTGAAGAAGGATTGAATGAAGAGTTAAAGTTACTAGTGGGAATTTTGGAGATAAAGGAGTTCGTGACACTAGTCGAACGAGCTCGCAAGGCGGAAGAACTTGGGAAGGAGAAGAAGAAGGCTGAATTGGAAGCAAGAGATTATCGTAAAAGATCGACGAGTAAAGCTCCGTTCTCGGCTATAAAGAGGTTCAGGGAGGACACCAGTAAGTCGAGGACGACTACGGAATTTCCATTAGAGCCCGACCATTGGACGGACTCGAGCTACTTTAGTAGCTAGTGTAGGCAATAATCGTCAAGAGAGACAGAATGCCCCAATGTGGAAGATGACACCTAGGTGAATATTGGGGTAAGTCCATTAATAGGGCTGTTATGGATGCGGTTCAAGGACCACTTCATTAGAGATTGCACGAGCTAGATGAGAGGAATAAGACGCAAGGTGCAAGACCTAGTGGAACGACGGTGGAGGTAGGCCCCGAGAATCTCTGGAGGTAGGGGTGGTAATCGAGAGGAGCCTCTAATACGGCCGTCCGATCCGAGACCCGTTCTCTGCTAGAGCATATGCCATCCGCGCACGAGAGGAGGCATCCTCCCCGACGTTATCAATGGTACTTTTACTCTCTTTGATACTATTGTGATTGCATTGATTGACCCGGCTCTACTCATTCATATGTATGTGAAACCTTAGCATCCAAAGAAGACTCTACCTGTTGAGTCTCATCAATTGTAATTCGAGTGTCAAACCCTTTGGGTCAATACGTACTAGTTGATAAAGTGTGCAAGAGATGCCCCTAATAATTCGAGAATCCTTTTTTACCGATCCGATGCTTCTACCATTTGATGAATTCAATGTTATTCTTGGTATGGATTGGTGACCGTACATGATGCGATGGTGGATCGCAAAAGGAAAACCATTGATTTGAGGAGTGCAAATAATGAGGTAGTCCGAGTCGAGTCTCATCGATTTAAAAGGCGCCAATGATAATATCTTCTATGACCGCCGGAGGTATGTGAAAAGGGTGTGAAACATACCTTGCGTATGTGTTTGGAAGTAAAGAGACGGAAAGGAAACTCGAATCGATACCAGTGGTTTGTGAGTATTCAGATGTTTTTCCCGAGGAGTTACCGGATTGCCTTTGGTTCGAGAAGTGGAATTCGCATCGGTTGTACCGTACTACGCCGATTTCAATAGCCCCGTATCGTATGGCATTAACGGAATTAAAGGAATTGAAGGTTCAATTGCAAGAATTGACGGATAGAGGTTTCGCTCGACCGAGTTTTTCTCCATGGGGCTTTTGTATTGTTTGTAAAGAAGAAGGACGGAACCATGAGGTTGTGCATCGACTATCGTCAACTCAATAAAGTGACGATAAAGAATAAATATCCATTGCCACAAATTGACGATTTGTTTGATCAAATAAAAGGGAGCCTCGGTGTTTTCAAAGATAGATTTGAGGTCGGGTACTATCGGTTGAGGGTCCGAGAATCGGACATACCCAAAACCGCTTTTAGAACGAGGTACGGTCACTACGAATTCTTGGTGATGCCGTTTGGGCTCACTAATGCCCTACGGTGTTTATGGATTTAATGAATAGAATTTTCAGGCCATACTTGGATCGGTTCGTAGTTGTATTTATCGATGACATTTTGGTCTATTCGAAAAATGAAACCGAGCATTTGAACACCGAGGCTAGTGTTGCAAATCTTACGAGATAAGCGATTATACGCAAAGTTCAAGAAATGTGAATTTTGGTTGAAAGAGGTTAGCTTTTTGGGGCACGTGGTGTCCGTGACGGTGTCGTGGTGGACCCGAACAAAATTCGCCATAGTCGATTGGAAACCACCAAGGAATGTTACGAAGTTAGGAGCTTTTGGGGTTTGCGGTTATTACCGACGATTTGTAAAAGGTTTCTCAAGATAGCCATGCCAATGACGGTTACTCCAAAAGGATGTTAAGATCGAATGGACGGAGAAATGTCGAAAAGTTTCGATCAACTGAAAGCTTATTTGATGAAGCCCCAATTCTAGTGCAACCCGAATCGGGCAAAGAGTTTGTCATTTATAGTGACGCATCCCTACTTGGGTTGGGTTGCGATTGATGCAAGAAGGGCGAGTTGTGGCCTATGCGTCGAGGCAATTAAAGCCACATGAGAAAAATTATCCCACCCACGATCTCGAATTGGTCGCCATCGTATTCGCCTTAAAGATATGGCGACATTACTTATTTGGTGAGAAGTGCCATGTGTATTCGGATCACAAAAGTCTCAAATATTTGATGACCCAAAGAGACTTAAATCTGCGACAAAGGCGATGGCTCGAGTTGTTAAAAGATTATGAGCTCGTCATTGATTATCACCGGGAAGGGCTAATGTGGTTGCGGATGCCTTAAGCCGAAATCACCGCTTGCTTTATGAAACGATGAATGTACACTTGTCTATCCTACCCGACAATGTGTTAGTAGCTGAATTGAAAGCCAAACCATTATTGGTACGTCAAATTCGTGAAGCTCAGAAAGTCGACGATAAGTTGCTTGCAAAACGGGATGAGTGTGTTCGAACAAGGACTCGAATTTCAAATCGATGATGACGATTGTTTGAGGTTCGAAGTCGTCGTGTGTCCCAAAGAATTCGAACTTATTCCAATAATTTTGAACGAAGCCCATTGTAGCCGAATGGCAATCCACCCGGAGTACGAAGATGTACAACGATTTGAAACGTCGGTTTTGGTGGCATGGTATGAAACGGGACATCTCCGACTTTGTTTCGAGGTGTTTAATATGTCAACAAGTGAAAGCGGAACATCAAGTGCCTTGAGATTGCTTCACCGATCACGATACCCGAGTGGAAATGGGATCGAGTCACAATGGACTTTGTGTCCGGCCGCCATTGTCACTAGTAAGAAGGATGCGATTTGGGTTGTTGTTGATAGATCGACTAAGTCGGCTCACTTTATCCCCGCGTGCACGGATTTTCATTGGATAAACTAGCCGAATTGTACGTTTCGATTGTGAGATTACACGGGTACCGATTTCTATTGTGTCGGATAGAGATCCGAGATTTACCTCGCGATTTTGGAAGAAATTTCAAGAAGCTTTGGGTACCAAGTTGCATTTCAAAGACCGCCTTTCACCCCCAAACCGATGGTCAATCCGAACGGATAATTCAAATACTCAAGATATGTTGAGATGTTGTATCCTTGAGTTTAGTGGTTCATGGAAGCAGATCGCCTTTGATTGAATTCGCCACAACAATAGCTTTCAATCAAGTATTAAGATGGCGCCTTACGAGGCTTTATACGATCGTAAATGCCGTACCCCATTATTCGGGTGAACTTAGTGAAGGTAAATTCTTGAGGTTGATTTGGTTAAGGATGCCGAGCAAAGAGTTCGAGTAATTCGTGAAAGTTTGAAAGTCGCCGGATCGCCAAAAGTCGTATGCGGATTTGAAAAGAAAAGATATTGAATATCGTGTTGGAGACAAGGTCTTTCTCAAAGTTTCACCTTGGAAGAAGGTGCTTAGATTTGGTCGTAAGGGCAAATTGAGTCCGAGGTTTATCGGGCCATATGAAGTATCCGAACGAGTTGGGCCGATCGATATCGATTAATTTTGCCCCGAGCTCGAAAGGATTCACAACGTTTTCATGTCTCGATGCTTGACGATATAGGTCGATCCATCGCACGTAATTGCTCCATCCGAGATTGAGATTCACCTAATTTGAGCTATGAAGAGGAACCGGTTCGCATTATGAGGCGTGAAGTAAAAGAGTTGTGCAATAGGAAAATCCCGTTAGTGAAGGTGTTGTGGCATAAACACGGAATTGAAGAAGCCACTTGGGAACTTGAGGACTCTATGAAAGAGCGATACCGAGCCTATTTACGGTAAGATTTTTGGGACGAAAATTTCTAAGTGGGGAGAGTTGTGACATCCCTAAATCGACCCTAGTCGGAAAGTGGTTTCGGGACCATTAAAACCGAGGCATAAAAATAATTTATAATTTATTTTGATGCCTATAATATGTGTTAATTCATGTGTGACATTTTGATGTTTCGATTTAGAGTTATAAATGTGAATTTCACTAGAAAGGGCCTAGTAGTAAACATTGAAAGTATGATGGGGAAATGTGGGATGACTAGTTGATAATACATGCAAAAATAAGGATTTGCATGTCAAATTTCCCCTAACATGAAGTGGCCGGCCATGACAAGGAATCATGGGCTAAACATGTCATGAAACATGTTTTGTTGGTGCACTAGGGAGAAACAATAAACAAATGAGTATGGGTAATAAAGAAAGAAAAAAAAATGTGTGTGTGTGAGTGAAACCCCCTTGCCGTGCATTGTGGAAGAGAAAAGAAAATTTTGTTCATCCATTTTCTCTTCTTTGGCCGAAAATACTAAGGAAAAAGGGAGGATTTTTGCTTCATGCTTGGTTTAGAAGAGAACTAGAAGGGGATTTGGCTATACTTGCATCAAGATTAAGGTATGTTTGAGGTTGTGTCATGAGATTCATGCTTGTTTTGGTTGCTAACTTGATGTGCATGTTAGCCATGGTTCAAATCCTTGTTATGCCATGGAAATGGTATTTGGCCAAGGTGGATTTTGTGTTAATGCCATTGCATGTTAAATATGAAGCTTGTTAATGGTGTACGTGATGGGGATTGATGGCTCTTGGACTTTCTTTTTAGTATTTTTGAGTGAGACATTAAGTTCTTTGCTTAATCATGACCAAAATGATGGTGTTGTGATGTATTCGTCATGGTATATCCACAAGTATGATTCATGCATGTTGCATGGTAGGTAAGATTTGAGCTTTGAATATGTGTTTGCACATGATGAATTGGTATGACATATATACTATTTCAAGGTATATATTTGCTTGGGATGATGTTTTCGGTTATGTAGTACATGAGAGATGTGTATTGAGCTACAATATGTAATGCGTTAGTTAGTAAAATGCATGCTGTTTTTGTGTGGTATTAAGTGCATAATCGGCCTCAACATGGACATGCATATTCGCCACATGAGGGGAAATTGGTGTGCATGCATTCGGTTAGAGGCAAGCATATTGATGCCTATTCTTGGCTTAGAAAATTGGCTAAGAGGAATACTAACTAAGGTGTTGAGTTCGATTCATGATTTTGTACATATGCGACTTTGATGCCTAATGAGTAGATATTTATATATTGGCTAGGCATCTTGAATTCTCTTCCGATGCTCAATTGATAAAACCAATTTATTTGTTAAATTTAGCTCAAGAAGCTAGAGGTGGAGAATCAAGCAAAGGCAAAGGAAAGATAATCGAGTAGTCGATTGGAAATCGTTTCATCCAATATAAGGTAAGTCATTAAGCATATATTTGGTGTTGATGTAAATGACCATAATATATACACAATTGTGTTTAAATGAATTGATGTGTAAATGGAAATGTATGTGTATGGAATGATGCCATTGTTGAATGTATAAAGGCAGCAAAATGCATAAGGTATTGGTCTCGGCACTAAGTGTGCGGGTATAAATGGACACGGTGACAAGATTGGCACTAAGTGTGCGGGTTTAAAATTGTACAGCACTAAGTGTGCGAGTTTGATTATATAGCACTAAGTGTGCGAGCTGAAAATTATATAGCACTAAGTGTGCGAGCTGAAAATATATAGCACTAAGTGTGCGGATTCCCTATATGCTCTTGTATTACAATTGGCACTGAGTGTGCGACATAATCGAGTTAATCCCGGACAGCGGATCGGGTAAGTACCTCGAGCTCTTGACGAATAGAAAATATGTTCATGCTCGGGGTTGAATTTGGTAAGCCTTAAATCTATGTGATGATTGAAATTGTATGGTTGTACTGGAAAATGAGTTAATGTGTAAAAATGCTTCGATTATCTTGTTGTGTAGAATATGAAATGTGGATGTATGAATTGGTACGAGATTGGACCGAAAGGTCCGAGGTATTATGGTATAGATTCGATATGGACGAGTACCTAGCCTCATTTGTTGTACATGTAGTAGTAACTTTATCAGTGGATTGACGAATGCTTATGACTTACTGAGTTGTAAACTCACTCGGTGTTTTCTTGTCACCCATTTTAGGTCTCTTGGACTCGTATTGTTTGCGTGCTCGAACCGTCGTTGAAGTCATCACACCGGCTGAAATCTTGTGGTATTGTTTTTGTTGTTGAAGAACATTTGGCATGTATAGGCTATTATATTTTGTCGAATTGTGGGTTGTAAACTTTAAGCCATGTGAAAATGGCCTATGTGGTCGCCGAGTGGGATGCTAGAACCTATAGCCACGAGTCTTAGAAACTCAAATTTTGTTAAGGTGGCCATAATTTGTGTCATGTATGATGGATGATTAAGGCCAAGGAAAAATTCATGAAATTGGCATAGTCTACTGCAGTAACTGTTGCGGACAACAGCAGTGAGATGAGATTGAAAAATCACTAAAAATAGTAGAAGTAGAATTAAATAGTGAGTAAATTATGGAACTGAACCTTGATGAATCTATTTTTATATGGACGAAACGAAACGACCATATGAGCAGTATACTGGGAAATATTAAAGTTCTCGTGAGACAGGGCCAGAACGATTTCTGGGTCCCTGTCGCGACTTTGAAAATTTACCATAAATTATCCAGAAATAATTAGGAGTCATGCCTTATATTTACAGATTCCATTTTGAGTCTAGTTTCATTAGAAACAAACGGCACCAGTATTAAAGCCCTGTACAGAAAGATATTCAAGTTGTAACATACGGAGGTCAGAGCAGTCGATCCCTGTAACATGGGTGACTTTAACTAATAAACTGTACCAATTGGCCCAACCAAAAATTCTAAAAATAAATCCATGGATGAGTATATGAGTCTAAATTCAGGGAAAATTTACGAAACCCGTTTCTGAGTTTTGGAACTCGAGATATGATTTTTAAGGCGACGGTGACGCAGTTTTCCAGCCTGTCCAGAAATGCCAAATTGGTCGGTACTTTAAGAGGATTTGTCTCGTTAACCCCTCGTGTCCGACACCGGCGTCGGTCACGAGTTAGGGGTGTTACAGAAGAATCATTCATGTATAAACCACCTAGATTCGGAAATGAGTCAACTACAGGAGACAAGCTAGTATGCAAACTGAAGAAAGCGTTATATGGTCTCAAATAAGCTCCTAGAGCTTGGTTTGAAAAATTAAAGGAGATTTTATGTCAGCATGATTTTAGACAGTTTCAGGCTGATGTAGCATTGCTCATTAGAGGCATCAGTGGCAAGAAGATCTGTGTACTAGTCTATGTGGACAAGATTGTGATTATAGGCGATGGTCAAGAAGAAATTAAAGAGCTGGTTAAGTTAGCATTATGAGTTTTCACTGAAAGATCTTGGAAATTTAAAAATCTTTTGGGAAGTAAAGGCTCATTTGATTGGTGATAAGGTGTTACTTAAACAGAAAAAGTATATATTGGACATATTACACGAAGCAGGAAGGACGGGTTGCAATCCATTGCCTACACCTATGACATCTTCGTTAAAGCTGTCTACATTTTCAAGAGAGTTGTTGGAAAATCCAAAATGTGTTGGAGTATAGGAGGAAAACTAAAATATTCGGGTACTACTAGACCAGATATTACTTACTGTGTGAACAAGGCCAGTCAACTTATGAATCAACCAAGGGATATGCATTGGTCTACTGTGAAGAGAATTTTGAGGTGGCTTTAAGGCACTTTAGATCATGGAGTCATATTTCAATCTTCACAGCAATTGAAATTAGTTGCTTATGCCAATGCCGATTGGGGAAATAGTGTTGATGACAGAAGATCAACATCAGGACATATTGTTTATTTTGGAGGAAATCCGATTAGCTGGAGTTCTAAAAACACAGCCTGTACTGGCCCTATCTACTACTGAAGCAGAGTATAGAAGTATTGCTAATGCTGTTTCTGATTTGAGCTGGATTCTGTCTTTATTGGAAGAACTTCAATTTGAAACCGCAGGGACATCAATAATATAGTGCGATAATTCTAGGGCGGTAGCTATATCAAGCAATCCGGTGTTTCATGCACGATCTAAGCATGTGGAACTACAAATGCATTTTGTACGAGATAAAGTGGCAAGTGGAAAGCTGGAGGTTAACTATGTTCCAGCAGCAGAACAGGTAGCAGACATTCTGACACAACCATTGACCACATCTCTCTTCACTCGATTTAGACACAGGCTTAAAGTTGTTTCTCAAGAAGAAATCATGTGATCAATAAAAGTTTTAGAAAGCTGAGAAATGGGGAGAATATCAGAGGCATAACCGTCACGTGGTTAGTCTGTTAGATTAGAGGTTTATCCAGCAGTTAAACCTCTCTTGATCTGTATATAAGTACACATGATGTATAAGCTTGTATTCATTCAAGATCAGTCAGTTTATTCAATATAGTTTAACTGTTTGCAAGTGTCTTGCTAAGCGTGTACGATACTCTAGTCTTAATTTGCGTAGGTTAATAACGTTTTCATTTTTTTTTCTTTGATTTTTAACAGTTTCAAAAGTATTTTGATAAGTAAATCCAATTATAATGTAATAACAAACGTATATTGTTTTTCTATGTTATTAGGTCAAGTTATGCATATAATTTCTATACTCTAATTGTTTTTTTCATTTTTATTATTTTTTTAAATTTTAAAGGTTTAGTCCAAATATACCGTCATTAAATTCCTTAAGTCAAATTGCACTATTTTTAAAATTTTAAATGACATATACAATTACATGTATAATACTATTCCTATTTCCTATTTACACTCAGATCCATCTCTTCTTGTATTAACAACAATATTCATACTAATTAAGTTAAGACTTAATCGATGAAAATTATGTTATTTTAATTAATGAGATTAATGATTATTATTTGATGTAAAATTAGAAATTTCAAAATTTTAAAATGCGTAGAGATTAAAAATAATTAAATTAGAGAACTTGAATTAAAACTAAAATTTATATGTAGTACAATGCTATAGCAAAGTGTAACCTAATTTAATTGATGAAATTTGTATCATGAATGAAATTTTAAAATTCAAAAATATAAGTACTAAAATTGATCTAAGGTCTTAATTTGAATGGAATGGTGTTTAAAGTTATTACTAGATACTCCTTCAACACAAGTTCAAACCGTGTTACTCTTATCTCCTATCACTAATAATATATATAAAAAATGATCTAATTAAAATATAAGAATTAAACTCACAACTTACATATAATCTGAATTTTTATGTGATTAGTGATAATTAGAAGTGTGCATGGGCCGGGCGGCCCTGCCCGACCAAGGCCCACCGAAAAATGGGCTTGGACAAAAAATGAGACCTGTTTAGAAAGCGGGCCGTGCCTCGGTAAGATTTTTTTGGCCGGTTTGCCCGCCCGCCCGATTTTAATATTAAATTATTTTAATTTTTAATTTTAATTTTAAATAACTTTAGTACTTTTACTTTACTTTTTTTGTTGTTTTGATGTTATTTTGATATTGTAAAACTTTTGTTATTAATATAATTTAATTCTTAATTTAGTTTTAATTTGTTTCAAATTTTTAATTTTAATATAATTACTTTTTATTATATTTTTAATTTATGTATTATTTTAATAATTATTTTAGTCCCATTATTTACTTATTTTTTATTTTAATATTTGTTTTATGTTTTAAATGTATTTGATTTATTATATTTTAAAGTTTTTTATTTAATAAAAAGCAAAAACCGGGCCGGGCCGGGCTTGGGCCTACCATTTTTTTCTCGGGCCGGGCTTAGACAAATTTTCAGACCCAAACCTTGAAAACGGGCTGAATTCTTTTATGGGTCCAGCCCGAACCGGCCCATGCACACCTCTAGTGATAATTGGTGAAAATGGTGGACTTGCACATTCTCCTCACAACAGAAAGCCTTATATTCGCTCTTTTTCAAAAAAGTTACAAATTATTTTTGGACAGATTCTTCTTTCAGAAAAGATAATAAGATAATTTATATTGATATGTAAATTCTTACCATCAAAGAAAAAAGAAAGATAAAGTTTCTTGTACATTGAAAATAAAAGAATTACGTATTAAGAAAATGGTATCAACATATGATTGAAAGTCGAACAATACTGAGAGAACACTGACTTGAGCCCATCATTTTTAAGGAAATATTGGAAAGAAACACGAATATAAGCCTCATCGTGTCAGCCACAAAATCTTAGGAGATGATGCATTTAAAGTCTAAACAATTGTAATTCTTAATTTAATTATGTATAGAATTTTTGGGTTATGATTATAATAAACTCCAAGTAATACGTTTTTAAGTGTATTTCGATGTTAAGAGATAACTCTTCAATTTGTAAAAAGAAAATTAATAAAAAATATTTGAATCCTATTTATAAATATTTCACAAATTAACTAATCTTTCAGACTTAAGAAATAATTTCAATAAATTTAATTTAAAAATTTAACCCTATTTATACATGTATCGCTCTTACTAACATATTGAACTTTAGCATTAGTATACCAATTCCATGTCACCAATAAGCTTGTTGTCAATGATGTGCTTTATATTAGATTGGATTGTCCTAAATGATAGAATTGTTTACTAACCGTAGTCTTTTTGCACATTTGTTATTTAGTTTGTTTGTTTTCAAAACAAGTAAAAGTTCAAGTGTGAGGAGTTGATGAGTTCTAATTTGTGATATTATTTTGAGCTTTTTTATATTTAGTTTTTGAATTATTTTGAAGTAAAATGATTAGTTTTAAGGTCATTTTACTGTTTTTGGTAATCAGGTTAAATGGTAGGAATTGCTATAAATATTAATTAATTTTTATGTTTAGTGAATTGACTACTAAAGATTTGATTTTGCTTTGCATGAAGGAGTACAAAATGGATGTGGCTTTGGCAACTTCGAATCCAACGTTGCGACATTGGTCATGCATCGTCACGAACTAGCCATGTTTTTGGCAATAAAATCATCAAATATCGAGGGCGACGTTGAGACATTGTGGAACGTTGCAACATTGGAGCAAATAAGGGAGCTAGGCAACCAACATTGAGGACAACATACGACGTAGGCTGGGCAATGCCATGACTTTTGATAATGGTAACCATCATCCTGACATTTGGAAATTTAGTGCAACGTTGTGACATCAAACAAATGTTGCAACGTTACCTTGTTGGAGACAAGTTAATGAAGCGAAAAAGAGGAAATTTGCCACTCCAAAGCCAAGCCTATAAATACTAATTATTAACTTATTTTTCCAACAATGTTAAACGAGTTTAAGCTTAGTTTTCGGTTTTCTCTCAATTTTACTTGTAATATCTTTTAGGATTTGATCTTTCTTTGTAATTGCATTTTAATTTTTTGTAATTTCTTTCTATTCTTGTAATTTCTAAGCCCTTTTTAGTTTGTTTTTCATATTTGAACCTCTCTACAAGCTGAACCTTAGAAGTGGGAGCTTGTATTGAGTTGAGTTTTGCATTTATTCAAAGTTTGGGAAGAATTTCTCTCTATTTTAGATAAGATTTACTTTCTCTAATCTTTAATTTGTGTTTAAATATGTATGAACCCATGAATTATAATGAAATGATGTTTTTGTTCAAATCCATCGTGGAGTGAATATGGTTTAAAATATAAGAATAAAATAGGAATCCTTTTAATTAGATGATTATGCATGTTACTTGAGTTAAATCATTCAACTTAAGTCGTACTAAAACTTAGATCAAAAGTAAAGGAGACCAATTTATACAGTACTGCATGATGTGATTTAATCTTGCCAAGTATTATGAAGTTGAGAGACCTAACATGAGCTAATTTAAGAAGTGAGAATTGCAATTTAGTGGTAAATTCTAAGTATAATATGAGTTGAGAGATTGATTAGGTTTTGAATTAGTAATAGCATGACCGATATAATTAGAAGTCTGTTCATTTAATATTAGAGTGATCAATTAGTTTAACGGTAGCTTTTAATGTTTTTTAGCCAACTACATTAATTCAATCTTTTTTTTTAGAAGAGGTTAATTCTATCTTTTAAGTCAATTAGATTATAGTTTAGAATAACTACTTGTACATTAGATTATAGTATATGATATAATATTGCATGATATAATAATATATAAATTATTAATATATCATCTAAGCATCACCCATATTTATGAAGTAAGTTACTTTATTTTGATTATATTTTATATTTTTACAATTTTATATAAAATTAATAAAACCCACATGTAATATTTGAAACTGAACCCTTATAACTTTCAAATTTACTGCTTAAACCAAAGCTTCAATCACTCTTTTTTAATAAATTCTTTAATAAATATATTTTATTTCAATTCTTCACTTAAATTGTGAGCACGTCATGATTTAGTATATATTATAATATTATAATATTATATGTATAATATATATTGAGGTAAGATATTAATTTATATTTTATATATAATAAATATTTAGCTAAATTCAATTGAAATAATATGCTTTAAATTGTTAATCATATTCATAATCAAAATGTTTATATTCATGTCATTCTTTTAATAAAGTTGATAAACATTTAATTAAGCATAAATAATAGATATAATGTAATTTTCTCTAATTGTATCTTATAATGAGATTGATGATGTAATATAAGGTAAACTATCAAAATAGTCACTTTTACTTCTTTAAGGTTATATTTTACTCACTTATATTTGAAATGTTACGTTTTAGTTACTTACGTTAATATCTTGTAACATTTTAGTTACTAAGCCGTTAATTATCGTTAAAGGTGTAATGATAAGCTAACGTGGCAAGTTAAATCATAATTTCAAACAAAAAATTTAGGTTAAATTATGCAATTAATCCCCATATTTTTTTTTGTTTTGAGCAAATATTTTTTGTTCTTTTAACTTTTCCTTTTTTTTTCTTTATTTTCCTTTCTCTTATACTTCTCTCTATTTTCCTCTCTTCTTTATCTCTTTTAACGTAAAAAAAAAAATTAATTGCTAAAAGCAAAAAAATATAGGGACCAATTGTATAATTTAACCTAAAATTTTTATTTGAAATTATGATTTAACGTGTCACGTCAACTTACTATTATACCGTTAATGGCAATTAACACTCAATGACTAAAATGTTACAACACGATAACGTAAGTGACTAAAATGTTATATGAGAGAAACAAAAGTGATTATTTTGATAGTTTACCCATGTAATATAATTTAACCTAAAATTTTTATTTGAAATTATGATTTAACGTGTCACGTCAACTTACCATTATACCGTTAATGACAATTAACACTCAATGATTAAAATGTTACAACACGATAACGTAAGTGATTAAAATGTAACATGAAAGAAACAAAAATAATTATTTTGATAGTTTACCCATGTAATATAATACACTATACTATACTTTATATAATATAGATATAATATATAATATAACAATAAATTTAAGTAATCTAAAACTACTACTATTATATTTAAAAAGTTATTTTAAAAAGTATGGTGGATTTTTTCTTTCTAAAATATATTATGTCATATTATAGAGTTAACTATGCATGTGACATGTTTCACACTTTTGAAGACATAAAATTTATCATAATTTTTAGATAATTTAAAAGGTCACCATATTTTTCTAAATAATTTTTAAAATATCATTTTATAATAAATTAATATTATGTTGAAAATAAAAATATTTACATTATGAATTGAAACATCAAAATATTTGAATTTGTCTAATCACCTAATCAAAACAGATCTAAATATGAAAAAAAAAATTCCAAAAGAGTCTAAGCTCAAAAATTAATTTGAGAAAGGTTAAGTCCAAGAAAATCTAATTCAAAACAATATAAATTTGAAATAATTCAAATTTTAAAATAGCCTGATCGGGGCATGTCCGAAAACACTCGTTTGCCAACTCTACTATTTGAACAAGTAGTTCCTGGTTTTTGGGAGTACTACCACCATGTCTTTTGTGGATGTCTACGAGGATTATACGTACAGCTTTGAGTGTCGCCAATCTCCAGCTGTATATCATGTCCTTTGCATTAATCCAGTTGAAACATGGTGCTGAACCTGATGGTGCCTCTTTGTTCCTCACCACTGATGAATGAACTGTTCTTCTCCTATTATGGGAAAAGAAAAAAAAAAGAACAAGAAAAAAAGGGTTAAAAAATGGCAAAGGCAATGGAAGTGAACGTGGCACCATCTAATTAGCCAAAACAAAAGACAATAACTCAGATATGAAAAATCAGAAAATTACAGACACCCAAAATGCACTTTTAATTTATCCACATTATTAATGAACAAATATAATTACTTTACACTTCACTTGTTCAAGGAACTTAGGGTTTCCACTCCTTTCAATCCTTCCTTTTAATTCTTCAAAACTTCATACTTTACCCCATTTTGAGCTAAAAAGATTGGAACTTTGATACCTAAAAACCCTATCTTCCATGGCGAAAACAAGACCTGGCTCCTTAGCTCCCAAGTCCAAACCAGGGAAAAAGGACCTCGACTCTTTCACCATCAGAGGCACTAACAAAGTTGTAAGAGGTACAGTGATTTATATGTATGTATACATGTATACATCTACGAATACGTATATGCGACACTAAAAACAAATTGTTTATTCGAAGGAAAAAAAAATTGTGGGAATTTTCGAATCTTGTCATTTCGTGCCATATCAATTCGAAATTTTCTAATATGATAATTAGCATTGGGTTGTTTTTGTGGTTGGATTTTGCTTGTTGAACGATGTAAGTCTATTGGCAGAGTAAAGGTGGTGGCTTATGCAAATTCTTCTCTCAAATGTATATTAACATCAATCTATGCATATAAGTGTAGATAGATGTTATGAATAATGTAGTTTGTGGTCAATCAAGCCATTGGTTTAGTGGGAAAACTTGTGTGAGTCCAAATTGATTGGGGTTAGGGCCGGGGTTGATCCTTGTGTTGGTAACCCATTTTCCCTCACCATTTGATTATTGTAATGTAATTGCTTGTACAGAGAAAGAAAATGAAAAAGGTAGTTTGTGATAGCTAAGAGTGGAAGCTTGATGTTTTTTTTTGCAGTTGGGGATTGTGTTTTGATGCGTCCTCCGGATAATGGTAAGCCTCCGTATGTGGCACGGGTTGAAAAAATCGAATCGGATAGTAGGAACAACGTGAAGGTTCGAGTCCGATGGTATTATCGTCCAGAGGAATCACTTGGAGGAAGGAGGCAGTTCCATGGAGCAAAGGAGCTGTTTTTATCTGATCACTATGATGTGCAGAGTGCTCAAACCATTGAAGGGAAGTGCATTGTTCATTCTTTCAAGAACTATTCTAAGCTTGAGAATGTTGGAGCTGAGGATTACTTTTGTAGATTCGAGTATAAAGCTGTTACCGGAGCCTTTACGCCTGACCGGGTTGCTGTGTGAGTACCATGATGTGTTGGTTTGTGGAATATGATTTTCAGGTATAGGAAATATGGCATTGATTCTTTGGTGTCCCTGGGTTTTTTCTGTTTTTGAAGGTACTGCAAATGTGAGATGCCATACAACCCCGATGATCTCATGGTACAATGTGAGGGCTGCAAGGACTGGTATGGTGTTCTATATTTCCTTTTACAGTTTCCCGGCACCATCTCTCCAATAACTTTTGAGATTGATGTAATGTTCATCTTACCATTCTTGGAGGTATCATCCTGCTTGTGTGGACATGACAATTGAAGAAGCAAAAATGTTGGATCATTTCGTGTGTTTTGAATGTACCGAGGATGATGCCAAAAGATCACAGAATGGATTTCATTCATCACCGGTATCTGATTCTGATGAAAAGGTAAAACTGTTTTTAGACTAATTAGCTTTCCCTTTAACAAATACTGTTATCGACATATCGTGTGCAAATCTTGCATCACCCACATGCAACATGGAAGGGGTATTGACATATTGTTGTTCGATAACAATTAACATATAACCGGTAGCTAAGTTATTTTAAAACAGTGATAAGAGTTCATGTTTTCTCACAGAATGTGACTTTGTATTTGACTCTATGTGCGTGTTTGTTTCACCAAGCCTATTGTTTTCCGTAGTAGCTTGCAAGCTCTACATTAGGTGCCATTATACTTGAGTGCTTCCAAACTGGGTTAGCCAATGAATTCAAAAATGTTTTACCTAAAAATAATGGGATATATAGCCTTTATGGACCACGCGCACTCAAAATCTCAAGTTAATGTTGGTTATCTATGTTAGTGCTAGTGATTGTAAATAGATAGAAAAGCTCATTTTTTTCATGGAACATAGGGGATGGTAATCAATTTTCACCCTTTTCCCTAAAACAATGATTATATTTCTGTTTAAGTGCCATAGCGTTTTTGGATATAATATTGGAGTTAATATCTGGCTGATTATCTATTGTAGTTTTCATCGATATAGATCTGGTTTGACTGCTCGCGTATAGCATGATATATTGTTGAAACCTACCTACTCACGTGCATGAGCTTTCGGTTGGTTTTTGGTCTTTATTGAGCATAGTGTACATAGTTATTCTTTCATTTCACCTACATGTGTGCCCAAACATTTAACCTAAGTGCATTAGCAGGTGGTCTCTTAGAGAGGTATAGGCAATCATATTATGCCAGCATGGTTGTAAAAACCATCCTGGACCAGCCTATTCAATTGTTTGTGTTGGAAACCGGTTGGTTTGGCAATTCAACTATATTAGTTGAATCAGCAAATTAGTGAACCTGTAAAAAAAAGGGAAACTGGATAAACCAGTTAAATACCGATAAAACTGGACTTTTTTTTATCATATTTTGGTTACTTTCATCATTGTTTTTTCATTAATATATTTTGTCCTACTTTTCATCTTTTTTCGATCTCTTTCAGGTGGAGACGAAGCGACGAAAGAGATGAAATAAAGCAGGTTAAATTTTGTTGCATGAGAGGAGAAGAGTTGTTTATGGAGATTAAATTTAGCTTGTAGACTGTTATTAAATATTGTATGAGTTGTATAGTGGTTTGGCCAAACTGTTGGCTGTTAGAAACATGTGTGTTCAAGACATCATAACTTAAGTCCATGCAGGATGATTTAAATGAAACCAATATTAGCCTATCTTGGCTTTCCTTATATTATATATAACCTAGTTTCTTGTCATCTTGATCAATGAGGGGTTCGCCCGTAAAATGGCTCGTCCCATTGAAGATTTATGTCTATTTGTCATGTGGATCGTTGGCAGATCACATCAATATTATTTAGAGACTATTACTATCGCACTCGATAAAGTTCTCATAACTTTTGTTGACTCTACCTATCATGGAGGCTTTGTAATAGGAGTCAATGTACATTTTATTTTTTTACTCAATAAATGGGTGAATCAGTTTATGTACATTAGATCAAAAAGTAAACTAATTTTTCTATTAAAAATTTAATTTATTTTTAATATTAAAAATTGGTCTATGTATGTTAGCATAATGTATATTTGGCACATCATGTGTCATTGTGAGACTAATATACCCATTTTCTAATAAAAAGAATAAAATGTAGTTTGACTTCCCTTTATGTTATTTTTGCCACCGTACGGAATATAGTGGGTCACATACTATAAAAATTCATAGTCCTATTGTTAGAACTGTAAAAAAAGATTTAATATAAAACTTAACAAACTAGGATTTATCATGTCAAATCATCAATATTAAATCAAGAACAAAACTAAATACAGAAATATATTTGAATCCATTGATTTCTTGAAATTTTCGGATCTTATGGTTTTGATCCAAATTAGCACACAAGTAATTCAGAAAAGGTAACTCTCTTTTTTAAAAATGAGATATTAGAAAATTTACGTATATATAATATGGGGACAATAACCCTAATATATAAGTTTTGCATATTAACTTTAATTTCTAACAAGTCTATCATCAATTAGAAATTAGTTACTAAAGTATCTACACATATTTAGCCAATACTTTTTTTAATAACTATGGCCCAATAAACCTTAACCAAATTAGATCACTTTTGATTTGGGCTTGTAACGCCCCAAAATTTATATTTTTGTTTTTGAGAATTCGTGACACACAATTGTGTATCTACTTCAGTGGTTAAGTGTTCTAGGTGTGTGTGTGTGCGGTCCCAAGTTCAAATCTGTTATTGAGAAAATTTTGTTATTTCTCTGATTTAAGCCTTATTCTTGAGCAGCGGGCTTATATTCAATTATTGATAATTTGATATCAGAATGGGCCTATTGATCTGATGGTTAAGTTGTGTGTTGGTATGTTGGAGGTCAGGGGTTTGAATCCCTGCGAGA
Source organism: Gossypium arboreum (assembly GCF_025698485.1). NCBI lineage: Eukaryota > Viridiplantae > Streptophyta > Magnoliopsida > Malvales > Malvaceae > Gossypium > Gossypium arboreum. The sequence continues at coordinate 62,511,197 of NC_069078.1, forward strand.
GCATGGAAGTTTATTTTTGCTCGTTTGGCTGAGGGAGTTTCAGTCAAATGGAAATTCTGAGTAGTGGAGGAAGTGGATAGAGAGAATTAAGGGAAAGGATTTGGGGGTTATCAAATTCTGTTCAGTTAAGTTTTTTTTTTTCTTTTTTGAAAATTTGGCTATTCTTTTTCCCTCTTTCCCACTTCCTTTGTTCTTTTGCTGCAGAATTTCTCTTACTCTTCCCCTCTGTCCTTTTTCCTTCTCTTCTTTCAACCGGTTCTGTTGTTCATCTTCGAGTCGCGCTTTCAATAAGTTATAATCGATGAATCTTAACTATTTTTCATGATAGTTTAGTAAGAAGAGTATTGTTGGTGTTTAGGGTTTAACCAAGGGTCTGCGAATCACTCCTAATCGGTGAGTTGAGTGCGCGGAGGCTTCGTTTCGATCAAAGGTAAGAGATTCAATTTTTATTTGGAGGAATGTTTTGTTTCAATCTCATTGAGTCTCGGTTTGTCATTAAATTGAGGACTTTGAATTGTCGATTTTAAGTACTGGAGTGCTCGAGACTATTTAGACAGCAAAACGATATCAGGTGTGTACCCGAAAATACAGAAAATAAGAATCGATGAAAGCTAAAAAATGAGACTGTCGACGTCACACAAGTGAGGCTGTGTGGCAGTACACGGACCTGTGATCAACAAGCCAGGCCATGCGCGCAAGACACGGGCGCATGACACGACCGTGTGATGGCCGGTGAGGCCGTGTGCGAGATATGGGCTCAACCAATTGGGTTGTCTGGGCCACACAGGTGACCCACACGGGCATGTAGAATTCTAGGCCAGGTCATGTGATCTACACGGCCAAGGTTAACTTGGGCCGTGTGGGCCACACGAGCGTCTGGGCCCACACGGTTGTGAGCCCAATTTTCTGAAACACTTTGAAAGGTTGCTTGGGTCGCCCAAGTCGACTGGGACCTACTGTAGGGTCGATGAGAGTTACTTTACCCCCTGATTTCGTGATTTGACTATGTGTATGCGTGCCTTAGCATGCTCACCGATTTGCATGTATGATCTGTTAATTGCATATTTGCATGTCATGTATTGTATGCTGCATTGCATCGGGGTTGGGTTAATGTATATGGAGGAAATATTCCGAAAGGCTCCTAAGCCTGATATCTGGTAGCACAGTTGAAATTATCTAATTATGTGTCACATTCAGTACAGCATGGTGTGTAGGGATGGGTGGGTCGATTTGATCCCCACATGGTGTGTAGGGTTGGACGGAGTTAGTGTTTAGAGGCTTATGGGTAGGACTTTGTTTAATCTGTTCTGTTCTACATACTGTATCTGAGATAGGCTAAGGCCTTGATATACATATCTGATTCTGCATCTGAATGGGCTAAGGCCTACACTGATTTCTCTAAGGGGCTCCGACCCAGACTGATTATGATTATGATCTAATATTTTCCTGTTGGCATGTTTTCTGTGGGGGTTACACACTGAGTTTGCGAAAACTCACCCTTTTTTTTTTCTGTTTAATCTGTGTAGGTAATCCCCAGACTTGACGTATTGGTACAGTGGAGGACTCAGCAGTGGCCACACGATTTTTCCACTTAGACTATTTTCTGTTTACCTATAATCTAATTATTATTTAGGGAAAATTTGATGTAATTAAGGCCTTTACGAATTTTACTTAATTTGGGATTTTAAAATGCTTTATGGTTTTTACTGCTAGTGGTAGGAAAACTCGGGTTTTCAAAAGTACCGAATATTTACAAAACTACCACGTATACGAAAATGGTTTTAAAATCTTTCGCGTAAAAGTAATGTTTTAAATTAGATCGATTAGAACGCGTTTTCTCAGACTAAATGCAAGTTAATAATTGAAACTATTTTAAGGTCAATGCGGTTTCAAAATCACTCTCATGTGATATTGCCAGATTTGGTCATAACGTCCAGGCCGGGTTTGGGATGTTACATTTAGTGGTATTAGAGCCAAGTTACAAAACTTGGCTGTGAATTTGGGTTTTAAAGATTGGTTTTAAAGAAATTATTTGTAAATAATTTGAAATATTTTTGAAATAAGTATGTGGTACACCGAGTCTCCGGCGTCGAGCTTGTGAGTTCTCTGAAACTCTATTTAAAATTGTCTAAAAATATGAGTAGAATATACTGAAACTACTTTAGGTAGTATATTACACTGAAAACACTCTAGGTAGTGTAGATTAAAAATTGTAGTAAGACTACTACCCGTGATAACCGACTCTGAATATTCTGATACTGTACTGCATAAAATATCTGTTAATAAATATTGGAACTGTAACTAATGCATAAAACTGTTAATACAGATAAATTCTAAAATTTACGATGAGCACACGAGGTACTCGTGGACGCGGTACTAGAGGCCGTGGTAAGGGTCATAGAGGGGCTCAAGCTGAGTCCTTGGCATCTGATACTATTTCGAATCTGGATACTAGCGAGACGCCGATATCACCTGCGATAGAGTTTGGGTTTGGGTCCCATGATATGTGGCTGGAGACGACGCACTGTCCCAAGCCATGTTACAGATTTTGGAGAGGGTCGCTGGGCCCAATACTGATTCTGGGGGCCGAGGGTCGGTTAGAAATGACTCCGATCCAATGGGGCTGATTTATTCAAGGGTGCCGCTGGAGTCATCCCTAACGTGGCTGAGTACTGGAGGGAGGCCATGGAGAGAATTATGGACGACTTGAATTTTACCGTCAAGTAGAAGCTTAAGGGGCTTGTATCTCTACTTTGTGATGGGGCATACCAGTGGTGGTTGACGGTTAAGAATGGCACTCAGCTCGACCGATTGACCTGGGATAATTTTAAGACTACTTTCCAGGGTAAGTATGTGGGGGCCAGATATATTGATGCCAGGAGGTGTGAGTTCCTTAATCTCATCCAGGGAGACCGTTCAGTGGCCGAGTATGAGGCTGAGTTCCTAAGGTTGAGCCGTTATGCGCGGTGTAACACCCCCACGCCCGAAACTGTCACCGGAGTCAAGCTTGAGGTGTTACTAATCTTATCTTATCTTTTAAACAACTCTAAACCACTTATTTTAATTTTCGAAATAAACTGTTTTTCTGCGTCATGGTTGTTTAAAAATTCATTTCTCGAGTTTCAAAACTCAAAATTAAGATCTGTAAATTTTTCCTGAAACTAGACTCATATATCTATCTACTAATTTTTTTTTCTAGAAATTTTAACTTGTCCAATTAGTATAGTTGATTAGTTAAAGTTTTCCCTGTTTCAAAACTTGACTGCACTGACCTCTTCTTACTACGAACCATGTTTCTTCCTGTACAAAATTCATACGACTAAGCCATTTGTTTCTATTAAAACTAGACTAACAAGGATTCTAACCATATAAAGTACACCTTCTAATTAGTTTTGTACAATTTATGGTGAATTTCCAAAGTTGAAATAGGGGATCTAGAAATCGCTCTGACCCTATTTCACTAAAACTCAGATATCTCATAAAATATAATACCTTTACCTATTTTGCTTATTCCATAAGAACATAGACATAATAAGCTTTATATATTATTCATCTTCAAACTATGTTTCTACAATTTTTAGTGATTTTTCAAAGTTACGTCATTTTTGTTACTTTCACATTTTTCATAATTTTCATGTGATAATCACCATTCAATCATACATATTAATAAACATGTATATCATCGGCCATTTTATTAGCTAATCACTAGCAAGTATTTACACATCATTCATTGTTCATATTATACCAAAAGTAGCTAAGTTTCTATACATGCCATACCCAAAACAAAACGCCTAATTATACCGAGTTATTTCTTTGATAGTGTGATCGGCCTTCGACGCTTCCTTCGATCCCGAGTGGCTAGATAAGTACTATAAGAAGAAGAAAATAAAGAGATTAAGCACTAGGCTTAGTAAGCTTACAAGCAAATAAATCACAACATTCAACATAATGGATAATTATGCATAATATCATCTAACATCATAAATTTCTTTACTTCTCAATTTCTATCTTCTTCTTTATTCCCTTACCTTCTTTCTTACCCGACCTTTCCTTTTCATAAATATAATCTACTTTTCCTTTGCTGTTAATTCACTGTAATTTAACTCGCACTCCTAACCCGTTGAACCACTCGAATACTAAGGATACTAGGTCGTTCTCGCCTTTCAATATCTCGCCAATGCCATGTCTTTGACATGGACTTACATGAATTATTCTTGTCTCCAATGCCATATATAATATGGACTTACATGGCTCAATCTCGTCTCCAAAGCCATATTTCTAATATGGACTTACATGGCTCATTTCATTACGTCTGTCAACCCTAATATCCTAACATTCCGAGGGTTCAACCGGGCTTTCTAACACTTTTCCTCTGTCACTTCACCTTAAATTCGACTTTAAATATTTTCATAACATAAATATATAAATGCTGGAAATTGACAATAATAATGTAAAATAAAAGATATTGTATTTATTTACTGTAACTTACCTTGATACAAAATGTGACTAAACTTTACAATTTAGTCCTTTACTTTTTCTTTTCCCCGATCTACTCCCGAATTTCGTTCTTCTTGATATATAATAGAAAATTTAACTTATTTAATATTCACATTTATTAAAACAGTCCTTGACCCAAACTTTGGCAAAATTATATTTTTACCCCTAAACTTTCACATATTTGCACTTTTGCCCCAAGGCTCGTAAATTAAACTTCATCCTATTTTCTTATGTTTTATGACATGATCATTTTTCCCTTCTATGGCAATATCAAAATCACACTCTAACATATACTTATGACTATTGGTATTTTTTTTCCGATTTAAGCCCTTTTACTCGTTTTCACTTAAAACCGAGTAGCATCAGTTGTTTAACATAATTTAAAGCCTCATATTCTATCATAAAACACCAAAATACACAAATTTCAGCTATGGGTATTTTTCCAAATATGAACCCTAGGTTGAATTATTGCTAGAATAAGCTTAATCAAGTTACCGAGACTCCAAAAACGTAAATATCATTAAAAACGGGGCTTGGAATTACTTACTATGAAGCTTGAAAGTTGAAGAAACCCCAGCTATGGAGGAGAGCAAAAATCAGAAGAAACTAATTGAGAAGATGACCATTTTTGTGTTATTTTTCCCTTTTTAATTCATTTAATATCCAAATGACCAAATTGCCCCTCCTTACTAAACTTTCAAAAATTCCTTCCATGTCCTAATTTTTGTCCATGAACTTAAAATTGGTTAAATTGTTATTTAAACCCTCCTAATTAATATTCCAAAGCAATTTCATACTAAAAACTTCTAGAATGCAAGTTTTGCAAATTATTCGATTTAGTCCCTAACCTAAACTTAAGCACTTTATGCATAGAATTTCATCATGAAATTTTCACACAATCATGCAATCATACCATGAATCTCAAAATAGTAATAAAATAAATTTTTTTCTACCTCGAATTTGTGGTTTCGCAACCACTGTTCCGTTTAGGCCCTATTTCAGGATGTTACATTTCTCCCCCCTTTAGGGATTTTCGTCCCGAAAATCTTACCTGTGAAGAGATTTAGGTACTATTTTCGCATAGCCTCTTCGGGTTCCCATGTAGCCTCATCTACCCCGTGTCTATTCCATAGTACTTTCACAAGTGCAATACTTTTGTTCCTTAATTGCTTTACCTCTCGAGCTAGAATCTTTACCGGTTCTTCACCGTCAGTCATGTCTAGTTGAATCTCAACCTCTGTCTGAGAAATCACATGTGACAGATCTGAACGATAACGACTAAGCATAGACACATGAAATACATTATGAATCTTCTCTAACTCAATCGGCAAAGCTAACCGATATGCTAATGGTCCGACTCTCTCAATTACTTCAAACGGTCCAATAAAACGTGGACTTAGTTTGCCTTATCTTCAAACTTGACTGATAACTATTATTGTAGGAAAACTCTACTAATGGTAAATATTTTTCCCAACTGCCTTGAAATTCCAATACACAGCATCTAAGCATATCTTCAAGTACCCGAATAACTCTCTCTGACTGACCGTCAGTTTGAGGATGAAAAGCTGTACTAAAACTCAACTTCGTACCTAAAGCCTCTTGTAACTTCTTCCAGAACCGTGAAGTAAATCTTGGATCTCTGTCTGAAATGATCGATAATGTTACCCCGTGTAGTCTGACTATCTCTGAAATATATAACTCGGCCAACTTGTCAAGTGAATAATCCATACGAACTGGGATAAAATAAGCCGACTTCGTTAACTTATCAATCACAACCCATACTGCATCTTTCTTTCTCGGTGTAAATGGCAATCCTGTCATAAAATCCATAGTAACTCGATCCCATTTCCATTCAGGGACTAGCATAGGCTGCAATAAACCTGAAGGTACCTGATGTTCGGCCTTTACCTGCTAACAGATCAAGCATCTAGAAACAAACTCTGAAATGTTTCTTTTCATTCCTACCCACCAGTACATTTTCTTCAAATCATTATACATCTTTGTACTACGGGTGAATAGACAACGAACTACTATGTGCTTCTCAGAAGATCTTTGAATAAGCTCATCATTCTTCAGTATGCATACCCTGTCTCTGAACATCAAACAACCGTCAGAACTGATCTGAAAATCTGACTCTATGCCTTACTCACATTGAACTCTTTTAGCTTGTAACTCATTATCATCTTTCTGAGCTTCACAAATCTCTTCAAGAAATATCGGTTTAGCTCTCAATTCAGCTAAAATAGAACCATCATCTGACATGGCTAAATTGGTATTCAAAGCTTGCAATGTAAATAAAAGTTTCCTACTTAAAGCGTCAGCAACTATATTTACCTTACCTGGGTGATAATCAATCACTAACTCATAATCTTTAAGCAATTCCAACCATCTTCTTTTCCTCAAATTCAAATCTTTTTGAGTCATCAAGTATTTTAAGCTTTTATGATCAGTAAATATCTGGCACCTTTCACCATACAAATAATGTCTCCAAATCTTCAATGCAAATACAATAGCAGCTAGCTCTAAATCATGTGTCGGATAATTTTTCTCATGTGGCTTCAATTGTCTAGAGGCATAAGCAATTACCTTTTCTTCCTGCATGAGTACACAACCGAGCCCATTCAAGGATGCATCACTATAAATCACAAATTCTTTACCTGGTTTCGGCTGTACTAAGATAGGAGCTTCCGTCAATAATGCCTTTAACTTGTCAAAACTTTGTTGGTACTTCTCAGTCCATTCAAACTTAACATCCTTCCGTAGCAGTCTCGTCAACGGGGTAGCTATCATGGAAAATCCCTTCACAAATCGTCTATAATATCCGGCAAGACCAAGAAAACTTCTAACTTTTGATACATTTCTAGGAGGCTTCCAATCAACAATGGCTGAAATCTTACTCGTATCAACCTTAATACCTTCACCTAAGACAATATGTCCAAGAAAACCAACTTCTCGTAACCAGAACTCACTTTTGCTGAACTTGGCATACAACTGATTATCTCTCAGAATTTGTAAAACTGTTTTCAAATGCTCTGCATGCTCAGTCTCATCATGAGAATAAATCAAAATATCATCAATGAACACAACTACAAACTTATCTAAGTATGGTCTGAAAATTCGGTTCATTAAGTCCATGAAAATGGCAGGAGCATTAGTCAAGCCAAATGGCATCACAAGGAACTCATAATGACCATACCTAGTCCGGAAAGCAGCCTTCAAGACATCTGACTCTTTAACTCATGAATCGATAGTATCCGGATCTCAAATCTATCTTGGAAAACACAGTAGCTCCTTTCAATTGATCAAACAGATCATCAATTCTAGGCAATGGATACTTGTTCTTTCTTGTTACCTTGTTAAGTTACCGATAATCTATGCACAATCTCATCGATCCGTCTTTCTTTTTCACAAATAGCACTTGGTGCACCCATGGTGAACTCTGGGTCTTACAAAGCCTTTATCTCATTAATTCGCAACTGAGCTTTCAATTCTTTCAATTCCAACGAGCCATTCTATAAGGAGCAATAGAAATGGGCGTGGTACCGGAATCAACCCAATACCAAACTCAACTTCTAATAGGAGGCAAACCTAGTAGTTCTTCCGAAACACATCGGAAACTCACATACCACAGTAATCGATTCAATTTTCAATTTCGGATCTTTAGTGTTCAACACAAAAGCAAGATAAGCTTCATACCCTTTTCTCAAACATTTTCGAAGCGGACATAATGAAATTATGGGAAATAAACTATTTGACTCTTCTGAATTAACCCGAAGAATTTCACCATTTTCACACTTCAACTCAATGAATTTCTTTCCACAATTCACTATCACATCATGTGTAGTCAACCAATCCATACTAAGAATCACATCAAACTCATCAAATGGCAATAGCATGAGATCTTTGGAAAACAAGAGCCTCTAATCATTAAAGGACAATTTCTACATACTTTATCTACTAATACATGCTTGCCTAATGGATTCGATACTTTAATCACAAATTCAGAGATTCTATAGGCATACTTATACTAGGCATCAATTTCATACAAACATAAGAATGAGTCGAACCGGATCAATCGAGCAATGACATTAATATCATGTAGAGAAAATGTACCGTAATCACATCGGGGAGGATGCCTCTTCGCGCGCACGAATAGCATAAATCCTTGTAGGGCTCTAACATCCGGTCTCACACGAATCTCTAGAGGTACCTTGTTACTTGCTCCTACTCCCGGTTGCCTCGGTGATCGCCTCTAGTAGGAGCATTTAGGATCTAGCACTCTGTGTTACCTCTCGGCTAGCCACTTGGACATTCTCGTACAAAATGATCTGGAGCACCACATTTATAGCAAACATTTTCACCTGCCCGACAAGGACCATAATGAAGTCTACCACACCGTGGACACCCTGATCTACCTTGTCTGACATTACCTACACCCGTAGTCGAGGTGGTCTGAGCCTTCGGATCCTTAAATCTGCTACCCCTATTCTGACTAGATTGCCCTGTCGAAAAGCTAGATCTGGTAGAAAACTCTTTGGGCCTCTTGAATGTAGCCTGAAATGATCTACTCATCTGTCTTTTCTTTGTATCTTGTGTCTCTGTCTCAACTTTGCCTTTTCTTTTTAACAGCTTCTCTACCTTACAGGCTCTCTCAACTAAAATAATAAACTCTTTTATTTCTAGGACACCCACTGATAGTCGGATATCATCATTTAACCCATCCTCAAACCTTTTACACATGATAGCCTCTGTGGACACACATTCTTGAGCATATTTACTAAGCCTGACAAATTCACGCTCATAATCGGTCACCGTCATATTGCCTTGTTTCAATTCTAGGAATTCCTTTCTCTTCTGGTCAATAAACCTCTGACTGATGTACTTTTTACGAAATTCTTCCTAAAAGAAATCCCAAGTGACCCTCTCTTTCGGTACAACTGATACAAGTGTCTTCCACCAGTAGTAGGCTGAGTCTCTAAGAAGTGATACTACACATTTCATACATTCGTCGGGTGTACAAGATAATTCGTCAAAAACTCTGATAGTATTTTCTAACCAAAATTCTGCTATTTCTGCATCATCATCTTTTGTTGCTCGGAACTCTTTTGCCCCTTGTTTCCTGATTATATCAACTGGTGGCTTTTCTCTTACCACTGTACCTGTGACTGGGGAAGTTTGAGCTACATGGGTAGCCTAAGAATCATGAGGGGGTGGAGGTCTAACTGCCGGATTAGTACGAACGAACTCGGCAAACAAATCATTCAAAGCTCAGAAGAGAGCTTCTCGAGTCACTCCTCCCTGATCAACTATTACTGGCCTATTCTCAGATGGCGCTGCCCCTTCTGCGGGAGCAGACGCATTACTTTCTACATCATCATCACTAGCTCGCCCGGGATCCATTACTATAAAACAAAATATTTAAAAATCGTCAAGAGTCGTCACACTATCAAAATACAACTATAGCATGTATAGCTAGACTTTTTCTCACACTAACTGTTTCGAGAATCGATTAAACCTATTTTGATACCAATAAATGTAACACCCCCACGCCCAAAACCGTCATCGAAGTCAAGCTTGAGGTGTTACTAAACTTATCTTACCTTTTAAACAACTCTAAACCACTTATTTTAATTTTCGGAATAAACTATTTTTTTGCGTCATGGTTGCTTACAAATTCATTTCTCGAGTTTCAAAACTCGAAATTAAGATACGTAAATTCTTCCTGAAACTAGACTCATATATATATCTACTAATATTTTTTTCTAGAATTTTTAACTTGGCCAATTAGTACAGTTTATTAGTTAAAATTTTCCCTATTTCAAAACTCGACTGCACTGACCTCTTCTTACTACGAACCATGTTTCTTCCTGTACAAAATTCATATGACTAAGCCATTTGTTTCTATTAAAACTAGACTAACAAGGATTCTAACCATATAAAGTACACCTTATAATTAGTTTTTTTACAATTTCTGGTGAATTTCCAAAGTTGAAATAGGGGATCTAGAAATCGCTCTGACCCTGTTTCACTAAAACTCAGATATCTCATAAAATATAATACCTTTACCTATTTTGCTTATTCCATAAGAAAATAGACATAATAAGATTTAATTTCATATATTATTCATTTTCAAACTATGTTTCTACAATTTTTAGTGATTTTTCAAAGTTACATCATTTCTGTTACTTTCACATTTTTCATAATTTTCATGTGATAATCACCATTCAATCATACATATTAATAAACATGTATATCATTTGCCATTTTATTAGCTAATCACTAGCAAGTATTTACACATCATTCATTTTTCATATTATACCAAAAGTAGCTAAGTTTCTATACATGCCATACCCAAAACAAAACGTCTAATTATACCGAGTTATTTCTTTGATAGTGTATCGGCCTCCGACGTTTCCTTCGATCCCCGAGTGGCTAGATAAGTACTATAAGAAGAAGAAAATAAAGAGATTAAGCACTAGGCTTAGTAAGCTTACAAGAAAATAAATCAAAACATTCAACATAATGGATAATTATGCATAATATCATCTAACATCATAAATTTCTTTACTTCTCAATTTCTATCTTCTTCTTTATTCCCTTACCTTCTTTCTTACCTGACCTTTCCTTTTTCATAAATATAATCTACTTTTCCTTTGCTGTTAATTCACTGTAATTTAACTCGTACCCTAACCCGTTGAACCACTCGGAATACTAAGGATACTAGGGTCGTTCCTGTCTTTCAATATCCTGCCAATGCCATGTCTTTGACATGGACTTACATGAATTATTCTGTCTCCAATTCCATATATAATATGGACTTACATGGCTCAATCTCGTCTCCAAAGCCATATTTCTAATATGGACTTACATGGCTCATTTCATTACGTCTGTCAACCCTAATATCCTAACATTCCTAGGGTTCAACCGGCTTTCTAACACTTTTCCTCTGTCACTTCACCTTAAATTGACTTTAAATATTTTCATAACATAAATATATAAATGCTGAAATTGACAATAATAATGTAAAATAAAAGAATATTGCATTTATTTATTGTAACTTACCTTGATACAAAATGTGACTAAACTTTACAATTTAGTCCTTTACTTTTTCTTTTCCCGATCTACTCCCAATTTCGTTCTTCTTGATCTATAATAGCAAATTTAACTTATTTAATATTTACATTTATTAAAACAGTCCTTGACCCAAACTTTGGCAAAATTATATTTTACCCCTAAACTTTCACATATTTGCACTTTTGCCCCAAGGCTCGTAAATTAAACTTCATCCTATTTTCTTATGTTTTATGACATGATCATTTTTCCTTCTATGGCAATATCAAAATCACACTCTAACATATACTTATGACTATTGGTATTTTTTTTCTGATTTAAGCCCTTTTACTCGTTTTCACTTAAAACCGAGTAGCATAAGTTGTTTAACATAATTTAAAACCTCATATTCTATCATAAAACACCAAAATACACAAATTTCAGATATGGGTATTTTTCCAAATTTGAACCCTAGGTTGAATTATTGCTAGAATAAGCTTAATCAAGTTACCGAGACTCCAAAAACGTAAATATCATTAAAAACGGGGCTTGGAATCACTTATTATGAAGCTTGAAAGTTGAAGAAACCCCAGCTATGGAGGAGAGCAAAAATCAGCAGAAACTAATTGAGAAGATGACCATTTTTGTGTTATTTTTCCCTTTTTAATTCATTTAATATCCAAATGACCAAATTGCCCCTCCTTACTAAACTTTCAAAAATTCCTTCCATGTCCTAATTTTTTTCCATGAACTTAAAATTGGTCAAATTGTTATTTAAACCCTCCTAATTAATATTCCAAAGCAATTTCATACTAAAAACTTCTAGAATGCAAGTTTTGCAAATTATTCGATTTAGTCCCTAACCTCAACTTAAGCACTTTATGCATAGAATTTCATCATGAAATTTTCACACAATCATGCAATCATACCATGAACCTCAAAATAATAATAAAATAAATTTTTTTCTACCTCAGATTTGTGGTTTTGCAACCACTGTTCTGTTTAGGCCCTATTTCGGGATGTTACACGCGGGGTATGGTGGCGACTGAGTATTAGTGCTGTGTCTGATAAACGTCAAATTATACATAGTTTTACCCCAAACACTTAACATATTTATGGATGTTTACTACTAGATTTGTGGATTTTGGTGCTCTCAATCCGGTTATTTCATGTTGTGTACTCAGAAGAGCACCAAGAGTCAAAAGGAGCCAAAAACGAGCTAAAAAGTGACAAAATAGACCAAATCGACAAGATCACACGGCCTAAGCCTTGCCACACGGGCTGATCACACGCCCATGTCTTTCGAGGGTGTCGACTAAGGCTCTCACGATTCACATGGCCTGGCCATTGACACAAACGGCCGTGTGCAATTTAACGGATCGAACACAGCCTGGCAAACACGTCACACGGCTGTGGCACACGGGCGTGTCCCTTTTTCAAAGAGTTGTATTTTACACGAAAAAGGGTACTTAGGGAGGAAAAAAGCCAATCCAAAGCCTATATAAACACCCTAAGTATGACTTAGAAGGGGGCTCTTCCAGAATTTTTCTGGAATACAGAACCACACGCTAGGAATTACTTGAAGGAAGCCAGACGATCCATCCCAAAAGCTGGAGCTACTTCAAGACTGAAGATCTCTCTCAAAATTCCTTCAGGGGTTTTAGAGTTTTCTTTATGTTTTGTTATTTTCATACTTTTGAGATGTACTCTTATCTTATTATGAACTAAACCCCTTAGATACCTAAGGGGGTTGAAACTTATGATGGATCTTGTTAGTATTATCTGAACTGTATGATAAATACTTGATTTGTTCTTAATTATTTGTTCTTAATGCTTGAGTTAATATTTCGGGTATTAATTCATGATTTGATGTGCTTATGTAGAGGAGCAAAAGTCCCTGTCTAAAAGTATATTTGGCATTATTAAGCAGAATTGATCGAACGCCTAGAAATAGGGTTACGAGATTTTACCGGATTAGGGTGAAACCTAATATAGGAGTCCATAGAGTGATTTACTGCTTCCCTAGGGGTTTTAATTAAGAAAGAAATTTTGATTAATTCAACCGAGGGTTAGACGTTATTAGTCTCGAAAGGGATAATAACATAGGTTAGGGAGTCTCACGGATCAAGTCAAGTGAATAAATTGTCTGGTTCAGAGTCAGATAACAAGTGAAATCTAGGTGGATTCCTCCTTGGGTGTCGTCTTTATCAAATTAATTTTCTTCAAGTCTTTTTCCAACTGTTCTCTTTACTTTAGTTTAATTAGTTAATTGGTTTAGTTAATTAGTTTAATAAACAACCCCTCTTTATTTCAAGGTTAGATAATAAAAAGATAGTTATCACTAGTACTTTTGGTTCCCTTGGGTACGACCCGATCTTGCCATTACTATACTATTGTTCGATAGGTGCACTTGCCTTTTCATTGTGATAATAGTTAGTCTAGGTTTGATCTTCATTAGAAATATTTATTACTTATTACGAATCACGCGATCAGTGTCCGATTTGAGGATGGTCTTAGGGACAGTTTGTGAGTCCTGATAGCTCTATAAATGGAGCATGATTTCTCTGTTCTAGTTGAGAAGGCGAAGATCGCCGAGGAGGTTAAGTGCACTGAGCACCAGAACTGGGAGAAAGGAAACAATAAGAGGGAATTAGAGCCTTCAATTGCTATGATGAGGCCTACGAAAAATGCTAGATCTGATGGACCAGTGAGAGTAAGGCCTTCTGCTACACCTTTTGGGGTGGCATTGTGTAGGCACTGTGGTAGACGTCATCCAGATGAGTGTTGGAGGACTATTGGGGCATGCTTGAGGTGTGGGTCGACTGAGCAATGTGTTCGTAATTGTTCATTGAGGACCGATCAAGTACAGGCTACGGGTATTGGTATTGCGTAGCCACTGAGAGTAGTTCAGTAGCCACCCAAGGGCAGAGGTCAGGCCAGAGGTGGTAATGGTATGGGCCGAGGTCAGAGAGCAGCGGGCAGAGGTGTTACACCGATTGAGGTGAGACAGCCTACATTGATTTATGCTGCACGTCACCGTGAGGATAGAGATGCTCTAGACGTCATTACGGGTACGTTTTTAATGCATGAAGTACCTTATTTTGCATTGATAGACATATGCTCTACACATTTATACGTAGCTAGTATTGTGTCTGAAACTTTGGGGATTTCCGTTGTGAGTACTGACAGTGAGGTGACTGTTATAAGTCCTTTGAGGTAATCTATCCGAGTCAGTAAATTGTATAGAGACATTCCGTTATAGGTCTAAGGGATACTATTTCTGGAAGATTTGATGGAGCTTCCGTTTGGGGAGTTCGATTTGATTTTAAGGATGGATTGGTTGGTAAAGCACTGAGTAAGTCTAGATTGTACGAAAAAAAAGTTGTGCTGAGAACCAATGAGGGCAACGAGGTAATTGTGATTGGGGAAGGTCGTGACTACCTGAGTAATGTGATCTCAGCTTTGGTAATGAAACAGTTGGTCCGAAAAGGATGTGAGGCTTATTTGATTTATGTGAGTGTTTCAGATTCTGGGGACTCTTCTGTTAAGGATATTTGAACTGTAAGAGATTTTTCGGATGTCTTTCCTGAGAAGTTATCGGGGTTGCCTCCGAGCCGTGAGGTAAAGTTTGAGATTGAGTTGATTCCTGGTACATCTTCGGTGTCTATCGCCACTTTATCAAATGGCACCGAAAGAGCTTATGGAACTTAAGGCTCAGATTTAGGAACTGTTAGACCGTGGGTTCATTCATCCCAGTGTGTCTCTGTGATGAGCACCTGTTCTTTTTGTTAAGAAGAAAGATAGGACAATGCAGATGTGTATCAACTATCGGAAGCTGAACAAGCTAACAATTAAGAATAAGTACCCACTTTCGAGGATAGACGACTTATTCAACTAGTTTAGAGGGGCTTCTGTGTTTTCTAAGATTGATCTGCGTTCGGGTTATTATTAGTTAAGGGTCAAGGAGGCTGATGTGCATAAGACGGTATTTAGGACTCGATACAGACATTACGAGTTCCCAGTTATGCCCTTTAGTTTGACTAATGTACCGGCGACATTTATAGATTTAATGAACTGAGTATTTTAGCCCTACTTGGATTAGTTTGTGGTAGTGTTCATCGACGACATCTTGGTATATTCTAAGACAGAAGATGAACACGATGAGTATTTCAGAGTGGTTCTACAAATTCTTCATGAGAAACAGTTGCATGCGAAGTTCAGCAAGTGTAAGTTATGGCTTCGGGAAGTGACATTTCTGGGACATGTCGTTTCTGTTGAAAGGATACGAGTTGGTCCTCGTAAGATTAAGGCTGTGCTGGGTTGGAAGCAACCGAAGAATGTGTTTGAGATCTGTAGCTTTCTAGGGCTAGCTGGATATTATCGATGTTTCGTAAAAGAGTTCTCTTTGATTACAGCTCCGATGACTAAGCTACTGTGTAAGGGAGATCCTTTCGTTTGGACTGATCCACAGCTGGAAAGCTTTGATAAGCTCAAGAGGGTTTAAGTCAGGCTCCTGTTCTAATACAGCATGAGCCTAGTAAAGATTTCGTGGTATATAGTGATACATCGAATGTAGGTCTGAGTTGTGTTCTAATGTAAGATGGAAAGATAGTTGCTTATGCGTCTCAACAGCTCAAGACTCATGATGCTAACTATCCGACACATGATTTGTAGTTGGCAGCGGTTGTCTTCGCTTTAAAAATGTGGAGGCACTATCTATACGGTGAGAAATGTACTATCTACACTGATCACAAGAGCCTCAAATATCTCCTCACCCAAAAGGAGTTAAACCTTAAGTAGCGTAGATGGGTTGAACTACTTAAAAACTATGATTGCAATATCGAGTATCACCCTGGTAAGGCCAATGTGGTGGCCGATGCGTTGAAACATAGGGCTGTGACTGATTTGAGGGCAATGTTTGCTCGCCTCAGTTTATTTGATGATGGCGGTTTCTTGGCCGAGCTACAGGTTAAACCAGCTCGGATAGATCAGATTAAGGGTAAACAGTTGAAGGATGAGTCTTTGGGCCTTTGGTTCGGGCAAATTGAGAGTGGTAACACTACGGATTTTGGGTTGAACAGTGATGGGGTACTATGTTTCCGCGGTCAGATTTGTGTATAGAATGATGAGAATTTGAGACAATTGATTCTGAGGAAAGCGCATAGTAGTCTTTATGCTATGCATCCCTGTGGTAATAAAATGTACTGAGATCTGCGAGAGTTGTACTAGTGGCTGGGGTTGAAGCCTGACGTTACCAACTTCATTGCATGCTGTTTGACTTGTCAGCAGGTTAAGGCTGAGCATTAGGTACCTTCGAGTTTGCTACAGCTGGTTAAGATACCGATGTGGAAATGGAAGCGAGTAACAATGGACTTCGTTAGTGGGTTACCTCTAACACCCACCAAGAAGGATTCTATCGGGGTCATCGTAGATCGATTGACCAAGTCTGCTCACTTCATTCAAGTCAGGACAGACTTCTCTCTGTACAAATTGACTAAGCTATACATTTCCAAAATAGTGAGGCTACATGGGGTAACTGTCTCGATCAACTCTGATAGGGATCCACGTTTCACGTCTCGATTTTGGAAGAAACTTCATGAAGCTCTGGGTTCGAGATTAGACTTCACTTTTCATCCTCAGACAGATGGTCAATCAAATAGGGTGATTCAGATACTGGAGGACATGTTGAGGAGCTGTGAGATTGACTTCCGTGGCAGTTGGGAGGAGTACTTGCCATTAGCAGAGTTCGCTTATATTAACAGCTACCAGTCTAGTTTACAGATGACAGCTTACAAGGCACTGTATGGTCGTAAGTGTCGCACTCCTTTGTGCTGGACTGAGTTGGGCGAGTGACGTGTTTTGGGCCTAAAATTGGTTTCTAAAATCGAGGATAAAGTTAGATTGATTCGGGATCGACTTAAAACGACTTCTGATAGGCAGAAGTCCTATGTAGATATGAAGTGTCGAGAGATAGAGTATTTGGTGGGAGACTTCGTTTTTCTCAAGCTCTCTCCATGGAAGTAGGTATTAAAGTTCGGTCGCAAGGGCAAGATGAACCCTCGGTTTATTGGGCCGTATCAGATTTTGATACTAGTGGGACTAGTTGCATATCAGTTGGAGATACCTCTAGAATTAGATCGCATTCATGATGTGTTCCACATTTTATTGTTGAAGCGCTACCGCTCTAATCCCACGCATATTGTTCCCGTAGAGGAGATTGAGGTTCGACCAGATCTGACCTTTGAGGAGGAGCCGGTTCAGATTCTGGATTGTGACGTTAAAGTTCTGAGGAGGAAATTCATTCTTTTAGTAAAGGTGCTATGGTGGAATCATAGCACTGAGGAGGCTACGTGGGAGCCTGAGGATGCAATATGCCAGCAGTATCATCATTTGTTTTGATCAGGTAAATTTCGAGACCGAAATTTTCTTTTAGGGGGTGGAATTGTAACGTCCCAAAATTTATATTTTTGTTTTTGAGAATTCGTGACACACAACTGTGTATCTACTTCAGTGGTTAAATATTCTGGGTGTGTATGTGAGGTCCCAAGTTCAAGCTTGGTCTTGGGAAAATTTTGGTATTTCTCTAATTTAAGCCTTATTCTTGAGCAGCGGGCTTATATTCAATTATTGGTAATTTCATATTAGAATGGGGCTGTTAATCCGATGGTTATGTTGTGTGTTAGTGTGTTGGAGGTTAGGGGTTTGAATCCCTGCGCGAGCACAAGAGTTTATTTTTACTGGTTTGACCGAGGGAGTTTCGGTCAAACAGAAATTCTCAGTAGTGAAGGAAGTGGGGGAAGTGGGTAGAGAGAATTATGGGAAAGGATTTTGGGGTTATTAGATTCTGTTCAGTTCTTTCTTTTTTGAAAATTTTGCTATTCTTTTTCCCTCTTTCCCACTTCTTTTATTCTTTTGCTGCCGAAATTCTCTTACTCTTCCCCTCTGTCCGTTTTCTTTCTCTTCTTTTAATCCTTCCTATTGTTCATCTTCAAGTCATGCTTTTGGTAAGTTATAATCGATGAATCTTAACTTTTTTTCATAATAGTTTAGTAAGAAGAGTATTGTTAGTGTTTAGGGTTTAACCAAGGGTCTGCAAATCGTTCTTAATCGGTGAGTTGAGTGTGCGGAGTCTTCATTTCTATCAAAGGTTAGAGATTTGATTTTTATTTGGAGGAATGTTTCGTTTCAATCTCATTGAGTCTCAGTTTGTCATTAAACTGAGGACTTTGAATTGTCGATTTTAGGTACTGAAGTGCTCGAGACTATTTAGACAGCAAAACGATATCAGGTGTGTACCCGAAAATACAAAAAAATGAGAATCAGTAAAAGTTAAAAAATGAGACTATCGACGCTACACGAGTGTGTGGTCGCCCGTGTGGTAGGCCGTGTGGCAATACATGGGCGTGTGATCGATAGCTAGGCCATGCACGCAAGACACGGGCATATGATGAGACAGTGTGATGACTGGTGAGGCCGTGTGCGAGACACGAGCTCAACCAATTGGGCTGTACAGGACACACGAGCGTGTGGGCCCACACGGGTGTGTGGAATTCTGGGCCAGGCCGTGTGATCCACATGGCCAAGGCTAACTTGGGCAATGTGGGCTACACGAGCCTGTGGGCCCATACAGGTAGGCCACATAGGCGTGTGAGATAAATTATCTACAACACTCTAAATGGTTGCTTGGGTCGCCTAAGTCGACTGGGACCTACTATAGGGTAGTTGAGAGTTACTTGACCCTCTGATTTGTATATTTGCATATTTGCATGTCATGTATTGTATGTTACATTGCATCGGGGTTGGGTTAATGTATAAGGAGGAAGTATTTCGAAAGGCTTCTAACCTTGATATCTAGTAGCATAGCTGCAAGTATCTGATTATGTGTCGCATTCGGTACAACATGGTATATAGGGATGGGTGGGTCAATTTGATAGCCACATAGTATGTAGGGTTGGACGGAGTTGGTATGTAGAGGCTGGTGGGTAGGGCTCTGTTTAATCTGTTCTGTTCTGTATACTGTATCTGAGATTGGCCAAGACCCTAATATATATATTTGATTTTTCATCTAAGTGGGCTAAGGCCTATACTGATTTCTGTAAAGGGCTCCGGCCCAGGCTAATTATGTTTATGATCTGATATGTGCCTATTTTCTTGTTTTCTGTAAGGATTACACAATAAGTTTGTGAAAACTCACCCTTTATTTTTTTGTTTAATCTGTGTAGGTAATCCCCACACTTGATGGGTCGGTACAGCGGAGGACTCAGCGGTGGCCACACGGTTTTTCCGCTTGGACTATTTTCTGCTTACTTATAATTTAATTATTATTTGGGGAAAATTTAATGTAATTAAGGCCTTTACGGATTTTACTTAATTTTGGATTTTGAAATGCTTTATGGTTTTTACTTCTAGTGGTAGGAAAGCTCAGGTTTTCAAAAGTACCGAATATTTACAAAACTACCACGCATATGAAAATAGTTTTAAGAGTTTCCGCGTAAAAGTAATGTTTTAAATTAGATCGATTAGAACGCGTTTTCCCGGACTAAGTGCAAGTTAATAATTGAAACTATTTTAAGGTCAATGCAGTTTCAAAATCACTCTCATGTGATATCGCCAGATTCGGCCATAACGTCCAAGCTGGGTTTGGGGTGTTACAGGGCTAACTTTTATGATAGTAAATAATATGTGATGACGTTTATGGATTTAATGAACCGAGTATTTCAGCCCTACTTGGATCAATTTGTGGTACTGTTCATCGACGACTTCTTGGTATATTCTAAGACAGAAGATGAACACGATGAGCATCTTAGAGTGGTTCTACAGATTCTTCGTAAGAAACAGTTGTATGCAAAGTTCAGCAAGTGTGACTACTGGCTTCGGGAAGTCACATTTCTGGGACATATAGTTTCTGCTGAGAGGATTGATTGCGATTTTCGTGTGATAGGTTTTAAATAGTTATAATGAATCGTTCTTGAAACTAACTATTATGACGATGTAGGCAAGTGTACCTATCGAACAGTAATATAGTTTTAGCAAGACCGAATTGTCAAACCCAAAGGAACTAAAAGTACTAGTAATGACTGTCTCTTTATTATCTAGCCTAAGAATAAAGGGGGTTTTGTTTTAACTAATTAATTATCTAAACTAAAAATTCACAGAAAGTAGAATTGGGGGATTACATTTGGAAAACAATTGAATTAAGACAATACCTAAGGAAAAATCCACCTAGACTTTACTTGTTATTCTGGCTCCGAATCGGACGATTTGTTCATTTAACTTGTTCCGTAGAGATCCCTAAGTTATGTTATTATCCTTATTCAAGACTAATAACGTCTAATCCCTAGATTGAATAATTGAGATGTTTCTCTAATTAACACCCTAAGGTTGCTTAACTCGATCTATGGATCCTCTTATTAGGTTTCACCCTAATCTGGCAAAATCTTGTCACCCTATCTCTAGGCGCGCAATCATCTCCGCTTAATTATGACAAATATACTCTTAGATAGGATCTATTCCTCTTCTGAATAAGAGCTTATCTTGAATCAATATCCTGGATATCAAAACAAGAATTAAGAACACACAATTAAAAACAAGTTAAATATTTATCATGCAATTCAGAAAATAATAACAAAATTCATCTTAGGTTTCATTCCCCTTAGGTATTTAGGGGATTTAGTTCATAACTTAAAAGGAAAACATCTCAGAGAATAACGAATACAAAACATAAAGAAAACCCAAAACTCCTGAAGGGAAATTGAGGGGAGATCTTCAGTCTTGATGATGGATTTGGCTTCTGAGATGGAACAATCGGCTTTTTTCGAGTAATTCCTTCCTCCCTCTCTGTGCCTCCCCTTTTCTTCCTCCTCTAGGGTGTATTTATAGGCATTGGAATGCTTAAGAACCCTCGAAATTAGCCTTTTCCGAATTGGAATCAACTTGGGCTCAGCAGGGACACTCCCGTATGAGTCGTGCTTTGATTATGCCAAATTGACACGGCCGTGTGGTCCGCCCGTGTGAGGAAGTCCAGGCTGTGTTGATTTCGTACTTTGGCCCATTTTCTCCATTTTTGGCCCGTTTCTTATTCCTTTCGCTCTCCTATGTTCTCCTAAGTAGAAAACATGAAATTAAGGCATTAGGAGCATAGAATTCACCAATTCTAAGGGAAAATCATTCATAAAATGTGTTAAGCATGGGGTAAAAAATATGTATAAGTTACGATTTATCAAATACCCCCACACTTAAGCATTTACTTGTCCTCAAGCAAAATCCTCAACTTATAATCAAAATAAATTCTTCTCAACTTATAATTTTGATCGAAAATATCTCAAAATAATCCATAAGTAATCGTACATTGAAAATTCAACTGAAAGAACATCAAAGTTTCAATCATTCCAAGTTGAGCACTTTATCATGAAAATATAGGTGTCTCCCTTCGTCTAAGTAATTAACTTTGATTCAAAATGTCACAGATTCACTCAAATCACTCGAGGTGTTTAAGGATAATAAATGAAGCACTCAGTAGTCAATAATGAAAAGTCATTACCATAGGCTTGCATGAAAATCACATCTCCACCACTATAAATTGAGATGATACGTCAGTCAAAAGGTCTTTAGAGGGTTGTAACGTAGCTTTGGTTAGGGGGTGTGGTTACAAGCTGAAAGAAACGGTTAGTATTGAGATTGAATTGAAAAATCACTGAACTAGAAAAAGATTTAATCATCACTTGCGTACAACAGAGCTTCTTCTCAGAAAATGGAATTTAACTTCTTTGGCTCAAAAGATTACTACTAATATGTATACATACACATTTTTTTTAATTAAGAACAAGTTAAATAACATAGACTAACTATTAAGAACAAGACATAGCTAAGCAACTATTTCAATTCAAATCTCGACAAAAATAGGGATCAAAATTAATTTAGGGGATTTCAACAATAATGGGTTAAGGGTTAATATTAAGGGTAATATAAGAAATGGCTTGTTAGGCTCAAGGGGGTTCACTAGGGGTTAATTGTAGAGGTAGGCTTTTCATGGCATGAGTGGGTTAATCTTACGTGCCTTAATCATTTTGATATATCAAATCAAATGATGTGGTCTTGACATGGATAATCAAGCAAGTTCTAGAATAACAGTTTCAATTACTGACACACTCAAAGTAATAATAAAAGTGAGCATGAAAGAGTTAATAGATACTCAAAAGGCTCAAAAATCTCACAAAAATTATGGATTTTTGATGTTTAAAGCTTGTGAATTCCAACTCAAAGTAATACCTAAACTTTGGGGAAACAACCTAAAATTTTAAATTCTTAAAAATCAACTTATCATGCTTGATTCTCTTAATGTCTTAAAGTTTAAACAATCAATGCATAAATGCCTATGTTTTAATTCAAGATATATCAATCAAAATCATAAATCAATCAAATTTTATCCTGAATACGATATGAGAGCTTTTCAAGAGAACAAGGCAGTCATTCAGAGATTTTTCTAATAATGAAATGGATACCCCCCACACTTAAGATGTACACTGTCCTCAATGTACAAAGATAGATATTTTGACAAATGTAAGTGTAAGTTCATAAGATAGGGAGAAAAGTGAAACTTCCTGAGTTAAAAATGGGTGAAATTCCTGGATTAGCGAGAGCGAGTTGTTGGAAGTAAAGCTAGAGGACAAACATGATTCTGAAGGACAAAAGGGGAATTGGGGGACTAATTTGATAGTAATCATAAAGATAAGTCGTGTTTAAAAACAAAAAAAATCTTTAAAATTAATAAAAAAATAAAATAAGATAGATAATCTAATTTTTCAAGTGGCATGGCCGGTTCACACGCCAATGTGGATCGTGTCTCGCCCGTGTTTGTCGCAAAGTGAGATGTCGTCACACGGCCTTTGGGCACGCCCGTGTGTATAGGCCGTGTGGCTACATAATCATGTTACACAACCGTGTGTGATGTGGTTCGCTTCTCCCACTGTCGTGTAACTCTGTAAATGCCCGTGGTCATTTGGCAGATTCGACCACGACCAAGTCGCACGCCCGTGTTTGGAAAGATAATTTTTATCCTGCTTTCGCACAGCTGTATCCCACGGTCGTGTCTGGCTTTGTTCGCTTCTCCCACGCCCGTGTATGTAGGCTCACGCCCATGTTAGTTTAACAGGTTTGACCACGGTTGCTTGGCACGGACGTGTCGAACGCCCGCGTTGATTTGACAGGTTCGGCCACGGGTTCTCGACACGGGCGTGTCGAACGCCCATGTTGTTTTGGAAGGTTCACCCATGGCCATGTCGCACGGCCGTGGCAATTTATCATAGCCCGTGTTTGGGAAATATTTGCCCTGTTTTCCCACGACCCTAAGCACGCCCATGTTCTTGGCCGTGTCTGTGTGGAAAAACCTGTGTTCAAGATCTCTGTTAGTAAGTTAGGTGTTAAATACTAAAATTTAAAGAAATTAATATTGTTAGTGCTCGGGTTGCCTCCCGAGAAGCGCTTATTTATAGTCTAAGCTCGACTTACCTCTCCATTGAATGGTCATGATGGTTCGAGGAGTTTATACTCCTCATTCCTGCTATCATTCTCATCAAAATAAGGTTTCAGACGGGTGTTGTTTACCTTAAAAGTGCCAAACTTAGGATGACTTACCTCGACTATACCGAATGGTAAAATGCTAAGTACCGTAAGAGGGATTTCTTCATTTGGTTTGGTAGTGACAATGTGAGGATCTGTGGCATCTAATAATACTTTATCGCCAACCTTAAGTTTATTTGGGAAGGTATTGAGCTTGTTCTGGCGTAGTTTTGGTTTATCGTGTGTCATCAGTTTATGCGTCCGCCATTCATCTAGCTCCTCAATTTGTAGCCTTCGATTTTCATAAATAGGTCCTCTGCTACTGCTTGAGAATGACTCATGTGCTTCCTTCAGACTCATTTCCTGCAAAGTAGGTTGTACCATATCGTCAGTTTTAGTAGAATGGTTTAGACGATCACCTTCAATTTCCGATGTGGTGCCAGAATTGTGAGCTTGAAGGGTGATTGTTTCGTCTCCCACACAGAGTGTGAGCTCACCTGTGCAAACATTAATAATCGTTTGAGCAGTTTCTAAAAAGGGACGTCTTAAAATCAAAGGAGTGTTGCTATCCTTCTCTATGTCTAGAACAATGAAGTCAACGGGAAATATAAATTTATCGACTATAACTAGCACTTCTTCAATAATACCCCTAGGGAATCTTATAGTTTTATCTGCTAATTGAATGCTCATCCTAGTCTCTTTGGGTTTCCCAAGACCTAATTATTTGAACATTTTGTAGGGCATGACATTAATACTAGCCCCTAAATTAGCTAATGCACTATTAACATCTAAACTACCATTTAAGCAAGGAATCATAAAACTCCTTGGATCTTTTAGTTTGTTGGGTAGTTTATTTTGGAGAATAGCTGAGAAAATTGCGTTTAGCTCCACATGCGACTCCTCGTCCAACTTTCGCTTATTTGCTAAAGGCTCTTTTAAAAATTTCATTGCGTTTGGCATCTGCGATAGAGCTTCAATAAACGGTAAGTTAATATGTAATTTTTTTAAGAGTTTAAGGAATTTACCAAATTGTTCATCTGAGCGGTCTTTCCTTGTCGCATTGAGGTATGGCATACGAAGTTTATATTCAGCATTCACTAATTTGTTTTTATTATGACCTACCTCACCTTGACCTCTGCTTACCACAGTTTCTTGTCTCGGTTCTGGCTCAGGCTCAACTACTCATTCTTCATCTTGAATATTAATTGCATTGAGCTGTTCCCTTAGGTTGGGTTCAGTATTACTTGGCAAGCTACCTTGTGGTCGTTCGGAGATTAGTTTGGACAGCTGGCCTATCTGAGTTTTGAGCCATTGGATCGATGCTTGTTGATTTTTAAGTGTTGTCTCGGTGTTCTGAAAACGGGTTTCTGACACCGAGATAAATTTAGATAGCATATCTTCAAGGTTCGGCTTTTTCTTTTGTTGGTAGGGTGGTTGTTGGAAGCCTAGAGGATGTTGTGGTCTTTGATTTCCTTGACCGCCCCAATGAGAAATTAGGATGGTTCCTCCAACCTGCATTATAAGTGTTACTATATGGGTTATTTTGGGATCTAGAGTTATTGTTACTCATATATTGAACTTGTTCCTCCTCGATGCTAGGGTTAAAGGGTTGATACTCTGTGCATGCTCCTCCTCCATTCTTCTCGCACCTCATTACTGGATGTACCTGAGTAGAACCAAGTAAACCATCAATCTTTTTATTTAGAAGTTCTACCTGGTTTGACAGCATAGTAGCCGAATCGACGTTATAAACGCATGTTGTTTTATTTGGCTTAGTCTTCATGACTTGCCACTGATAGTTATTCAGTGACATCTCTTCAATAAATTCATAAACATTTTCAGGTGTTTTATTATTGATGGTTCCACCAGCAGCTGC
Organism: Gossypium arboreum; assembly: GCF_025698485.1. Lineage (NCBI taxonomy): Eukaryota > Viridiplantae > Streptophyta > Magnoliopsida > Malvales > Malvaceae > Gossypium > Gossypium arboreum. The sequence continues at coordinate 62,537,178 of NC_069078.1, forward strand.
ATCAACCATTTGTCGAGTCGAAGGATTCAGGCCATTATGGAACGTCTGAACCTATAGCCAAAGCGGTAACCTATGGTGAGGGCACATTTTCAGTAAGTGCTTATATCTCTCCCATGCATCGTAAAGTGTTTCTAAATCCATCTGCACAAAAGAAGAGATATCATTACGTAATTTAGCCGTTTTAGCCGGCGAAAAATATTTTAGCAAAAAATTTTCGGTCATTTGTTCCCAAGTAGTAATTGACCCTCGTGGTAACGAGTTCAACCACTGTTTAGCTTTGTTCCTCAATGAAAATGGAAACAACCGAAGATGTATGGCATCATCAGAAATGCCATTGATTTTAAATGTATCGCATAGTTCCAAAAAGTTTGCTAAGTGAGCGTTGGGATCTTCATCCTGCAAACCATCAAACTGATCAAACTGTTGTATCATTTGAATTGTGTTAGGTTTCAGGTCAAAAGTATTTGCAGCTACAGTAGGTCTAACTATGCTCGATTTAGTTCCTGTTAAAGAAGGTTTAGCATAATCATACATAGTGCGTGGAGCAAGATTTTGATTAACCGCAATTGCAGGAGGTAGCTGATTGTCTTGGTTTTCAGCCATCTCTTCGGTTAGGGGTTGAGTATCGTCCTCTTGCTCGTTCTCTGTGTATCTTACGCTTGGCCTTATTTCTCTTTGGTTTCTGCGAACTGTGCGATCGATTTCTTCATCAAAAAGTAGTGGTCCTGACGGGTTTCTTCTAGTCATAAAGTATAAAAACCTGCCAAGAGAAAGAAAAAGTAAATTAATAAATAAAAATAAAATTTAAATTAAATTAAATTGCAAGAAAAATAAATGGCTAAAGTAATAAAAATTAAGCGTCCCTAATATCTTAGTTCTCCGGCAACGGCGCCAAAAAACTTGATCGCGATTTTTGTGTGATAGGTTTTAAATACTTATAATGAATCGATCTTGAAACTAACTATTACCACGATGTAGGCAAGTGTACCTATCGAACAGTAGTATAGTTTTAGCAAGACCGGATTGTCAAACCCAAAAGGAACTAAAAGTACTAGTAATGACTGTCTTTTTATTAACTAGCCTAAGAATAAGGGGGTTTTGTTTTAACTAACTAATTATCTAAACTAAGAATTCACAGAAATTAGAATAGGGGGATTACTTTCAGAAAATGATTGAATTAAGACAATACCTAAGGAAAAATCCACCTAGACTTTACTTGTTATTCTGACTCCGAATCGGATGATTTATTCATTTAACTTATTCCGTAGAGATCCTTAAGTTATGTTATTATCCCTATTCAAGACTAATAACGTCTAATCCCTAGATTGAATAATTGAGACTTTTCTCTAATTAACACCCTAGGGTTGCATTAACTCAATTTATGGATCCCCTTATTAGGTTTCACCCTAATCCGGCAAAATCTTGTCACCCTATCTCTAGGCGCGCAATCAAGTCTGCTTAATTATGACAAATGTAATCTTAGACAGGGTCTATTCCTCCTCTGAATAAGAGCTTTTCTTTAATCAGTATCCTGGGATATCAAAATAAGAATTAAGAACAAGTTAAATATTTATCATACAATTCAGAAAATAATAACAAGATTCGTCTTAGGTTTCATTCCCTTTAGGTATTTAGGGGGTTTAGTTCATAACTAAAAAGGAAAACATCTCAGAAGAATAACGAATACAAAATATAAAGAAAACCTAAAATTCCTGAAGGGAAATTGAGGGGAGATCTTCAGTTTTGATGTTGGATCCGGCTTCTGAGATGGAACAATCGGCTTTCTTCGAGTAATTCCTTCCTCCCTCTCTGTGCCTCCTCTTTCCTTCCCCCTCTAGGGTGTATTTATAGGCATTGGAATGCCTAAGAACCCTCGAAATTAGCCTTTTCCGAATTGGACTCAACTAGGGCTCGGTAGGGACACGTCCGTGTGACACGCCTGTGTGAGTCGTGCTTCGATTCTGCCAAATTGACACGGCAGTGTGGTCTGCCTGTCTGAGGAAGTCCAGGCTGTGTTGATTTCGTACTTTGGCCTATTTTTTCTGTTTTTGGCCCTTTTCTCGCTTCTTTCTCTCTCCTATGTTCTTCTAAGTATAAAACATGAAATTAAGGCATTAGAAGCATCGAATTCACCAATTCTAAGGGAAAATCATCCATAAAATGTGTTAAGCATGGGGTAAAAAATATGTATAAATTACGATTTATCAAGGATACGAGTTGATCCTTGTAAGATTCAAGTTGTGCTGGGTTGGAAGCAGCTGAAAAATGTGTCTGAGATCTGCAGTATTCTGGAGCTGGCTGGATATTATTAACATTTCATAGAAAGGTTCTCTTTGATTGCAACTTTGATGACTAAGCTACTGCGTAAGGGAGTTCCTTTCGTTTGGACTGATGCACAGCAGGTGAGCTTTGATAAGCTCAAGACGATTTTAACTCAGGCTCCTATTCTGATACAGCGTGAGCCCGATAAAGACTTCGTGGTATACAGTGATGCATTGCATGTAGGTCTGGGTTGTGTTCTGATGCAAGACGGAAAGGTAATTACTTATGTATCTCAACAGCTTAAGATTCATGAGGCTAACTATTAGATGCACGATTTGGAGTTGCCAGCAATTATATTTACTTTAAAAATCTGGAGGCATTATCTGTACGGTGAGAGTTGTACTATCTACATTGATAACAAGAGCCTCAAATATCTCCTCACCCAGAAGGAGTTGAACCTTAAGTAGCGTAGATAGGTTGAACTACTTAAGGACTATGATTGAAATATCGAGTATCACCTTGGTAAGGCCAATGTGGTGGCCGGTGCGTTGAGTCTTAGGGTTGTCACTGATCTGAGGGCAATGTTTGCTTGCCTCAGTTTATTTGATAATTGTGGTTTATTAGCTGAGCTGCAGGTTAAACCAATTTGGATAGATTAGATTAAAGGTAAATAGTTGGAGGATGAGTCTTTGGGTCTTCGATTCGAGCAGATTGAGAGTGGTAACACTACGAATTTTAGGCTGAACAGTGATGGGGTACTATGTTTTTGCGGTCGGATTTGTGTACCGAATGATGAGGGTTAATACAATCGATTCTAAGGGAAGTGAATAGTAGTCCTTATGCTATGCATCCCGGCGGCAATAAAATGTACCGAGATCTGCGAGAGTTGTACTGGTGGTCGGGGTTGAAGCTTGAGGTTACCAACTTCGTTGCATGCTGTTTGACTTGTCAGTAGGTTAAGACTGAGCATTAGGTACATTCAGGTTTGCTGCAGCCGGTTAAGATACCAATGTGGAAATGGGAGCGAGTAACAACGGACTTCATTAGAGGTTTGCCTCTAACACCCACCAAGAAAGATTCTATCTGGGTCATCGTGGATTGATTGACAAAGTCTACTTACTTCATTCTGGTCAAGACAAACTTCTCTCTATAGAAATTGGTTAAGCTGTACATTTCCAAAATAGTGAGGCTACATGGGGTATTTGTATCGATCATCTCTAATAGGGATCCACGTTTCACGTCTCGATTTTGGAAGAAGCTTTATGAAGCTCTAGGTTCGAGATTAGACTTCAGTACTACTTTCCTTTCTCAGACAGATGGTCAAACAGATAGGGTGATTCAGATACTAGAGGACATGTTGAGGAGCTGTGTGATCGACTTCCGAGGCAGTTGGGAGGAGTACTTGCCATTAACAAATTTCGCTTACAATAACAACTACCAATCTAGTATACAGATGGCACCTTACGAGGCACTGTATGGTCGTAAGTGTTGCACTCCCTTGTGTTGGATTGAGTTGGGTGAGCGACGTATTTTGGGCCTAAAATTGGTTTCTGAAACTGAGGATAAAGGTAGATTGGTTCAGGATCGACTGAAAGTGGCTTCTAATAGGCAGAAGTCCTATGCAGATCTGAAGCGTCGAGAGATAGAGTATTCAGTGAAAAACTTCGTTTTTCTCAAGGTCTCGCCATGGAAGAAGGTACTGAGGTTCGGTCGTAAGGGCAAGCTGAGCCCTCGGTTTATTGGGCCGTATCAAATTTTGAGACGAGTGGGACCAGTCACATATCAGTTGGAGCTACCTCTAGAATTAGATCGTATTCATGATGTGTTCCATATCTTAATGTTGACGCGTTACCGTTCTGATCCCACGCATATTGTTTCGTAGAAAAGATTGAGGTTCGACTAGTTCTGACCTCCGGGGAGGAGTCGGTTCAGATTCTGGATCGTGGAGTTAACGTTCTGAGGAGGAAATCCATTCTTTTAGTAAAGGTGTTGTGGCGGAATCATAGCACTGAGGAGGCTATGTGGGAGCCTGAGGATGCAATGCGCCAGCAGTATCCTCATCTATTCTGATCAGGTAAATTTTGAGGCCGAAATTTTCTTTTAGAGGGGTAGAGTTGTAATTCCCCAAAATTTATATTTTTGTTTTTTGAGAATTCGTGACATACAACTGTGTATCTACTTCAGTGGTTAAGTGTTTTGGGTGTGCATGTGAGGTCCCAAGTTCAAGTCTAGTCCTGGGAAAATTTTGGTATTTCTCTGATTTGAGCCTTATTCTTGAGTAGCAGACTTATATTCAATTATTGGTAATTTCATATCAGAATGGGCCTGCTGGTCTGATGGTTAAGTTGTGTATTGGTGAGTTGGATGTCAGGGATTCGAATCTCTGCGTGAGCACGGGAGTTTATTTTTGCTCGTTTGACCGATGGAGTTTTGGTCAAATCGAAATTCTAAGTAATGGAGGAAGTGGGGGAAGTGGGTAGAGAGAATTAATGGAAAGAATTTAGGGGTTACCAGATTCTGTTCAGTTAAGTTGTTTTTCTTTTTTGAAAATTTGGCTATTCTTTTTCCCTCTTTCCCACTTTCTTTGTTCTTTTGCTGTCGAAATTCTCTTACACTTCCCCTCTGTCTATTTTCCTTCTCTTCTTCCAATCGTTCCTCTTGTTCATCTTCGAGTCACGCTTTCGATAAGTTATAATCAATGAATCTTAACTGTTTTTCTTGATAGTTTAGTAAGAAGAGTATTGATGGTGTTTAAGGTTTAACCAAGGGTCTGCGAATCGTTCCTATTCAGTGAGTTGAGTGCGCAAAGTCTTCGTTTCGATCAAAGGTAAGACATTCAATTTTTATTTGGAGGAATGTTGCATTTTAATCTCATTAAGTCTTAGTTTGTCATTAATTGAGGACGTTGAATTGTCGGTTTTAGGTACTGGAGTGCTCAGGACTGTTTAGACAGCAAAATGATATCAGGTGTGTACCTGAAAACACATAAAACAAGAATCAGTGAAAGTTAAAAAATGAGACTGTCGACACCACACAGACGTGTGGTCGCTCGTGTGACAGACCATGTCGCAGTACACGAATGTGTGATCGATAGCCAGGCCGTTCATGTAAGACACGAGTGCATGACACATTCGTGTGATGGCCGGTGAAGCAGTGTGCGAGACACGGGCTCAACAAATTGGGCCGTGTGGGCCTATATGGGCATGTGAAATTCTAAGCCAGGCTGTGTGACCCACATAATCAAGGCCAACTTGGGCCGTGTGGTACATAAGAGCTTATGGGCCTACATGGACAGCCACATGGGCATGTGAGCCTAATTTTCTGAAACACTCTGAATGGTTGCTTGGGTCGCCCAAGTCGACTGGGACCTACTGCAGGGTCAGTGAGAGTTACTTGACCCCTTAATTTCGTGATTTGAATATGTGTATACTTGCCTTAACATACTCACCGATTTGTATATATGATCTGTTAATTGCATATTTACATGTCTTGTATTGTATGCTGCATTGCATCAGGGTTGGGTTAATAAATATGGAGGAAGTATTTCGAAAGGCTCCTAAGCTTGATAACTGGCAGCACAGCTGCAATTATCTGATTATGTGCCACATTCGGTACAGCATAGTGTGTAGGGATGGGTGGGTCGATTTGATCCCCATATAGTGTGTAGGGTTAGACGGAGTTGGTGTGTAAAGACTGGTGAGTAGGATTCTATTTAATCTGTTCTATTTTGCATACTGTATCTGAGATGGGTCAAGGCCCTGATATATATATTTGATTCTGCATTTGAGTGGTCTAAGGCTTACACTGATTTCTCTAAGGGGCTCCGGCCCAGACTGATTATGATTATGATCTGATATCTGCCTTTTGCATGATTTTTGTGGGGATTACACACTAAGTTTTCGAAAACTCACCCTTTTTTTTTCTGTTTAATCTGTGTATGTAATCCTCAGACTTGACGGATTGGTACAGCGGAGGACTCAGCAGTGGCCAATCAATTTTTCCACTTGGACTATTTTCTATTTACTTATAATCTAATTATTATTTGGGGAAATTTTGATGTAATTAAGGCCTTTACGGATTTTACTTAATTTGGGATGTTGAATGCTTTATGGTTCTTACTTCTAGTGGTAGGAAAACTCGAGTTTCGAAAGTACAAAATATTTACAAAACTACCACACATATGAAAATGGTTTTAAGAGCTTCCGCGTAAAAGTAATGTTTTAAATCAGATCGATTAGAACACATTTTCCCGGACTAAGTGCAAGTTAATAATTAAAACTATTTTAAGGTCAATGCGGTTTCAAAATCACTCTCATGTGACATCGCTAGATTCGGCCATAACGTCCAGGCTGAGTTTGGGGTGTTACAGGGCTAACTTTTATGATAGTAAATAATATGTGGCGGCGTTTATGGATTTAATGAACCGAGTATTTCAGCCCTACTTGGATCAGTTTGTGGTAGTGTTCATTGACGACATCTTGGTATATTCTAAGACAGAAGATGAACACGATGAGCATTTCAGAGTGGTTCTACAAATTCTTCGTAAGAAATAGTTGCATGCGAAGTTCAGCAAATGTGAGTTATGGCTTCGGGAAGTGACACTTCTAGGACATGTAGTTTCTGCTGAGGGGATACGAGTTGATCCTCATAAGATTCAGGTTGTGCTGGGTTGGAAGTAGCTAAAAAATATGTTTAAGATCCGCAGCATTCTGGAGCTGGCTGGATATTATTGATGTTTTGTAGAAAGGTTCTCTTTGATTGTAGCTCCGATGACTAAGCTACTGCGTAAGGGAGTTCCTTTCGTTTGGACTGATGCACAGTAGGAGAGCTTTAATAAGCTCAAGACGATTTTAACTCAGGCTCCTGTTCTGATACAGTGTGATCTCGGTAAAGACTTCGTGGTATACAATGATGCGTCGTATGTAGGTCTGGGTTGTGTTCTGATGCAAGACGGAAAGGTAGTTGTTTATGCATCTTAACAACTCAAGACTCATAAAGCTAACTATTCGACGCACGATTTGGAGTTGGCAGCGGTTGTATTTGCTTTAAAAATCTGGAGGCACTATCTGTACGGTGAGAACTGTACTATCTATATTAATAACAAGAGCTTCAAATATCTCCTCACCCAGAATGAGTTGAACCTAAGGCAGCTTAGATAGGTTGAACTACTTAAGGACTATGACTACAATATCGAGTATCATCCTGGTAAGGCCAATGTGGTGGCCAATGCGTTGATCCGTAGGGTTGTGACTGATCTGAGGGCAGTGTTTGCTCGCCTCAGTTTATTTGATGATGGTAGTTTATTAACCGAGCTGCAGGTTAAACCAATTTGGATAGATCAGATTAAAGGTAAACAGTTAGAGGATGAGTCTTTGGGTCTTCGGTTCGGGTAGATTGAGAGTGGTAACACTACGAATTTTGGGTTGAACAGTGATGGGGTACTATGTTTTCGCGGTCAGATTTGTGTACCGAATGATGAGGATTTGAGACAATCGATTCTGCGGGAAGCGCATAGTAGTCCTTACGCTATGCATCCCGGCAGCAATAAAATGTATCGAGATCTGTGAGAGTTGTACCAGTGGCTGGGGTTGAAGCCTGAGGTTACTGACTTACTTGCATGCTGTTTGACTTGTCAGTAGGTTAAAGTTGAGCATTAGGTACAACATGGTATATAGGGATGGGTGGGTCGATTTGATCCCCACATGGTGTGTAGGGTTGGACGGAGTTGGTGTGTAGAGGCTGGTGGGTAGGGCTCTGTTTAATCTGTTTTGTTCTGCATACTGTATCTGAGATTGGCCAACACCCTGATATACATATTTGATTCTGCATCTAAGTGGGCTAAGGCCTACACTGATTTCTCTAAGGGGCCCCGGCCTAGACTGATTATAATTATGATATGATATGTGCCTTTTGCATGATTTCTGTAGGGATTACACACTAAGTTTTCAAAAACTCACCTTTTTTTTTGTTTAATCTGTGTAGGTAATCCCCAGACTTGACAGATTGGTACAGCGGAGGACTCAGCGGTGGCCACACGATTTTTCCGTTTAGACTATTTTCTTTTTACTTATAATCTAATTATTATTTGGGGAAATTTTGATGTAATTAAGGCCTTTACAAATTTTACTTAATTTTGGATTTTGAAATGCTTTATGGTTCTTACTGCTAGTGGTAGGAAAACTCGGGTTTCAAAAGTACCGAATATTTACAAAACTACCACGCATACGAAAATGGTTTTAAAAGCTTCTGCGTAAAAGTAATATTTTAAGTCAGATCAATTAGGACGCGTTTTCCTGGACTAAGTGCAAGTTAATAATTGGAACTATTTTAATGTCAATGCAGTTTCAAAATCTCTCTTATGTGACATCACCAGATTCGGCCATAACGTCTAGGCCGGGTTTGGGGGTGTTATAGGGCTAATCTTTTATGATAGTAAATAATATGTAGTTATTATTATTATACATATGATGTCTACATTTTCCAATAATCTCCCACTTGGACCACATATATATATTGATTACTCTATAATTACAGGTCATTTTATAACCTTATGAGCTCAAAACTTTACTATCATATCTAAATTGTATTCCGAACAATCTTGTCCATTAATTATGTTAACATAGAACTGATGTGACTTTCGTTACATATATTATAACTAAATTCATCTCTAATCACGTATATTAGCAGAACCAAATTACACATACGTAACTTTTTTAATATCTCATCTGCAGAAAATATCATTGGTATTCATAAACTGAAATAACAAAAAAAATGTGTCTATAAAAGAAAAGTATTTAAAATTACAAACTCTCACTAAAATTAAATATCTTGGAATGATATTACACCCATATGAGTAGTGTGTTCTTTTAAAACCTTAGGTGTGGTCCCTTAGTAAGTGGGTCTACAATCATAGAGTTTGTCCCAATATGCTTTATAGACACCTAATCACTCTGAACTTTTACTTTAACAATTAGGAACTTAAAGTCAATGTGCTTTTGACTTTGATATGCTTCTATTGATATTGGAATATAAGACTACCAATTATTGTCACAATTTGCACCCTAGTGACTAAATTTTGCATTAATATTCCATCAAAATCGGAATTTGTATGCCTAATGATCTCTAACTTATCAGTCCTCCGATATGTGAGCATGTAATCTTTTGTTCTCTAAAGATACCTCATAACCCTCTTGGCTGTTATCCAATGGTCTATACTAGGTTGCTTAAAAGTCTACCTAACATCCTAACAATGTACGCAATATCTGAATGTGTACATATTTGAGCATACATTAGATTCCTAACAATTGATGCATAGGGAATCTTTTACATTTCTGAATTTCAAGGTTACTTTTATGGCACTGAGTAAGATTAAATTTGTCTCCTTTAGTAATAGGGGTGTCACCAGGTCTACAACTTTGCATGCCAAACCTTTTTAGTACTTTATCAATATAGCTCTTTTGTGACAATCTAAGAATATCCCGAGGTCAGTCTCGATGTATCTGAATTCCTAAAACAAAAAAGGCATCCTCAAGATCTTTCATCTCAAAATACTTAGATAAAAATCTCTCGATTTCGTACAATAAGCCTATATCATTAGTGGCAGGCAAAATGTTATCGACATATAGAACCATGAATATATACTTACTCCCAATGAATTTGTGATACACGCAATCATCGACAATATTCATCTCAAAATCGAATGAGTTAATTACTTGATGAAACTTGTGGTACCATTAATGGGAAGCTTGTTTGAATCTATAAATGAATTTTGTTAATTTGCAAACCATATTCTATAGGTCTCCCAACTCAAACTTTTTTAATTGTACCTTTTAAATTGTTTGTTTAATGTTGCCATTGAAAAACACAGTTTTAACATCCATCCAATGTAACTCAAGATCAAGATGAGCAACAAATGTCATGATTGTCCTAAAAGAGTCTTCCTATGAAACTGGAGAGAAAGTCTCTGTAAAATCAATGTTTTATTTCTAAGTATATCATTTAGCTACAAGATGTGCCTTATACCTCCCCATATTATCATTTGCATCCCTCTTGGTTTTAAATATCCATTTACAACAAATTGATTTTTCACCTTCAAGTAATTGGACAAGTTCCTAAACTTTATTGTTTTACATAGAATTATACTCTTCTTGCATGGCATCAATCCACTTTTGAGAATTAGAAATTTTCATGGCTTGATGAAAGTTGATTTGATCATCTTTCATCATCCCATGGCCATCCTCATATTCTTGGAGAAATACAACATAATCATTTGAAATAACATTTCTCCTCTCTCATGGACCTCCTTAAGAACACTTGTTCTTGAGGTTGTTGAGCTTGTTCTGCTAGAACAGTTACCTCATCTTGAATAGGGTCAACATTGTCTTGTTGAGGTCCTGGATTCACTTCTTGATCAATGATAAGTATGAAAACCTGAACATCATCAAAAGTTATAGCAAGAACTGAGTTAAAATCCATTTCCTCCTCAAAAGAAATGTCTCTAACCTTATTTCTTCATCCAAACTCTACATCTTCAAAAAATGTTATAGTACCTATCTAAAAAACATTCCTAATTATGGGACCATAAAACTTATAGTCCTTAGATCGCTCAGAATAACCAAGAAAGTAGCTGCTCACTATTTTAGATTCCAATTTCTTTTTATGTGGCTATAAGGCCTTACCTCAACTAGACATCCCCAAATGTGAAAGTGTTTTAGACTAGGCTTTCGACTTGTCCAAAGCTCATAAGGTGTTTTTGCAGCTATTTTAGTGGGTATTTTATTTAGAATGTAAGTTTTTGTCTTTAAAGGCACTAACCAAATGAGCAGTTTTAGACTTATCATATTTCAACCTTTCTTTCTCTTGCACACAATGAGAAATGAGCTTATTTAGAGTTCATTCACCTTTTGATAGTTGTAACTAATTCTAAATTGATTAAACTATGCAAGAAGCAATACCAAAATCATAAGAACAAGCAATTCCTCAGAAAGTTCAATCTTAAATGCCTTAAGTCTTGAAGCAATATGGAACATCTCTATAATGCACTCCATCTCGTTTCCTTGACCCTTATACTTCACAGACATTAAAGAAGTCAAAAGTGATGCCATCTCAATCTTATCGTTTTTGACAAAATGTTTCTTAATTTCGTCAATGAAACCCTTCGCCAGAGTAATCTCCTCAGATTTTATGCCCCTAAAGGCTTTTGGAATGTTGTGTTCATGATCATTAGACTCATGCGGTTTGAATGATCCCACCTCTCAAAATCTCTTTTAGCATCAAGGGTGCTTGCCGCAGTGATATGTGCAGGTTGTTCTTCCCTTAGTACAAGGTTTATGTCCATACATCTAAGCACTATAAGTAAGTGCCTTTTCCATTTCTTAAAATTAGTCCCATTAAGTATGAGTATAGAATTTATATTAACAGATGTTGTGGCAGCACAAGATGAACTAGTTGAATATAGAACAAAATATATAAAAATAAGCTTACATGAATATTCATAAGTAAACAATAAATTCAAAATAGTGGCTAATCTCATCTTAAGATACCAAATACAATATTAATATCAAGTCTTTGGACAATAATATTAACAGAATACTATTGTTGTAACAATCAAACATTGACAATAAATTATGTCAAATAATGAATCAACCGTTGGACTAACTTATTACTCACATAAAATACCTTATAATTGTCACACATTTATCACCACAGATGTTGTTGAAATTCTGCCAAATAGTAACTTACCTTTTGGTTAATTAATAAATGCACAAATCACAAAAAAATATAATCATATTGATATTTTAAATAAACTAATATACATAAAAGAGGACTTAGGTGTCATTTTGTTTCAACTAATCTATTTAAAATATTAGACATCCTTAATTAAATCCTAAAGCCAAAATCTAAATTTATTTGTTTCAAAATATTTCAAATTTAAATCAAAATAATTTGAATAAAGGTAAATCATATCTCAAGATATCGACACTCCATTAATATTCCATCTTTGGAAAAACTATTAACTTGCAAATAATACTTATTGTAGTAATCAAACATTGACAATAAAAACATATCAAATAATAAATCTTTTTTTCTGATTTATTACTCACATGTAAAACTAAATAACTGTCACAATATTAACATTCCATTGAACTGATCAATATTAACATAACTTAATTTACATACACACAACCTTTTATATTTTAAAATAGAATAATTTTAATAACAGATGTCATTTTGGCAACTTATTATTTCAATTAAGTTATTTTAAAATATATATAAACATACCCATATTCAAATTTAACATTTTGTAACAATAACTTAAAATAAAGTTGTCTCAATGCTGAATGAGAAACCAAATACCTTAATCTTTGATGAAATACAAACGGCCATTCAATTTTATAATAAAATTCAAAATCAAATTTTATAAGAATGAATTTAATTTATCATGAATTAACATCAAAATATCCCAAATGAATGTTTATAAATCAATTTAATAATATATATAATTGAATCCATAAAAAATATCACCACAACCTTAGCATCAATATAAAAATTTAAAATCATAAAATTTTATAGATTTAATAATAACCAAGTCACGCATTATACCCTTAAAATAATTGATAAAAATATATAAACTCGTTCATATATAAATATCAAAACTAATCATAAATTATATATAAATTGAAAGGCCAATAATTAACTATCACTTGTATATAAAATTTGGCAACACCAAAACTGTTCATAAATCTACTGCACCATTATCAATTTATAATCAAATAAATTAAAAGGATAGATCAACGTCAAAACACAACATACCAAATCAAATTCTGTGAAAAATAAAATAAATAAAAATAAAAAACACACAGATTTTTATGTGGAAACCCTTTCAGAAAAAAACTATGGGCAGAGAAGAAGAAAATTCACTATGTCGAATTCGAATTCAATACAAGAGGAATAGACTATGTCTATTTATAGGCTTGTAAAGTCATATTCTAGTAAGACTGAAACACCTTATTCTAATCAATATCAAATAGATATAATTTAATAAGGTTTAAAAACCTTATTCTAAAATAAAATAAAAGAAGTGTAATTCTATATGAATTTTTTTATTTTATTTTACCACCGTATTTTACTTAAATAAGGATTCGAGTAACTTAATTCTAACAAATTCTAATTTGATACTTCCTTGAAAACTTGACTTTTAATTTTTTTTTAACCATAATCAATGAATAATGACTAAAAAGAACAAACTTACAAATAATAGAAGCATAAACCTACGTCCCTTCTTTAAACTATCAAGTTTAATAAAATTCAAAACCGAAAAAAAAAAACAAATTTCAAAATACTTTTTGTTTTCGCAGCACCCAAACAATCTATATATTTAGAAAGTAGCAATGTTTAGACTCAATCCACTTACTATCATAACAATCACTTCAAATCTGGTCTTTAATCACAAACTTCATTAATATCGCTAGCTCTCATATGCGTGTGTGTATGTATGAACTTACAAAATCAAATTAATTGAAGCAAACAAGAATTTCAACTATCTTTGATTTTCAAGATCACGCATATATTCTAAACCCTAAAATTTAAAAACTTCGACATATAGCCTTAAAATTTGTACAATTTTTATTTTAAACCCTAAAACTTTTAATATAAATTCAAAAGGTTTAATGTGTATAACCGAAACATCAAATAAATAATTCATTATCAATTGTTCGACATGACGAGGCTCAGATGCCACTTGTTAAAACCGTAAAACAAGATCAAATATAAAACTTAACAAACTAGGACCTATCATGTTAGACCATCAAGAGTAAATAAAAAATAAATTTAGATGCAAAAGCGTATTTGAATCCATTGATTTCTTGATACTTTAGATCTTGTGATTTGGATCTTCTAAATTAGGATACAAGTAATTCAGAGAAGTCTATTTTCTAAAGATTAGATATTAGAAAAGTTACATATGTGTAATTTGGGACCACAATCCTAATATATAACTTTTGCACATTAACCCTAATTTCTAATCAGCCCATCATCAATTAGAAATTAGTTACTAGAGTATTACACATATTTGTTGCATACTTTATTTAATAACTAAAGCCCAATAAACCTTAACCAAATTAGATCAATTTTAATTTGGGCTAATATTTTATAATATTAAATAATAACATATAATTATTATTATTATATATAATGTCCACATTTTTCAAGACTTATCACCACTCTGCTAGATAAAACATAGGTTTGTTGAGTAATATTTTCTTATGTGTTATTCATAGGAGTATTCGGGTATTTATACATGTTACAAATGCTATTACAGCTCATGATAGGACCCCACTACTAGGACCCCATTATTTTGTCTTGACTCCACTGCCTCTAGTACTTATATTCTCGGCGGACTCCAGGCTTGCTGGACACGTGTATACAGAGCATTCGGTCCTTTATATTTCTAAGACTAACATTTTGAGCGGGCTCCGTACCTATTGGACATGCGCCTGGATGGCTGTGCGCTCCTTAGGTATGTGCGAAATGAAACTATGGCGAGCTAGGTCTGCGAGCTTGTCCTTTTTACGAGCTCTTTGGGCATACGTGAACTTACCTTGCTGTCCTCTAGTGGTTCATCTTGCACCCACTCTTCTGGTGGGACTTATCCGAGTCATCGGTGGTGATCTTGATCCTGTCTAGAACTCGAGTTGGTGATCATTGATGTATAACAATCTATTCCCCCCTTAGTAGGTCTAAGAAAGGTTATAAAATGGCACTTCTTAGATCCATCACATCAATTTTAAACGCAGCTTGTTAGGCGTGTTGCAAGCTATGATGCATAATAGCCATTCTGCCACATACGCAAATGAATTTTAAGTGCACGTATCTGACCATTGAAATTTGAACAGTTTCTATCTACTCGTATCTGGATTATTGGTCTTCCTCGGTTATATGAATCGTCAAAATGCAAAAAGAGAAACCCTTCTTTAAAATAACTCTCGAAGCTCTAAATTCTTCACACTTAGCATTTTCTGCTACTGAAAGAAAGGTAATTTCAAAAACACTATTGCTTTAAATTTCTATTTTTTTCTTTTACCAATATTTTAACGAAGATGAGAGGGATCAGTAATCGAATAGTCCAAGCCCGTCCACCGTGAGAACGATCATCTCAAGACCTGGAGATGATCAAACTCTTTCCCTATACCACTAAGCGGGAGGAACTACGATGGGTTCTGGTCGTGCGGGGGAAGCTCTCGAATTTTTGCGTATGAGTTCTCCATCCTAGAGGGGTCACATCGATTGTGCGAAACCACCAAGGATAGCTTATGCTATCACTTCACACATTCGAGGCTAGGTTCCACTTGCCGTTGCACCTTTTTTTTACAGTCTTCTCAAGGATTACGAAATCGCCCTCGATCAACTCTTGGGATTTTATTGGTGGATTGCCATGGCATATTTTATCGATTTTTGTTAGCGTGATGATGTCCATTTGCTCATCGTTTTCCAGCACTTGTGTCAATTAAAAGGCTACAATCGGGAGAACTCAATGGGGTTATACCATTTCACCCATCGTAAAAAGGTGGGGACCATTATTGTGAATCAATGTTCAAATCTTTTCCTAAACTAGAGGAAGTATGTTATAGTTCGTAGCAAACTTGGTGATGGCTTTGGGTTTCTAGTAAAGTAGTTTTCACCGAGTCGAGACTGTGCTTGTTTCAATAGACCCTCCCCATAAATGAAGCCATAGCCTAGTTTTGGAGGCTTCGTGCTAGGTGTTTTTTGGTTTTGGAGGATCTTATCATGGCGAGGAATATTTTTCAATACTACTTGGAGAGTTTCAGCCCCAATAGGTAAAGATCTAGTGACAACAAAGTGGTAGCCCAATCTGTTGGTACACTTCCTGAAATAAACACATGGCTCCATGGTGTTGTGGATGAGTTGGGTCTGATACTGCTGGGTTTCAAGGAGAAACCAATAAATTTCTTTTATCGCTTTTGTGAGATAAGTCTTTGCCCATTTGTTTTCATTGTGTCATTGCAAGGGGAAAGTGGTAGGAGTAACGTTAATTTACTATCTGCTCCTACTGATCATAGAATTATTGTTGATGCAGACGACGATCGTAGCTTTAGAAAAGATTCAAATGAAACTAGTAGTGTTTTCGGCTAGATCAATAAGGTCATGGACATGGATTTAGTGATAAGTAGGGCGCATAAGAAACGCTAGTCTAGCACAAGGGCTATGCACATCGCTTCTACCAGTGAAGAGGATGGGAATAGTGTATAATTGGAGTGACATAGTAAGAGAAAGACAAACCTTGTTGGTCATATTTCTACTGTGGTTAAAACCCTAAGTTTTCTAGGTTCACCAGTGATGAGCTTATCGCCTGTTCCCTTCATTAGTTCACCGATTTCCATCGATAAGGATACCCTTTTACCTATCCTTCATGTCTTTCCTTCTGTGCATGTTGTTGGAGAAACACCAATTTGAAGTAATGGAGGTTCATTTCTGTGGCGTAGAGATTCGAATGCATAGGAGTATCCCTATAATCTTGTTGATGTGTCCCTCGAATGGCAGGCCCTTATACCAGAAGTTGCGAGGTTAAGCAGTGCGCAAACACCCTCTGCGTCAAGCATTTCCCCATCTCTGTAATTCCTGCTTTCTAAAGCTTAATATGGTCATGCTGAAATATGATGAGGCCTGCCAAAATGAGCTCACTGAGACTAAGATAGAATTGGAAAGATTCCGCGAGTTGCATCTTAAGATGAGAGAGGAAAATGAGGTCATTAATACATAGAATGGGGACCTTACAGAATATTTGGTGGTTGCTGAAGTTAAAATGGAGGGGCTAGCTTGTGAGGTGGTCGCTAAGAGATAGAGCAAAGAGGCTACACAAGCTGAGCTAGATAGGGCTGTTACGGAGCATGCCATTCAAACAAATAAGATCATCAGGGAATGCCATTCTCAAGTAGAGAGGATGAGGCAGAACTAGCCCGAGGCTCTATAGAAATTTAAGGAAAAAACAATGAAAAAATGTGTGTAAGTCTATTTCTAAGATGAAAATGAACATATTATGGCATGCTCAGGTTGTTGGTAGCCCTTTCGATGCTCATGCAGTGGATCTTAATGCATTCGGTGAGGTAGATATAAATCAATTAGATTTTGATGTGTTGTTCCCTTTGGGTGTTGTGTGGAACTCATTCGTGTCTATCTGGAAGAATTCATCAGATTTCCATCTACACAAAGGCCCAGTTGAGGATAACAACGCGACCCCTCTTCTTGTGAGTGACAACGAGGCCTCTTATGCTGAGAATGACATCGCAACCACTTCTTCCATGAGACGAGATGCTAATAGGAGGAAAGAGGAAACCAATGTATCTTAGCTAGTTGATAATTTGTATTTTGTTGTTATTTTTTCAATGAAATGAAATTTTATGTTAAAGAATGTATTTTTAATAGTTGTTGCTTTCATGTTTTTATAAGTCCATAATTATCGTACAACTATATTTGTTGTTACGAAGGCTTTAAATAAATCCTTAAAAAATCAGCAGTTACTAGCTACTTGGAAATTGAAGCAATTCCTTAAAGTTATTAATTTTGCGAATCATTAGCTGGGAATATCATTTCGTAAGCTATTCTATACTTAGGAAAATATTTGAAAATAATCAACTGGGAGTGTTAATCCGTAAGTTATTTTAGGGGCTGCGGTTTTTCACCTGCAAGCCTTAATATGACAGTTGAGAGTTTGTAACTCTCGCTAACTGTGTTAGAGGCTGTGGTTTTTTACCTACAAGCCTTAATATTACAGTTAGGAGTTTGTAACTTTCACTAATTGTGTTGGAAGCTACAATTTTTCACCTGTGACCCTTAATATGATAGCTGGAAGTTTGTAACTCTCGTCAACTATATTAGAGGCTGTGGTTTTTCACTTGCGAGCCTTAATATGACAGTTGGGAGTTTGTAACTATCGGTAACTATGTTGGAGGCTGCGGTTTTTCACTTGCAAGCCTTAATATGATAGCTGAGAGTTTGGAACTCTTGCTAACTGTGTTGGAGGCTGCGGTCTTTCACCTGCAAGATTTAATATGATAGTTGGGAGTTTCTAACTCTAGCTAACTATGTTGGAGGCTGTAGTTTTTCACCTGTGAGCTTTAATATGATAGTTGGGTGACTAGGGGAAAATTCTTCATTCAAAGGATAATGAGTTATACATAATATTTTTTGAAGGAATTCCACGTTCGTAGTACAACCATGCCCTCTATCCTTGCAAGCTAATATGATCCATAACCTATTTCCTTTATAACTTTGTATGGCCCCTCCCAATTTGGAGCTATCTTTCTTGTTACGAAGCAGGTAGAATAGCTTCGGTATTTCTTAGACCAAGGTCAACCACTTGGAACTACTTGTTTTTAACCTTAGACTTGTAGTAACGACCCACTTACTGGGTGTGTGTTGCGTTCCTAACTTCGGTTGTTTCTCTGAGATCATCAATCATATCGAGGTTGAGCCTGATGGCTTCCTGATTAGCTTCCTTGTTGAAGTGTTGCATTCTGTGTGACCTCAAACCAATTTCTATAGGGATTACAACCTTTACACCGTAAACAAGAGAAAAAGTTGTTTCTCTTATTGTGGTATAGGGTGTAGTTCACAGGGCCCACAAAATTCTAGGTACTTCTTCCAACCAAGTGCTCTTAGCCTTGCTGACTTTTTTCTTGAGGGCTGTTAGGATTTTCTTGTTTATTGCTTCTACGTGTCCGTTAGTTTGTAGCATTTTTACTGAACTTTGAGGTAGGGTTATTTGGAGGTCAGTGTATAATTTTTTGAACTTTCCTTGAAACTGTGTACCATTGTCCATCTGTTTCTCTGTAATAGTTGTTAATGCTTCAACTTCAATCCATTAGATGAAATAATCTACAGCCACCATTATGAACTCTTTCTGCACCGTGGCTATTGGGAACAGACCAAGGATATCAACCCCTTAAGTTACGAATGGCCAAGGGCCTGACATGACCTGTAGAGGCTCCGCTGGTTGTCACTGGATCTTAGCATTTCTTTGGCAATAATCACATATGCGAACCAACTAGTGTGCGTCTTTCTGGATTGTAGGCCAATAATACCCTTGTCTAAAGATTTTTTGTGTGAGTAGTCTACCTCCTAAATGATCACAGCAAATTCCTTCGTGGATTTTTTGCATGAGTATCTAGCCTCAGGTGGTGATAAGCATCATAGCAGTGGGTGCAATAACCTCTTTCTATATAGTACACCCTCCAAAAGGGTGTATCTATCAAGTGTAGGATAAAACGCGTTGTCTTAATTCATTATGTAATGAGTTCGAAATATTCAAATATTCGATTTATGTATTGGGAGTTCTTCAAGCATTTATAATTAATGATAATGACACACCTCGCGACTTTGTGTTGTAGCTTTGCAAGCTCCTTCTTGTCTTGATTGTCTTATTCGCCTTCGCCTTAGAGAGTGCGAATTATTGGAGTCATCCAGGTTTTATCCTGGTCTAGGCATAGTACTCGAGGCATGTCATAACTCGGGGTCTCCCTTTCCTCGAGTAGGATTTTTCCTCTTTGTTCAATGACAACGGAGGATGTTAACTTGGATAAAGCATCGATACACATATTGTCACTTCTCGAGAGTTATTTAATTTGAGCTTTGTCGAACCCTATAAGCAATTGAGTTGCCATTGCATGATATCTTCTCAGCACTATTTCTTTTACATTGTATTCGTTGTTTATCTATTTTTCCACCAACTACGGATTTGTATGGGCAATTAGGCCATTTGCTCCTAGCTAGCGCACTAGTTATAGTCTCAATATCAAAGCTTCATATTCAATGATGTTATTGGACGTTCAAAACCCAAATGATAATCCGTACTATCATTTGGTGCCATTGGGATCAATTATTAATGCACGTGTTTTTAATCCTGCTTTGGTTAAAGAGCCATTGACATAAACTAGCCAACTTTTTGAATTATCAGTTGTATGTGCACCTTCTGAATGTGGATTAGCTACTAAATGGTGTACAACAAGTGAAAAAAAAATCCTAGTATGAAATACGATGTAAAATATGGAACATATTACGTTTCAATTTAAGAGATCAAATTGTTAGTTTTTATCGATATTCATGTAACATACAATTTTTTATAAGATATTCATTGTCTGACATTTCCAATTGCACATTACGTTACCTGCGTGTCAATAGTTTTTTTCAAAGGAACATTCCACTATGAAATCAACTAGCACTTGTCCTTTTATTGCCGTTCGCGGAGTGAAGTCTATCCCGAATTCGACTAGCTCAATATCTGAAGGTCATGTGTTCGATCCACACTCACTGCACCAATTGTTGAGTAATGTTTTCTTGTATGTTATTCTTGGGAGTAGTCGGGAATTTATACATGTTGTTACATATGCTATTACAACTCATGATAGGACCCACTGCTAGAACTAAACTATTTTCTCTTAACTCCATTACCTCTAATACTGACATTATCAGTCCCTATTATTGACATTCTCTGCGGACTCCAAGCCTGCTAAACATGTGTATACAGAGCATACGGTCCTTTCCATTTCTAGGACTGACGTTTTGAGCAAGCTCTGTAACTGCTGGACTTGCGTTTGGGTGGCTGCGTGCTCTTTGGGTTTATGCAAACTAAGACTATGGTGGGCTGGGTCCACGAGCTTCTCCTTTCTGCGAGCTCCTCATGTATATGCGAACTGAGACAGTGGTGTACTAGGTCCACGAGCTTGCGAGTTCCTTGGGTATACGCGAACTCACCTTGTTGTTCTCTCGCGGTTTGTCTTACACCCAATCTTCTGGTGGGACCTATCCAGGTCATGGGTTGGTGATCTGGATCCTGCCTAGGACCCAGGTTAGTGATTACTGATGTATAACAAGGTTCAAAAAGGTTGATGTTAAGCTCTTCCCCAATATAAACTTAAAAAGACTCTAAGCTACAACTTTAATATCGAAACTCCCTTGAAACTTCATTATAACTCTCAAAACATTCCAAAACCATCATTGGTAGTTCTAAACACTTCTATGAACAACTTCCAAAATCCAACATCATCTCTTATATAATACGTTCACAAAGGCATCTAATATCAAAGTTTGTCTGACAATTGCAATTAAATTTCTGTTTAGAAAAAAATTCATTATTTAGTCCCTAATATTAAACTTTATTAGTCCCTATATTTCACTCAATTTGTAGAACTAGTCTTTGTAGTTTAATTTTAGTGAGTTGAGTCTTTGTATTTTATGAGCTTGCAAATCTTACGGCACTTTTGATTCATTGGAAATGGAATAGCCATTCTATGGGAATTTAATAAAGTTATAATGGAATTGAATAGACATAATAGTGGTTTGGTTGGATGGAATGAAATAAGTATTGTAATAGTATTCATGCATTTGGTTGAGAGAAATAGATATGTAATAGAAAAAAAGATACTCAAATGACGAATATACTATTGTCTTCAAAAGTATTTATAAATATTATTTTTAAAAGAATTACAATAATATATGAATTATTTTTAAATAATTTAATAAAAAATATATTTTCAAAATTTTAAAAGTATATATAGTTATCAATTATTTTTTAATTAGTATAAATTAGTATTTTGAATAATTATGATATAAATTAATATTAATATTTAAGTGATTATAAAAAGTATCAATATTTAATATAAAATAATAAATTTGTTGTCTTTTTTACTGGGTATAAACACCCAATTTATTTATTTTACTCATTTTATTTTTACTCTTCTCTCTATCTTAGATGTCTTCCTCTCTTGAATTTCTCTCTAAACCTCCAAAATTACAACTTTTATTCTCAATTTTGGTCAACCACCATAATTGTTGCTATCCTCCACCGTCCATCATCAATCATACTCCTCTTTCAATTTTTTTGATTAGCTTGTCCTAAAAGCCCACCAAAACCCATAGATTCATACATACAAATCTTTCATATGTTAATCTCTCACCGTCCGTCATAGTTTTTTTTTTAATTTGGGTTGTTTTGTTGTCTAAATTTTATTACTGAGTTTTAAGTTTAATTTTGCACTTTCTAGTGCAAAACTGATATTTTGAGTTTTGGAAAGTATTTTTGGTAATTCAAATACCAAAATTGAAGTGAATATATAGCTGAAAAGCTTGCCCTTTTTTCTTGTTTGGTGGGTGAGAAAAGGAAAGGAAAATCTGAGATACAAGGGAATTTCTATGTATTGAATACTGGATCTAAAATCTCCTGCTATTGGGCTTGGAACATGGCATGGCAAAGTGGAGGAGACCTTGTGTTGATATTGTTAAAATAGTATTGTCGGATGAAATTGAAGTAGGAAAGCATTTAATGGAAGTTTGGTTTAATGATTGGGTTTAAAATTCTATTTCTTCTTGATTTTTCTTCCATGGCTATAATCCATTTGTACAGCCCAATTTTGGCCGGGGCCTAAACAAACCTTAACCCACCTAACCACTAAACCAAACCCATCAGACCCAATTACAAAAGCCCAAAACCAACTAACCCTAGCCCATTAGCTATAAAAAATTTTCAGCAAGCAAACAAACCCTAGTCCCCTTCTTCAGCCGCCGCTCTTCACCAGCAAGGCCACCACGCGCGCCTCTTCATCAGTCTCTGACAACCACCTGCAACACGCAAGCAAAAGATGATAAATAGAAGAAACAAATAACAAAGAGACAAAAAAATAGAAATAAGAAGATGGTAGTTTCGGTTATAAGAGCCATGACATTTCAATGTATTTTTTCTTCTTCTTTTTTTGGATACAAAATCAATAAAAAAAACTAGAAAAGTTTAAAAGGTGATATTCGTTCGATTTTCTGTTGATTTTCTTTTTACTCTCAAGTTTTATTTTGTTATTTTATTTTTTCTTTTATTTTTACTTTCGAAAATAAAAAAGAAAAAAGAGAAAGATAACCTCACCTTGATCTTCCCACGGACTCATCGCCGGAGATCTCTTCTCCAATCGCCGAAGTCGAGCCAAAAGGGGAGGGAGGACCTTTGTTTCAGTTTCTTTGGGGCTGAGAAGGCATGGCCTTCGAGTGTGCCTCAAAACGAGGCTAAAAAGCCCATCTCTGCGCTTGGCGGCCACCGGGTACGGTGGTGGTACGACGGGCAGTTAGAGAGCCCGATCGGCTGGAGCAAAAAGGGTGAAGTGAGGGCTTGTGAGGGTTTTGAAAATTAAAAGAAAAGAGGAACCAGCAGAATGAAAAAGAAGGAATTTTTTTTTTGTCTTTAAATCATTTGAAACGGTGCCGTTTGTTGGAGTGGGGGTTTGTGCATTCTCCCTAAAGGGGGAGATTTGAGCGATTAGTCCTTCTCCTTTACAACTCCATTCGATCAGACCCCATTTTCTGTTTTCTTTTATTTTTTAATTTAGCTCTTAGATTTCGTTTGAGTTACATTCGGGTCCTTTGAAACACTGCTCATAGAGGGCTAGGAACATTTTCCCAATCAGTCCCTCGTTCTTTATGCGCGTTTCACTTCGATCCTTAGTGGCCTATTTTTTTATTTATAGTTTGCATCTTAAATTTTAATTAAATTTCAGCTTAGTCCTAGTCTATTTAATTTGTTCATTTATTTATTATTTCAACTTTTTAGGAGCTGTTTTATTGTTAGTTATTTTAAGTTTGTTTATCTTACATTATTTATGTTAGACCATTTTATTATTAGTTATTGTAATCCTTTTTACGCCTTATGTATTGTAAATTGTTATAGATTTTAAGTATTTTTACATATGTTATTTGTTTTAACTCCTATACATATTACTTATTTTGAAATATTTTTACACGTTATATGTTTTAAACTATTATATATGTATTTTCCATTTTAAGTTTCTTTTCATACTTTATTTGGTTACACTATTCTAATCATTTAAATTTATTTTTTAATTTCCCATATATTATTTATTTTAATATATTCTTTACTTTAGATTATTTTATATATGTTCTATTCTAAATTTTCATGTATAATATTTAATTTAAACTGATTTATATATTATGCTTATTTATTATTTATATATATATATATATTTTATTTTAAACAATTTCATATATATTATTTATTTTAGGTTTTTTTTACAGATTAGTTCTTTTAAACTATTTTATGCATTATTTATTTTAAAATCGTTTTGTAATATTCATTTCAAATTGTTTCATTATACATTGTTTTAAGTTATTTTTTACTTTTATTTTAAGTTTTTCACCTCAGTTATTTTAAACTCCTTTACATATTATTTATTTTAAATATTTTTATATTTTATTTACTTTAAACTATTTTTTTATATGTGATCTATTTTTTATGTATGTCGTTTAGTTATACCATGTTATATGTAAACTACTTTCAAATACTTTTTATTATTCATTATAAACCTTTTAGTATTATGTATTTTAAGATTTCATGTATTATTTATATTAAATTATTTTATGCACTTTTTCATATACTTGTTTGTTGTAAATTTATCTTATTTTAAAGTCTTTTATATGTTAGTTTGATTTGTTTTATTTTAAGTTGCTCTAGATATTATTTTATTGTTTTGAATATTAATGATTTTTAAATTGTTTTATATTATTTATTTTAAATTGCTTTTATAGTATCTATTCTAAACCTTTAAATATACATATATATATATATATATATATATATATATACATATTATGTATTTAAAATATTCTTATTATTTGTTTTAAGTTGTTTTATATTATGATTTCATTTCTATGTTTATTAATGTTGATCTTAAAAACAATGTACGTCATGTGAATATTGCCATTACATATTATTGAAATTATTTATTTAGTATCCTCATATTGTTGACATTCATTAACTTTGCATTTGATTCGCGTTTTATTATTCCATGCTCTATGTTATATTTTTGTTTTATTTCATTTAAATCGCATCGTGTATGAAGTTCGAACGTATTCATCCAATATAGATCGTTTCATTTTTAGTTCAAACAAAATAATGCACATTGTTAAATGCCATGCTCGTTATTATTCAAACGAAAAATCTTCAAAATAAGGAAATATTTTGCATTTTGGGAATTCGAGAAATCATACCCTAACTTACGGGGTTTCGATTTTCTCGTTAAACCTAAATGGCCAAATATCCTTTTAAATTCCAAAACACATGAAATTTCAATTAAAATTAAAGACAAACTTGCGCTCGGGAGTTCAAAGTATCACGTCCTAACTTACGGGTACTCCGATATCTCGAGATGAGGAAATCTTTAGCAATCATTTTGATCTAATTCAGGTTTTTTTAAAATCGGCGTTAATAAAAAAGGGGATCGTATTTTAAATCCGTGCTCGATTTTTCAACTTTCGACATTAAGACACTAACTAATCAATTCGGTACCAATTTTGGGCGTGACGAGAGTGCTAATCCCTCCTTGCACGTAACCGACTCTCGAACCCGTTCTCTCAAGTTTCGTAGACCAAACAACACCGTTTTAGTAAACCAAAATATTTTATTAAAACAAAGGTGATCCGATCACACCCAATAAAGATCGGTGGCGACTCCCGTTTTAATTTTCAATTTCAAACAAAGTCAATTTCCGTTTTCAAAAAATTGGTTTCGACACCATCGATTGAAATTGTGGTTAATATGATGTATTTGGTTTGAGATATTTTTAAAAAAAAGTTTGGTGGCTATTCCATGAGAGGTTGGAATGGCTATTCTTTGATGATAGCCTTGAATGACTATTTTGTGAGAGGCCAAAATGAGTACCAAATACTACTCCGCCGTTTCACTCATTCAATCAAAACAAAAAATGGAATAGAGTTGTTGCTGCCATTCATGCCAATCAAAAGTGCCATTAATATAATTGTTAACTCTTGTTAACATCACATATTAATAGAGTTAACGATTGGACCAAGATTTGCAAAACTAGTTAAATTCAGAATTAAATTTACTAAAATTACAGGGATTAATTCCATAAGTTGAGCAAAGTAGAGTGACTAACGATAGAATTTGACCATTTATGATCAAGACAAGGCGGTGCAAGGTTCAGTTCGACTGTTTAATTACGAAACATGGTCAATGATGATGGCTCCAGTTTTTTGAATAAATTTGGTTTTCTTTTGGGGAACTTCCAGGCTTGAACTTGCTTGACCAGCTTCAATAAAAACTGCTATATCTTCAACTTCAAATTGAACCATTAATATTATCAGTAAAATTTTAGAAACGTAATGTTGATGACCCTAATACCATGGGCTAAAAGTAATATATAAAAGAAAAACCAGGGGCAACCCTGGTGCTGGGAAAATAGGAATTTGCATATTTATATAATAACACCATATTTCTTAAATATAATTCCATTTTATTTGCATATTTCACTCTCGTTTGCTCGAAAAAAAAAAAGAAAACATTAAACCCCTCCGAAATAAATTCTGAAAGAAGAAAGAGTGCACCACCCTTCACTTTTGGCTACTATTGCCACTTTTTAATGTAATTTGCCTCCCCATGAATTTGTTTTTTTTTTTTTCCATATTCAGCAATGCATGCATGATTCTTCTTCTTCTTCTCTTCTTCTTCCTTTTGGTTTTGATTTTTCTGTTGTAGAATTGAATTATAATTTCTTTTAGAAAGGATAAACTGCAATTTTACTATTGTATTAATTTGTAAGTTTATAATTTTAAAAGGCCTAAACCTAGAGTTTTACCCTTTTAGGGTGCTGGTTGTTTATGCGAGAAAAGATCTTCGAAGGACTAAGCCTAGAATTTTACCATTTTGGGATGTTTGATTTTAATTACTATTTGTTTAATAGTTGGGAATTATTACGTGCCTTGTGTGTTTCTTATTTATTTAGCTCCACACGGCATACAAAAGATAGTCATTTGGGAGCAACATACTCGTGTTAAAATATATTATAAATCTATGTAATTCTTATAAATTTTAAATTTAGTTACTTACTTTTATTTTATGAATTTAGTTCTTTTATTTTTAAGTCTTAAAAGTTTATCTAATTATTAATTTTATTAAAATTATTTTGTTAAACTTAAATTCATTACAATATTATTTTTAATTACATTTTATCAAGTGAAATATTTTTTTTCACTTTAAAATATCATATTAATAAATTAAAATTTTTTTAACAATGTTAATAGTTAATTTTAAATTTTAAAATTAAAAATTAAAAAAGTCTTCAAAATAAAAATATAATAATTAAATTTTAAATTTGTAAAGAATATAACCCACCTATTGTATCCTATTTCTTATTATTATATTTCCTCGAAATGAAACCCTTGTGCTTTTTGACTCTACACGTAATAGACAGTGGAGCTCACAATCATCCTTTTGTAACTTCTTAGATATAAGTTTTAAGTCTCAGTTTAGTTTTCAGTTTAGTACTTATTTTTTTTTCGATATTTAAAATTTATTATTTTATTATATTTTACCTAAATTCGTGTTTAATGAGAATCTGTCATATATTACGGCTTCATCAGCAACTTTTTTAGTCAACTGACATGAAAATAATAATTCAAGATAAAAAAATTAAATTCCAAGATGGGAAAACAAATATAATATATGAACTACGTCATGATATAAGGTTTTTTTTAGATGACAGTGTAAAGTGATTACATCAAACTCACAAATTAAATCTATATGAAAGTGTAGCAATCAGCCAACCACAAATTAACCACAAAGGATGATGGTTCCTCAAACCATTGTAGAAGTAGAAGCCCACTTACAATACTTTTTGTTATATGAGCATTCATTTCATTCAGAGATCTCGAAATATGACGAATCCGTATTTTTCAAATCTTGCTTAGAAGTTGATGTACTAACCGTAACTTCATTGATCTACTATTGGCATGCCATCAAGTTAAAAGAAACTTGACCAAAAGTGCATTATCACATTCCAATTCAATCTGTCTGAAACCCTTGTCCTACGCAATGTACAGACCTTCCAACATTGCCCGAGCTTCAATTCTAAAAATAGATTCTTTGCCAATCCTCATTGAATAGCCATCCAACCAATTTACATTAGAGTCCCTAAACACACCTCCAATAGAAGCAGTACTGTCACCTGCAGCCAAAGCTTCATTAGTATTAAGTTTAATCCAACCATTCTCCGAAAGAGCTCAATTCCCAAATGAGACCATAGGACGAGGTTGTAGGATCTTTGAGAGTGACGTTGCAAAACTCATTTCCCAAGTAAAACCTGTATTCAGAATATCAATTACACAATTATGGCCATTAGAAAAACAAAGAGATTGCAGTTCTTCCAAAGCAACCAATATAGTATAGAAAACAAAGTTTTTCAATCCACCTTTGTACTACCACAACTCCTTGTACCGTGCAAATGTTGTAATAACCATTTGAGCATGAATCGGCACCACTGCAAACCACACTGATCTCGAGAAAGGGCACTCTCGAATCACATGGAGACCAGTTTCCAACATACTACCACATCTAGGGCAGTGATCATCACTAGACATGTGCCTCCTCACTCGCTCCCTATTCGTCAACAACTTATTCTGCCACAACAACTAGATGAAAACCCAAACTCTTAGAGGTGTTTTCGCCTTCCAAATCAGCCTCTAAATATTAGCATGCTCAATTCCCCCTGATACATATTTCTAAACCTTTTCACTGTGGAGAAATCGTCTTTCTTCATCCATTTTCAAGCTAACCAATCCCGATCTACATCACTGGAATGGGGCACAATAGATGCTATTTGTGTAACAATATTAACATATAATAGCGAGAATAGACGAAACTAGTCCTAACAACCATTTCCGCCTACCAAATCACATGCTCTTAAAGCATCATCCAGCTGATCGTGACCTGCATAAAACCCTCGAAGAGGACCAATCTACCAAACCCAAACGTCATTCCAAAAGTTTACAAGTCAACTGTCCCCAATAGACTAATATACATTAGTGATGACATCAGACCAAACCCTCATCAAAGATCTCCAAATAAACGAACAGTTACTCCTACCAATAGCGACCAACAACACCTCATGTATATTATACTTATTCCTCAAAACCTACACCCACAAGGCCTCCATATTGGTAAGCAGCTGGAAACCTAGCTTCAATAGAAAAACTCGATTCTGATTAGCAAGGCTTCACAACCCTAGACCTCTATTATCTATTGGAAGACAACAAGCCCCCCAAGACAAAAGAGATGACTTCTTGGATTCAATGCAAGTACCCCAAATAAAATTACAGGCAATCCTTTCAATCTCATTACACACCGAGACCAGCATGCAAATCGTACTCATAAAATAATTTGGTATAGTTAAAACCATCGACTTGGCCAACGTTATTCTACCTAGTAAAAGTATCTTCCTTACATCCCAACCAGATAGATTCTTACGGACCTTATCAACCACAAATTAAAAAGTACTCGACGTAAAATTGTTATGCATCAATGGTAACCCTAGATAAACATCGAGATCAGTCACACAAACAAACCTCACAATATTACAAATAACACCAGCTAACTCGTATAGTATATTAGAAGGAAAAAAATCTAAGACTTGCATCTATTAACCTTTTGACCCAAAAAGTGACAAAACTTATTAAGCATATCATTAAGAAGCACCGCTTAACCCATATCAGCCTTGCAGAAAAAGCATAAGATCGTTGAAAAAAATAAATGGGATAAGTCGACCATTTCCTAGACAGAAATAACAACTTTCAATTCCCATGATCAACTGCATCGCTGATTAGGTTCCTTAATGATAGGCTGCACGCCTGTGCATTAAAACACTGAAGTTATGAAAATATTTTTAAACTCTAGTTTTGTTGAAAGCATACAGTGTCAGCTGCAATATTTATAGTGTTATAATGAAATATCGAAGTATTTTAAGGATCGAACCCAAAGGAAGATGCGATTGAACAATGATTAGCTTACACAATAGAGTCTAAGTGGCTACTAATACAATTTTATAGTACAACAATTCATAAAAGAAGATTTTACAAGAAAATTAAATATTTTACTCTAAGGACTAAATTGCAAGAAATGTAAACTAATGACACTATCTAATAAATCACTAATGAGGGTTGGTTGACTTCGATGTGGTTCACCAAATCTCGGGCTAGAGACATAATAGCTTAAATTACTAAGTGATTCCATTTTTATCTATCAATCTCAACTTCACCGACTTAGACGAATTAGTCTAGTTTATCTCTCAATCTCGCCGGTTAATCCGGGATTGATGAATGGGTGTGCGACAAGATTACCTTTCGGTCTCACTTTATCTTGATATTCCCTTAAGGGCGTCACTACCTAAGTTATTAGTTCTATTCAAATTAATCTAATTTGTTATGATTTAGTCCTTTGTTCAAAGATTTTAATTGATCCACATCTCCATCAACCAACCTCTTTAAAGGTTTAGTTAGTCATGCTTAAAGTGAAGAAAATAAACATAACAATGGAAAACAAGGCAGCCATGAAAGTAAAGTCTAAGAAAAATATGAAAGTTGATAATTTTATGCAAGAAAACTTAAATAGCATGAAACCAAAAGCATTTAACAAGAAAATCTAAAGTAATAAACATAAAAGGAACAAGCTTTAGCATATTTAAAGTAAAATAAGCTTAAATACATTAAGCTAAAGCTTAAAAAGTCTTGAAAGTAAAGTACATGGACTAAAATGCAAATAAACCTTAACTACAGTGTTAACTAATTTAACTAACATCAAGAATAAGAAGTAAATATAGAAAATAAAGTCTAATCTAAGGTAGAAGAAAAGAAAAACTAAAAACCCTAGAAATGTGCAGAAAAAACTAAAGAAAACCTAGAGAAAACTAAACCTAAAAATAAGCTAGAATGTGTCTCTCTCCTCCTCAGAAACTTTTGGTTGTTTTGAAGGGTATCCAATGACTTTTCAATGCTAAAGTTGCCCCTACATGGGTCTTGTGTGATTGGTTAGCCGTGTAGACAAAGGATGCCCTTTTTGTCCAAGTTTGTCCTATTGATGATGGTGATATCGCGATATCTCAGGCAGTATTGAACTTGGGGTCTTCCTTGAGTGGTGGATTTTGCAATACCCAAAGAGGATATCGTGATACCATTGAGGGCTATTAGTCTTTTACACTGTCGGAGGTATCGCGATTCCAGGGGTTGGATATCGCGATACCATTGCCCTAGATGTCGTTCTTGCTTATTTTTTACCTCCAACACGTCTCTATAGTACTCAAACACACGTTAGGCCTCCAAATGACACTATCGACCAATTTGGATAAAATGAGATAAAAAAGGAGGTATTTTCACTTATTACCCGAAAATATTAAAATAATGAAAATAACAAATACTAAGCTAAAAACTCTATTTTTCTTGAGAAAAAGCTCATTAAGTGTATTAAAAAAGCCTAATTTGCCACGTCGATTTGTGGCAGATCAAGTCCCTTGCACTCAAAACTTTGCTTGTCCTCAAACAAACATACAAAATGTAACACCCCTTACCCGTATCCAAAGCCGGAACAGGGTATGAGGCATTACCAGACTTAACCATACACATAGACGAAAACCGGGCCATAAAATTTCATTTAATTCAAAACTTTTCGAACACATGCATAGACTCATATTTAAAGATATATAACGTGGCATAAATGAGGACTTACACATCCATAATCATGCAATAACATGTCATTCACTTTAAACATATTTGCTTACCATCCTGTATATAATATACATTCTTACATTAACTAGAACTAGACATGCTAAATCTTATTCTCATTTTATACCATCATAATATAGTTACCAATTTGTCCATTAAACATCCATATTCAAGGCAACATTACTCATTTCCATTTAATTCATGATCCACTGGCCTGCATTTAACTTACTTGATGTATTACCAATCATGCATAACAAACAAAGCTAACTATATCATCATATCAAAACATAGGACATGGCATGATTAATTAAACTTACAAACCATAATGGATAAGGACCACATCTCATGATCATATACGATGACTCAATGCAGACCGATACGTATGGTCAAAGTCATAATAATAATACATATCACAAACCAACTTCTTATATATGCCACTCACTTGATATTTCTAATATTTGAATTAATTCTCCCAAAAATAATAGCTTAATAGTTTGATTTTGCCTCCGACGGTCTCCAACCCCGAGCCGACCTGCCAAAACTAAAGAAATAGAGAGGAGGGGTAAGCTTTACGCTTAGTAAGTCCATATGAAGTTAATAAGCAATTACCCACATGTTTTTTTTAAGGTAAAACATCATAATTGTACAATTTACTCCTGTTCAGGTTAAGCTGTTAATCTCAGAAGAAACAGTTAAATCTATTCAGCCGTAACTGTCACACTCAGATATTACACATTTCAAATACCATTTCCCACAACTAGTTCTGCCATAAAAAATTTCATGTTAGACCTTTTACTAAAGAAGACCAGTTCTGAATAAATTTTGATTTACACTTTTCTCAACCTTGTACCTGAGTAATTCAATTTACCAAAGTAAATTCATTCTCTAACTGGGACAGTGCATAGCTCCCATAATCTTTATGTCAACCTGATACTTTTCTAGCTCTGACTTTACTTATCAACTCATTCTCAATCTCTAATCATACTTATAATTATTCTATTATTGAACTCTTTGGTTTTTCAACTGGGAACTTATTTAGTACAAATCTCATGAAATTCCATTATAAGCACCACTTCAATGAGGGGGCGAGGTTGTAGGGCTTCTGACTCGACTTTCTTGTACATATACATATGACACAACTTTTATCATCATAGCAACATCGTCAAAATCATGTCATTCATTTCAGGCAATGCAACATTCATGTCGGTTTACACCAATTTTCTAATTATCCCATTTAGACAAGTATACTTATACATGTATCTTATGTTTTCTGGATAGCTTTACTTCTCCATTCATTTAATCAAATAAGTCATGCTAATGACATCACATAAGGGCCAAACAAACATGAATATTTGCATCACAATAGCAACTTTCACTTTGTGTATCATCATATACATATCATTACAATCATATAATTCAGTCCAAACAATTTAACATAGATAAGTTCATTTCGTTATAATTCTTTATCTCATAAAAATATCATTAACATTCATCAGCATTCAATGTCCAATCAAGACAATGACATTTTCATTCATATCATGATATTATGAACCCTTACTCAAACCTCTACGAATTTTTTATCCCATTCAACTTGTCAAGTAAGCCAAGTTCACTACATCATATGAGCATTAAGCAAATATAAATATTTATCACAACATAAACTTTCATATCACGTGTCATCACATATATATCATAAACTTTTATTCATACTTTCCTAAACTGAGACTTATCATAATCATAATTTTACTCAAATACCTTCAATCACCTTGAACATGGTCGGTGCAGCTCGGTTAGAGAGTACCTTTGTCTAAATAAGACGATGCTCTTACGCGTTGGGCGACATCACACTATGACGGATCAGTGGCATGTATAACTAGACTTTTACACATGCTAGGTTAGTCAGAGAACCGACTAAACCATAGCTCTAATACCATCAAATGTAACACCCCTTACCCATATCCAAAGTTGAAACAGGGTACGAGGGATTACCAGACTTAACCATACACATAGACAAAAACTGAGCCATAAAATTTCATTTAATTCAAAACTTTACGAACACATGCATATACTCATATTTAAAGATATATAATGTGGCATAAATGAGCACTTACACATCCATAATCATGCAATAACATGTCATTCACTTTAAACATATTTGCTTACCATCCTGTATATAATATACATTCTTACATTAACTAGAACTAGACATGCTAAATCTTATTCTCATTTTATACCATCATAATATAATTACCAATTTGTCCATTAAACATCCATATTCAAGGCAACATTACTCATTTCCATTTAATTCATGATCCACTGGCCTACATTTAACTTACTTGATGTATTACAAATCATGCATAACAAACAAAGCTAACTATATCATCACATCAAAACATAGGACATGGCATGATTAATTAAACCTACAAACCATAATGGATAATGACCACATCTCATGATCATATACAATGACTCAATGCAGACCGATACGTATGCTCAAAATCATAATAAAAATACATATCACAAACCAACTTCCTATACATGCCACTCACTTGATATTTCTAATATTTGAATTAATTCTCCCAAAAATGATAGCTTAATAGTGTGATTTTGCCTCCGATGGTCTCCAACCTCGAGCCGACCTGCCAAAACTGAAGAAGTAGAGAGGAGGGGTAAGCTTTACGCTTAGTAAGTCCATATGAAGTTAATAAGCAATTACCTACATGTTTTTTTTTAAGGTAAAACATCATAATTGTACAGTTTACTCTTGTTTAGGTTAAGCTGTTTTACCAAGTTACAGTTACTAATTCATTTATATCTGGATCTACAAGACTCCAAATTAAGTTTCATTAATTTTCCTTGAAGCTAGACTCATATACCTTTCTGCCATAAAATTTCTAGAATTTTTGGTTTAGCCAATTAGTACATTTTATTCATTAAAATTTCCCCTGTTTTGCTGTCTAACAATTCTAACCTCTCTTCACTAAAAATTATTTTTCTCATAGTAAAAAATTCGGATAATGCTCTCATCTATCTTTCTAAAGAATAGACTCATTAAGGATTTTAAAAATATAAATTAAAACCCATAATTATTTTTATACGATTTTTAATGATTTTCTCAAATCGAAATAGGGGATTACAAAGTAATTCAGACTCTGTCTCACAACAATTTAAATATCTCATAATATAAATTTCGATTGCATATACCGTTTCTTCTATGTGAAACTAGACTCATTGGGATTTAACTCATATTTTATTCAGCCCCTAATTCAATTTTCACAATTTATGGTGAATTTCCAAAGTTGCACCACTGCAGTAACCCAAAACTGCCAAGGCTAAATTTACCCATTCATTACTATTATTCACAAAATCCATAAAATATCATTTCATTCATAATGGTAAGAACACATAATTATGCTTCATAAGCATAAATCCATAATCTCAATGTCATCAAGTATCAATGACTTATTCCAAATCATGTCATTTTCATAATATTCACTAAATACTATATACATCATAAATCATCACATGTCAAGGCATCACACATAAGTTTAGTGTACATACCTGTACAACTTATAACATAACTCAAAGACATACTCAACAATGGATTATCTCATTGGGATCATCAACAAATACTTCACCAAATTACCCTTTGAACACTCGGAATATAATTAGATACACGGAATGCATGTACATAAGTGCCATGCCCACAGCTAGACAAACTCAATAGCCTGCGAAATATTTGTGTACCCAAGCTACCATGTAACCCACCCATAAGCCAACTCAGACTCAACTCAATGAGCTCGAGCGTTCGCATCCATAAGTGAACTCATACTCAACTGAACAAGTTCGGATGCCTAGTTACATCTAACGAACTAAGACTCAACTCAACGAGTTCGGAACTCAAATATCCTAGTGACATGTCACTGGTATCCTAATCTATTCCCAAGGTTCAAACGGGATTTTCCTCAATCACACATCTTTGTCATCTTCCACAAAATGTCAGAACTGATACTTGGTAGCATTTCATATTTATCAAGTAGCTCATATAATTTGCATATTACTCAATAATAACCACAAAGCATAATATTTCATGATAATAATCATCATATCAAATAAATATCATTAAATTACTTAAAATGACAATTATGTTACCACATTTACACATGAACTTACATATCATTTAATATCAAGGCAATAACATTAAATTACACATTGCATTATTAAAAATCATATGAACTTACCTCGTATGTGAAAATGACCATTTTTACCATTTTGTCCACAACCTGATATTTTCTGATTTTAGCCTGAATTTCAATTTTTCCTTGATCTATCATTTCAAATATAGCCTAATTAGGACTCACATTATTCAAATTAACCCAAAACCATATTTTTGCAAAATTACAATTTTGCCCCTAAACTTTGTAAAAATTACATTTTTTCCCCTAGGCTCGTAAATTAAACTTCATCCTATTTCCTTATGTTTTATGACATGCTAATCATTTTTCCCTTCTATAGAAACCTCAAATTCGCACTCTAACATGTACTTATGAACATTAAGTATTTTTACCGATTATGTCGTTTTACTCGTTTTCACGTAAAATCGCTTAGTAAAAGTTGTTTAATACAATTTCAAGCTTCATATTCTACCATAAAACATCAAAATAAACACATTTCACCTATGAGTATTTTTCCAAATATAAACCCTAGGTTAAATTATTGCTAGAATAAACTTAACCAAGTTACTGAGATTTCAAAAACGTAAAGAACTTTAAAAACGGGGCTAGGGAGCACTTACAATCGAGCTTGGGAGTTTGAACAAACCTTAACCATGGCTGCTGCTGGTAGAAATGGTTGAATGAAGAAGATGATAGCTAATTTGGCTTATTTCCCTTTTTTAATTCTTTTAATTATTAGTTTACCAAAATACCCCTAACTTAAAAATATTTTATTACACCCATTTCAAGTCTTATTTTGTCTAGAAATTAACCAATGGTCTAATTACCATTTAAGGACCCTCAATTTAAAATTTCATAACAATTGGACACCTCTAGTATGTAGAACTCAACTTTTACACTTTTTACGATTTAGTCCTTTTGACTAAATTAAGTGCCCGAACGTCAAAATTTTCGAATGAAATTTTTACGAAATTATTTCATGAAATCGTAGACCATAAAAATATAATAAAAAATAAAATTTTCATCGTCGGATTTGTGGTCCCAAAACCACTGTTCCGACTAGGCCCAAAATCAGGGTGTTACACAAAACATGCAAAAAGATGACTTTTGGACTAAATCAATCAATTAAGCTATATAGCTATACAACAACAAATTTGTACAAGAATTACTTCACATGCAACTTAGGAATGATATCTAGTTAATTTACCTACTTCTAATGCAAATATTATTAGTTTAAGAAGTTAAAGTGTCAATAAAGATAGAGGCAATGTAAATGAATATATGTACAAATGTTACTCGTCAAAATAAATTATACGAAGCACTCATAGATATTTAAAAAGAATTGTTCATGCTCATTCTAAAAAATACAAGCTCTATACAAATTAATGTGTCGATGACTTATTCGGGTCCCAAAGGTCTTTTAGGCTTGTATCGTTCTAATGCTGAGGTTGGTGTGGATTCCAAGGAAGTTTATCTCAAAATGGTTCAAGCGCTATGAATAGTATAGCACATAACATTGTTCCCAACTCCCCCAGAATGTGATCGTTACATCTCACCGCTTTATATCTCCCTCTCTCACATTCCTTATCTTTTCAACAATGTGGAAGAGGTTAATTGATATTAGCTCATTTTTATGCACTATGATTTCAAAACTATTTTATGCTCTTTTTTTTTCTTATTTTTGAGCATTTTTACACTTTGTTTGTTATTTTCTCTCATAATACTTTTGATCCTCAGTTTTCTTCTTTTTCTTTAATCACTATTTTTAGTGAGAACCATTTACGGGCTAACTCAGCTTCTCTTCACTAATCACTCGAGTACATTTTTTGTGATAAACCACCATAATGTTCCTCCCTAACCCTCGATGTCCATGGCCTAACATCCATTCAATAATGTGTTACATAGTTCAAGGACAATGAAGGGTTGAGTTTTGAACTCAATTTAGGCTTAAGGTTTCAAACACAATGACTCATTAAGAAGGTTTATGTAAGGCTCAAATTTTGGAACTGGGGTTAATCTAGTGTTTAAGATTGTCCTTTAGGCTCAAGGCTATACAAACAATGCCTAAGGTCTTTCTCGAATTAGTCACCTAGCAATAATTATTTAAGCATAAATCTATTTAAATGAGAAATTAGCAATTTGAGTTATTTATCTACAAGGATCCGTATCTTTTATTCATTTTACGGTACATTTTATACATTTTCATTTTGGTTATTGCCTCTAACCTTGAGCTAGTCTAACGCTCAGTTCTAGGGAAGTCCGGTAACCTCCTATTCCTTCTTTTGCGTTTATTGGGAACAATGTGTAGTTTGAGTGTGGGGGGTGCACATAAGCTTTATGTGTGTTTATGTTAATTTTCATTCATTTTAAAAAAAAATTAAAAAATCCCAAAAATACTTTTTGATTTTTTTTTTACTCTTTCAAAAATCCAAAATAATTTTTCTTTTTCTTTTTGTTATTGCATTGTGACAGCCCTAAATTGACCCTAGTCGGAAAGTGGTTTCGGGACCACTAAACCGAGTCATAAAAATAATTAATTGTTATATTCTATGCTTACTATGTGTGTGCATGCATATGTGGAAGTTTCATTCTCTAATTTTACCAATTTTATGAGAAATTATTAAATAGGGATCAATGTGAACCATGGTGAAATATGATAGGCTAATTTTAAATGGCTTATTAGTGCATGTTAACACAAGGGTGGAGTTGCATGTCAAATAACCCATTTCCTAAGGTTAGTGGCTGGCCATGACATGATGATGGGCAAAGAAAACATGTCCTAGACATGTTGGCCTAGTGCAAGATATGGAAGGAAAATAAAGAAATGAAAAAAAGGAAAATGATGAAAAAAAAAAGAGTGTGGATGCCCCCTTGTTGCCGTGAGTTGAGGAAAAGAAAGGAGAAAAATTTTGTTGTTCATCCTTTCTCATTTTGTTACAATTGCCATGACTTGAGAAGAAGAAAAAAGTGTCCATTCTCTCATTTTTCTTTGCATGGCCGAATGTACTAAGAAGAAAGGGGGAAGCTTGAGAAAATCAGCCATGGGAGCTTACTAGACTAAGGTGTTTTGATACAAGAAGGTATGTTTTATGCCACTCTTGAAAATGCATGCATAGTTTGGAAGATTGGTTCAAATTTTTCCTTGAATCTTGGATCGAAACTAAGTTGTTAGGTGAGTTAAATTTCGCCAAGAATGTTGTATTTCCTAATTAATGTTTTGATGTTGTTGTGATGAAAGCATGGAGATGAGTGAGTTCGAATGTTTAACAAAAGGAGATTTTGTGCCATTGAGTTCTTGTTGTTATGTGTGTATGTGCATGAGTATTTGGCCATGCTATAAAATTTATGTTGCAAAATGATTTAATGCTTAATGTGATATATAATAGTACTTGTGAATGAGCTTGAGAGCACCTAAATTATTAGTTGGAAGTGCCGAATGTAGTCTTGGATGAATTTTAAAGAACAAAGAAATTTTGGGTGACTAGAGGCCAAGGACATTCGGCCAAAGGCTTGTGTGCTAGCAAAATTTGGCCTAGATGGGGTAAATGTTAAGTGTTAAATGCAATGGAAATGCTAGATTAATGTTGCACATTCGGCTATAGTTAGGCATGTTTATGATCTCATTTAGACGATTAGACATAAAAAGGGTGGTAATGAGGCTGAAAATTATTGAATGGCTAGTTGGGTAATGAATGTAGCATTCGCCATATGGGGTAAAAATGGGTCAAATGTTCGTGAAATAAAACTTTGTGAATTGATGAATTAATGATGATAGTATTGTTGATGTCATGTATATATGTATAAATATTTGGCAAGACGGTTAAACTAGTTAATTTATTGATTAGCTCAAGAAGCTAGAGGGGGAGAATCAAGCAAAAGCAAAGGAAAGAACATCGAATAGCCGAGTTGGAACCATTTTACCCAATACAAGGTAAGTCATTAAGCATATATTTGGCATTGTTTTAAATGATCATAATATCTATGCAATTGTGTTTAATGAGATGATATGTAAATGAAAATGTATGTGTATGGAATGATGACATTGTTGAATGCAAAAGAAATAGTGAAATGTGTAGAAAGTTTGCTTTCGGCACTAAGTGTGGGCAATACGTGTGTACGGTGATGAGATTGGCACTAAGTGTGCATGCTGGAAATATATGGCACTAAGTGTGCATGCTGGAAATATACTGACCTTTGGGTGTGCGAGCTCGAAGGGTATGGCACTATGTGTGGGCTTAAATCACATGGCACTAAGTGTGCGAAATCGAGTATTAAGCACTGTGTGTGCGTATTTATATATATATATCTCCGATCGAACAATTATATGGAGGGTGTGTCTTCATCGAGTTGAGTATGGACAGCGGAAAGAGTAAGTACCTTGAGTTCGTGGCTAATAGATACTACGTTCATGCTCGGAGTTGAGTCGGTAAGTTTTAAATCTATGTGATGATTTCAATTGCATGATTGTTGCGGAAATGAAATGATGTATGGAAATTGCTTCAAATATCCTATTGAATAGTATATGAAATGTAAATGTATGACTTGGTATGAGATTGATCCGAAGGTCTAAGGAACTATGGTATAGTTCGGTATGGCTGGAAACTGGGCCTTGTTTCATTATTTCATTTTATGATAATTTTAGTAACGGATGGTTGTGAAATGCTTATGACTTACTGAGTTATAAACTCACTCGGTGTTTTCTTGTCACCCATTTTAGGTCTCTTGGACTCGTATCGTTTATGCGTTTCGGAACCGTCGTTGAAGTCATCACACCGGCTGGAAATCTTTTGGTATTGTCTTCGTAGTTGAACTAGGAGAACATTTGGCATGTATAGGCTACTTTGTTTTGTTGAATCTCGGGTTGTAAACTTTAAGCCATGCGAAGATGGCCTATGTGGTCGGTTGAGTGTGAATCTATAACCTATAGGCACGAGCCTTAGAAACCTTAATTTTGATAAGGTGGCCATAGTTTGTATTATGTATGATGAAATAGTTGGCCATGGAAGAATTATGAAATAGTCATTGTTTGCTTTAGTACCAGATGCTGCCAGCAGCAGTGAGGTGAGATGGAAAAATCACTAAAAATAGTAGAAGTAGAATTAAATAGTGAATAAATTATGAAATTGAACCTTGATGAATCTATTTTCATATGGACGAAACGAAACGACCGTATGAGCTGTATTTTAAGAGATATTCAGGTTTTTGCGAAACAGGGCCAGAACGGTTTCTGGATCCCTGCTCTGACTTGGAAAATTTACCATAAATTATCCAGAAACAATTAGAAGTCATGCCTTATATGCGTAGATTCCCCTTTGAGTCTAGTTTCATTAGAAGCAAACGGCATGAGCATTAGAGCTCTGTACGAGATGATATCCAGGTCGTAATGCGTAAAGGTCAGTGTAGTCGAACCCTGAAACAGGGGTGACTTTAACTAATAAACTGTACCAATTGGCCCAACCAAAAATTCTAGAAATAAATTCATGGATGGATATATGAGTCTAGTTTCAGGGAAAATTGACGAAACTCATTTTCGAGTTCTGGAACTCGAGATATGATTTTTAAGGTGACAGTGATGCAGTTAACTAGCCTGCCTGGAACAGAAAAAGGAAAACAAAAAAAAAATTTTCCAAGAGAGGAATAAGTAAAGTAAGCCCGGTAACACCTCGTGGTCAAATCCGGTGATGGTCACGGGTTTTTTTGCCCAAACCCTTCCATTTTTCGAGCGGGCCTTCGGGTCGGGCCGGGCCGCCCGGCCCATGATCAGCTCCAGGTACAATGGCAAGTTGCTTGGGAAGCAAGCAAAAATTGTCCTAGCAATGAAAGCGTACATCGTCCTATATCTCATCATTAAACGAGGAGGCTGACTTAAAAACGCATTCAGGGATGAACATAAGTCCCTAAATTGTTTGATAAAAATTTGTGGCCAACACTATGCAAATTTAACGCCTTCATATTCTGATGACGGAACCAAGGCAGTTTGGGAACGAGATTGCTTCTGTGGCATTGAGGGCATTTTTATAATTTTCGCACTTAAAGTCAATAAAAATCAATTAAATACCCAATGCCAAGTAGTCAGTATGTAAATTAAAAACTTAAAATGGAAATAAGAAAAATAGTAATAATAAATAAGGGAAAAGAAAATTTAAACCGTATTGATTGTCGTAGTCAAATGGATTGAATCGAGAGGTGTCGTGTTCCCCAAGCCAAAACTCTAAAATACTTACAAAAGAAGAAAACTGACAAAAAGTAAAACAAAAGAAAAGAAATCAATCAATGAATCGAAGGAAATTTGAAAGAGAGATTGAGAGAAGTTGGTAGGGGAAGAGTTTTTAAGGGTTTATAATAAATTTTTGGGGGAAATAAGAGAAGGTTTGAGGGTTATGAAGTATTTGAAGGCTTAAAAAGCCTCTGAAACACGCAAGTCATGATATCTAGAACCAGGTATCGCGTGACCCAACTTGGGTATCATGATATCTAGGGTGGGTATTACGATATCC
Source organism: Gossypium arboreum (assembly GCF_025698485.1). Taxonomy (NCBI): domain Eukaryota; kingdom Viridiplantae; phylum Streptophyta; class Magnoliopsida; order Malvales; family Malvaceae; genus Gossypium; species Gossypium arboreum. The sequence continues at coordinate 62,579,686 of NC_069078.1, forward strand.
CCTATTTTTGGACCCCTCATCTTTGAGTTTCTCTTCGGTATAACAATACCAAGGGGTGGGTATCATGATACCACTGTGTAAATAATAAAAATTTTACTTTTGAATTACCAAGGGTATTGCAATATCAGGGGTTTGATATCGCGATACCCAAAAGATTTTTGGACCCTTTTCAAAATTGTCCAAGAAATCATGATATCCCTTTCGTATATCGCGATATCGCTAGACTTATCCCAAAAACTTGACAAAATCATCAATTTGCATCTCAATCATCAAACGTACCAAGTCTAAAATTAAACTAACATAAATTAAAATCATAATCTAAATACATATGATAACTGAAGTCCATGCTCAAAATATCTAATTATTTACAAATTTTCAATTCATTTGGCACAACGACAATTAAAATTTCATCTTAGGGTGATACATAATACCCCCATAGTGGTGCTTGTACAGTGTTCTAGGTACCAACACATGTTTCCTTCTTTTCAACCCTACGAATTAATTCATAACATGCCTTTTCGTGATCTTCGTTTCTTCACTCGTATGCCTCGCTTCCTCAGCCTCGAACCTATAAACATACATCATTTTGAATTTTTCATCTTGTTAGTTATGTGCTTCGACACCACTTGGATGGCTTGACACTCTAATTCCCTATTAGGAGACACCTTTTTCATCTTTTATTTAGATTCCACACACCTAAGGGTTTCTACCTCCTCATTGACTTCCATCGTCACTTTTCCCTTGCCTACATCTATGGTGGCTCTCGAGGTAGCTAGAAAAGGTCTCCCTTGTAGAATAGACATTTCTACATTCTCCTTAAAGTCGATCATTATAAAATCACCCGGTAAAATAAAGTGCCGAAATCTCACTAATACATCATCCAAAACTCCTTTTAGGTGGACAAGGGACCTATCAACTAGTTGAAGGGTTACTGAAGTTTCCCTAAGGTCACCTAGGCCTAACCTATGATAGATGGAAAAGGGCATTAAATTGATACTCGTTCCAATGCTGCAAGTGCTTTTCCAAATTTCATACCCGCAATCTCTATAGGAATGGTAAAACTACTGGGGTCCTTGAGTTTTGGTGGGACTTTCCTAGACACAACAACACTGCATTCAGTGTTAAGATTGAATAGCTCATCTCTCCTAATTCTCTTTTTCTTAGACATTATTTCATTGAGAACTTTGGTATATTTAGGCATCCTCTCTAGGACTTTGAGTAAAGGGAGACTGACATTCAACACCAACATTTTGAGGAAATCTAAAAAATATTCATTATCCCTTTTCTTTTTTTTTTTACTTCAAACGACCCAGAAAGGGTAAGGGCCTTAGGCTAGGGGGTGGTGGTGGAATGAGTCTATCCTTGGTTTCAACTGGTGTGGGTTCACTTTTGGTCCTTCATTTTCTAGCATCCCATCTCTACCACTACGATTGTGGATGCTTTCATTCTTCTCACTTGGTTCCTTCTCCCCATAATTAGGTCAGATAGGTTCCTTAACCACAACCCCAGATTTAATGGTGATAACCTTGGCATGCTCATTTCCTTCTCTCTTCGGATTAGGTTCGGTATTACTGGGTATGCTAGAGGCTAAATTATTTTGCAACAATTTTAAAACTTGATCCAATTGACTACGGATTTGACATACATTACCTTGCACTACATACAAACCTTCTTTTACTTTACTCATCCTAATCGATAATGGAGGGTCACTCCTATAGGCTGGTTTTCTCTTTTGATCTTGGGGTGCCTTAAAAGGTATTTGAGGTTGGTATAGTGCGTTGGGTTTTAGAGGGTCAAGGCTTTGGATCATTTGGTTTGACAGACCCGCTTGGTTTCCTCCTACCTAAGGTTAGGGTTGTCATGCCACTTGAGGTTATAAGTGTTGGAGTAAGGATTATATCCATTATTCCCCACATAATTCACCTCTATATGATTGCTCTCCTCATCGTGTCCTGTATTAAAATGAGTTAGATTGGGTTGGTGTTAAACTTGTGCATTAGTCGTATTCATCTCTAATTGGTTTAACCTTTCGAGGACTTGTTGATACTTATTATACCCACTAATAGCATTTTTTGCTGCTTGTTTCGCTCGATATGTGAACCACTCAACCAGCCACATATAAGAGTTCATCGCCATATCTTCAATGAGTTAATAGGGTTTGGCATATGTTTTTGACATGAAGGCTCCAATGGATGCTCCATCAAGGCTAGAGCGTAAATTCCGGTCAAGTCTATTGTAGAAGACTTAAAGTTGCAAGAAATCTTGTAAACCATGGTACGAACACTTGTGTAACATCAATTTGAAGCGTTCCCAAGCCTCGTATAATGACTCTCCCTCCAATTGTCAAAAATTCATAATATCCATCCGAAGTTTCATGGTTTTTCTTGGTGGAAAATGTTTTGCCAAAAATTTGCTCGTTAACTCGTCCTAAGTGTTGATTGAATTTACTGGTTGTGAATCTAACCATATAAAAGCATCATCAGTAAGAGAAAAAGGGAACAACCGAAGATGAATAGCGTCATCAGATACCTCATTATACTTGAAAGTATCACAAATGGTTAGATACCGCTTAAGGTGTTGCTTTGGATCCTCATTCATTGACCCTCGAAATTGAAGGTTCGGTTGTATCATTTGGATAATTGCCAATTTAATTTCAGAGTTGTTAGCATTAATTGCCGGATGCTTAATGCTACCTCGAACAACATCTAAGTTGGGCATCGCATAGTCGTGCAAAGTTCTTTGCTCCATAGGTGGTTGTGGTGGTTGTCAAATTTCTCCCTGCGGATTTTCGATGGGTTACTCTCTCAGGTGTTGTGCCCTCCTTGTATGTGTAATAATACGTTTTGGTTCTAGCTCAAATGGTAAGACACCATTACCAGTTCAAGTCATACAACGTTCCTACAAGTACGAGGAATGGAATACAATGACTTAAATTTGAAAACAAAATAAAAACAAATAGGAAACAAAGTTGTATCTATAAATCCTACTTTGACTCCTTATCTCTACCTACAAATGTATACTAAAAATTACTCAATCTTACACCGTCTTCCCTAGCAACGATGCCAAAAACTTGACCAACTGTGCATGTGTGCATTACAACACTGAATTTATGAAAATATTTTTAAACTCTGATTTTACTATAGGCATACAGTGCAAGTTGTAATATTTATAGTGTTACAATGAAATACCAAAGTATTTCAAGGACCAAATCCAAAGGAAGAGGAGATTGAGCAATGATTAGAATACACAATAGAGTTTAAGTGGCTACTAATACAATTTTATAGTACAACAATTCATAAAATAATATTTTGCAAGAAAATTACATATTGTACTCTAAGGACTAAATTGCAAGAAATGTAAACTAACGAGACTATCTAACAAATCATTAATGGGGGTTGGTTGGCTTTGATGTGGTTCACCAAATCTCGGGCTAGAGACATAAATAGCTTAAATTACTAAAGTGCTCCATTTTATCTCTCGATCTCAACTTCATCGACTTAGACGAATTAGGTCCAATTTATCTCTCGATCTCTCCAGTTAATACGGGACTAACAAATGAGTGCGCGACAAGATTACCTCTCAGCCTCACTTTATCTTGATATTCTCTTAGGGGCATCACTATCTAAGTTTTTAGTTCTATTCAAATTAATCCAATTTGTTATGATTTAGTCTTTTGTTTAAAGATTTTAGTTTATCCACATCTCCATCAACCAACCTCCTTAAAGGTTTAGTTAGTCATGTTTAAAGTGAAGAAAATAAACATAACAATAGAAAATAAGGCAACCATGAAAGTAAAGTCTAAGAAAAATATGAAAGTTGAGATTTTTATGAAGAAAACTTAAATAGCATGAAACCAAAAGCATTTATCAAGAAAATCTAAGGCAATAAACATAAAAGGAACAAGCTTTAACATATTTAAAGTAAAATAAACTAAAATATATTAAACTAAAGCTTAAAAAGTCTTGAAAGTAAAGTACAGGGATTAAAATGCAAATAAACCTTAGTTACAGTGTTAATTAACTTAACTAACATCAAGAACAAGAAGTAAATGCAGAAAATAAAGTCTAATCTAAGGTAGAAGAAGAGAAAAACTAGAAACCCTAGAAAAGTGCAGAAAAAACTAAAGAAAACCTACAGAAAGTTAAACCTAAAACTAAGCTAGAATATGTCTCTCTCCTCCTCAACAGTTTTTGGCTGTTTTGAATGTTGTTCTGAGGACTTTTCGATGCCAAAATTACCTCTATATTGGCCTTGTGTGATTGGTGAGCTGGGTAGACAAATGTTGCCCTTTTTGTCCAAGTTTTTCCCCTTGACGAAGATGATATAGCGATACCCAAGGGAGGATATCGCGATATCTCGAGTAGTATTGAACTTGGAGTCTTTCTTTTAAGGTGGATATCGCAATACCCAAAGAGGATATCACGATACCACTGAAGGGTCTCATTGGTCTTCTACACTGTCAGAGGTATAGCGATTCCAGGGGTTGGATATTGCGATACCCTTGCCCTAAATGTCATTTTTGCTTTTTTTTTTACCTCCGATATGTCCTTACAGTACTCAAACACATGTTAGGCCTCCAAATGGCACTATTGACTAATTTGGATAAAAAATGAGACAAAAAGGAGGCATTTTCACTTATTACTCAAAAATATTAAAATAACAAAAATAATGGAAAACTACGCGAAAAAATCTATTTTGCTCGAGAAAAAACTCCTTAAGTGTGTCAAAAAAGCCTAATTTGCCACGTCAATTTGTGGTAAGGAAAAAAAAATATGGAGAGAGCGGGTCTCATTGTCTTATCCCTCACGAGGGAGTAAAGTCATCTGTAACAGTTCCATTCTATAGCACTTGTAGAGACAATGATGACACATAATTTAAGATCCCTTTGACCAATAACAGTGGAAATCTAGCTTTAATAAGAGTATCATTAAAAAAATTTCCATATAAACTTGTTATATGCTTTCTCCAAATCAATATTTAATGTCATCTCACACTTTTCCCCTTTAAAAATCTTTATGGAATGAACTACTTGTTGTGTTACAACTATATTGTCGGAAATATTTCCACATGGTACAAAGCTTTATTGATTCTGACCAATGAGCTTCCCCATTAGCGGTCTTAGCCTATTAACTAACATCTTTATGATGATCTTGCAAAGGATAATACACAAGCAAATTGGTCGAAACTGGGTGATCCTTGCTAGGCTTTAACTTTGGGTAAAAACACCTACAATATTTTGTTTAATTTCGGATCTAACAACTACCCCACAATATCTACTGAACAAGTGAACAAATTGATGCCCCCATTATATCCCAATGCAACTGAAAGAATTTATCTTAGGACCAATCAATTCTTGGAGCTTTTAGTGGAGCCATACTAAAGACCGCATTTCGAACCTCTTCATTAAATGCCACCATTACCAAAATATCTGCCTCAACTAGAGAAATTGGAGGAAACTCACCACGACATCAAAAAAACTCCATTAACTATATAATTTGATGTATAAAGCTCTTTGAAGAAACCTGCAACATGCCATTTCAACACCTCATCATCAAAACACCATTAATCTTTTTCAATTTTAACCCCTTAATTCTATTCCTTTTCCTTCTAGCCATTGTACGACTATGAAAATACTTTGTATTTCTGTCTCCATTCAAAAGCCACATTGCTCTAAACTTCTAGAGTCATAACAATTCTTTAACACTTCCTCTATCTCCTGACGGAATTCCAACTCACGTGTACGAAGACTTAAGGAAGATCTCAACTCTAAAATTCTTTGTATCTTTTCCACTTCAACCAACAACCTCCATTTATGTGAGAAAATATTGCTATACATTGTTTATTCCAAATCTGGACCACATTCTAGCAATGCTCCAAATTCGCACCTACATCCCCATTAGTTATTCAATTCTCCCTTACTAGATGTTTGAACTCCGCATAAAGTATCCAACTAGTAAGACATCAGAAAGGTCTACACCCCTTGTTCAGTTTAGGAAGAAATGAGACTAAAATAATCCTATAGTCTGACTTCAAGTGATATAGATTGTGTACTAAACAATTAGGCGCAAACAAGTCCCAAACAGAATTACACATGGCCCTATCCAACCTCTGAGACAAACTCCCTCTACTCTAAGTAAATTTTGCACCACTAGAACCCAAATCTCTAATGCCATTATTGAACAAAAATGGATTAAACCATCTACAACCTACTTGTAAAATAGCAGCACCTCTCGCCCTTTCCAAGCTATCAAAGATTGTGTTAAAATCCCCTGCTATAATCCACGACCCATCTATTAACTCAGCCAGTGAATCCAAATACTACCACAACTTCTGTTTCATAGATGGTTGTGGGCTAGCATAAATCACAGACCAGAAACAAGTAGCTGAGCTTTGCCGACAACTAATCTTCATGTAGACCACCTGAGGGTGTACATCTAAAATGTCCACCAAAAAATTGTCATTCTAGATTATCCAAATGCCTTCAACAAATACATTAGCTTCAACCCGAAAAGAATTAGGAAACCTAATTTTATTAATAACACAATCGACCCTAACTCCATTGATCCAAGTCTCAAACAAACATAACACATTAGGAAAAAAAATTCTTTTTTATACTCAGCTACTCTATTATAGAATTGGGGATGCCCAGCCCCTTGGCAATTCCAGAAAATTATCTTCATGTCCATAAAAAATAAATGGAAAAAAAAACCAACCCAAACACAACAAACTTCATCAGTAACTAACCTTAATGTTGCCACTGTTCCCATCGTCCAAGCCATCTTCATCAGATCGACCATCATCTTCCATAGGAGCAGTCTCGGCCACCCTCTCCAAATTATCCGCTAAACCCTCTAAAGTCGATTTCAGTTCCACTATGGCTTGCTTGGGTTCACTTATTATAATATTTGAAGGGTTTTTTTTTGGTGAAGCATTTCTCTTTCAGCTACATAGGAATTCTTCCCATTGTCACCCTTATACAAATTTCCAAACCGAAACACCCCATTTTCCTTCCCTTTCGAAGACTCGGCCTTCTCCTTTCCCAAAAATTGAATAGCCCTATGCTTATCCTTATCTAACTTGGAAGAAACATATACGAGTTGTAAAAGCAAAACAAATTCTTCACCAACTGAAGATTTTAGGCCCATTAACAAACCATCATCGAACAAAGCTTGACTCTGCTTAGGCTTAACCCCTACATTCATATTTTTAGGCTTAAACCCCTTGGACCCTAATTTGGGTCCACTACCAATAATAAAATCCTTCCCTTTAGCCTGCTAAATTTTTTGTGCTTAAGGGGCTACTTTAGGCTCCTTATTTCCCATACCTCTAGCAACCTTCGAAACCTTGTCCTGCCCTTTAGCGCGACTACCCAGACATCCTTCAATTGATTCAGTATTCACGGTATCACCCCTCCCATGTCTTCATTCAACTTCAAGAAATGAGATCCCTTAGCCTTCACGTAATGATTATCTCCCTTAACTGCCCCCATGTTCTGGCCCTTCCCCTTCTTCTGGCGTTTAACTATCATCCAAGATCCAAATGACTCCTCCTCCACCCTTCATTGGAGCCTCGTTTTCTCCTTAATTGGATCAGTAAAGACTATTTGACCTTCCGACTTCTTAACACTTGAACACAAACATGCTCCATTGTCATACAAGCCACGCTTGAAACACACATTTGGTGATGCCTCACATTCAATTCTTTGAAGTCAACCATTAGTCTTGATTTTTTACACTAATGGCTTCCTCAAATCAATACACACATCTAGATGAGTAAACCTTCCCCACCAGGCCCTATCCGTGTGCTCGTCAATTTTCACCACCGGTTCGACAGATAGTCCAATCATACGAAGGAGGAAATCAGAATAATATCCTTTCGGCAGACCCATAAGCCTTATCCACATCACCTGAACGTCCATCTCATCATGAGTCATCGAAAACTCCGGCGACCAAGGCCGAATAGACAAATATCACCTAAAAATTACCCACAAATCACCCGTCAAAACCTTGTTGACATTCTCATCATCTTGAAACCTCACAAGAGAGAAATCATTCTCCAGATCCAAGAGTTGTACAGGGTTTCTAGGACTCTACATCAAAGAAATCTTATTCAATAATGCATTGAAGCCAACTATCCCACCCAACAATTTGACGATAACAGTCCTCGTCATTTTCCATTTGATATATTGATGGTCATTAAACTAACTAAAATTACAATAAAGGCAAGTGCATCTATCGAATAATAGTATAGCTATGGCGAGTCAGGAATATCATATCCACGAGGACTAAAAGTACTAGTAATGACTATTTTTCTATTATTTAGCCGATAAATTAATGGGATTGATTTTAATTTAAAATTAACTAACTAATTACTAAGAACGCAACAAAGAATGAATTAGGAAAATATTTGAAGAAAACAAATGAGATAGACAATACCCAGGAAAGAATCCACCTAGACTTCACTTATTATTTTGAATATGAATTAAATGATTTATTCACTTGCGCCTTGATCCGTAGAAATCCCTAAATTATGTTAACATCTCTTTCGAGAGTAAAAATAACTGACTCTAAGTTGATTAATTAAAATCTCTTTCTAATTAAAACCCCTATTGTCGCATTAACTCGATCTATGGATTCCCCTATTAGATTTGACTCTAATCCGGTAGATTTATATCGTCCTATTTCTAGGATTGTATGCAACTCTACTCAATTATGCTAGATCTACTCTTAAACAGGGACTTTTTCTCTACTGAAATAAGCACATTAAACATGAATTAATATCCTAAAATATTAAAATATGAAATAAGTATACATAATTGAGAACAAGAATCAAGTATTTATCATGTAATTCAAAAATGAAATAATAAGATTCATATAGGTTTCATCTTCCCTAGGTATCTAGGGAATTTAGTTCATAATATGCAATAACATTATGTCAAATTTAGGAAAACAACAAGACATAAAGAAACCCAAATAAACTTTTAAAGAAATTGAATGGAGGTCTTCAATCTTGAAGGAGATTTGCTTCTGAAATAAATCCGATGGCGTTCTTCGAGTCTTTTCTTCGTTCTTCTCTGCGTGCCCTTCAGGTACTCTTCTAGTGTGTATTTATAAACTTTAAAATGCTCAGAATCCCTAAAGATTGGCTTTTTCCACTTAAAAGAGAAACATAGTGCAAAATCAACATAGGCTGGCACATGGGCGTGTGCCCAACTCGTGTGGAAATGTCTTGGCCGTGTGGATCATGAAAACAGCTCTTTTTATCCGATTGGCCCTTTTTTTGCTCCTTTCACTTCCCTATGCTCATATAAGTATAGAAACATGAATTTAAAGGATTAGGAGCATCAAATTCACTAATTTACATAATAAATCATCCAAAAATGCATCAAGAATGAGATTAAAAATATGTTACTTTTATGGTTTATCATATACTTATAGACGCAGTCCGAGAATGTAATCGATGGAATACCGTCCACCATTTTTGTTACCACATCTCCATCAGGGAGTTCAAAATCCTCCTTCATGCCAACGGGTTGATTAAGCCTTGTGGAAGACCCCATTAACGTGGATTTGTACGGCGCCTTCACTTGGGATGCATTATGTACTATTTAACCGTTTATGTCCACCGTTGGGTCGTCTAGATCCAATGGAAGATCCGACCATCGACGAACCTTATTCTGTCACCCTACCAACTCCACTATTCGACCCTAAAGGATTACCGCCCACTATAAACTCCGACGTAGGCAATGTCTCATTCCCAAAAGCCATTAGCATTACTTTCCAACGATTGCTCTTATATTCTAATTATTGTTTGACTCACATTTAAAAATAATTTTATATTATAAGTCTAATATTTTATTAGATTGATAGTGAATAAATTTTATATGGAATCAAATAATATTTAACAATAAGATCTCAATCATGTGCTCAAAATCGATTTTAAAATTATCTCTTTTAACTTTAAATAATAAAATTCTTCTGATTTAATTTAAAGCATTTTAGACATTTTATTTGTGAATTATTATTCTATACATTGTTAAATGTAATATATAAAAATTACAGGAAGGTTTAGTGACGTATATTCTTACCAACTATCATATATTAAAAAAAATGAAAAGATACATTAGGATAAATAAAAATATTTAAATATCTTAAAATAAATAAGTAATATTTAATATTAAATAATTTTTTAAAAATATATTAATATTAAGTTATGGTTATTTAAATTATTATAGATTAAATAAAAATAAATTTTTTAAGGAAAATAAAAAATCATCTGAAATCCAATAAAGATATCTATTTAGAAGAAGAAAATTTATATTTAAAAAATTTATGTGGTTCTGAAGGACGTGGGTTAAGAAAACCTGATTTCAAGTACATTAAAATACATTATTTTCTTAAAAAGCTATGAGGAGATAAGGGTAATATTAATTGTATAAATATAAACTATAAAATATATATATATATATATCTGGCCCCACGCTCTTCGTGTATAAATAAACAAAACGCAGCTTTGGGATAGGCTGATTTTCTCATTCTCTGTTCTCTTTACATATAAAAATTTAAAGAATCAACGATCTTTGAAAGAGATTTTTGGGCTAATTATATAGTACATTTAATTGATTCGACTCTTTGAATCCACCATATTTCCATCAGGTAAGTCTAAGTCTTCTTCGTCTTCTCACTCTTTGATTCATATTTTACGTTTAATTTCGTTCAAAACAATATCTCTGTTTCATTTCCTTGCGATTCAAGAATGTTCGCGGTGATTTTTTTTCTTGATTTTTTCCTTTTTTTCTGTATTTAGATGAAAATTAATCCTAAAATTCAGTTGACTTTATCTGAGCCAATGCTGCTGGTTCTAATATCTGCATCGGTTTTATATTTCAATGGATCATGAAGTTTTATCGATGAATTTGTTGTAATTTCTTTCCGAATTACTTGCGTTTCAAGATTATTCGTTGTGATTTTGTTGATGTTAGGTTTCGTGTTAATTTTCTGCGTTTTTAGATGAAAAATTCATCCTAAAATTCAGTTGACTTGACCTGAGTCAACGTTGCAGGTTTCAATATCTGGATTTCTTTTATTTCAATTGATCGTAAATTCTTATCCTGCGATTTATTGTTATTAATTTGAGCTGATTTTTTTCTTTAATACATTTAATTCACCGACATATAAGAGGTATAATGCTTGGAGTTTTTTTCTTTTTTATAATTAGATATACAAAACTTATGCTGTTTGCTTGAAATTAGGCTCTTTTCTTCTTCTTTTTGTGATTTCTGTTATATAAACAGGGATGCCAAGTCTTTAAAGTTTTATCACCATTTTTTTGCTATATAATGAGGTCTTTGCAGGTTCTGATAAATTATAATCTTTCTCAATGGAGGCGATGATTGCAAAGCGAGAACGACAGAACTGTAATACTGGTCAAAGTAAGCAGATAACCTTAAATTCATGGCCTGCAACAAAGAAAAGAATTCCCATGACAGTGCATTGTGGAAATAAACGGGCCAAACCTGAAAATAAGGGCAATGCGAAGCAATTGTTAGCAAGGAAAAAGAATCAGTCAAAGAGACAAAAGCTAAGTAAGGATTTTGAATTCTTAGAGGATGAGAAAATTCCCAAGGCTAAGAGACATTGTAATGGAATAGCCAAGACAGCTACACTGGATGAAGAAGAATTGGATGAATGGGAGGAGGAAGCTATCGTGTTTATGAACATGAAAGACCGGCGCAAAAGCCGAAATTTTGACAGTGTGATGGTTGAAAGAAGGCCTAAGGAGATTACGAGGAAACTTTCTGATCATATAGTTACTTCATTGTCTGATTCTTCATCTTTGTCCTCATCATCATCTTCAGGCTCTCCAGTTTCACATTTGGAAAGTGACTTTAGCAGCACTGACAGATGCAAAAAGAACAAAGTGAAGGTATTTTATTTCTTTTTAGTCCGATAAAGATTATTCAATTTGATATTCATTTTCCTGACTACAATTATGAGAAATCTTGCTTTAAACAGGGCAGAAGAAAATATGTGAAGTGTCACCAGTGTATGACTGAAGAAAGGACCATTGTTCCCTGCATGAAATGTAAAGAGAAAGTGTATTGCGTCAATTGCATCAGACAATGGTAACATGCTCAACCTAATAGGCTTAGATTTTTTTATTTCTAATACACTTTGTTTCTCATTTATTGTTACTGTTGTGGTGCATTAGGTATCCCAATATACCAAAAGAAGAAATAGCAAAGCAGTGCCCATTTTGTTGTAGGAATTGCAACTGCAGCATCTGTTTGCACTCAAGTGGATTAATTAAGGTCTACTTTTCTCTTTAAATAAACTATGACTAAATCATATAATGGCCTCAGATTTATTCTTTTGGAAAAACTGTCTATTTAGTAAAAGATTTTACCATGGTGGTGCTTTGAGTGAAATCTAATGTTTTTGCTTATGAGGTTGATTACTTATTTCATCAGTACCGGGCCATGAATATTCCAATGAAATTGTCACATAATAATTTTCATTCTGCTTAATCCACAGACATCAAAGAGGGACATCACATATCAGGAAAAGATTAAGCATCTGAAATACTTGATTGAGTCAATGCTTCCCTTCCTTATACAAATATGCAAAATGCAAAAGCAGGAGATAGAAATTGAGGCAGAAATTCAAGGTTTGAGCTCTTCTTTTCTTTTCCCTTTTTTACCAAACTTCAGCCGCAACTTCTCTCTGGTTCTTACAAAAGGTTCTCTGTTTAGAGTTGCTGCCTTCTGCAGTTGACGTACCACAGACTCTTTGTTATAGTGATGAGCGTATCTATTGGTAAAGCGTTTCTCTTTCTATAAGCATACAATTTATCTTGTGATTGTACTATTGTTCACTAGTTCTCAATTTATCTTCACCTCCACTTTTTCATCTCTTTGGAACAGTAACCACTGTGCAACTTCCATCTTTGACCTTCATCGTAGCTGCCCAAATTGTGCATATGAACTTTGTCTTCGTTGTTGTCAAGAAATTCGGGAGGGAAGGCTTTCTAGCCGTGATGAAGTTGCATATGAATACAGGAACAGAGGTTATGATTATATTCATGCTGGCGACCCTTTACCAGGATCTTATCTAAGTGAAACAGCGAAGGATCGAACTAAGCGATCAATTCAATGGAAAGCCAATAGTGATGGAAGTGTTACTTGTCCCCCCAGAGAAATGAATGGTTGTGGTGATTGCAGATTGGAGCTAAAATGCATCTTTCCAGTTGGATGGATTTCAGATTTGGCGGCAAAGGCTGGGGAAATGTTGCGCGCCTGCAGAATTAGACAAGGAATATTGAAGCATAAATGTGCTGTAAAAGGCAGAGATACATTACATCACAGGGTTTCTAGAGAAGGAACCAATGACAATTGCTTACATTCCCCAACTTCATATGACATTCAAAAGGAAGACCTTTCTCACTTTCAAATGAAATGGGCTAAAGGTGAACCAGTTATTGTTCGCAATGCTCTTTCAAATTCAACTGGTTTAAGTTGGGAACCAATGGTAATGTGGCGAGCTTTATGTGAAACAGAGGATTTACATACTAGTTTGGAGATGTCTGAAGTTAGGGCTATTGATTGTCTAGCCTGCTGTGAGGTTAGTTCTGTTCTCTCCTTTTAGCTTTTAAGGCACTTTCTTTTTCTTTCTCATGCATTCTTTTCACGGCTACATTATATTTGAAGTCTGATTTTGCAATATATACAGGTGGGGATTAATACTTACCAATTTTTCAAAGGCTATATGGAAGGAAGAAGTTATCATAACTTCTGGCCAGAGATGCTAAAGTTAAAGGATTGGCCGCCGTCTAATAACTTTGAGGATCTTTTGCCTCGGCATTGTGATGAATTTATAAGGATATTGCCATTTCAAGAATACACTGATCCTAGGTCCGGTATCCTTAACCTTGCTGTCAAGTTGCCAGCTGGTGTCCTGAAACCAGACTTGGGCCCAAAAACATACATTGCTTATGGGATTTCACAGGAGCTTGGAAGAGGGGACTCAGTCACCAAGCTTCACTATGACCTGTCAGATGCGGTATGCCTTAATTAGCCAAAAGAAATAGCAGCCAAGTATTCACTATATTTTGTTTATCCTGCACATTATATTTACACATCAATCATAAGAATATCAAAATATATTGTCTAGCTTTTAATCCATCACGAAGTCATTATAACAGAGCCTAGTGTTCAGATATAGAATTCTTTGTTTTCTACCTCATTTGGGTACTTGGTATAACATCTTCTGACCTTTTTGTTTTTTGTTATTAATTGGTGTAGGTAAATATTTTGACACATACTGCAGATGTAGCCTTAGGTGAGGAGCAGCTTACTGCAATAGAAAAATTGAAAATGAAACACAAGGCACAGGATGCAAAGGAAAGTTTAGAGAGAGATAGAGAAGACAAGCATCCAATTAATGAAGGCAGAAAAGGAATCACAGATCAGAATCGGTACTCGGATAATAACATAGATGAGCTCAGAGCTAGAAATTCAGGCCACTCAAAGAACACAGGTGGTGCGCTTTGGGACATTTTCAGAAGGGAGGATGTTCCTAAACTGGAAGCTTATCTTAGAAAGCATTCTAAAGAATTCAGGCATATCTATTGCTCCCCAGTTGAAAAGGTAATCTATAAGAATTGAATATATCTTTTAGTTAGCAGTTGAGCTTATCTTTGCTCGTTAAGAGTGAAAAGAAAATTGAAGAGTAAAGTAAAAAGGATTAAAACAAAACACTTCTTTCCATTGGTGCACTTGATAGGAATGCTGGAAAAATATAGAGAAATTAATTTTTTGCAGTCCATTGCTTGATGGAATTGAAAAATGAAAGACTTACATTTTCTGTCCTTTTTATAAATGAATCTCTTATTTGCTTCTCACTTTTTTCTTACCAAAGCACATTGAAAGAAACACTTTTAAGTTACATTTGCTTACATTCTAGTTGGTTGCATTTATGCTCAGGTAATCCATCCAATTCATGACCAATCGTTTTACCTCACCATGGAGCACAAAAGGAAATTGAAGGAGGAATTTGGTTAGTACAACAAATACACTTTGATGTTCAGTTTAGACACTTGCTCGGTACTGGATTCCTTATGCGAGTATTTGTGCTATCTAGGAGTTGAGCCATGGACGTTCGAACAAAACCTTGGAGAGGCAGTTTTTATTCCTGCCGGATGTCCGCACCAAGTTAGGAATCTGAAGGTATTAATCAATACATCAATCCTCATTCTTTGTACAATTTCGTTTTCTGTCTCTCATGCTCTCATTGTCTCTGTTTCTGCAGTCATGCACCAAAGTTGCTGTGGACTTTGTATCTCCCCAGAGCATCAAGGAATGCCTCCGATTAACTGAGGAGTTCCGCCAACTACCAAAGAACCATAGAGCCAGAGAAGACAAACTCGAGGTTTATATCCTTTCATCTAGATTCTTACACTTTTGTTGTTTTGATTTTTACTTATTTCACTTGCTTTCAAACAGATCAACAAAATGATAATTTATGGAGTAGAACGGGCAATTCGAGAGTTATCAGATCTACTATCAACCCCAAATTGAGCCTCTCTTTGCAAGCTTCTCCATCTGTACCATTGGAACCGGCGTTTCCTTTCTGTTGATCCAGCAATGAAGAACATATAGCTTACTGTTAATTCATGCATAACGGGTTAAGTTCTATATTGTGGCCCCTAAAATTTTAACTTTTTGCACATTCGGGGCCTAGAGGCAGCCTCTGTTAATTTTTTTTGGCCATTCCAATCGATAGATAAGTTTTCCCATTCTCAATTTCATCCTTCTTGCTGCTTTTTATTTACATTGCATCTCTTCTCCTGCAATTCCAAAGACTGGTAAACGAAATTATGGGCCAAAGAAATTAACAATATCAAGCAAATAATTTATGCTTTGTTTAATACTAAAATGAATCTACGATCCCAAAAAATTAGATTAAAGTTTTGTATATAATATTGTATTTATTAGTTTTAAGAAATTGAATTTAAAGTTAAAACTAAATCTCTATATCAAATTATTAAACAATATAATGATGCGAATACATGTGTTAATATCTATATAAATGAATTATTGAAGTGTAGAATATGTAAAATTTATAATACTCTGAACAAATAAAAATAATATTATAAATTGACATCATGAATAAAATTGTAATGAATTTCAATGCATCACTTTAAACAAAAAGTTATTCAAAATAAACCATAATAACAAATTATGCAAAATATAAATACAACTATCAACATGTAAAAATTTTCTAAAAAAAGAACTAAAACATAAAAGGAAGACATTTGTTACATTATCAATAAAATTTTTAAACTTTATAAGTAAAAAATAACTAAAACATAAAGCAAAAATATTGGGTTTTTTTTACCTAGATAATGCAAAAATTAATGACAAAAATAGGACATTTTAAAAGTATTTATGAGAATGGTATGTTTTCTTCTGTAAAAATGGATGTTATCAATGTGTCAAGCGACACCGGCCCAAAATACGCACCATCATCACCCAATCATTCGAGGTGAAGTACTCTTTTAAGTGGTGCAGCCACCTTGTCAGGCACACAAAAAAATAAGAGTATTTTCTTTAAAAACTGGATATATACTGTATGTGTAAGAAAAAAATAATTTTTAAGGTAGTGCCGCCTAACACATTGGCAGCACTGGTTGGGACTTAAAAAAAGTTGGCTGTTTTAAATAAAAAGATGGAAAGGAAAAGAAAAAGCTGCTGGTGACATGGGTGGATGCCGCTTGACAGATTGACAGCACTAGAACTCTATTTAACCCCCTCCCCAACCCCCAAAAAATATTTTGTTATTTATCAGTTCTAAAACAAACCGAGAGAGAAAAAATTGAGTTGTTAAAGTTAAACGGTAGAAATCTTAAGTTTGAAATAGTGAGAAAAGTCTCAAACTTGGGTCCCTACCGTTATTAGAAATTAAGATTGAAGCTCAAGAATATTTTTTTTTCATTTCAAAAATCAAGTTTGAGTTTATAAGGTTAGTTGATAATTATGTAATTATGTGACTATATATTGATAATTAATTTTAGTATGAGATGTAAGTTATATTATTTGATAAAAAAAGTTTTATTGCTTTAAAATGGTATGAATGGTTTTAATAGCAATTAATATATATATTATTTTTAATTTATTTTATAGATTTAGTATTGAAGATAAACCAATTTTTCGTATATGTCCATTTCGATGGGGTAATTTTTCAAATCGAAATTGGTTGTATATTTGAATCGCTCCATCAAATAAGAATGAGGTTTAACAAGAGTATAAAACTTGATAAAATCAAACAAAAGATTGGTGCGAAAATCACTTGGCGTTATGGAAGGAGGATGTTTAGACTATTTTACAAATTTTCAATTTCTTCAAATTCGTACATAGGGCGATGCCACTTGTAGAGGATGATGATGTGGAGACTATGATCGCACTGTATTGCTCGCTTGGTAATGTTGAACAAATTGAGTTATTCGCTGAGTTAGCTGATGTTGAGCCGGTACAAAATGTCACTCTATTAAATCAACAATATGAAGTTCATTACCCTTATATAGAGGTTTCAAGAACGTCAGTGAATAGGTGATCTTCTGTACAAAATGTCACTCTATTAAATCAACAATACGTTGGATGGGTAGAACTGTGTGATTATGGAGCAACATTGACATCGGGCGACAATCTACACAATGTTCCTATTGTGTATAATAACCCTAATTCGGGTCCACGTTTACAAATATATGCATTTGTGATTTGTACCAAAACAGATGATGAAAAAGGATTTGATAATGATGATGGTACTTATCACCAGGTTGAGGACTTTACCGACCTCGTTCTTGATAAGGTTCTAGATGATACAAACGACAAAGGCATAGATGATGATGAAAATATAAACAACCCTTCACTCGGGAATCTGACTCAGGGCATTGTTATATGGAATGATCATTTAGCTTACATACTGAGTGTAGATCCTAATGTTGCATATGCATCTGAGTTCCAGGAATACCCAAATATAATACCTTCCCACATGTTGTTGCCAGATCCTAAATCAGAAGAGTTGGTTGTAGGACAATAATTCCCAAAGAAGGAAGAATGTGTAGCGACTATGAAGAAGTATAGAATGAAAGTGTCAATGACTACAAAGTCATTGCATCTAAATTGACATTATATACCGAGGAGTGTTAGAGGTCTACAAAAGGTTGCAACTAGCATGTTCAAGTTGCATTAATGTAGATGTCACAACTGTAGGAGATTCGGAAATATGTAAGGCCTCATACATGTACTTTTGCAAGGATGACGGAAGATCTTGAGAAACTTGATTCGAAATTAATTTGTAACTATGTCATGGCACTGGTGGAAGACATGCCTACCATTCCTTTATTGGTCTTGATTGCTAACATGCAATTTTAGTTTCAGTACAAAGTGTCATATAGAAAAGCATGGTGGGCTAAACAAATGGAAATGGAACAGTTGTACGATAATTGGGATGTGTCGTACAACAAACTTCAAGGGTGGTTAGCCACAATATAGGAGTACATGCCAGGGATTGTGGTTGACTTGTAAACCTTACCTGCTTACAACTCGAATGAAAAACTAGATCTAGGGAAAATAATTTTCCACTGCATTCTGGACATTTGATCCATGCATTAGGGTCTTTCTTTACTGCAAGTCGATGGAACCTGGCTGTATGAGAAATACGCAAATATTCCTTATTGCAATTGCACAAGACAATAACTAGAACATACTACCGATACACTTTTCCATTGTGGAGAGTAAGAACATGGAATCATGACAATTTTTCTTAATGAACTTGCAGAGTCATTGTTAGAAAATATGACATTTGCATTAATTTTGATAAGTCAAAAGGGCTAATTGCGACAATTAGGCGTTCTAGAGTTCCATAGAGACTTGTGTACTGCATCTGTTACACTGTGGTTCACTTTCATAGGGACTTTAAGAATGGATATTGACGTAATTAATTCGCGAACATTGGTAATTCAACAATCATATATATATATATTATCTTTTAAATACATTTAGAAACTCAAAGGAATAATAACACATCTTATGTAAATACATATGTAGGTTACGAGTTGCAACAACACCAGTTTAGACAGAGGATAGCAAGGCTTCAGGATGAAATGAACAGTGATGTACATGACTGGTTCAGTAGCATGAAGTCGTGTCAATGAGCTCAATGTTTCAATAATGGGTCTCGCTATGGTCATATGACCACCAATCTCACAGAATCTGTTAATGCCATCTTGAAGTGTACACAACATTTGCCTATTTCAGACACAACATTTGCCTATTTCAGTCATTTTTTTAGCTACATTCTACAAGCTAATAATTTTGATGCTAAGAATAGGGAAGAAATAAGCAAAACATATAGAGGTAGGACAAGTTCACTACGGGGAGCTTAGAAAGGCGATGGCGGTCAATACACAAAGAGCGAGGTCGATGTCTGTAAAAATATATTCCCAGCAGTTGGAAACTTTCTAGGTGACAAAGCTCGTTGGGCATCGAGCGGATATCCTGACCAGGTATTATGGAGTTGATCTCTGAAACAGGTGGTGCGACTGCGAGAGGTTTTAGATTCTTTGGTACCCATATTTACACGTCGTTGCAACATGTGCATGGGTCAAGGTTGATTTGGTACACTTCACTGCAAGTTTAGGTTCTTCTGCATTCTCTTCAACAACTGCAGGTTTTAGGCCCAAGAGTAAGCAATGGATGTCTTCGATGAGATTAAGAGTCACTCGGTACACTTTGTTGATATCTTCGTCGATGCATGTGTGTAGGGACTACCATCAACTGGCCACTAAACAAATTCAGTAACTCATTCTCCATATACTAGTGTTGGTAGTGGACCAAGGGCGTAAAATCCCCCATATAATAGTCCATTCGAAGCCATCTATCCATCCAAGCATTCCATATTATGATCCACTATTGATGCTCCGATGTTTAATTCTTTGCATCTTTTCCCATCTTATTATTGCAGTGGACATTGTCGAAGTTGACTAGAACGTCAAGAACATCTTTGCTTACACCCGAATTGTCGCATATACCACTCAATGGTTGAAACATTCAGGACGGGTGCATTAATACACCACATGTATGAATGGTCGCAAGCCAACCAAAAAATTACACTCGCGACATCTGACGGAACATATAACATCCATACGAACTGCACAATTAATAACATGATTATAATGACATGAATAAAATAACATAACTAAAATAATTACATGACATAAATATAATTTTATTTTGAAAAAAGGTTTACTCGCTCTCCGGTGTATGCCTTATTCATTTGTCCATATAGAGCAAGGGTTTTCGACTTCCTAATCCCCGGGCAAGTACACCATCTAAAAAGAAAACAAAATTGTTAGATAACATTTTCATAAAAAATCATTCTTAATCAATGTTTTAATTTTTTTTTACCTATTTACAAGTGGGAAAACATATTGTTGGTGACTCAGTGATGCTAGAAATGACATCCTGTACAATGTGCAGGATTGTAATAATAGTAGGCAACCACCTATATATTGTGTATCGTGCTTTGTCGCCCGACAAAGCTTATGATACAACATTGCCAATACTGCTGAACCCCAATTATACAAACGAACAACTTGAAAATCTACCAACATAGGCAAGTTCATTAGGTGCACTTTATTATTATATAAGTCCAGAATAAGTACCCCCTATCAGCTCCATTATATACTCTTGAGCAGCGCACATCTTCTCCCACTCAAAGATAGTACTCTATGAAGTTTCAAAATTTTGCTTGAGCCAAGAAAAGTTTAAACTAGAAAATTCAGTAGCACCATTAGCCAATGATTGTCTAAGCAACTAATAGCAAAACGATGCAGATTCAATCTTTTTACTTGAACCCGTTACCACAACATTGTCAACTGGGAGCCTAAGTTACAATGCAACATCTTCTAAGGTGATGGTGCACTTCCTACACAACAAATAAAATGTATGGGTCTCTGGGCATCACCTCTCAACCAAGGCCAATATCAAGTTAGCCTTAAGCTTAAATGTGCTAATCAGTGCCGTTGTTCCAAATTTTGTGGCATCCAAATATGGGAAAATATGTTTGTCCAATTGGTAACTCGGACCATAGACATGCTCTATTAATATGCAGTATTCACCTTGCCTATAACAAATTACCATCTTATTTAAATATGCAAATTAGAATATTAATGACGTGCAAATTTATAAAACACTCATTAATAGCAAGTAGCAATTTTTTTATTGACACATGAACCATCATGGCAATGTGATCGATTGCTCTAATTGATGAATCCATTTTAATATTTGCACAAACAAACTTTAATAAACATATCATTTTAAAACAATAATGCTTCCACAAAATAATATTTAACATAACCTATTTTCATAAATAAATTTATTTTTATTTAAATAAAATATTCACAGAATAATATTAATCACCAACTAAAAAATATTAAAATAAGTTACCTTAATTTGGATGTTTGCAACTGAAATTTTCTATTCTAAACAAATTAATAGTAAAACATAAATATTGTTATTAAGAATATATATATATATATATATATATATATATATAACTAATCCATTCAAATATAATTAAAAACATAAAAAAAGCCAAAAACTTAAAACATACACGCTAGTAGAAACAATTTCACAAGTCAGTAAACACGACAAATAAAATATAAACATAATTTATAATAATATAATTTTAAACATTAAATATAAATATTAAAAATAAAATATAAACATATAATATACAAATTATTATTACAAGCAATAAAAAAATCATACCTTTAAAATTTCACAATCTCTCCTAAAACTCCAACACAAACAATTAGCAATTTTTTCTCCTTTTACTTTAGCTGAGATTTTTGTATTTGGGGTGGGGGTGGGGGACCAAATGCAATATATAAGCTAAGAAAGGAAAAAAATGCTAGTGTTGGATAGGCTGTTATGATTGACTGGTCACGACAACCTATCACGGCACAGACTTGACATCCTACCGCCAACGTTACCAATCAATCACGATAGTCTATCCAACAGTAGCATCTTTTTTTTTCCTTTTCGACTTTTTTTTTTTAAAACCAGTTTTTTTTTTTAAAATCCTAACTAATGCCACCAATGTGTCAAGCAACACTACCTTAAAAAATATTTTTTTCCCTTACACGTACGATATTTATCCAATATTTAAAGAAGATACTCGTATTTTTTGGTATTGCCTAACAAGGTGGCTATACCACTTAAAAAAATATTTTTTTTCCACTTGGAATGACTGGGTGATGATGATGTGTATTTTGGGTTGGTGCCGCCTGATACATTAGTGGCACCCATTTTTACAGTAAAAAATTTAGCATTCTTGTAAATAATCTAAAACATGCCCTATTTTTTAATTAATTTTTTGTATTATCTAGGTAAAAAAAATGAAAATATTTGGTACATTGCTAATAGAATTTTTAAACTTCACAAGAAAAAAATAACTAGCATAAAGGGAAAATATATGATAAGTGATAAAAGTAACATATTTTAATCCCGTTTTTAATGCGTTTTTGGATGATTATTCGATGTAAAATGATGAATTTTATGCTCCTAATCTTTTAAATTTATTTTTCTATACTCAGTAGAGCATTTGGGAGCAAAAGGTGCCAAAAACGAGTGAAAATCAAAAAATTGGAAAATCAGAGCAAGATATAGGGGCCACACGGGCTAGACTCTCCCACACGGGTTGGGCACACAGATGTGTGCCAGACTGTGACAAAATCGCGATTTGCACTCCAAACAGCGGATAAATGTAATTTTTAGGTTTTTCGGGCATTTTAAGACCTATATATGACAAAAATAAGAAGATATGAGAGAGTTGTTATAGAATATTAAAGAAAACAACTTGAAAAACACCATTGAAGTTGGCTCTGAAGTAGATTTTCATCAAAATTGAAGATCTCCTTTTGATTTCTTTGACGTTTCTTATGTGTTTCTTTGTTTCTTGTGGTTATACTTCCTTTCAGATGTTTTTATTTGCTATCGGTCGCGTGTGAATATGTAATGTGAATGTGCAAGTAACACGTTAAATCAAATAATAAAGTGATAAGCGAGATCGTCTTCACAGGGACCAGAATAGGTAAAAATATGGTTTAGTTATTATTAGCAACTATACTAATTAGGCTTATGGTAAAGTAAACAGAACAATAATTTGAAGTGAAGTATTAATGTATGAAATATAAAAAATAAAATAATGTCCCAATTCTATGAGACAGTTGAAAGGATTGATGTTGTTGAATGGGAAGGTTGGAATTACTTGGATTATATCTTAATAACATAATAATGTCATGGCAAAATCTTGACCAAATTACTACTCAGAGTATAACTACTGCATTCTGCTTCTTTCAAGAGCTACAATTAAAGCTATCATTCTAAGTCTTTGTACGTTTACAAGTCTCAAGAACAATACCTAACAATATTCTTCCTCATTATGTACAGATCACAACTCTATGTCTATAGTGCTACGAGTATTCACTCGAGTACTCACTTGTATCATTCGATCATGATCCAACTTATTTAACTTTTTCAGAATTAAATCAAGTCTAACGATATACCATGCATTCATCTACGTCTAAAGCTTGCATGTATATGTTTAAAATAATCCAAACTGAATAAAATAGTAGATCTACTCAAAATATCACCATGATCATCAAATATATCAAGATAAATCTAGTAATTCCAACCCAAATTAAATTAGCTCATAGGTTAGGATTTAAAATCTAAAATTAGAATAACATTCAACATCATCACTAACAATATAGAAATCACATAAATTAATTAATAGAATGAAGGTAGAACTACAGTAAGCTTTTGCCACTCCAGCTTTCACTTTGACGCTACTGAATTGTGCAAGACCCAAGGCTGATTGCTTGTCCCTTTCATTGTGTCTTCGCTCTGTTCTTAAACTTCTACCCTCTCCCTTTTCTCTGGATTTTTTCTCACGAGTTTCTTGCAGAGAAAACCATTCTCCAAAATCCTCGTCCAAAAATCCTCTTCTTTTCTTTCTTTTCTCTTTCCCCTTTTATAGGGTAGGCCCCCCTCTCAGCACGCACTTTTCTCCCTCTTTTTTTAATTGGAATTATCTGGTACATGTCCAGTTGGTTGAGAGTGACAAGGACTGAGTGCTGAGTCAGCATTTTACTAGAACTACCATTGCATTTTTGTTGACAATCCATCCAACCTTTTGCCATGGCAATATTTCACTTCATTCTCTTCCTCCTTTTTCTCATTTTCTTCATCCTTCCTACACCTGTTGCATACAACAACCAATTCCCTTCTTCCCAATAGTAAAAGTAACATGAAATGACATTTGAAGAACAATCCAAGCGTTATTATGCAACGTTCTAAAAATAACCTAAAAATGCAAATATATCTATTTAAGTATAGACATTTAATCAAGCTTAAAGGTTCGAAATATAACTCTTTTCAAGAGTTATCACACCCCAAACCTGAGTTCTTACTTGTCCTCAAACAGAATATGTATTAATGCATGAATGGATAAATTTTCCATAACTTCACAATTACTTCTTGTATTGTTGAACCAAATGAAAGATATTTTTACCTCCATTCTCATCAATATTCAGTCTAAAAAAATTGGTTCAAATTTTATATTTTCGTTTAGCATACAAAGTGTAGAAAATGTTACCTAAAAATACAATTAATAGTCATGCAATTCTAACTATAGTAAGCACCTCCTAATGTACTTAGTTTATCTTTCCACTAAACTCAGTTTTCTTCTCATACTTATTCTATCATTGCATTATAATTTTTTTAGGGAATTCATCTTGTCACATGATTTCTTTACTTGACAATCTTA
The DNA here is from genome assembly GCF_025698485.1 of Gossypium arboreum. Classification (NCBI taxonomy): domain Eukaryota; kingdom Viridiplantae; phylum Streptophyta; class Magnoliopsida; order Malvales; family Malvaceae; genus Gossypium; species Gossypium arboreum. The sequence goes on from NC_069078.1 coordinate 62,604,576, forward strand.
ATAGACCATACACTAGATTGCCAGGTATTACATCACGCCACAATTTGAATGTAATTCACTCATGAAGCTAAAAATTTTGACTAAAAGATGGATGGAGCAAACAACTACCCCTTAGCTACTCAGCCTACTACTACATTGGAGTGCCCCCAAACTTTTTTTTTACTTACTCTTATTTGATCTTGCTTTTCTGATCAATAATACAATGGAACGAACAAAGTATTACTGGTCTACTCAACAATTTCTGTAACGACCCAAAATTCGTGGGCACCGGAAAAGTATATTATCGGGCCTTCGACGTAGTGAACCGAGTTTAAAAATAATTATTAGAAATATTTATGAGTTTAGTGGTGTGTCTAATTAGATTTTAATTAGGTGAATTTAGCTTAATTCAGAGTAATTAGCAAAAAGGACTAAATTGAATAAGAGGTAAAAGTTTAAATCTAAAGCAATAGAAAGTAAAAGGGCCAAAATGGAAAATATACAATTAAGTAATGGTTGAGGCGGCATAAATGTATTAAAAATCTAAGATTTTATTTAGATTTTATATATTATATTATATAATTGATTATTATAATTATTAATTGTTATGGTTTTATATTGTTATTAGTATTAATATTAAATTATGATTATGATTATTATTATTAAAAATAAATTAAAATAAAGACAAATGTGTGGTGATTAAATTATACAAGTGTAATACATATATTTATACATTTGTAATATATTTATTTAATTATTTTTATTTAAGTAAAAGGATTTTATTATATTAAAATATTAAATTATATAAAATAAATAAAATAAGAACAATTGGATGGTGATGACAATAGGTAAGTGTAAAATATATGTGTGTCCAATTGTAATATATATTTGTTATTAAATAAGATATTTATTATTATTATTATTATTATTATTATTATTATTAAGTTAATAAAATAAAATAATAAAAGAAATGAAATAAAATAAAGAAACAAAACAAAGTAAAGAAGAAACAGAGGCCACTTCGAAACAGAGCAGGAAAGAAAAAGGAAAGAAAGAAGAAAGGGAAAATTAAGGTTTTAAAGCTTGAAGGTTAATTGGTAAGTTTAATTAAGTTATTTTCTTATAAATTTAATGTTTTTGGAATCCTAGAGTGAAATGCTCTTGGATTTAAGTTGAAATTTTGAAAGTTAATAGATTTTTGAGTAGGGTTTATGTTGAGAAAATGATGGAATTGGGGTTTATTTGATAGAAATTTTAATTGGAATTATATAAAGGATTGAATTGTAAACTAAGCTATAAGTTTTGAGTTTTAGGGATTAAATTGAAATAAATTCGAAATTATAAAAATATGATAAAAATTAAATAATTAAATGTGAGTTTGGCAAGAAATTCAGTAGCAAAAAGGTATGAATTGAGAAAGAAAAATATATAGGTTTAGTTAGGATTAAATTTGAAATTAAAGTAAAAGTTAAATAACAATTTCAGCATTTAAATTGTGTTATGGTAATAATTGTGGAATTATTTTAATTGTTTGTAGCTAATATCGAGCTTGAAGCATCGGCCCAAAAAGGAAAAGAAAAGATCATCGAGGATTAAATTCGAAGAAAATTCTAGTTTGTATCACTATAACTCAAGCTTTATAATTTATGTGTTTAATTTAATATGTATGTGTGGTAAGTATTTTAAGGTAAGTATTTAATGAACTGATAAAATTGGTGATTGGGTTTTAAAATTGATATTGATACTGAACTGAATTTATGGGTTACTAAATATTATTTTGAATACCGAATTGAACCGTGAAATTACTGAATATTGTTACGTATATTGCATTGAACTGTAAAATTTTTGATGAAAAGAATTACTGTATTACTGTGAAAAATTGATCGAAATAATAAATTATAATTAATATTGAATCGAAATGGAAATTGTACTGAAAAATTATTTGAGTACCCTATTAACTAGACGGGCTAGTCGGATATAGTTGGCATGTCATAGGATATGGAAGACTACGGGTTTTTGCCACCATCGATCGAGGCACTTATGTGCGACTATTATTGTTATTTATCATTCTTTATTACTGATTTAGCACTTTTTGTGTCGAATATTGTTACCGTTACTATTACTGCTACCGTCACTGATTACTTTTTAGGTACTGTGTACCGTTAAGGCACAATGTACCGTACTGGTGTGTTGGCTGGAATCCGTGTATCCGCCGAGTCCGAGTCAAGTTAATAAGGACAAATGAAATAAATTTACTGATAAAACTAAATTTAAATGATATGGCATATGTGAAAGGTGAGAATTGAAATAAAGAAATAAGAATGGTATATATATATATATATTCAAATGATAACATAAAAAGATTGAATTGTTCATTAAGTGATGATAATTGTGATGTAAAAGTATGTGTGTGATTTAATGTATTTAATTATAAATTGAATTATAGTGATACCACTGAGTATATGCATACTCAGTGTATGGTTGTTTCCATGCGCAGGTTGTAAAAGTCAAGTATTGAACCAGCATCTAAAGCCAGACCCGACTTCAGCAAACTTTTGGTGATGCATATTTTCTTTTGGTAATGTGGCATGTACATAGGATGTGTATAAAGGTGTTAAAAATGTTAGTATTACAAGTCTAAGAATTATAATGAAAAAAGTTTATCCATTTCAATTTAATTAGTACATTGATAAATTTAAATTAATATTATATTGATTGAGTTTGATTAGAAGGTATTTAGAATAGAAATTGAGTATGTGAAATGAGTTGGTTGAATTGGTTATGTTTGAAATGGATACGGTTTTAATTGCAGGAGGTTTTATGTAAAAATAAGCAGAAATGCAGTCGAAATTTATAAAAAAAAATTTGGAGTACTTGAATGAGTCTCGTTTCACTTTTAATACATGTTTTTCGAGAGTTCATTATAGGGACTTAGTTATTAAATTATACTATGAATGTTATTTCATTTTTGAATTATTCGTAAGTTGTCTGATATGTCCGGTAATGCCTCGTAACCCTGTTCTGGCGACAGTTCGGGGTTAGGGGTTGTTACAATTATTTGTATCAGAGGTTTAGCCGATTCTTGGACTAAATCAAGCTCATAAATGAGTCTAGAAGTACTTGCCACATTTAAGTAGAAACCGAGTCGGGTTTTTGGATGCTAATATATTTATTTCACTTTGTTTTATAAATAAAATGCCAGATGAAAGAATGAATGATGTTGAATAGGAAATGTATACTAGAAGTCGAGAATTTGAAGAAACTGAATCTGCTGTACCTAGTGTGAATCCGTTAGATAATCAACCTCCTAACGTAGGAAGAGAAAAAGATGACTCACAACTGTTAAAAGCTATAGCTGATGTATTATAGAGTGTAGCGGGAATTGTACTTGCTACTACATCAGTACCTACTGCCAGACGGGCCCCGATTAAAGAGCTACGGAAATATGGTGCCACAGAGTTTTTAGGACTAAGAGGAATTGATCCGTCCGCTGCTGAAAATTGGATGGAATCAACAAAAAGAGTTTTGCAACAATTAGATTGCACCCCTCAAGAAAGTTTGATATGTGTTGTATCACTGTTACAAGGAGAAGCATATCTCTGGTGGGAATCTGCGGTTAGGCATTTGCTAGATGATCAGGTAACCTGAGACTTGTTTCAAAAAGAATTTCAGAAAAAGTTTATTGGGGAAATGTACATCGAAGAGTAAAAGCAAGAGTTTTTAGTGTTGAAACAGGGTTATATGTCAGTACTGGATTATGAGCGAGAGTTCTCTAGACCGAGCAGGTATGCATAAGAATATGTTCCAACCGAGGGTGATAGTTGTAAACAATTTCTACGGGGTCTACGAGATGAAATCAAGATTCAATTGGTAAGTCTCAGAATTACTAAACTTGTTGATCTGGTTGAGCGAGCGAAAATGATAGGACAAGTACTGGGCCTGGATAAAAAGTCAAAAATGGGTAAATCAGCTGGGAAACGTATGGGAACTACCAATTCTAATCCATTATCGAAGAGATTCAGAGAATCAAGAAGTGGTTGGAGATCAAGCTTTCGGTCTGATAGGGGTGACAAAAGCTGAGGAAAACAGGCTATTTTCTTCACTAGTAGTGTAAAAGCTCCGCCCCGGGGAATTGAAAATCATAAATGCGATTATTGTGGGAAAAGACATTTTGGTGAATGCTGGAAGAAAATCGAAGGATGTTTCCGCTGTGACTCTACTGAACATTTTGTTAAAGATTGTCCGAGAACTCAGAGTAGTACACTTGCCACATCTCAGAGATCGGTATCGACTGCCAGAGGTAAAGGAATGTCCAGAGGAAGTTCTGTTTTTAGAAGAGGAGGAGGTGGTAGAGGTAGTGATATAGCTACACATCAATCTGAAGCCAGAGCTCCAGCTAGAGCTTATGTAGTTAGAACCCGAGAAGAAGGCAATTCTCACGATATGGTGATAGGTATATTTTTACTGTATTCTGAGTCTGTTAATACTTTGATTGATCCTAGATCTTCACACTCATATATTAATTCAAAATTAGTAGAGTCGGGGAAATTAAAAACAGAAATGTCTAAAGTCTCAATAGAAGTATCAAGTCTATTGTGGCAAACAATATTAGTTAATCAGGTATGCCCGAGATGCTCGCTAATGATATATGATAAAATTTTTCCGTTGGATTTATTAATAATGCCTTTTGGGGATTTTGATGTTATATTCGGTATGGACTGGTTAGCTGAACATGGGTAATTTTTGGACTGCTATAAAAAAAAAATTCAGTGTTCAGACTGAAGATGGTGATAGTGTTGAGGTAAATGGAATCCGTACTAGTGGGTTAGCTCGAATCATATCAGTAATTAAAGTTAATAAGTTGCTTCATCAGGGTTGTACAACATATTTGGCATATGTTATTAATTCTGATTCAGTCGGAAGTCAGTGTAGTCAGATTAGAGTTGTATGTGAATTTCCTGATGTATTCCCTAAAGAGTTACCTAGATTACCTCTTGATCGGGAAGTTGAATTTGTGATCGAAGTATACCCGGGTACAGATCCAGTGTCGATACCTTCATATCATATGTCACCTACTGAATTGAAGGAGTTGAAGGTACAACTGCAAGATTTACGAGAACGAGGTTTTATACGACCTAGTACCTCAGTGTGGGGAGCTCTAGTGTTATTTATTAAAAAGAAAGATAGTTTGATGCAGTTGTGTATTGATTATCGACAATTGAACAAGGTGACAATCAAGAATAAATATCCGTTACCACGTATTGATGATTTATTTGATCAATTGAAAGGAGCTTCAGTATTTTCAAAGATTGATTTAAGATCGGGCTACTATCAGTTAAAAGTGAAAGAAAGTGATGTATTGAAGACAACATTTCGTACAAGGTATGGTCATTACGAGTTCTTAGTGATGCCATTTGGGTTAACAAATGCCCCAACTGCTTTTATTAATCTTATGAATCAAAATTTTCAGCCGTACTTGGATCAGTTCGTGGAGTTTTTATTGATGACATTTTGGTATATTCAAAGTCCGAATCTGAACATGAGTAGCATCTCTGAATTGTTTTGCAAATGTTACTAGAGAAACAGTTGTATAAGAAATTAAGTAAATGCGAATTTTGGTTATCAGAGGTGGTAATCCTTGGTCACGTGGTATCAGCAGATGGAATTAGAGTGGATCCAATGAAGATTGAAGCAATCGTCCAATGGAAAACTCCCAAAAATGTGTCAGAGGTACGTAGTTTTCTTGGATCAGCTGGGTATTATCGAAGGTTTGTGAATGGATTTTCAAAATAGCTTTACTGATGACAAAATTATTGCAAAAGAATGTTTCGTTTGTCTGGAATGATTAATGTCAAGAAAGCTTTATGAAATTGAAGCAGATGTTGACAGAGGCACTAGTTTTGACTTTACTAGAATTAGGAAAATATTTTATTGTGTATAGCGATGCTTTTTTGAATAGGCTCGGGTGTGTACTAATGCAAAGTGGGAAAGTGATAGATTATGCTTCTAGGCAATTAAAACCACATGAACGTAATTATCCGACACATGATCTGGAATTAGCAGCTGTGATCTTTGCTTTAAAAATATGGAGACATTATTTATATGGTGAAAAATGTTACATTTATACAGATCATAAAAGTCTCAAGTATCTTCTATCACAAAAAAAGAGTTGAATTTGAGGCAGCGTCGATGGATAGAACTTCTAAAAGATTATGATTGTGTTAATGATTATCATCCAAGTAAAGCTAATGTGGTAGCTGATGCATTGAGTAGGAAGACATCAATTGAATTGCGATCGATGTTTGCACAGCTCAATATTAGTGATGATAGAGGTTTATTGGCTGAATTAAGAATTAAACCAGTGATGTTTGAACGAATCAAGTCAGCTCAATTAGAAGATGATAAGCTAATGAAGAAAAAAGAAATGGTTCAGAGTGAGATAGCAGAGAATTTTAGTATTGATGAACATGATTGTTTGATATACCGAGATCAGATTTGTATTCCAATCAATTCAAAGATTAAAGAATTAATTCTCTGAGAAGCACATGACGGTCCATTTGCTCTACACCCTGAAGGTACAAAGATGTACCGTGAATTACAAGAATTGTACTGGTGGCCAGGGATGAAAAAAGATATAGTTGAATATGTCAGTAAATGCTTGGTTTGTTAACAGGTGAAAGCAAAGCATCAGGTCCTTACTAGATTATTACAGCTGATTACTATTCCAAAATGAAAATGGGATCGTGTTATGATGGATTTCATTACGGGATTGCCATTGTCCGTAAGCAAGAAAAATGCTATATGGGTAATAGTTGATCGACTTACAAAGTCGACTGATTTTATAGCTGTCAAACGAACTGGTCACTTTAGAAACTTGTAGAGGTCTACATTGGGGAAATTATAAGGTTGTATGGTATACCGGCTTCTATAATTTCTGATCGAGATCCTCGGTTTACATTGAGATTCTGGAAACAGTTACATGAGTCTTTGGGTATTAAACTTAATTTCAGTATAGCATTTCATCCACAGACTGATGGGCAATCTGAGTGAGTAATTTAGATTTTGGAAGAAATGCTTTGAGCCTGTGTTATTGATTTTGAATCTGGTTGGGAACATTACTTGCCATTAACTGAATTTGTTTATAATAACAGTTTTCAGTCCAGTATTCAGATGGCTCTGTATGAAGCTCTATATAGTAGAAAATGTCGACCACCTATATGTTGGACAAAATTAAATGAAAAGAAGATAATTGGACCTGAATTGATTCGTGAAATAGAAGAAATAGTCAAGAAGATTCAACAAAGATTAAAAGCAGCTTTTGACAGACAAAAATCTTATGCTGATCTGAAACATCGGGACATTGAATACTCAGTTGGGGATAAAGTGTTTCACAAAGTTTCTCCTTGGAAGAAAGTATTAAGATTTGGCCGAAAAGGAAAGTTAAGTCCTCGGTTTATCGGGCCATATGAAGTTATAGAGAGAGTTGGACCAATTGCTTACCGATTGGCTTTACCTCCGGAATTACAAAAAATTCATGATGTTTTTCATGTTTCCATGTTACGAAGGTATCGATCGGATCCATCTCATATTATTTGTACTGAAGACATTGAGATTCGACCGTATTTGTCATATGAAGAGGAACCAGTTCAAATACTAGCTCGAGAAGTGAATAAATTAAGAAACAAATGGGTCCCACCAGTAAAAGTACTGTGGAGAAGCCATAATGTGGAAGAAGCAACATGGGAGCCGGAGGAAACTATGAGATCACAATATCCTCACTTATTTTCAGGTGAAATTTCAAGGACGGAATTTTTTAAGGGGGAGAAATGTAACGACCCAAAATCCGTGGGCACCAGAAAAGTATATTATCGGGCCTTCGACGTAGTGAACCGGGTTTAAAAATAATTATTAGAAATATTTATGAATTTAGTGGTGTGTCTAATTAGATTTTAATTAGGTGAATTTAGCTTAATTTAGAGTAATTAGCAAAAAGGACTAAATTGAATAAGAGGTAAAAGTTTAAATCTAAAGCAATAGAAAGTAAAAAGGGCCAAAATGACAAATATGTCATTAAGTAAAAAGGGCCAAAATGGCAAACATGCCATTAAGTAATGGTTGAGGCGGCATAAATGTATTAAAAATTTAAGATTTTATTTAGATTATATATATTATATTATATAATTGATTATTATAATTATTAATTGTTATGGTTTTATGTTATTATTAGTATTAATATTAAATTATTATTATTATTATTATTATTATTATTACTATTATTATTATTAAAGATAAATTAAAATAAAGACAAATGTGTGGTGATTAAATTGTACAAGTGTAATGCATATATTTATACATTTGTAATATATTTATTTAATTACTTTTTATTTAAGTAAAAAGATTTTATTATATTAAAATATTAAATTATATAAAATAAATAAAATAAGGACAATTGGATGGTGATGATAATAGGCAAGTGTAAAATATATGTGTGTCCAATTGTAATATATATATATTTGTTATTAAATAAGATATTTATTATAATTATTATTATTATTGTTATTATTAAGTTAATAAAATAAAAGAATAAAAGAAATGAAATAAAATAAAGAAACAAAACAAAGTAGAGAAGAAACAGAGGCCATTTCGAAATAGAGCAGAAAAAAAAAGGAAAGAAAGAAGAAAGGGTAAATTAAGGTTTTAAAGCTTGAAGGTTAATTGGTAAGTTTAATTAAGCCATTTTCTTATAAATTTGATGTTTTTGGAATCCTAGAGTGAAATACTCTTGGATTTAAGTTGAAATTTTGAAAGTTAATAGATTTTTTAGTAGGGTTTATGTTGAACAAATGATGGAATTGGGGGTTTATTTGATAGAAATTTTAATTGGAATTGAATAAAGGATTGAATTGTAAACTAAGCTATAAGTTTTGAGTTTTAGGGATTAAATTGAAATAAATTCGAAATTATGAAAATATGATAAAAATTAAATAATTAAATGTGAGTTTGGCAAGAAATTGAGTAGCAAAAAAGTATGAATTGAGAAAAAAAATAGGTTTAGTTAGGATTAAATTTGAAATTAAAGTAAAAGTTAAAAACAAATTTCAACATTTAAATTGTGTTATGGTAATAATTGTGGAATTATTTTAATTGTTTGTAGCTAATATCGAGCCTGAAGCATTGACCCAAAAAGGAAAAGAAAAGATCATCGAGGATTAAATTCGAAGAAAATTCTGATTTGTATCACTATAACTCAAGCTTTATAATTAATATGTGTTTAATTTAATATGTGTTTAATTTAATATGTATGTGCGGTGAGTATTTTAAGGTAAGTATTTAATGAACTGATAAAATTTGTGATTGGGTATTAAAATTGATATTGATATTGAACTTAATTTATGAGTTACTGAATATTGTTTTGAATACCGAATTGAACTGTGAAATTACTGAATATTGTTATGTATACTATATTGAACTGTAAAATTTTTGATGAAACGAATTACTGTATTACTGTGAAAAATTGATCGAAATAATAAATTATAATTAATATTGAATCGAAATGGAAATTGTACTGAAAAATTATTTGAGTACCCTATTAACTAGACAGACTAGTCGGATATAGTTGGCATGCCATAGGACATGGAAGAGTACGGGTTTTTGCCAGCTTACTACAAGCACTTATGTGATGACTACTGTTACTGGTACCATTACTGTTACAGATTCAGCATTTTGTGTGTTGAATATTGTTACTGTTATTGCTACCATTACTGATTACTATTTAGGTTTTGTGTACCGTTAAGACACAATGTACCGCACTGGTGTGTTGGTTGGAATCTGTGTATCCGCCGAGCCAGAGTCAAGTTAATAGGGACAAATGAAATAAATTTGCTGATAAAACTAAATTTGAATGATATGGCATATGTGAAAGGTGAGAATTGAAATAAAGAAATAAGAATGATATATATATATATATATATATATATATTCAAATGGTAACATAAAAAGATTGAATTGTTCATTAAGTGATGATAATAGTAGTGTAAAAGTATGTGTGTGATTTAATGTATTTAATTATAAGTTGAATTATAGTGATACCACTGAGTATATGCATACTCAGCATACAGTTGTTTCCGTGAGCAGGTTGTAGAAGTCAAGTACTGAACTAGCATCCAAAGCCAGACTCGACTTTAGCAAACTTTTGGTGATGCATATTTTCTTTTGGTAATGTGGCATGTACATAGGATGTTTATAAATGTTATTATGTTTTGAATATAAGTGGTTAAAAATGTTAGTATTACAAGTCTAAGAATTATAATGAAAAAAGTTTATCCATTTCAATTTAATTAGTACATTGATAAATTTAAATTGATATTATATTGATTGAGTTTGATTAGAAGGTATTTAGAATAGAAATTGAGTACGTGAAATGAGTTGGTTGAAATGGTTATGTTTGAAATGGATATGGTTTTAATTGCAGGAGGTTTTATGTAAAAATAAGCAGAAATGCTGTCGAAATTTATAAAAAAAAATTTTCAGAGTACTTGAATGAGTCCCGTTTCACTTTTAATACATGTTTTAGACTTCGAGAGTTCATTATAGGGACATAGTTATTAAATTACACTATGAATGTTATTTTATTTTTGAATTATTCGTAAGTTGTCTGATATGTCCGGTAATTCCTTGTAACCCTGTTCCGGCGATGGTTCGAGTTTAGGGGGTGTTACAATTTCAAACATTGGAGTGCTTTATAGTGTCTTTTTACATTTTATTTTATTTTGTTGTGGTATTTATTATTACACGATGATAATTTACTAATCTTAGTTTCAAGACTTCTAAGTGTATTAAAAGAAACCTACTATAGACCAATTGCGATTATACATAGTTCATTCTACTTTTAAGCATCAAATTTCACACAACTATTCTAAGCCAAACATACCTAATCAACTATCACAATTTTCACAGTTTGAAGAGTTATTATCCTCATCAAACATCATAAATAACAATATACATCTCATGGTCTAACAGTTATTTAGCATTTGTATGTCATGGCAAAGTGAGTGACAAAATGATCTAATGTTCAAACAAAATATCTCATTCATGCAATATGTATAACACACCCCCAAACCTAAGGGATGCATTATCCTCCATGCATAATTAGAGACAAAATTTCACTTATGCAAGAACAAATAGATATGTAGAAAATGCAATGAAAACAAATATGAATGCAAATAAAAATGAAAAATATGCAATTGAAAAGAAAAATCAAAAGCTTGAAAAGGATTTGTGTTACTTTAGTTCGGTAGAGTGGATTTCCTGGTAGCGTGCTTGTATCGCTGCTTCCATTTGAGCTGATTGATTGGCACCTGTTCTTCATCATCATCTGATTTCGTGAGATCATCAATTAGTTGATTAATCTCACGATCTTGCTTCGATATGGTTGCAGTGGTTTGAGGTGCAATAGCAAGTTCCTGAGGTACAAAAGTTTGATTCATATTATCTCCTTCCTTATCTGATTCAATGTTCGCCGATTCTATTTTCTCATCTTCCCCCTCTGTTTCGTTGTTTGTCTTTACTGTAGTGGCCAGATGTGTTGTAGTGTCCGTCACAACAGCTTCAACTTCATCCTTTAGATCTGATAATAACTCTTTGGGAAAAGTAGGGAATGCAGACATGGGCCTGGTAAAGTTTTTCTGAAGAGATTTATTGATGGCATTATCCCTCATTGTGATATAGCCCCAAAATAAAGTCATTTAATCTTGAGCCCTTCTTAGATCTGTAGCTGTCCTAAGTTATTGCTTCTCCATCAAACGAAACTTTTGTTTCAAAATATCAAAAGCACCGAGCACTTGTTGCTCGAAATCATTGTGAGATGTGGATGGAGCATAATGGGTACCAGTAGGTGGAGAAGAGGTTGATGTAGAGCCAGGATGCCGTGGCACTTGTTCCCCTGAAAATATCATAGCAACCTATTTGGTAATGGCTCCTTTGTTAGAGATTTTTTCCTCATTTTCTTGGATAGGGACATTGACCTATTGATAAAGTGCAGTAATGAGAGATGGAGAATTCAGGGTGCCAACATTCTTTTGTGCGCAACGATGAACTTCTCTAAAAATAATTTTTCCAACATTTATCTTTCTTTCAGTCATAAAAGAGTGCAGTAACAACATACGTTCCTTGGAAATAAAAGAGTTATGAGTTGAAAGGCTAAGGTGAGATTTAATAAAATGGTATCGTACCCTACAATGAGGCTTCAAAGAAACACGGTTGATGATGTAGCAGTCATTCTGAGAAACTGTCAAATTGGTCCCTTCCACGCCTAAATCCTGAAGAACTTGATTGATTCCTTCTACTGTTACTGTCTTGACAAGTTGAGGATGTTCATCAGGGACTTCAGATAAACCATATTGTACGTTGATGGAGTATTCATCAAATAACACCGAAGCACTGCGTACATAAATGAAAGCATTACCTGAAGAGGTTAAATGGGCATAAAATTCCTTTACAACTTTTGTAATAACATCGTCAGGATGAAGGAAAAAGAGTTGCCATCCATGTTTTTCTACCACGGAAGAAATTGCTTCAGTGTATCCCATAAAGGCTGTGTCTTGAAAAAGAAAGCCTTTTTCCATACACAATGGTCACTTTGATGTGTTCATGTTGTATTTTTCTTCAACGGCTTTGTTGAACAATGTTCTTGGAGGCATAGAGGTTGATGAAGATGACATATGTCGAGCAATTTGAGAAGAAATAGGAACTGTAAAAAGAAAAAGTTAAGACCTTTACAGTTATGTAGGAAAAACTGAAAATCGTGAAAAAGAATAAACTGAAAATAACTTGGAGAAAGAAAATGAATCGACTAGGGTAAAAATGAGAAAGAATATAACAATAACATGAGGTATAATATTAGCCTGAAATTATGGCCTGACATGATAAAGTAAAAATTAGGTGGGAAAAGAGAAAAAATATATATATAAAAATTAAGCTAAAAATTTCACAAGTATCCTAAGTGGGCTAACTATGACAAAGCCTGGGCCAAAATCTTCCTGCAACAAAAGAAATAAATAAAAATCAATTAAACCGATAAAAGAAAGAAATCAAAAGCAAATTAATTAAAGAAAATCAAGCAAAATAAAACACTATGCAATTTGAAGAGCAATGGAATGTTTATCATGAAGCATGGTAGCTCCCCAATAATGCTTCAAACATTGGCCATTAACTTTGAAATTAGAGCCAATCTTGCCATTTTTGAGTTCCATAGCTCCATAAGTGATAAACATATTAATTTACATGATTCTTGTGTTCAATTTGGTTTATTTCTGAATTGATCCCTGCTTAATTGGTGTTTTTATGATTTAATCTTGTCAACGATACAATTGGTCAAAAACAAACAACAAAGGGTCAAATTGAAAGACAAATCGTTGAATTGGGGCCAAATCAAAAAGATGGAGAAAGCCAAGGATTTATCATATATTTTGACTTTGTAAAAAGCTAAAAATAGGAAGATATTATTTTGTTTTATTTTATTATTTATTATTATTTTATTTTATTTTATTAATTTAGGTTAGGCTATTTTTAGTAAACCACATGTATATAAATAGGGGCTTTTAGTTCTTAGAAAATCATCCATTTTTAATTCTAAATTCCTATTTCAATTTGGAATTGAATTACTCTCTCACTTGTATTTCCTTCTTCAGTTTGGAATTGGAATATCAGTTTTTTCTCTTCAAATTGACATTACATTCTGTAGCCTTATCTCCTATTTTTGTTTCTTTTCCATAATTGGGCCAATTGCTCTCAAAGTCCTTTCTATTCATTTTTTCGCCATAATCATCAATCTTCTTTCCAAGCTCACAAAGCATGAACAATTTCATGCTTAACTAAATTCTATCTTAGCTTTAGGCCGGTGTACTTTCCGGTCGAGAATCATGAGATTTGTACTTGAGCTTAAAATCCTTCCAATCGGTATTCACCTTTTTCCTAAGTATCGAGATTGACAACTCATCTCTTAAGGATAATTTGATTTCAAGTCAAAAAGAGCTCATTGGGTTGGAGTCGTGTTTTCTGATAGGAGAAACGAATCGGCCGTGCTGTATTTGGATCTCCGAGAACAAATCGAGGAAGAGGTGATCGGGTTTAAACGACCCACGCGGTTGAGGCCGTTAAATCAAGTTGGGTTCTTCAGAATGCAATTCTGTCGGAATCTTGAATCGGGAACACGTGTATCTCGGTTAGATAATTGGTAATGGTTGGTTTGCAGGTCGTACCGGAACCAACTACTAGAGGAAGAATTGCTGGTTAGGATGTTCTTAACTGCTATAACCAGCTTATCGTTTGGAGGAGAAGATTAATTTTTGAGGATCGATTCTTGATATGAAATTTACCGAGCCTAAGGCTAAGGCTTATTTTATATGTTGCAAAATTTTGAATTTATTTTCTAATTCATTTAATTTAAACTGTTTCAATTATCTAGTTTCTAAACATTTCAAAAACCCCCGATTTACTTTTATTTCTAATTTTTACAGGTACAATTGGAGTCGTGGGCACGACTATTGCTATGACCTGCGACACAACAAAAAATCTGATCATAAGCTATACACGAAAGTAGATTATAACATCCAATCTTTGTGGACTCGACCTTACTACCATTCTTACTACTAATAAGAGTTATTTTGTAGGAATTATATTTGGTGGTTTCGACGCCCATCAAATTTTGGCGCCGTTGCCGGGGATTGGAGATATTTTCTAAATTTTGTTTGACTACCTTATGACCAGATCAGAACCAGGAAATCTAGAGTTTGAGCCAGAAATTGAGAAATTAGCCCGAAAACTACGAAGAGAAGCCATACGATGTGATAAATGACCAATTCCCGGATTTGAAACTATATCTTACACCGAAGAAGTTTTTGACAAGTCAAACGAGATGGTCGAACAGACGATATGCCAGCTTGCAGCGGCACCGTATGAATAACAACCCTTATGTATAACCTATCTGGAAGGAAACCGTTCAAGCTAAAGTCGGGTTTGATCCATCTACTGGCCACTTTTCGTGGACTACAAAATGAAAATCCGTACACCCACCTTAAGGAGTTCCATATGGTGTACATAAGCATGAAGCTTCAGAGAGTAACAGAAGACCAAATCAAACTTCGTGCTTTTCTGTTCTCATTAGCCGACTCTGCTAGAGGGTGGCTATTTTATTTGCCTTCGAGATCTGTCAACACATGGTCTTACATGTCTAGTTTGTTTCTTGACAAGTTCTTCCCTACAGCGCGAGTGGCTGAACTAAGGAGGGACATTGTAGGAATCCGTCAGAAGGACACTGAATCGCTCTACGATTACTAGAAGTGATACAAAAAGTTGTGTGTGAGATGCCCACAACATGGACTGACTGAGCAGTCACTCTTGTTGTATTTTTATGAGGGTTTACTCCTGATGGAAATAAAAATGATAGATGCTGCAAGTGGGGGGGGGTGCTTATTAACATGACGCCTCAAAGAGCAAGAGAGTTGATTTCAACAATAGCTGCCAACTCTCAACAATTCCGGCCAGTTGCAGAACCCACGAGACGGGTTCATGGGTTAAGTTCTTTATCTCTAGAAGATAAGATTGATAAGCTGACTAATGTTGTTCAAACTTTGCTTTTAGATAAAACAAGCTAGCACGGTTATGCGAAATTTGCGCCAAGCCAGACCACCCGATGGACTCATGTCTGATTTGACAGGAGGATTCGACAAAACAAGCAAATGTTGTAGGAAACTTTTCAGGACTACCCCAAAGACGATATGACCCCTACTCGAACTTGTATAATGTGGGGTGGAAAGATCACCCAAACCTAAGTTATGGGTCGAACCCTCAATTCAATCAACCGTACAAACAGAGCCACCCCAGAATCAACCGTTACCACCCCCAAAGTCATCTTTGGAAGCCATAGTGGAAAAGCTAGCCAATAGCACTGAAAAATTCCAACAAAAAACTGACATGCATTTGCAGGAGTTGGATAAGCAAGTGAGCAAGCTCGCGCTCGCGGTTAGCTATTTGGAGTCCCAAGGTAAACTTCCATCCCAAACAGAATCAAACCCTTGACACAATACAAGTGCTATGACATTAAGGAGTGGGAAGGTTTTGAAGCTTGAACCTGACACGAGTCACGCCCACGACACTAGTCTTGATAAGGAGAAACTCGACACGGAAGCTTCGATAGAACCAACGCCAAAAAACTCATTTGGAATACCACCTCCGTTTCCTGGAAGGCTTGTCCAGTGCAAGAAGGAGCGTGAAGAGAAATAAATCCTCGACACCTTCCGGAAGGTAGAAATCAACATACCTTTTCTCGATGCGATCAAACAAATCCCACGATATGCCAAATTCTTGAAATAATTATGCACGAGTAAGAGGAAACTCCTGGGAAATGAAATGTTAAGGAGAAAATGTATCCACTGTTCTGCAACGGAAAATACCACCCAAATGTAAGGACCAAGGTATGTTTTTCATATCTTGTAAAATAGGTAGTGTCAGTATCAAAAAGGCAATGTGTGACTTAGGTGCATCAATTAATGTTATGCCTTTGTCAATCTATAAACTACTTAACACGAGTCTTTTGAAGGAAACAAGTGTAATTATTCAACTTACAGATAGGTCTGTGGTGCATCCGGAGGGGGTGTTGGAGGGTGTTCTTGTCAAAGTAAACGAACTAATATTTCCTGCAAACTTTTACATTATCGACATGGAGGATGACAATTCGGCCAATACATCGAACATACTTCTTGGAAGGCCATTTTTGAGTACTGAACAAACGAAGATTGACGTACGAAGTAGGATACTCACTATGGAGTTTGATGGGGAAGTAGTGAAATTTAATGTCTACGAGGCCATGAACCATCCTATCATGATTTCTTATGTTTTTAACATTGATATTATTGATCCTTTAACTGAATTACATTTGGAATATCATGATGAGGATGAATTACGAACTGTCCTTTGCAGGAGTTTAGACTTTGACGCCATTAAGGAACTAGAGGAGTGGATAATCATTGAAGATTCTGTTCATGAAACAGTAGCACATATGGAGGCATCGCAACTACGGAAAGCTTCAGGTAAAACTTTTGAATTATCTCCCTCACAAACTAAACTCGTACTGTCTGTTTTGCAGGCTCCGGAGTTGGAACTCAAAACACTCCCAGGCCACTTAAAGTATGCTTTTCTTGGTGAAGGAAATACACTATCGGTGATAATCTCGAGTAAACTCTCAAGGGTAGAAGATGAAAACTTGGTACGAGTACTTAGGGACTATAAAGAGTTAATTGGATAAACGATAGCTGACATTAAGGAGTTGATCCCCTTGACTTGCATGCACAAAATTCAAGTGGTGGATAATGCTGTACCTAAAAGAGAGGCTCAAAGGCGCCTTAATCCGCCCATGATAGAAGTGGTAAAAAAATAAGTCCAAAAGCTACTTGATGCTAGGATGATCTATTCCATTTCCGATAGTAATTGGGTTAGCCCAGTCCACTTAGTACCAAAAAAGACCGATGTAACCGTAATTCAGAATTCTGCAGGTGAGATGGTTCCCACTCGAGTCAAAAACGGGTGGAGAGTCTGCATTGATTACAGGAAGTTGAATTAACTAACTCAGAAAGATCAATTTCCACTTCCTTTTATTGAGCAAATGTTAGAACATTTAGCTGGAAAGTCTCACTATTGTTGTCATGATGGTTATTCAGGGTTTTTCCAGATTCCAGTGGCACCGGAGGATTAGGAGAAGACGACGTTTACGTGCCTATTTGGCACATTTTCTTATAGACGGATGCTGTTTGGACTCTGTAACACACCGGCCACTTTTTAGAGGTGCATGGTAAGTATATTTTTGGACTACGTTGAGAAAATAATCGAGGTGTTCATGGATGACTTTACTGTAAATGGTGAGTCCTTCGAAGTATGTCTGACGAATCTTGCAAAAATTCTGTAAAGATGCTTAGAATTTAATCTTGTTCTAAATTATGAGAAATGTCATTTTATGGTAGACAAGGGATTATTCCAGGTCATATTATTTCTACTGAGGGAATTTCTGTCGATAAAGAAAAAATCGACATCATTAACTCACTACCATACCCCACAACTGTGAGGGAGATTCGGTCTTTTCTTGGTCATGTAGGTTTCTACAGACAGTTCATTAAGGACTTTTCGACAATTACGCAACCTCTCTGCAACCTATTACAGAAGGACAAGGAATTCGAGTTTGACCAATCATGTAGAGAAGCATTTGACACGCTCAAACATAAGCACGTTTCGGCGCCTATTGTTCAACCACAAAATTGGAGTTATCCTTTCGAGATAATGTGCGATGCTAGTGACCATAGCATAGGAGTAGTCCTTGGACAAAGGATCGAGAAAGAACCGCATGTTATCTCTTATGCCTCTAAAACTTTGGACGTAGCCCAAAGCAACTATTCAACTACTGAAAAAGAGTTTCTAGCTATAATCTTTGCCTTAGAAAAATTTTGTTCATATTTATTAGGAACTAAGATTGTGGTTTTTTCTGATCATGCAGCCCTCAAATATCTGATTGGGAAGAAGGAAGCAAAACTGAGACTTATAAGGTGGATACTACTTTTGCAAGAGTTCAATCTCGAAATAAAAGATAAAAAGGGATGTGAAAATTTAGTGGCTGACCATCTGAGCCGAATTCCTCCATCAAAGGATGTAACACCACTTTAAGATGATTTTCCAGATGAAAACTTGCTTGCTACCCAGACAATTTTTCTTTAGTATGAAGATATGGTGAATTATCTTGCTACAGGTATAGTCTTTCTTAACTTATCGCAATCTGAAAAAGACAAGATTAAACATGAGTCTCGATATTATATTTGGGACGACCCCTATCTTTGGAAATATTGTTCTGACCAGGTAATTCGTTGATGCGTTCCTAAAACTGAGGTAAAATCAATTCTATCTTTTTGTCATTCTTATGCATGTGGTGGACATTTTGGCCCTAAACGAACTGCGCATAAAGTACTTGAATGTGGACTATATTCGCAAATATTTTTTTGTGACGCATATCTGTTTTGTAAAACTTGCGAAAAATGTCAAAGGATAGGAAACTTGAGCCAAAAAAATGAAATGCCTCTAACCCCTATGCATGTCTATGAAATTTTCAATATATGGGGCATTGATTTTATGGGCAAGTTATATTTTTTCCAGGTTTGACACACTGTAAGCTTTAATCAGCGATCGAGGGACGCATTTTTGCAATAAAGTAATTGATACGCTTTTGAAAAAATATGAAGTGGTGTAATGAGTCGCTATAGCTTATCACCCACAATCGAACGGTCAGGTGGAAGTGTCGAATCGAGAAATCAAGTTGATTTTGGAGAAGGCCGTTAAGCCAGATAGAAAAGACTGGAGTTTGTAACTTAACGATGCATTGTGGGCATACCAAACAGCTTATAAAGGATGTAACACCCCAAATTTGGGCCTAGAAGTATTGGGCCTTGAGTGTGGGTTTGTAAGGAGGTTTTATATAGGTATTTAATTGTCCATTGAAAGGACACAATTAAATGTTTGCTTTAGTGGTTAATGGCTTTGAGAAGTGTTGGAGAAATCTTGGGTTCAAACTTGGGCTTTAGCAAAAATTTTGGTATTAAGTGAAAAAAAACCTGGATTCTTGGATGAGGGTTTTTAAATTATTGTGTTAAATAAATGACACAAGGAAGCTTGTAGTCTAGTGGTTGTGGCGTCATTAAGGTTGTATGGGAGCCTGGGTTCAAGCCTTGGCTCTTGCAATTTATTTTGGGTTTTTAAAGGGAACCAGGACTTTGGCCTTTAGACCTTATAATTAATTGGGGATAAAATATAACACAAAAAGCCTTGTGGCTTAGTGGCAAGTAGCGTGTGGAGCATTTAAGGGGAGGCATAGGTTCGAATCCCATGGCAAGCAAAGAGCATTTATTTTGCTAACAGGTGCAAGAGTTGGTGTTGAATTTAAACTCTAATGTTGGAGGATCCCACATCGAAGCTAATATAAGAGTGGTTGTGAAGCTAGCTTTAAATAGAGGGAACCATGAGGAGAGTAAATGTACCTTTCTTGGCTGATCCCTTTCGCTGTATAGCGTGCTCGTTTGGGTTGGGCGTCGGCTAAGGGTGCTCGGAGTGTGGATTAACTCCAGTCTCCTATCAGGTGTGTATTTCTTACTACTCTAGCTGTAGGATGGCTACTTCGGGCCGCGATGGGCCGAAAGGGGTCATGTGGGCCTAATGGGCCTACAGGCCCAATTGGATAGTTATTTGATTGTGTAGTAAATATTGGGCTAGGCTAGGTGAATCTCATATTTGTGGCTAGATTTGGGCTAAAAGGGCTACACGAGCGTGTGGGCCCATTTGGGCCGAGAATAGGCTTTAGGCCCATTCGTATTATTATCCCTGTTTAGAATACTTTAGTTTACTAAAGTTACCGAAATACCCTTAGTTTGTAAAAATACTGAAATACCCTCGATTTGTAAATTTACCGAAATACCTTCGACTTGTAAAATTACCAAAGTACCCTCGATTTACAGAATTACCGTTTTACCCCTAATTTACATAATTACCGTTTTACCCCTGATTTACATAATTATCGTTTTACCCTCGACTTATAGAATTACCGTTTTACCCCTAATTTACATAATTACCGTTTTACCCCTGATTTACATAATTATCATTTTACCCTCGACTTACAGAATTACTGTTTTACCCCTAATTTACATAATTACCGTTTTACCCCTGATTTACATAATTATCGTTTTACCCTCGACTTACGTAATTCTTGTTTTACCCTCGATTTATTGAATTACTGTTTTACCCTTGATTTACAAAATTACTAAAATACCCTTGGTTTGTGAAATTATCGAAAAACCCTCAATTTGTAAAATTACCAAAATACCCCTAATTTACAAAGTTACAGAAATACCCTTGACTTTCTAAAAATTATAGAAATACCATTGGTTTACAAAATTACTGAAATACCTTTGGTTTGTTGATTTACCAAAACACCCTTGTAGGATGAAATGACTAAAATACCCCTAAAAGGTAAAAAGACCGTAAAGCCCCTGTAGGGTAAAGTGACCGTAATACCCCTGTATGGTAAAATGACAAATATGCCCTTATGTTTCGTATGACTGATGTGCTTAGGATTTACATATATTGATATTGGATTAGTTAAGTTTGAGTGACAGGTGGTGGTTATCGTAGGCGATTGATTTTGGAAACGTTTCAACTTCAACCCGTAACAGGTGTGTACTAACCCTCGTAATAGCTTAGATTAATATTTGCTGAAAAGCTGAAAGCTTCATATTTTAGTGATTCGAGAATTAATATTTAGATCTATTTTCTACGCACGTTTAAGTTGGATTCACAACGGATATGGGGTAGGAAGGTATTTGGAACGTTCTTCAACGAGTAGATATCTTGTGAGGATTAAAGGCTACCGATCGAGGAGTGTGTGAAAAGCTTGGATCATCGGAGTGACTAAATCTAGTCATCAACTTCGGCAAAGGTATGAACCCAAGGGCCATTGTGGATGGTGGCCGAATGTGTAAGTGATGATAATAGGTTGTTTTCGATTTGGTTTAATAATAACATGGTCTAATCTATAAGTGGTTGATTATAGGAGAAATCGCATAGGAGATCTCGTCAAGGAATATCGCAAATCAGGTGTGTAACGAACCCTTTTCATAGTTTGACGATGAATGCCGAAAAGTTTAAATGCCAAATTCGGCATTTCGAGGACTTGTGAGCAATGACGCTCACTAGTTAGTTAGAATCGATGAGATTATGATCGGGAACATTGGAAGCGGTAAGAACGTGATTTTTGGCATTCACGGTAAGTTGGGCCTCGAGGGGCTGCAATAGGGCCCAATAGGCTTTTGGGCCCATTTGGGTATAATTGGTAGAAAATGAAAATCTGTTAAATTGCCTGTTAAGACTATTAACACTATTATGGATATAGGCTAAATGGGCCTAGATGACAAAATCGGCTAAGTAAGGCCCATTAGGGGTTTTAGGCCCAATAACTCGGTTTCGTTAAAAGTGGGCTAGAAACGCGGTTTACACAAATGAATAGTTAGTAACTGATGATGAACATGGAACAATCCCTAATTTTTGGTAAAATTACGATATTACCCTTATAATATGAAAATGACCATTTTGCCCCTAGGTAAAAATGACCATTATACCCCTAGGGTTTATATATGAACTTAATGCATGGGATTTTGATAAACATGATATGTATGATATGCACATGACATGCATGATATGCACATGATATGCATGATATGCACATGAGATGTTCATAAATGCATTGGGTTGGGTTTTTATATGGATGGAGGAAGTGCAAAAGGGCTTATGCCCCAGTTATTAAAGGGCTTATGCCCCAGTTATTAAAGGGCTTATGCCCCAGTTATCAAAAGGGCTTATGCCCCAGTTATTAAAGGGCTTATGCCCCAATGATCAAAAGGGCTTACGCCCCAGTTATTAAAGGGCTTTTACCCCAGTTATTAAAAGAGGCAAGGCCTCCAGTTATATGATAAAGTAGCTATGCTGCCAGTGGAGAGTTATGGCGGGGTGGGTCGAGTTAATCCCACATGGTGTCTTTGGTTGGTGCGGGTGGAGAGTAGCGGATGGTGGGTTGAGTAGTCTCCCCAAATGGGTTTGCATACATTCATTGGTATTTCATGTGATATTGAAATGGGCTTGCATTCTTTCATTGACATTATATGTGATATTGAAATGGGCCTATGGGCCATACCGTTTACAGTAAAGGCTTCGGCCCAGTGTTATGAATTGTGAAATATGAAAAGGGCTATGGTCCAGTAAATGTTTGAGATTGGTTTTGGGCTTAGACCCAACAGGCTGCTATTGTTTTGGGCTCTAAAGGGGGCTTGTTGCACACTGAGTTTCCAAACTCACCCCCTTTCCTTAACCTTGCAGGTGAGCCTTAATATGGGGACTTGGGCCGGAGGGGATTCAGAGTGGCCACGGTGATCGCTTTTGGACCTTTAAATAAGCGTTGGTTTTCATTTAATTTCCTTTAATTATTATTTATTTTTGGGTTGTAATAAGGCCATTTTTAACTTTTCTTTTATTTCTTCTCGAGATTATTTTATTCTTAATAACTTTAAAATTGGTTGATAATTATTCAATTGGGCTAGACTTAGGACGTGTTTTCAAAACGATAATTGTTTTTAAAATATCTCAACGCCACGATTAATTGATTTATCAAAGACGTTCACTTAAACAAATTTAAACTCGATATAACAAAGTGTGGCTATGGTTGTGGGCATGTCTAGGATTGGATCCAATCAAAGAGCTTGGTACTTAAGCAGCCTTCATGGCTCACCTCCTCTATCTCGGATACCTACCTGGTGCCTAGCTTACATACACTTTGTTAACTCAACAAAATATATGGTTTTTAAAACACTAAAACGGAACGTGGGTTTTCAACTCCAATGTGGCACGTCAGATTCGGCCATAACGTCTGGGCCGGGTTTAGGGTGTTACAAAGGACCCATAGGTATGTCTCCTTATCGACTAATTTTTGGTAAACCGTGCCATCTTCCTGTTGACCTGGAACATTAGGCGTTTTGGGCAATCAAACTATTCAACATGGAATTGGAAGTTACAGGTAAGCATCGTAAATTACATACCCAGGAACTTGAGGAAATTCGATGAGAAGCGTACGAGAGTGCCCAAATTCACAAAGATAAGGTCAAAGTGTACCATGACTAAAAGATAAACCGTAAATAATTTATCGTGGACAGAAAGTATTACTTTATGACCCTATAATGAGAATTTTTATAGGTAAGATTCGGACTAAGTGGTTAGGGCCTTTTATTGTTACTTACGTATTTCCACATGGTGCAGTTGAAGTTAAAAGCGAAGAATTCAAAAAAAATTTCAAAGTTAATGGACAACGATTAAAGCCTTTTTACGAAAACTTTCAAGTCCAATTGGTTGAGGAATTAGTCCTTGATACGTGATATTCGTGACAGGTTTTAAATATTTATAATGAATTGTTATTGAAACTAACTATTATCACGATGAAGGCAAGTGTACTTATCGAACAGTAGTATAGCTTTAGCAAGACCGGATTGTCGAACCCAAATGAACTAAAAGTACTAGTAATGACTGTGTTTTTATTATCTAGCCTAATAATAATAGGGTCTGTTTTAACTAACTAATTAACTAAACTAAGAATTCACAAAAAATAGAATTGGGGAATTACTTTTGGAAAAACGATTGAATTAAGACAATACCTAAGGAAAAATCCACCTAGACTTCACTTGTTATTTGACTCTGAATCAGACGATTTATTCATTTGACTTGATCCGTAGAAATCCCTAAGTTATATTATTATCCCTCTTGAGACTAACAACGTCTAACCCTAGGTTGAATAATTGAAATCTCTTTCTAACTAAGGTTGCATTAACTCGATCTATGGATCCCCTTATTAGGTTTCACCCTAATCCGGTAAAATCTTGTCACCCTATCTCTAGGTGCGCAACCAACTCTGCTTAATTATGACAAATGTACTCTTAGACAGGGTCTATTCCTCCTCTGAATAAGAGCTTAACTTGAATCAATATCCTGGAATATCAAAACAAGAATTAAGAACACATAATTAAGAACAAGTCAAATATTTATCATAAATTTAGATAATAATAACAAGATCTATCTTATGTTTCATTCCCCTTAGGATCAATCGGCTTTCCTTGAGCAGTTCTCTACTTCCTCCTCCGTGTGTGTCCTTTTCCTCCTCCTCTAGGGTGTATTTATAGGCTTTAGAATGCCTAAGAACCCTCAAAATTGGCCTTTTTCGAATTGGACTAAACTTGGGCTCGGTAGGAACACGCCCGTGTGCGATTGCTTAAGGCTGTGGTCAAGCCTGTTAAATAGGCACGGGCGTGTGGTCCACCCGTGTGAGTCGTGCTTTGATTCTGCCAAATTGACACGGCCATGTGGTCTGTCCGTGTGAGGAGGTCCAAGCCGTGTTGATTTTGTACGTTGGCCCATTTTCTCTTTTTTTGGCCCGTTTCTCGTTCTTTTCACTCTCTTATGCTCACCTAAGTATAAAACATGAAATTAAGGCATTAGGAGCATCGAATTCACCAAATCTAAAGAAAAATCATCCATAAAATGTGTTAAACATGGTATAGAAATATGTATAAATTATAGTTTATCAGTCCTCGAAGAGCCGGCTGAACAAATTTCCAGGTATTCGAGCTAACAACGTTAAAAAGCGCTTTTTGGGAGGTAACCCAAATTTATTTTCATTTATTTAAAAAAACGCTTTTTGGAAGGCAACCCAAATTTATTTTCATTTATTTAATTTTTAGTTTAAAGTAAAATTTAGGGTGTAAATAAATAAATTAATTACTATTTAACTCAGTCAATTTGATGTCTTCAGGAACACTATGGAGGTCATGAATTTTCAAGAAGATGAATAATGATGGTGGCATAGGCACGGCATACTTCAAATAAAGGAAAAACAAAAAAAAATCCTAACCTTCATAAAATCCCCAAAATCCAACACCCATCCACCAAATACCCATCCCAAGTCCACTTGCCCAAATTCTATATACCCCCAAAAACTCAAATCCATTTAACCCACCTACCCTATACCCAAATACCAACGCAACAAAACAAATAGCAAACCCAATACCCAAGAACCAACTGAGAAAAAAAAGAAAAAGAAAAAGAAAAAGAAAATTAAACACCTAAATCCCTAAAACCCATTTTTCCTTCATCTTCATCTTCTTCAAACTAAAAAAAAACCCTAACCCAAGCACAAGCCACGTCACCGCCGTAGTCAAACGTTACTACCATTGTTGCCATTCGTTATCCTTGTCGGACGCGCGAGTCGTCGCCATCGTCAAGCGCCGCTACCGTCGTCAACCCCAAATGCCCAAGTCTCCATTTCTATTTTTCTTTTCTCCATCCGCCCTCTTCTACCCGATGCCCCATCGTCGACTTTTTTCACTGCCGAAACACCGCCGAACAAATCCCTTCTCCACCGTTGCACCCTAAACGGCCTTAACCTTCACCACGCCGTCACCTCTTCTATGCCAAAACACCGTTTTTTTTTATTTTTCCTTTTTTCTCCATCACCAAAAACACCCAAAACCACTTCCCATTACCTTAACAGCCACCACCCACCGTCACCCTTCAAAAATTGACCCAAAACATCATCGCCACTGTCACCACTGCCGTGCGCCGCCGCTACCCATCACCGCCGAAACCATCTGAAACATCTACTTATGACGCTACGATGGGGACCATGGTTCAAATTCAAAACCAAACGGCCGACAAATTTTCGGTCTCACTCAATCAAAGTCAGAATCGATTCTCTGTGCCTTCTATCATCGATATAGCCAACGATGAACCTTCTCCACCTCTTCCTAGAGGAACAACCCCACCAACGAGAGCACGTCGCCAACAACGTTCAACTCCAGTCTAACTAGAACAGTAAGACAACAGCTCCGCTATTCCCGAAAGGTCAATCCTTAACCCTTAATCTACTTTACCTTTACTGACATATTATGCAGGTAATTCGGACGAGGCCCGAATGTCTAGTGACTATGGCGAGGCTCACTCATCTGCAAACGAACCTATTTTTCAATGACAGACATGATCGTCCACCGCTCGAAACTGTCGACAATAGACACGTGAGCCAGCCACATCACCGCACAACAGTACTGATGCTGCTAAAAATTTAAGTCCACCCGACTTGCCCAACAAATACGTTAGACCAACACGCAACGGTCAACGTAATAGAAAAGGTCGTGCCAACACCATTCTCACTAAAGGACGATTGCGAGGTTTTCAGATTTTTTGACCCTGGAGCATCGCACATGATATGACGACATTCGAAAACATCCACTCCCGGTCTGTAAGCAAATTGATTCCACCACTCTTGATATGTTAAATATTCATGATGCTGTGATTAATTATTTTGATGCTATTGGTTGGAGCTCATTTGCAAATATTTCTTGTAATGCATATTATGAGTTGATCTATGAGTTTTACACCACATTTAGCTTCAATATTAATGCATTATAGACTATTGAAACATAAAACATTGTCTGTTTTTGTTTGCTTGGTAAGGACTTTCGGATGTCAATTTTTGAATTTAATATTGCCATGGGTTTTGTTGACCTTGACAATATTTAGTCCGATTCCTATCTTACTGCTCTGTTAGATATTCCAAGTGATTTTAATGCTCAAGATGCCTAACGTGTTTTAACCCATTCTGATAAACTTTATAATCACAAAATCACAAAAGACTTATTGGTGCATGAACCTGCTTTAAGATATATTCACTGATTTTTGGCATTTAGTTTTTCAGGACGGAACGATTCGTCCTCTATCTTAATTAGAACTAAATTGTTTTTCTTATGGTGTATGCATTTTAGATTTAAAGTTAATTTAGGATATTGGTTTGCACGAAATTTCCATTCTATTTTGCGATGTAATCGTCCACTAATACTTGGGTCACACATTGTGAACTTAAGTTCTACACTTTTTTCCTCTGAAATCAATTTCTCGTCCTTGACATGTGCATATAGTACGGACAGCCTAGATAAATATTGTTTGGATTCTATAGATTTGCTTGCTGGCACCCCTACTGCATGTTATTTTGTTCCTCTAGGTACACGGACTACTTGTGGGAACATGGTTTTTTGCCAACGTCTACACTTCGCTACTAGGGAACAAGAGGAACAACCTCTAACTGTGGAGGCACGTTTAAGTTGGATTGAAGCTCGACTTGGAACAATGGAAACCCAAGTCTTTACAATCCTCGACATCCTGCAGAGTCATTACTTCCAACACCAACAATGTCATTAACATATATGGGGAGTGTTCTTAACTTTTTCTTTTATTTATTTGGGCTGTTGACTTTTATTTCATATAATATATGCATGAGGACAAGCATAGATTAAGTAGGGGGTTGGATGGTAAATATGCATGATTTTTGCTGCATGTCTCTCTTTTTTATGTGTTCAATCTTACTTGAATTCATTCGATAGTTTATTTGACATTGGGCCTTTAATCTCATACTTAGTTAATTTGGACAATTGGGCAAATTTTGAATTAAAATGTTCAAGTATATAGATTAGTCGACATTTGTGTTTTAAAGTTGACATATGTAGCTAGATTTTTCGTATAAATTGATTGTTTGGAAAAATTATATTTCTTGTGCATAAATAAATAAATAAATAAATACATAAATAAATAAATAAAGGTTCAAGTTATGAGTGAAGTTTCGAAAACGTGACCGGATTGAGTAATCGGGGTAAGGTGCTTGGGTTGTCATCTTATCTCGCGTAAAAAGGTTCGAGTGACAAGTCAATAACTTATAAACATTCCGCTAACTGAGCTTTCACCCAAAAAAAAAATAAAAAAATAAAAAAATAATTTTTTTAAAGACTATTTGAACTGAGTAACTGGGATAGGGTGCTTGGATTGTCATCCTAGTTCGCGTAAAAAGGTTTGACCACGTCAATAATTTTATTTAATTAATGATTCCTTGCAAATTATTGGATTCAAACTCAATTTAATGAAATTATTTAGTTCACATATTTCAATTTTATGACACTTGTTGATCAAGCTATATATCTTGAGCATTTATTTATTTTTGCCTAAGTTGTTTACATTGATTATGTATGCGAAAAAGAGGCTTAATTTTTAATAAATTGTAGAATAAATTCTAATGTTTGAAAGAACAACATGCTTGAGGGCAAGCATGAGCCAAGTAGGGGGAGTTGATAACATATTAATTTACATGATTCTTGTGTTTAATTTGGTTTATTTCTGAATTGATCCTTGCTTAATTGGTGTTTTTATGATTTAATCTTGTCAGGGGTGCAATTGGTCAAAAACAAGCAAAAAGGGGCCAAATTGAAAGACAAATCGTTGAACTGGGGCCAAATCAAAAAGATGGAGAAAGCCAAGGATTTATCATATATTTTGACTTTGTCAAAAGCTAAAAATAGGAAGATATTATTTTGTTTTATTTTATTATTTATTTTATTAATTTAGGTTAGGCTATTTTTAGTAAACCCCATGTATATAAATAGGGGCTTTTAGTTCTTAGAAAATCATCCATTTATAATTTTACATTCCTATTTCAATTTGGAATTGAATTACTCTCTCTTGTATTTCCTTCTTCAATTTGGAATTGGAATATCAATTTTTTTTCTCTTCAACTTGACGTTACATTCTGTAGCCTTGTCTCCAATTTTTGTTTCTTTTCCATAATTGGGCCAATTGCTCTCCAAGTCCTTTCCATTCATTTCTTCACCATAATCATCAATCTTCTTTCCAAGCTCACAAAGCATGAACAATTTCATGCTTAACTAAATTCTATCTTAGCTTTAGGCCAGTGTTCTTTCTGGTCGAGAATCGTGAGATTCGTACTCGCGCTTAAAATCCTTCCAATCGATATTCGCATTTTTCCTAAGTATCGGGATTGACAACTCATCCCTTAAGGATAATTCGATTTCAAGTCAAAAAGAGCTTGTTGGGTTGGAGTCGTGTTTTCTGAGAGTTGGAGAAATGAATTGGCTGTGCTGTATTTGGATCTCCAAGAACAAATCGAGGAAGAGGTGATTGAGTTTAAACGACCCACGCGATTGAGGCCATTAATTTGAGTTGGGTTCTTCAGAACGCAAGTCTACCAGAATCTTGAATCAGGAACACGTTTATCTCGATTAGATAATTGTTAAGGGTTGGTTTGCAAGTCGTACCGAAACCAGCTACTAGAGGAAGAATTGGTGGTTAAGACGTTCTTAACTGCTATAACCAGCTTATCGTTTGGAGGATAAGATTAATTTTAGAGGATCGATTCTTGATACGAAATTTACCGAACCTAAGGCTAAGGCTTATTTTATCTGTTGCAAAATTCTGAATTTATTTTCTAATTCATTTAACTTATACCGTTTCAATTATCTAGTTTCTAAACATTTCAAAAACCCTCGATTTACTTTTACTTCTAATTTTTACAGGTATGATTGGAGTCGTGGGCACGACTATTGCCACAACCTGCGACACAACAAACAATCTGATCATAAGCTATACACGGAAGTAGATTATAACATCCAATCCTTGTGGACTCGACCCTATTACCACTCTTACTACTAATAAGTTGTAGGAATTATATTTAGTGGTTTCGACGCCCATCAATGAGGGTAAACATGAACTACCTCGAATGGGCTAGACCAACGAGACTTCAATTTGCAAGGAAACAATTTCATCCTGGAGTTGAACAACAACACTTGTTGTCCAAGTTCAAATTGCCATGGCAAAATATTATTATCATGTCATTGTTTTGTCTTTTATTTGTATAGTTTGGCATTCTCATAAGCTTGAGCTCTGAATTCCTCCATCTCATTCAGCTCCAATAGTTCGTTATTGCCAACATTAATCCAATCCATGTTCAATTTCTTAATTGCCCAAAATGCCTTATGTTCTAGTTCAACAAGCAAATGGAAAGGCTTCTTATAGACGAGCTTGAAAGGTGACATTTCCAATGGTGTATTGAATGTAGTACGATACGCCCAGAAAGTGTAATCCAATCTGAATGACCAATCTTTGCGGGTAGGACGGACTACTTTCTCCAAAATATGCTTAATTTCTCTATTTGAGACCTCAGCTTGTCTATTTATCTAGGGATGATATGCCGTGTCAATTTTATGTTTAACCCCATATCTATTCAAGACAGTAGCAACTAATTTGTAGTCAAAATAGGAGCCTTAATCACTAATAAGGGCATAAAGAGTACCAAAGCTGGTGAAAATATGCTTATGCAGTAACTTTAATATAGATTTGGCATCATTTTAGGGAGAGCGATAGCTTCAACCCATTTGAAGACGCAATCTACAGCTACAAGGATGTATACATTGGCCCAAGAGGGTGGAAACGAACCCATAAAGTTGATTCCCCACACATCAAACAATTCAACTTCTAAAATATTTTGCAATACATTTCATACCTCTTTGATAAGTTCCCAGTTTGTTGATAACGATCGCAAGCTTGGTAAAATTCGTGTGCATCTTTAAATATGCTTGGCTAATAAAAACTAGATTGGAGAAATTTTGTAGCAGCTCATATTCTCCCAAAGTGTCTTCCATATGGTGCTAAATGACAATGGTGTAAAATACTCTGAATCTCGTCATTCAGAACACATATCTGAATTATTTGATCTGCATAATGTTTGAATAAAAATGGCTCATCCTAATAATATTGCTTAGCATCATGGAGAAATTTTCTTTGTCTTTCATTGTTAAGCTTAGGTGGCAGCAATCCACTTACTAAGAAATTAATAATATCGGCATACAAAGGTAATGCCATGGCAATTAATAGTTGCTTATTTGGAAAATCCTCCTTAATGAGTTAAGTATTGTCGTATTCATTTGCTGCTTCAAGTTTCAACAGGTGGTCAACCACTTGATTCTATGTGCCTTTCTTATCTAGAATTTCTAGATTAAATTCCTGTAGCAGCAATATCCATCGAATCAATCTTGGCTTAGTGTCTTTCTTGGTCACCAAATACTTAATCATAGAATGATCCTTATAAATTGTAACTTTGGTTCCAACTAAATAGCATATGAATTTGTCAAATACAAATACAAATACCACAACCAATAGTTCCTTCTCAATAGTGGTGTAATTCAACTATGTATCTGTCAGCGTCCGACTGGCATAGTAGATGGCATGAAACACTTTATCCTTCCTCTGCCCAAGCACTACTCTTACAGTGAAATCACTAGCATCGCACATAAGTTCAAAAGGTAATGTCCAATTCGGTGCTATGACAATTGGTGCTATTACCAGTTACTTTTTTAATTCCTGAAATGCTTTCATGCAAGGCTCATCAAACTTGAAAACTCTATTATATTCTAACAATGCACATAGGGGTTTGGATATCTTCAAAAAATCCTTAATAAATCATCGATAAAATCTTGCTGGCCAAGGAAACTTCGAATACCTTTAACTTTCGTGGGTGGTGGCAATTTTTCAATAGCCTTAATCTTCGCTTTATCTACGAAAATTCCTTTCTGTGAAATCTTATGTCCTAGAACAATGCCTTCACAAAATATGAAATGACATTTTTCCCAATTTAGAACAAGGTTAGTCTTTTTACACCTACAAAGAACTAGCTACAGATTTTTTAAACAACCTTCAAAAGTATTGCAAACACTGAGAAGTCATCCATAAAAACTTCCAAAAATTTATCCACTATGTCCAGAAATATTGCCATCATGCAACATTGAAATGTTGTAGGGGCAATGCATAATCCAAACTGCATTCGTCTGAAAGTGAAGGTTCCATAGGGACACATGAACGTAGTCTTTTCTTGGTTAGTAGGGGTTATGGCTGTAACACCCTTACTCGTATCCGATATTGGGATAGGGTTTGAGGCATTACTGAGCTAAAACATAAACATTCATACAAAACCAAGCATAAAATTTCATCCAAATTAAAACCATTCATTAACATGTATATTGTCCCTTATACGGGCCTACGAGGCCCAAAACATACATTGGGTGTGGTTCGGGACTAAATCAAGAATTTTCGGAACTTTTACAACACTTATAAAAATTTTCATGATTTGGAGGGTCACATGGCCGTGTGGGTAGGCCGTGTGGTCACACACACACTCATGTGGCTTGTGACATGCCCATGTCCTCAGCCCTTGTAACTCTCTGTGTAACATCCTGATTTTTGGATTTTTCGCGATTCTCGATATTTGGGTAAAGTTTTTAAAAATTTGGTATTTGGTTGTGGAATTCAAAATTTGAGTAGGTAAATAGGCTTATGGAAAGCCCATGTGTTGGCCAAAACCCGGTGGATTTTTTGAATTTTGGACTTAAGAAGTTAGGGGCCTTGGATAGGTGGTCTTATTAAAATTTTTGGGTGAAATGTAACACAAATGAGCCTTTGGTAAAGTGGATAAGTGACGCCACTAGGGAGCTATAAGGGTGGCGTGTAAGTGTTAGGGGGGAGACCTGGGTTCGATTCCCTGTGATGGCAAAGGTAATGTTATTTTTATGCTTGTGCATGCTAGAGTTTAAAGCTGAACGGAACTCTGTGGGGGAGAGTTTGAAACAGTTAGATGTATGGATTAAGGAGGGATAAGGGGAGAGATTTTAGGGATTTGAGAGAAGGATAGAGCTTAGCCGAATTGAGGGGATTTCGGTAGAGGGGTTTTAGGGTAGCATTTTCGGCAATAGGAATTAGGGTGTGCCGTTTTCTCCTTTTGGTGTAGTATTTTTTCTCTCTTTTCTTTTCCAGCCGAATCTACCTTCCTCCCATTCATCTTTTCTTCCTTTTCCTTCTTTCAAACCAGCTCACTACTCCCCTTCGTTCACCTATTGTTTTTCTTACCTCCACTTCTGCCTAAATACCGTAAAAGTCGAAATCCGTGGAGACTGGGTGGTGCCGATTCTTTGTTGACCAGAAAACCTCTTTTTCTTTTCACTTTTTGGTGGCCAATCCCTTTATCTTTTAGGCATAAATGGATTCAAGAAGAGAGACTGTGGTAAGTGCTCAAACTCTAAACGAAAATGTTGACAAAAAGCCGAAACTCCTATAGTTTAGGGAAGTGGCCGAATATGGGTAGAGGCCTTATTGGGATTTTCTTTTAATCTTTTTTATGGTTTGTTTAGTGGAGGAGCAGCAAGGAGTAGGATCGACTTGGATTAGTTTGGATCATCGAAGTGGCTTGAGCTAGTCATCAATTTCGGCAAAGGTAAGGTTCTTAAGGCCATTATGGATGGTGGCCGAATGTGTAAGTGTTGATAATAGATGGTTCTCATTTTGGTTTAATTATTGTGAGATGATTTATAAGTGGTGGATTATAGAAGAAATCGTATAGGAGATCTCGTCGAGGAATATCGCAAAATAGGTGTGTAACGAACCCTTTTTCATAGCTTAACACGATAAATGCCGAAAAGCTGAAATGCCAAAATTCTGGCATTTCGAGGACTTGTGAGCAAGTAAGCGCTCATTGGTTGGTTAGATTCACTAAGTTGATGATCGGGATCGTTGGAATAGGTAAGAGCACGATTTTTGGCATACGGTAAGTTGGGCCTCGAGGGGCTGAAATTGGGCCCAATGGGCTTTCGGGCCAATTTGGGTAAAATTGGTAGAGAATGAAAACCTGTTAAATTTCATATTAAGATGGGTAACAACATTACGGAATATAGGCTAAATGGGCCTAGATGACAAAATCGGCTAAGTAAGGCCCATTAGGGGTTTTTGGCCCAATAACTAGGTTTCGCTAAAAATGGGCCAGAATCGCTGTTTAAAACATATGAATTGTTAGTAACTAATAATGAACATGGAAAACCCTAATATTTGGTAAAATTATGAAACTACCTTTATAATATGAAAATGACTGTTTTGCCCTTAGGTAAAAATAACCATTATACCCCTAGGGTTTAATTATAAATTTGATACGTGGGATATGATATACATGATTGATATGATATGTACATGATATGTATGATATGCACATGATATGTATGAAATGCACATGATGAATTCATAAATACATTGGGTTGGGTTTTTATATGGATGGAGGAAGTGCAAAAGGGCTTATGCCTCAGTTTATTGAAAAAGGGCTTATGCCTCAGTTTATTGAAAAGGGCTTATGCCC
Source organism: Gossypium arboreum (assembly GCF_025698485.1). Lineage (NCBI taxonomy): Eukaryota > Viridiplantae > Streptophyta > Magnoliopsida > Malvales > Malvaceae > Gossypium > Gossypium arboreum. Next base: position 62,639,236 of record NC_069078.1, read on the forward strand.
CAGTTTACCGAAAAGGGCTTTGCCCCAGTTATTAAAGAGGCTAGGCCTCTAGATATATGATAAAGACTATCTTTGCCGGTGGTGTGTTGGTTGGGTGGGTTGAGTTATTCCCCACATGGGGTGTTGGTTGGTACAGGTGGAGAGTAGCGGATGGTGGGTTGAGTAGTCTCCCCAAATGAGCTTGCATATATTCATTGATATTACATGTGATATTGAAATGGGCCTATGGGCTATACCGTTTACAGTAAAGGCTTCAGTATACGCTGAGATTGAAGTTGGGCTTAGGCCCAGCAGGCTAATATTGCTTTGGGCTTTGAAAGGGGCTTGTTACACATTGAGTTTCCAAACTCACCCCCTTTCCTTAACCTTACAGGTGAGCCTTGATTTGGGGACTTGGAGCCGGAGGGGATTCAGAGTGGCCACGGTGATCGCCTTTGGGCTTTTGAATAAGTGTTTGGTTTTCATAAAGTTTGCTTTATTTATTATTTATTTTTGGGTTGTACTAAGGCCATTTTGACTTGATTTTCTTTCTTTTGTAGGATTATTTTATTTTTAATAACTTTAATCTGTTTGATAATAAGTGGGCTAGACTTAGGACGTGTTTTCAAAATGATAATTATTTTCAAAATAACACCACGCCACGATTATCCGATTTATCAAAGATTTCAACGTAAATAAATTACAACTCGATTTAACCAAGTGTGGCAATGGTTGTGGGCATGTCTAGGATTGGATCCATTCGAAGAGCTTGGTACTTAAGCAGCCTTCATGGCTCACCTCCTCTGTTACGGATTCCTACATGGTGCCCAGCTTCCATTCACTTTGTTAGCTTAACAAAAGTCGGTTTTTAAAGCACTAAAATGAAACATGGATTTTTAACTTCAATGTGGCACATCAGATTCGGTCATAACGTTTGGGCCGAGTTTGGGGTGTTACATTTAGTGGTATCAGAGCCCAGTTGCAACAACTCGGCTTTGGATCGGGTCTGAAAAACTTTTCGAAAAAAATTTACCAAGAAGGGTATTTTTTGGAAATAGTTTTGAAAAGATTTTCTCAAAAATATTTTATAAAGGTATACATGATAAAATGGTTTAAGTTTTTCTTGGTTTTTTTAAAAACGGGTCTAAAATCGAGAATTTCAAAAACAAAGATATTTTTTGCAAATTTTAAGATAATCTATTTTCTGTGATTATATACATGGTTTGTGGTTTTTGGTTTGGAGAAAGAAGTGGCGCACTGAATCCCCGGCACCAAGTCTGTAAGTATATTCTCTTTACGATATGTGATAATGATTTGATGCTATAAATAGAACTGAGACCCTACTATGATACTTTAGATAGGGTAGAACTGAAAAACAGTAGGAAAGAAAATTGTAGCTAGGCTACGACGATGCGAAAACAATCCTTGAACTCTTATATTTCCATAAGACATCTCGTAATAAACAATTGAACATTAGAATAATGTCATAAAATTCATAATCAGATAAGTCTGTAACACCCCTTACCCGTTACCGTCGCCGGAACAGGATACAAGGTATTACCAGAACATAACATATACCAAGATAGAAATATGTCATCCCATTTGATAATGCATCGTATAACATATATCTTGAACAATATTAGCCAACTTTTATGGCTTGTACAAAGTAACTGGTCGAAATCTTGTAACTAATATTTTAAACCTAGACAAATATGACACATAACAAAATAATTTTTGCCTACTATACATGCCATAATTCAAAACATTTAGTTCAAATACCCCAAAGTATGATAGTGCGGGTAGATCTTCACGATCCTTGACTCTGAGCAAGTTGGAGAACACTATAAGACAAAAGAGAGAAAGCGAAGTAAGCTTATAGCTTAGTAAGTAGTATGTAAATACTAATTTAAGAATCTAACATGTTTACACAACAATTCAAGTATGTCTACTTTAACTTCACTACTTATTCCACTTCGATTAAAGCTCTCTCTGCGTGTCATTATTCACTAAATAAATCATAACTCGAGTTACAAAACTCGAAATTCATATCCGTAAAATTTCCTGAATCTAGACTCATAAAGATTCTTGCTAAATTTTTTTTTATAATTTTTGGTTCAGCAGATTAGTACAGTTTATTAGTTAAAGTTTCCCCTGTTACACAGCTCGACTGGCCTGACCTCTGTCCACTACGAATTGAATTTCTCTCAGTACATAACTCAAACAACCCTGAAGTCTGTTGTATTTAAAACTAGTCTCAATAAGGAATTTAGGCATGTAAACTATATTTCTTAGTTTGCTTGTTACAATTTTTAATGATTTTTCAAAGTGGAAACAGGGGATCACGTATTCATCCTGAGCAAGTCAGTTACAATTGTAAATATCTCAAAATATAGAATTCCTTTGCTTGCCCTGCTTCTTTTATATGAAAGTAGACTCATTAAGCTTTAATTTCACATCTCATTCAACCTCTAATTATATTCCTCCTATTTTTGGTGATTTTTCAAAATCACGTCACTGCTGCCATCTAAAAACAGTTTTAATACTAATTTCACTCTTTCACACATTCTTTATGCTAACCTCATTTTATCGTATATATGTATATGCCACAATTCATTTTCACCACATTTCATTCACTATAAGTGTAGGTCCAAACCACAATGTCACCACAAAACCATCCCGTTGAACAATTCGGATCAATCCTCGATATTTAACGGTTTCAAAGACACTGACCCCACCATCATACTTCATTTAGTTCGGCTCTCTTGTACACATGGGGAACACTTAGTACCACTCATGCGACCTAGCCGATTTGTCTCGTAGCTCTCTTGTCTACATGGTGTCCTTCACTTGGAATCACGCATGCGACCTAGCTACATTTATCTTTCACGTAGCTCTCTTGTCTACATGGTGTCCTTCACTTGGAATCACGCATGCGACCTAGCTACATTTATCTTTCACGTAGCTCTCTTGTCTACATGGGATACATCTCGTATCACGCATGTGACCTAGCTACTACTGGGTGTCTCGTAGCTTTCTTGTACACATGATGTGCACTCAGCATCATACATGTGACCTAGCTACGCCCTCTATTTCATTCGATCTCTCCAATGTTCAACCGGATCTCTCTCTCTGTATTTATTTCCATTCTTCCCATAGTCAATTTATATTTTAACATCAGCTAGTATATTTATATAATGGGCTGAAATATAAGAATGTACATGAAATTATTGTAATATTTACATACAACTTACCTTGGTGCAAAATATGGAAATTTTGCAATTTAGTCCAAAACTTTTTCTTTCCCAGATTCGAGGTCGGGTTCAGCGCCTTTCTTGATCTATAATAACACATTTAGCTCATTTAATACTCATACTATTTATTTCAATCCAAAAATCACATTGTAGAAAAATTACATTTTGCCCCTAACTTTTACAAAATTACAATTTTGCCCCTAGGCTCGGAATTTAATTTCAGCCCTTATTCTTATGTTTTATGATATGCTGAACATTTTCTCTTCTACAACAACATCAAATTCCCACTCTATCATATAGTTATGAACATTAGGTATTTTACCGATTATCTTGCTTTTACTCGTTTTCACTTAAAATCGAGTAGCACAAATTATTTAACACAATTTAAAACCTCATATTCTATCATAAAACATCAAAATACACAAATTTCACCTATGGGTATTTTTCCAAATATGAACCCTAGGTTAAATTATTACTAGCATAAGCTTAATCGAGCTTCCGGATTCCAAAAACGTAAAGAACATTAAAAGCGGGCTTAGAATCACTTACTATGGAGCTTGAAAGTTGAAGAATCCTAGCTATGGAGAGAGTGAAGTTTGGCAGCAACTAAATGGGGAAGATGACTATTTTGTGTTATTTTTCCCATTTTATTTCATTTAATATCAAAATGACTAAAATACCCTTACTACTAAACTTTCCAAAAATTCCTTCCATGTCCTAAATTTGTCCATGAACTTAAAATTGGTAGAATTGCTATTTAAGACCTCCTAATAAATATTTCAAAACAATTTCATACTAAAATTTCTAGTATGCAAATTTTGCAACTTATTCGATTTAGTCCCTACTTTCAATTTAAACACTTTAGGCATAGAATTTCATCACGAAATTTTCACACAATCATGCAATCATATCATAAACCCCAAAATATTTATAAAACAATTATTTCTATCTCGGATTTGTGGTCACGAAACCACTATTCCGATTAGGCCCTAATTCGGGTTGTCACAATTCTCCCCCCCTTTAGAGATTTTCGTCCCCGAAAATCTTACCCAGAAAGAGGTTTGGGTCTTTGTTTCCTCATAGCTTCCTCGGGTTCCCATGTAGCCTCTTCTATCCCATGTCGTGCCACAATACTTTCACTAAGGCTATACTTTTGTTTCTTAACTGTTTAACTTCTCGAGCCAAAATCTTTATTGGTTCCTCCTCATAGGTCATATCCGATCGAATCTCAATTTCATTGGGAAATCACATGTGAAGGATCGAACGATAACATCGCAACATTGATACATGAAACACGTTATGAATCTTTTCTAACTCTGCGGTAAGGCCAACCGATATGCCATCTTGGTCCAATTCTCTCAAGAATCTCAGACGGCCCAATAAAACGCGGACTCAACTTGCCTTTTCGACTAAATCTCGAATCTTTTTCCATGGTGACACCTTCAAGAACACTTTATCACCCACTTGAAATTCAATCTCTTTTCTTTTAAATCGCATATGACTTTTGTCGATCTGAAGCGACTTTCAAGCAATCCCGAATTACTTTTATTTTCTCTTGGTTTCTTTAACTAGATCAACTCCGTGAATCTGTTTCTCACTAAGCTCGGTCCAATATAAAGGAGTCCGACACTTACGACCATATAAGGCTTAAATGCGGTGCCATTTGTATACTTGATTGATAACTGTTATTGTAGGCAAACTCAATCAAAGATAGATATTTCTCCCAACTACCTCCAAATTCTAAAACACAGCATCTAAGCATATCTTCGAGTACCTGGATTACTCTTTCCGTTTGACCATCTGTTTGTGGATGAAATGCGGTACTAAAGTTCAATTTTGTACCCAAAGCTTCTTGTAACTTTTTCCAAAATCTCGAGGTAAATCTTGGATCTCTATCGATATTATAGACATAGGTACTCGTGCAACTTCACAATTTCAGCAATATATAATTCGCTAATTTATCAAGTGAGTAATCAGTGCGTCTTGGTATAAAGTGGGCTGACTTTGTTAATCTATCAACCACTACCCAAACAGCATCCTTCTTTTTAGGAGTTAAAGGCAAACCGGTTACAAAATCCATGGTAATCTTGTCCCATTTCCACTCAGGCACCATTACCGGTTGAAGTAATCCTGAAGGTACTTGATGTTCAGCTTTTACTTGTTGATGATCAAACACTTAGTTACAAATTGAAATGTCCCTTTTCATACCGCCACCAATCTGACTTCTTTAAATCATTATACATTTTGTGCTACCGGGGTGAATCGATAAATGACCATTGTGCGCCTCATGTAATATTTTTCGAATCAATTTATCATTTTTCGCACACATATTCTATCTCGAAACATCAAGCAGTCATCCGGTCCAACTCGAAAATCGAGTCATAACTCGATTCGCATTGAGTTCTCTTGATCCGCAACTCACTATCATTCTTTTGAGCATCACAAATCAACTGGAGAAATAACGGTTTAGCTCTCATCTCTGCTAAAATTGACCCGTCATCGACAATGCTAACCCGTGTTCATGGCTCTCAAAGTGAAAAGAAATTTTACGCTCAAGGCGTCAAGAACTTACATTTGCTTTTCAGGATGATAATCAATCACTAGATCATAATCCTTTAATAATTCAAGCCATCTTCGCCGTCAGTAAATTTAGGTCCTTTTGATTCATCAAGTACTTCAAACTTTTGTGATCGGTAAAAATTCGGCATTTTCACCGTATAAATAATGTCGCCAAATCTTCAAGGCAAAAACAACAAATGCCGCCCAAATCATGTGTAGGATAGTTCTTCTCATGCGGTTTTAAGCGCCTCAAGCATAAGCTACTACTTTGCCCTCTTGCATCAACACACATCCAAGGCACATCAATGATGCATCACTATAAATTACGAACTCCTTTCGACTCGGGTCTGTACTAAAATTGGTGCTTCAGTCAATCGTGCTTTCAACTTTTCAAAACTCGTTGACATTTATCAGTCCATTCAAACTTAACATTCTTTCGCAACAATTTAGTCATAGGAGAGGCAATTATCGAAAATCCTTCAACAAAACGCCTATAATACCCGGCCAAGCCTAAAAGCTTCTAACCTCAGATACATTCTTGGCGGTTTCAATCAACGATCGCAGAAATCTTGCTTGGATCCACCGAATACCATCACCGAGACTATATGCCCCAAAAATCCGACTTCACGAAGCCGTAACTCACTTTTACTAAACTTGGCAAACAGTTTCTTTTCTCTCAAGATCTGCAATATAGTTCTCAAGTGTTCGGCATGTTCAAACTCATCTCGAGAATAAATTAAAATGTCATCTATAAACACTACTACAAACTTATCCAAATATGGCCGGAAAATCCGATTCATTAAGTCCATAAATATGGTGGAGCATTTGTTAAGCCAAAAGGCATCACCGAAACTCATAATGTCCATACCTTGTCCTAAAGGTGGTTTTCGCACATGTCGACTCCTTAACTCTCGGTGATAGTAACCGGACCTCAAATCAATCTTTGAAAACACTGTGGCCCCTTTAACCGATCGAATAAATCATCAATCCTCGGCAATGGGTACTTGTTCTTTATAGTCACCTTATTGTCGACGGTAATCAATGCAAAGTCTCATTGAACCATCCTTCTTCTTTACGAATAATACAGAGCACCCCAGGAGAGAAACTCGGTCTCACAAATCCCTTGTCGTTAACTCCCGCAATCGAGCCTTCAATTCTTTTAATTCAATGAGCCATTCTATATGGAGCAATCGAGATCGGTGCGATGCCAAGCAACAAATCAATGGCAAAATCTATCTCTCTGTTTGGAGGCAACCGGGCAATTCCTCCGAAATACATCCGAAACTCACAGACTATAGGTATTGATTCAAATTTCAGTTGAGACATCTCAACATTCATTACATAAGCGGATAAGCTTCACACCTTTTCTCATGTATTTACGTGCGGACATGTGCGAAATCACCATAGGCAATTTATTTGATTAAATCTGTTTCAACCCACGAATTTCTCCATTTTCACATTTTAACTCTAGTGTATTTTGTTTACAATCTACCTTAGCATCATACAATGTTAACCGGTCCATTCCCAAGATAACGTCAAACTCACCAAATGGTAACAACATCAAGTTGGCCGGAAAAAAGTGACCTTGAATCATTAATGGGCAATTCTTGCAAACCTTGTCAACTAGCACATATTGGCCTAAGGGTTCGACACTTTAATCGTAAACTCATAAATTCAACAGCAACTTTTTATTGGATACTAAATTCATGCAAATATAGGAATGGGTGGACCCGGATCAATCAATGCAATAACAATAGTATCATAAAGAGAAAATGTACCAAGAATGACATCGGGAGATGATGCATCTTCTCGAGCACGTATAGCATAAGCTCTAGCAGGTGCTCTAGCTTCTGATCTTGCCGTTAAATCTTTCATCACAGTTCTACTACTAGTCCCACCTCCAGTATTTCTCGGTGGTCTACCTCTACTAGCGGTGGTATTACATCTAACGCTCTGAAATCTTTCTTCTTTAACCTTCTCCGGACGGTCTCTAATAAAATGCTCGCGAGAACCGACTTTGAAACAAGCTCGCTCGGTCCCCAACACTCACCATAATGTTGCTCGCCACATTGTCGACACTCGGGCTTTCTAGGTCGCACATTACCCACACTTGCCATCAAGTAGCTTGAGCTTTAGACCCGAATATGCTCTACCACGATCTCTGTAAATCCCCAATTGAAACTGTCATTCGAGGGTTTGTCTCTTTGGACCTTTTGGTTGAGATTGAAATGGCTTACTTATCTCGTCTTTTTCGACATCTCGAGCCTCAATAGCGACTTTTCTTCTTTCTTTGTTCAATTCTTTGGCTTTAAGAGCTCGATCAACCAATACTACAAATTCTTTCAACTCCAAAATCCTACAAACACTTTAATGTCCTCATTCAGCCCATCTTCAAATCTTCTACACATAATGGCCTCGGTGGACACACATTCACGGGCATACTTTTGAGTCTTACAAATTCACGTTCATACTCTGCGACAGACATTTTTCCTTGCTTCAATTCAAGGAACTCCTTCCGCTTTTGATCAATAAATCGCTGACTTATGTATTTCTTTCTAAATTCTTCTGGAAGAAATCCCAAGTAACTTTTTCTTTTGGCACCACTGCAACCAAAGTCTTCCACCGTGGTAGGTCAATCTCTCAAAAGTGATACTGACACTTTAAGCATTCCTCGGTGTACATGAGAGCTCATCAAATACACGGGTAGAATTTTCAAGCCGAATTCCGCTTTCTCGGGATCATCATCAACCTTTGCTCTAAACTCTTGACCCTTGTTTTCGAATCTTGTCAACCGGAGGCTTGTTCATTCTTACCAAATTTATACCTTGAGCGATTCTGAGAATCGTCCGAGGTATAGGAGGGGTGGAGGAGGTTGAGCATTTGGATTTGCTCGAATAAATTCAAGATACCAATTGTTCATCATTTGGAGAAAGGCGCCCCGAGCCTCATCTCCTTGTCCCAATGTCTCAGTCTACTTTCCACAGTAGCGGTCCCTTCAAAGGGAGCCGGCGCATTAGCAAACATCATCACCGCAGTTCCTTGGGATCCATTACTATATTAAAACAAAACACAGTTTAGAATAATCAGAGTCACCACACTATCACAATATTTTTATGGCATGTATAGCTAGACTTTTACACACACTTTATTAGTCCGAGAACCGACTAAACCATAGCTCGATACCACTAAATGTAACACCCTTACCCGTTATCTGTCGCCGGAACAGATACAAGGTATTACCGAACATAACATATACCAAGATAGAAATATGTCATCCCATTTGATAATGCATCGTATAACATATATCTTGAACAATATTAGCCAACTTTTATGGCTTGTACAAAGTAATCTGGTCGAAAATGTAACTAATATTTTAAACCTAGACAAATATGACACATAACAAAATAATTTTTGCCTACTATACATGCCATAATTCAAAACATTTAGTTCAAATACCCCAAAGTATGATAGTGCGGGTAGATCTTCACGATCCTTGACTCTGAGCAAGTGGAGAACACTATAAGACAAAAGAGAGAAAGCGAAGTAAGCTTATAGCTTAGTAAGTAGTATGTAAATACTAATTTAAGAATCTAACATGTTTACACAACAATTCAAGTATGTCTACTTTAACTTCACTACTTATTCCACTTCGATTAATTTGTCTCTCTCTGTGTCATTATTCACTAAATAAATCATAACTCGAGTTACAAAACTCGAAATTCATATCCGTAAAATTTCCTGAATCTAGACTCATAAAGCTTCTTGCTAAATTTTTTCTTATAATTTTGGTTCAGCAGATTAGTACAGTTTATTAGTTAAAGTTTCCCTGTTACACAGCTCGACTGGCCTGACCTCTGTCCACTACGAATTGAATTTCTCTCAGTACATAACTCAAACAACCCTGAAGTCTGTTGTATTTAAAACTAGTCTCAATAAGGAATTTAGGCATGTAAACTATATTTCTTAGTTTGCTTGTTACAATTTTTAATGATTTTTCAAAGTGGAAACAGGGATCACGTATTCATCCTGAGCAAGTCAGTTACAATTGTAAATATCTCAAAATATAGAATTCCTTTGCTTGCCCTGCTTCTTTTATATGAAAGTAGACTCATTAAGCTTTAATTTCACATCTCATTCAACCTCTAATTATATTCCTCCTATTTTTGGTGATTTTCAAAATCACGTCACTGCTGCCATCTAAAAACAGTTTTAATACTAGTTTCACTCTTTCACACATTCTTTATGCTAACCTCATTTTATCGTATATATGTATATGCCACAATTCATTTTCACCACATTTCATTCACTATAAGTGTAGGTCCAAACCACAATGTCACCACAAAACCATCCCGTTGAACAATTCGGATCAATCCTCGATATTTAACGGTTCAAAGACTGCCCCACCATCATACTTCATTTAGTTCGGCTCTCTTGTACACATGGGGAACACTTAGTACCACTCATGCGACCTAGCCGATTTGTCTCGTAGCTCTCTTGTCTACATGGTGTCCTTCACTTGGAATCACGCATGCGACCTAGCTACATTTATATTTCACGTAGCTCTCTTGTCTACATGGTGTCCTTCACTTGGAATCACGCATGCGACCTAGCTACATTTATCTTTCACGTAGCTCTCTTGTCTACATGGGATACATCTCGTATCACGCATGTGACCTAGCTACTACTGTGGTGTCTCGTAGCTTTCTTGTACACATGATGTGCACTCAGCATCATACATGTGACCTAGCTACGCCCTCTATTTCATTCGATCTCCAATGTTCAACAGGATCTCTCTCTGTATTTATTTCCATTCTTCCCATAATCAATTTATATTTTAACATCAGCTAGTATATTTATATAATGGGCTGAAATATAAGAATGTACATGAAATTATTGTAATATTTACATACAACTTACCTTGGTGCAAAATATGGAAATTTTGCAATTTAGTCCAAAACTTTTTCTTTCCCCGCTCGAGGTCGGTTCAGCGCCTTTCTTGATCTATAATAACACATTTAGCTCATTTAATACTCATAATATTTATTTCAATCCAAAAATCACATTGTAGAAAAATTACATTTTGCCCCTAACTTTTACAAAATTACAATTTTGCCCTAGGCTCGGAATTTAATTTCAGCCCTTATTCTTATGTTTTATGATATGCTGAACATTTTCTCTTCTACAACAACATCAAATTCCCACTCTATCATATAGTTATGAACATTAGGTATTTTTACCGATTATCTTGCTTTTACTCGTTTTCACTTAAAACCGAGTAGCACAAATTATTTAACACAATTTAAAACCTCATATTCTATCATAAAACATCAAAATACACAAATTTCACCTATGGGTATTTTTCCAAATATGAACCCTAGGTTAAATTATTACTAGCATAAGCTTAATCGAGCTTCCGGATTCCAAAACGTAAAGAACATTAAAAGCGGGCTTAGAATCACTTACTATGGAGCTTGAAAGTTGAAGAATCCCTAGCTATGGAGAGAGTGAAGTTTCGCAGCAACTAAATGGGAAGATGACTATTTTGTGTTATTTTTCCCATTTTATTTCATTTAATATCAAAATGACTAAAATACCCTTACTACTAAACTTTCCAAAATTCCTTCCATGTCCTAAATTTGTCCATGAACTTAAAATTGGTAGAATTGCTATTTAAGACCTCCTAATAAATATTTCAAAACAATTTCATACTAAAATTTCTAGTATGCAAATTTTGCAACTTATTCGATTTAGTCCCTACTTTCAATTTAAACACTTTAGGCATAGAATTTCATCACGAAATTTTCACACAATCATGCAATCATATCATAAACCCCAAAATATTTATAAAACAATTATTTCTATCTCGGATTTGTGGTCACGAAACCACTATTCCGATTAGGCCCTAATTCGGGTTGTCACAAAGTCGATATGAGTACAAGAGGAACTCGTGGACGTAGCCGTGGACGTGGTCGCGGAAGGGTGCAAGCTGAATCTTCATCCTCAGGGCATAGGCCAACTGAGGAGGCATCTGTGCCACAGGCAACAGAGACTGGGTCTTATGATCGGGCTGCAGGGGATGAAGCTTTGTCCCAAGCCATGTTAAGGGTTTTAGAAAGAGTTGCTAGAGCTAGCACTGGGACAGTGAATAGGGGATCCATCTTCGAGCGACTTCGGCCTAACGGAGCAGAAGTTTTTAGGGGCGTATCTGGAGTAGCCCCAAATGTGGCGCAGTATTGGCTAGAGGCAACAGAGTGGATTATGGACGATTTAGATTGCTCTATGGAGCGACAGCTGAAGGGGGCTGTGTCACTGCTACGTGACGAGGCATACTGATGGTGGATCATCGTAAGGGAGAGTACCCTAATTAAGCTAGTAACTTGGGAATTGTTCAAAACTGCTTTTAAGGGGAGGTATGTTGGAGCTAGTTATGTGGATGCTCGTCGGAAGGAATTTTTGAATCTGACTCAGGGTAATAAGACTGTCGCAGAGTATGAGGCAGAGTTTTTGAGGCTGAGTCGATATGCCAGCGGGATAGTTGCAACTGAGTATGAGCGCAGTGTTTGGTTTGAGGATGGCCTCCGCGATGAGCTTAGGATATTAATAGCTCCACAAAGAGAGCGTGATTTTGCTGCATTGGTGGAGAGGGCTAAGATAGACGAGGAGGTAAAATGGACTGAGCGGCAGAATCGTGAGAAGGAATGACCCAGATTTAAGAGGGATTTTAGACCCTCGAGTACTACGAATAGGAATGTTAAAAGAGCAAGGATGGAGGAACCGGTTCGAGTAGTTCCAGTAAATACTTTTAGACCGCAGGCTTGCAGGGACTGTGGTAAGGTGCATATAAGGGAGTGCTGGAAACGAAATGGAGCATGTTTTCGATGTGGGTCCAAGGAGCATAAGTTCAGAGAATGTCCTCGGAGAACAGCTCAGGAACTAGCTGCGAAGCAAAGGGATGTCCAACCACAGCGAGGAGGACCACCACCACAGAGAGGTCGGGGGCAAGGTAGAGGTGGCAATGGTAATGGACGAGGACGTGGGGCACCTGGCAGGGGTGCTGGGCATGCTGAAGCTCGGCAGCCGACATTGGTTTATACTGCATGACGTCGTGAGGAGGGTGATGCTCCTGATGTTATAACCGGTACGTTCTTCATTCATAGCACGCCTTACACTATTTTGATTGATGTGGGTTCCACTCACTCGTATGTTGCTTGTAATGTATCTGAAGAATTGGGTGTGCTTCGTGAGGAGATGGTGAGTGGGGTATCGGTGATAAGCTCATTAGGACACTTGGTTAAGGTAGATAAACTCTTTAGGGTAGTGCCTTTAGAGACACAAGGTAAGATTTTTGAAGGAGATTTGATGGAGCTGCCATTTGGGGATTTTGATCTTATCTTGGGAATGGATTGGCTAACTAAGCATAAGGCGACGTTGGATTGTGTTGCAAAGAGAATGGTACTAAGAATTGCTGAAGATGAGGAGATAATGGTCATAGGGGAACGAAGGAATTATTTGTCCAATGTTGTTTTGGCTTTAAGGGCCGAGAAGTTGATTCGGAAAGGTTGTGAGGCGTACTTGGCCTTTGTAAGTCAAACTGAACTTAAGGAGATAACGGTAGATTCAGTTAGGACCATTAAGGAGTTTCAAGATGTATTCCCAGAGGAACTTCCTGGATTACCTCCGAACAGAGAAGTCGAGTTCGGAATAGATTTGTTACCTGGTACAGCTCTTGTGTCCATTGCGCCTTATAGGATGGCACCAAAAGAGTTGGTGGAATTGAAAGCTCAGATTCAAGAGTTGTTGGATAAAGGGTTTATAAGACCAAGTGTATCCCCGTGGGGCGCACCAGTGTTGTTCGTAAAGAAGAAAGATTGACTATGCGAATGTGTATTGATTATCGGCAGTTGAATAAACTGACCATCAAGAACAAGTATCCGTTACCAAGAATCGACGATCTGTTCAATCAATTAAGAGGAGCCTCGATATTTTCTAAGATCGACCTTAGGTCAGGATATCATCAATTGAGAGTCAAAGAAGTAGATATTTATAAGACAGCATTCAGGACTTGATATGGTCATTACGAGTTTCTGGTAATGCCTTTTGGTTTGACTAATGCACCGGTAACATTCATGGATTTAATGAATCGGGTGTTTCAGCCATACCTGGATCGGTTCGTAGTCATTTTTATCGATGATATCTTGGTGTATTCAGAAACGGAAGAGAAGCATGATAAGCATCTTCGTGTTGTGCTACAAGTGTTAAGGGAAAAGGAACTTTATGTGAAGTTTAGTAAGTGCGAGTTTTGGCTGAGGGAAGTCACTTTCTTGGGGCATGTGTCTGCTGAGGGGATCGAGGTGGACCCTCGAAAGATTGAGGCAATTCTGGAATGGAAACAACCGAAGTCGGTAATAGAGATCCAAAGTTTTCTGGGCTTGGCAGGTTATTATCGAAGATTCGTGGAAGGATTTTCTGTGTTGGCAGCACCGTTAATGAAACTTATAAGGAAGGGAGCACCTTTCGTGTAGACGAATAAGCAGCAAGAGGCTTTTGAGAAGTTGAAGAAAGTTTTGACAGAAGCGCCAGTGTTGACTCAGCCAGAGTCTGGTAAATATTTCACTGTTTATAGCGACGCGTCACATATAGGTTTGGGCTGCGTGTTGATGCAAGAGGGTAAGGTGGTCGCTTATGCGTCGCGAAAACTTAAGCCTCACGAGGTGAACTATCCTACACATGACTTGGAGTTGGCAGCGGTGATTTTTGTGCTTAAGATATGGAGGCATTACTTGTATGGGGAGAGATGCATTATCTATACGAATCACAAGAGTCTTAAGTACTTGCTGACTTAAAAGGAGCTGAATCTTAGATAGCGAAGGTGGATAGAGTTGTTAAAGGACTATGATTGCTCGATTGAGTATCATCCAGGAAAGGCAAATGTCGTGGCTAATGCATTAAGTCGAAGGACTGTGGTGGAGTTGAAGGCAATGTTTGCTCGTCTAAGTTTGTATGACGATGGAAGCTTATTGGCAGAGTTACAAGTGAGACCGACTTGGGTAGAACAGATTAAGAAGCAACAGTTGGAAGATGAGTTGTTGGTTTCTCGGTTGCAGCAAGTTGAGAAGGGGGAGAATCCAGATTTTGGGTTAAATAATGATGGAGTTCTTTGTTTTCGAGGGAGAATTTGTATGCCGAAGGACTCTGACTTGAGATTGATGATTTTGAGAGAGGCACATAATGGACCTTGTGCTATGCACCCAGGAGGGAGTAAGTTGTATCGAGACTTGCGAGAGCTATATTAGTGGCTTGGGTTTAAGCGAGAAGTGACCAAATTTGTGGGGAGATGTTTGACATGTCAACAAGTGAAGGCCGAGCATCAACTGCCTTCAGAATTGTTACAGCCGGTAAAGATACCACTTTGGAAGTGGCAAAGGGTAACTATGGATTTTGTGAGTGGGTTGCCATTGACACCTTCTAAGAAGGATTCAGTTTGGGTAATTGTGGATTGGCTCACGAAATCTGCCCATTTCATACCCGTCCGAACCCATTACTTACTTCAGAAGCTGGCCAAGTTGTATGTGGCAGAGATAGTGCGGTTGCATGGGGTGCCAGTATCGATAATTTCTGACCGAGACCTAAGGTTTACATCTCAGTTTTGGCAGAAATTGCATGAGGCATTGGGAACGCGATTGGATTTTAGTACGGCTTTTCACCCTCAGTCGGATGGGCAGTCAGAGAGGGTTATTCAGATTTTAGAAGACATGTTGAGAGGTTGTGTTATTGAGTTTAGGGGCAGTTGGGAGGACTATTCGCCATTAGTGGAGTTTACGTATAACAACAGTTACCAAGCAAGTATTCAGATGGCTCCTTACGAGGCACTATATGGGCGAAGGTGTCGTTCGCCTACTTGTTGGGCGGAATTGGGGGAAAGGCAAGTACTTGGGCTGGAGTTGGTAACAGATACCGAAGAAAAGATTTAGGTGATCAGGAATCGGTTAAAGGAGGCAGCGGATTGACAAAAGTCTTATGCCAATTTGAAGCGTAAGGCTATTAAATATGCAGTTGAGGACATGGTCTTTTTGAAAGTTTCGCCTTGGAAGAAGATATTGAGATTTGGTAAGAAGGGCAAGTTGAGTCCACAGTTTATTGGGCCTTATCAAATTATTAAGCGGATAGGGCCGGTGGCTTATCAACTAGAGTTACCTCCAGAGCTGGATCGTATTCACGACGCTTTTCATGTGTCCATGCTAAGGCGATATCGTTCGGACCCAACTCATATCGTGCCAGTTGCAGAAATCGAAGTACGATCGAATTTAACCTTTGAAGAAGAACCTGTGCAAATACTTGATCGCGACATCAAGGTGTTGAGAAGGAAGTTAGTCCCATTAGTGAAGGTACTTTGGAGGAACCATGGCAAGGAAGAAGCTACTTGGGAGACCGAAGAGGCAATGCATCAGCAGTACCCTCAACTGTTTGGATCAGGTAAATTTTGAGGCCGAAATTTCTTTAAGGAGGGTAGAGTTGTAACATCCTAATTTTCGGGTTTTTTGTGATTCTCGATATTTTGGTAAAGTTTTTAAAATTTGGTATTTGGTTGTAGAATTCAAAATTTGAGTAGGTAAATGGGCTTATGGAAAGCCCATGCGTTGGCCAAAACCCGGTGGAATTTTTGAATTTTGGACTTAAGAAGTTAGGGGCCTTGGATAGGTGGTCTTATTAAAATTTGTGGGTGAAAAGTAACACAAATGAGCCTTTGGTAAAGTGGCCAAGTGACGCCACTAGGGAGCTATAAGGGTGGCGTGTAAGTGTTGGGAGGGGGGAGACCTGGGTTCGATTCCCTGTGATGGCAAAGGTAATGTTATTTTTATGCTTGTGCATGCTAGAGTTTAAAGCTGAACGGAACTCTGTGGGGGAGAGTTTGAAACAGTCAGATGTATGGATTAAGGAGGGATAAGGGGAGAGATTTTAGGGATTTGAGAGAAGGATAGAGCTTAGCCGAATTGAGGGGATTTCGGTAGAGGGGTTTTAGGGTAGCATTTTCGGCAATAGGAATTAGGGTGTGTCGTTTTCTCCTTTTGGTGTAGTCTTTTTTCTCTCTTTTCTTTTCCAGCTGAATCTACCTTCCTCCCATTCATCTTTTCTTCCTTTTCCTTCTTTCAAACCAGCCCACTACTCCCCTTCGTTCACCTATTGTTTTTCTTACCTCCACTTCTGTCGAAATACTACAAAAGTTGAAATCCGTGGAGACTGGGTGGTGCCGATTGTTGACCAGCAAACTTATTTTTCTTTTCACTTTTTGGTGGCCAATCCCTTTATCTTTTAGGCATAAACGGATTCAAGAAGAGAGACTGTGGTAAGTGCTCGAACTCTAAACGATTCCTATGGTAAATGTTGACAAAAAGCCGAAACCCCTATAGTTTAGGGAGGTGGCCGAATATGGGTAGAGGCCTTATTGGGCTTTGCTTTTAATCTTTTTTATGGTTTGTTTAGTGGAGGAGCAGCAAGGCGTAGGATCGACTTGGATTAGTTTGGATCATCGAAGTGGCTAGAGCTAGTCATCAATTTCGGCAAAGGTAAGGTTCTTAAGGCCATTATGGATGGTGGCCGAATGTGTAAGTGTTGATAATAGATGGTTCTCGTTTTGGTTTAATTATTGTGAGCTGATTTATAAGTGGTGGATTATAGGAGAAATTGTATAGGAGATCTCGTCGAGGAATATCGCAAAACAGGTGTGTAACGAACCCTTTTTCATAGCTTAACACGATAAATACCGAAAAGCTGAAATGCCGAAATTCTGACATTTCGAGGAGTTGTGAGCAAGCGAACGCTCATTGGTTGGTTAGACTCGCTAAGTTGATGATCGGGATTGTTGGAACAGGTAAGAGCACGATTTTTGGCATTACGGTAAGTTGGGCCTCGAGGGGCTGAAATTGGGCCCAATGGGCTTTCGGGCCTATTTGGGTAAAATTGTTAGAGAACGAAAACCTGTTAAATTACGCATTAAGATGGGTAACAACATTATGGAATATAGGCTAAATGGGCCTAGATGACAAAATCGGCTAAGTAGGGCCCATTAGGGGTTTTTTGGCCCAATAACTCAGTTTCGCTAAAAATGGGCCAGAATCGCTGTTTAAAACATATGAATTGTTAGTAACTAATAATGAACATGGAAAATGCTAATATTTGGTAAAATTATGAAACTACCTTTATAATATGAAAATGACTATTTTGCCCCTAGGTAAAAATGACCATTATACCCCTAAGGTTTAATTATAAATTTGATACGTGGGATATGATATACATGATTGATATGATATGCACACGATATGTATGATATGCACATGATATGTATGAAATGCACATGATGAATTCATAAATGCATTGGGTTGGGTTTTTATATGGATGGAGGAAGTGCAAAAGGGCTTATGCCCCTGTTTATTGAAAAGGGCTTTGCCCCAGTTATTAAAGAGGCTAGGCCTCCAGATATATGATAAAGCAGCTATGCTGCCAGTGGTGTGTTGGTTGGGTGGGTTGAGTTATTCCCCACATGGTGGTTGGTTGGTACGGGTGGAGAGTAGCGGATGGTGGGTTGAGTAGTCTCCCCAAATGGGCTTGCATATATTCATTGATATTACATGTGATATTGAAATGGGCCTTTGGGCCATACCGATTCTGAGAAAGGCTTGCCCAAGAATATGAAATATGAAAACTCTTCGACCCAGTATACGCTGAGATTGAAGTTGGGCTTAGGCCCAGTAGGCTGATATTGCTTTGGGCTCTGAAAGGGGCTTGTTACACATTGAGTTTCCAAACTCACCCCATTTCTTTAACCTTGCAGGTGAGCCTTGATTTGGGGACTTGGAGCCGGAGGGGATTCAGAGTGGCCACGGTGATCGCCTTTGGGCTTTTGAATAAGTGTTTGGTTTTCATAAAGTTTGCTTTATTTATTATTTATTTTTGGGTTGTAATAAGGCCATTTTGACTTGATTTTCTTTCTTTTCTAGGATTATTTTATTTTTAAAAACTTTAATCTGTTTGTTAATAAATGGACTAGACTTAGGACGTGTTTTCAAAATGATAATTGTTTTCAAAATAATACCACGCCACGATTATCCAATTTATCAAAGATTTCAACTTAAATAAATTACAACTCGATTTAACCAAGTGTGGCAATGGTTGTGGGCATGTCTAGGATTGGATCCATTCAAAGAGCTTGGTACTTAAGCAGCCTTCATGGCTCACCTCCTCTGTTACGGATTCTTACCTGGTGCCCAGCTTCTATTCACTTTGTTAGCTTAACAAAAGTCAGTTTTTAAAGCACTAAAACGAAACATGGATTTTTAACTTCAATGTGGCACGTCAGATTTGGCCATAATGTTTGGGTCGGGTTTGGGGTGTTACACTCTATTTATGATGTCATCAACGTAATAGGGTCAAATGGCTAAGTCCCACGCTCATGTGCTAGGCCATGTGGCGAATTTAATTTTCATGAATTTTCATGAATAAGGTGCAGACTTCACACGCCCATGTCCTAAGGCTGTGTCTCTCACACGGTCGAGACACACGGCCGTGTCTTGTGCCTGTGTGTTTACTACTGGGCATTCTATTTCTTAAAACTAAGATGCAAGAGACACACGGCCGGATCACACACCCATAAGGCAAGCCGTGTGTCACACATGGCCTAAACACATGCCCGTGTGTCAACCTGTATGGACAAAAATAAGGCTATTGACCAAGCTTTTTTGCCACCCTTACATTGCACCAACCTACACAACATCAAACAACACCCATTCAAGCATATACACACTACCAATTCAGCTACAACTAAGACATCCACACATCAATTTCATGCTATTTTCTATAACATACAACATCTCATACTTATAATCATAATCCATGCAATAACCACATCCATGAAAGGCATCATCACATGTATATATATACTTAACCAATATTAGCCAATACCATTTGGCCATTTACAAAATGAATCAATTACCGTTACAAGCGAAGACACTTGGCGAAATCAATATGACACGTAAACAAAAAGACCAAGTCCCCTATACATACCATACTCAAAATGTGAAATCATAAATACCCAAAGGATTAATTTGATAGTGTGATCGATGCTCCAACGACTTTCGATCCCCGAGCTAGCTTGGCGACACTATAAGAAAATGGGAAGGAAGGGGAGTAAGCATAAAGCTCAGTCAGTTAGCATGTAAATAATTAACAACATTAGTCATGCATTATTATACACATAACATAATATAATTTATTACAATATCATCAAGTATCATAGATACATCTTAAATCATGTTATTTACATAGTATACAATAAAACTCATGATCATGATTCATTCATCCACTTCTTACCGAGGTCTTATTGATTCATAATCTCAATATTTATGAGCTTTGTGTACATACCTGTACCCTTCCAACATGATTATACCTTGTCATGTTTTTGACATAATCTTTGGATTACCCGTTGAACCACTTAGAATACTAAAGGATACCCGGGAAATCTCATACACATAGTGAGATGCCAATGCCATATCCCAGATATGCTCTTACATGGGATCACATATCAAAGCCAATAGCCCAACTATGGTCATACACGATGTCTCATATCGATGTAATATCCCAGATATGGTCTTATAAGAAGTCTCATTTTTAAAGCCATGTCCCAAACGTGGTCTTATACAAAATCACATGCCTATGCCATATCCCAGATATGGTCTTATACAGAATCTCAATAACCCTAATGTCATAACATTTGTATCCTATCTATTCCTAAGGTTCAACTAGGATTTCGAAGTACCAAATCTTCGTCAAATTGTCATTGAGTCATCATTAACCAAATCTATAGAGACAAATAAACATTTCATGCAATATCAAAGAATTAGATACATAATAACATGATGTTGAATTATTTACACACGAACTTACCTTGGTATCAAAATATGGCTAACTATTCGATTTAGTCCTCAACTATGTTCTTCCCTCGGTTTAGGTCCGAACTTTGTTTTTCTTGATCTTTAATAGAAAATTTCACTTATTTAATTATCAAATTGTTCAAAACATCCCATAAATCATACTTTGGGAAAATTATAGTTTTGCCCCTAAACTTTTGCATATTTACAAATCAATCCCTAGGCTCGTAAAATGAAATGTACTCATTTTCTTTATTACCCAAGCCTAGCCAAACCTATATCATACTTATAACAACCCACATTTTCTTTCAAATTAGATTTTTACCACCTATTTACAACTTTTACAAAAAAGTCCTTTTTAGGTGTTTTCGTGTAAAATCTCTTTGTAAAAGATGTTTATCATACATCAAACTTTCATATTCCTCCATTAAACATCAAAATACATGCATGTCATACATGGGTAAGTTTTTGAACATGAACCCTAGCTCAAAATAATGGTAGAAATAGCTAGATCGGTTGATAACAACTTCAAAAATGCAAAGAACATTAAAAACGGGGCTAGGTTGTACTTACTATCAAGCTTGGAGAGTGAAGAAACCCTAGCTATGGCTCCTTAGAAATTTTGGCACCCATATGAGAAAGATGAGAAAATTTTTCTTGATTTTTCCCTTTTTAATCTTTTATTAACCAAATGACCAAAATGTCATTTTTACTAAACTTTCAAATTTTATGCATGCATGCCCATTTTTGTCCATAAAATTAGAAATTGGGAAAATTTCTATTTAATGACCTTTAATTAATAATACAAAGCTATTTCATACTTACAGCTTTTAGAATCTCATATTTTGCAACTTTTGCAATTTAGTCTTAAAAGTTAAATTGGACACTTATTCACAAAATTCTTCATGAAACTTTCGCACAATCATACAAACATGTCATGGAACTCAAAACAATCACAAAACAAATATTTCTACTTCAGATTTGTGGTCTTGAAACCACTATTCTAACTAGGCCCAAAATCAAGATGTTATAATGGCAATCTGGTTATACCCCAAATAACCATCTAAAAAGTAATAAAAGGTTTTTCCTACTAATTTATCTAACATTTGATCAATGAATGACAAAGGAAAATGGTCTTTCCTGTTTGCTTTGTTGAGCTTCCAATAGTTCATGCAAACGCCTCATCCCATGACAGTATGAGTTGGAATGAGTTTGTTGTTATCATTGCTAACCATAGTAACACCCCCTTTTTGGGGTACATATTTAATAGGGCTCACTCACGAACTATCAAAAATATGATAGATTATTCCAGCATCAAGCCCTTTGATAATCTCATTTTTAATGACTTCCTTCATAATAGGGTTCAATCTTCTCTATTGCTCGATAGAATGGCTAAGGCAATCCTCCAGTGAAATCTTATGCATGAAGATGGCTAGACTGATTCCTTTACTATCCACCATTTTCCACCCCAACGCCTTCTTAGATCTCTTCAAAACTTCTAATAGTTGAGTCTCTTGATCAAATGTTAATTCTGTAGAGATAACACTGGTAATGTGTTGTTGTCTCCCAAGTAGGCATACTTTAAATGTATTGGCAAAAGCTTCAACTCCAAAGTAGGAGGGTCCACTACAGAAGGACGAGGAGGTTTAAAAGAATGCTCTGGTAAATTTAAAGATTTAAAACTCCTCATTGCTCTATTTTCAAGTTGATTAGCCTCCATCAGTTCACTAAGTTCTTTAATCAGTTCCTCTTTATTTAACTCCACTGTGTTTGCTTCATTATCAAAATTATTGTAACAAAATTCTGCCAATTATTCCTTCACTGTTGTGTCAATAATCCCAATAGTGTGACAATCTTCATCTGTATTTGCACACTTCATTGCATTAAATACATTAAAGGTTATCTGCTGGTCATTAACTCTTATTGTTAATTCACTTTTCTATACATCAATTAATGTTCTATTAGTGGCTAGAAAAGGTCTTCCAAGAATGGTTGGTACATCTTTATCAGTTTTACATTTTAGAATAATAAAATCTATCGAAAAAATGAATTTGTCAAGTTTTACCAACACATCTTCAGTTTTACCTTTCGGATGTGCATAAGAATGACCAGCTAACTGCAATGTGATAGTTGTAGGTCTTGCCTTCCCAATTTCCAATTTCCTGAAAATAGCCATAGGCATTAAATTTATGATTGCACCTAAATCACATAATGTCTTGCCTACATAATGATTTCCAATTGAGCAAGGAATAGTAAAACTCCCTAAGACCTTCAATTTTGGTGGCAATTTTTTCATCAACATTACTGTGCACCCTTCAGTGAGAGCAACAGTTTCAAATTCCCCTAATCTGTGCTTCTTTGATAATATGTCCTTTATAAACTTTAGATTATTGGGCATTTTCTTCCACTAGTGGTATGTTGATATGAAGTTGCTTTAGGACATCCAGGAATTTTTTGAATTGAAAATCTTACTTTGACTTCTGAAATCCTTGAGGAAAATGTGGCGGTGGCCTTCATTCAACTTGTTAAGGTTGTTTTTCCATGGCATTCTTATTTACAACACGAGCTAATTCTATTTCAACATTTTTTTGTTTGCTTTTTTCAATTATAGATTGCTCCACTATTGGTTCTAAATACGCCTTCTGTGTGAAATCTAAGCTATCTTCTGAGTGTAAATACGCCTTGTGGGCCCACACGGGCAGCTGAGTACCACTTCTGAGTGTAAATACGCCTTGTGGGCCCACACGGGCAGGCCACATAGGCATGTGATCCTATTTTTCTAAAATATTCTGTAATGCTGCATGGGTCGCCCAAGTCGATTGTGACCTGTCGTAGGGTCGGTAAGCCTTACTTAGACCCTTGATTCTGTGATCTGATATTTCGATGTACGTACTCCCATGTTACACTTAGCATGTATATCTGTCTGTTCTGAATATAAAAATATGTGTGTTAATCTGCATTATAGCATGCCATTCTTGTATGCTACATTACATTGGGGTGGGTTTGATGAAGTTGAAGAAAGTATTTGAAAGGCCTTTAAAGCCTGTTATCTGGAAACTAAGCTGCATATTTATGACGTGTCGTTTTACAGTACCCTATGGTGTGTAGGGTTAGATGGGTTGACTTTATCCCCACATGGTGTGTTGGGATAGACGGAGTTGGTGTGTAGGGTTGGTGGGCATGTTTCTATTATTTCGATCTATTATGCATGCTATATCTGATATGAGCTAAGGCTCTAAGTTATATCTGATTCTGTTTCTGAGCGGAAAAAGCCCACACCAATTTTGTAAAAGGTTCAGGCCCAAATTATGACTGTATTCTGTTAACTGACTGTATGCATGCTGAACTGTGGGATGTACGCACTGAGTTGCGAAAACTCACCCTTTATTTGTTTTATTTGTTTAGGTAATCCCCAACAGTAGGTGGATCGGTGCAGTGGAGGACTCGAAGGTGACCATGACTACATACATTTTAGTTTACGAACTTACTGCTTTTGTTTTGTCCATTATTTTTGATAAACCGTAATTTATACATATTTTTACCCTATGCCTAACGCATTCATGGATGGTTTCTCCTTAGATTTGGTGAATTCGATGCTCCTAATCTTTTAATTTCATGTTTTATGCTTAGGAGAGCATAGGAGAGTAAAAAGAGTGAGAAACAGGTCGAAAACGGAGAAAATGGACTCACATAGGAAAACGACACGGCCTGGACTTCCTGAAACAGGCGTGTCACAGGGCCGTGTTAATTTGGCAAGATCGAAGCACGACTTACACGGGTGGATCACACACCCGTGCCCATTTAACAGCCTTGACCACAGCCTTCAGTAATCTCACTCGGGCATGTCACACGGACGTGTGCTTGTCGAACCCAAGTTTATTTTGAGGGCTCTTAGGCATTCCAAAGCCTATTTAAACACTTGAGGAGGCACTTAGAAAGGGGGATGCAGAGTAGGAAGCAAGGAATTACTCAAGAAAAGCCGATTGATCCATCTCAAGAGTCGGATTCATCATCAAGACTAGAGATCTCCCTTCAAGTTCCTTCAGGAGTTTTGGGTTTCTTATGTTTTGTTATCTTTATGCTTTTGAAATGTTTTCTTTCATAAGTATGAACTAAACCCCTAAATACCTAAGGGGAATGAAACCTAAGACAAATCTTGTTATTATTATATGAATTGTATGATAAATATTTGACTTGTTCTTAATTATGTGTTCTTAATTCTTGTTTTGATATTTAAGGATATTGATTCAAGTTAAGCTCTTATTTAGAGGAGGAATAAACCTTGTCTAAGAGAAAATTTGTCATAATTAAGCGGAGTTGATTGTGCGCCTAGAGACAGGGTGACAAGATTTTGCTGGATTAGGGTGAAACCTAATAAGAGAATCCATAGATCGAGTTAATGCAATTCTAGGGTGTTAATTAGAAAGAGATTTCAATTATTCAACCTAGGGTTAGATGTTATTAGTCTCGAGAGAGATAATAATATAACTTAGGGATTTCTACGGATCAAGTCAAATGAATAAATCTTCTAATTCAAAGTCAAATAACAAGTGAAGTCTAGGTGGATTTGTCCTTAGGTATTGTCTCAATCAATCGAATTTTCCCAAAAGTATTTTCCCAAGTTTTTCTTTATGTGCATTCTTAGTTAGTAATTAGTTTAGACAACCAAACCTCTAAAATTTTAGGCTAGATAATAAAAAAGGAAGTAAATACTAGTGCTCGTAGTTCCTTTGGGTTCGACAATCCGGTCTTGCTGAACTATACGACTGTTTGATAGGTACACTTGCCTTAATCGTGATAATAAGTTAGTCTCAAGAACGTTTCATTTATAAATCTTTAAAACCTATTACGAATATCACGCAACAAGATTTTGGTTTCGTTGCCGGGGAACTAGGATATTAGGAAAACTCGATTTTTATTACTTTAGTCACTTTACTTTTATTAAAATTTAAATTTTTATTTTATTTACTAATTTTTCTCTTATTTCCTTCTGACAGGTTTTTCTAGTTTATGACCAGAAGAAACCCGTCAGGACCACTACTTTTTGACGGTGAGATCGACCGTACAGTTCGCAGAAATCGAAGAGAAATAAGGCGAAGCCTAAGATACACAGAGGACGAGTAAGAGGATGATACTTCAACCACAACCGAGGAGATGACTGAAAACCAAGAAAATCTGCTACCTCCTACGATTGCTGTTAATCAGGAACTGAATCGAGCATAGTTTGATTGGCTGTAGCCACAAATACTTTTGAACTGAAACCTGATGGTTTGTAGGACGAGGATCCCAACGCTCACTTGGCAAACTTTTTGGAACTATGTGATACATTTAAAACTAATGGCATTTCTGATGACGCCATTTCTCTTTGGTTATTCTCTTTTTAATTGAGAAACAAAGCTAAACAGTGGTTGAACTCGTTGCCACGGGGGTCAATCACTACTCGGGAACAAATGACCGAAAATTTTTTATTAAAATATTTTCCGCCGGCTAAAACAACTAAATTACGTAATGATATTTTTTCCTTTGTGTAGATGGATTTAGAAACACTCTACGATGCATGGGAGAGATACAAGGACCTCTTGAAAAGATGCCCTCAGCATGGGTTACCACTTTGGTTACAAGTTCAAACCTTTCATAATGGCCTGAAGATGCCTATGAATTTATAGAGGAAATGTCACTGAATAACTATCAGTGGTAAGTCATGAGGACAAAGCCAACGAAAATAGCCGGCATTTATAACGTCGATACGGTCACCATGCTCTTTAATCAGGTAGAACTCTTGAATAAGAAAATTGATGGTTTCCTTAGTTCTTCACAGGTTCACCTAGTAATGCAATGCGAAGCAAGTGGAGGCGGATCAAGCAGTTCAGAATACCCACCATATGGCCACAACATAGAGAATGAACAGTTAAATTACATGGGTAACAATCCTTGATCTCAAAACAATCCCTATAGCAATACTTACAATGCAGGTTAGAGGAAGCACCCTAATTTTTCATGGGGAGGCCAAGGGAATCAGAGACCACCACCTCCAGGCTTTCAACAACCACTCTACCAACAAGGGAAAAAACCAAACCTTGAGGAGATGCTAACAAAATTCATCTTAGTGTCAGAAACTCATTTTTAGAATACCGAGACCACACTAAAAAATCAACAAGCATCAATCCAGGGGCTCGAAACTTAGATTGGACAGCTCACCAAGTTGATTTTCGAATGACCACAAGGTAGCCTGCCAAGCAACACTGAATCTAACCCAAGGGAGCAACTCAACATGATTGCCATTCAAGATGAGGAAGGGCTAGTTGTAGAACCAAGGCTAGAAACAGTGGTAAGCATAGGTAAGGATGAGGTCGGCCACAATGAGCCAAAGCTGGTGATTACAGAATTTAAACCTCGCGTGCCATACCCCAATGCGACAAGGAAAGACCGCTCAGACAAACAATTTGGTAAATTCCTTAAACTTCTAAAGAAACTACATATTAACTTACCGTTTATTGAAGCCATTTCGTAGATGCCAAATGCAGTCAAGTTTTTAAAGGAGCTTTTGGCAAATAAACGGAAGTTAGATGAAGCATCGCATGTGGAGCTGAATGCAGTCTGGTCAGCCATTCTATAGAATAAGTTGCCTAACAAACTAAAAGATCCAGGGAGTTTTACAATTCCTTGTTTAATTGGTAGTTTAGATTTTAATAATGCGTTGGCTGATTTAGGGGCTAGTATCAATGCTATGCCTTACAAATTATTTAAGCAACTAGGTCTAGGGAAACCCAAACAAACTAGGATGAGCATTCAATTAGTAGATAAAACTATCAGATTTCCTAGGGGTATTATTGAAGATGAACTCGTTAAAATCGAAAATTTTATTTTCCCAGTTGATCTCGTTGTTCTAGACATAGAGGAGGATAGCAACGTCCCCTTAATTTTAGGAAGGCCCTTTTTAGCAACCGCCAGAACAATTATTGACGTTGGCACAGGTGAACTCATACTTCATTTGGGAGACAAAACAATCACCCTTCAAGCCCGTAATTCGAATAACACATCAAAAATCGAAGGTGACTGTACAAATCATTTGGCTAAAACTAACCATATAGTACAACCTTCTTTGCAGAAAATAGGTTCGAAGAACATACATAAGCCAAGCAACAACAAAGAACCTATCCATGAAGAACGAAGGTTACAAATTGAGGAGCTAGCCGAGAAAACACGATAAACCAAAACCACGCTATGAGGAGCTTAATTCCTCCAAAAATCAACTTAAAGTTGGAGACAAAGTACTACTCAATGCAGCAGATCCTCGAATCGCCACTTCTAAACCAAATGAAGAAACCCCTCTTACGGTAATTAGTATTTTTCCATACGGTACGGTCGAGGTAAACCATTCCAAATTTGGCACGTTCAAGGTAAATGGTACTCGTCTTAAACCTCATATGGATAAAATTGATAGCAGGGATGAGGAGTGTAAACTCCTCGATTCACCATGATCACACACTAGAGAAGTAAGTCGAGCTTAGACTATAAATAAGCGCTTCTCGGGAGACACCCCGAGCACTAACGCTGCTAACTTCTTTAAATTTTAGTCTTTAACATTTAATTAACTAACTGAGTCACTGAACACAGGATTTTCAGAACCACACGGCCAGGAACACGGGCGTGCCGTAGGCCATGCACATGCCATGGGATGAAACACGGTCGTGTGAAAATAGGGAAAAAATTTCTTCCCCAACACGAGATGCGATAAGTTGCCACGGTCGTGCGACGTGGTCATGGGTGAAACTGCCAAAATAACACAGCCGTGCGACACACCCGTGTTTTGAAACCGTGGGCAAACCTATCAATTTAACACGGGCGTGTGCCTTCATACACGGGCGTCGGAGAAGCGAACGAAGATTGACACAGTCGTGCAACATGGCCGAGTACACCGATGCACCCAATTTTAAAAACCACGAAACGCTCGGGCTGAAACGAAGGCACACGGGCATGCCCCACTGCCGTGTGCCCCAATTTCTCTAAAAAAACCTATTATCTATCTTAGCTTTATCTTTATATTTTGAAATTACTTTTTATTTCTTGTTTATACTATTTTATCTTGAGTTTTTACAATTTTCAAATTCAGCTATTTCATTACGAGTAATTATACTTCCTTATAGTTCCTGATTCTGTCACAGTTATAAAGAGCTCCAAAGCTCATTGTCGCATAGGAACTAAAAACTCCACCGGGAAAGGTTCTCTATGACTGCCATGTCCTGTTCGACCACGACCATAGCTACCACCAGATACAATATTCTTTTGGCGCAGGACTTATGGACTAATGAACCTTTACCACCACAGGAGTATCCTCCTCCACTCTCACGCCGATGATTCTCCAAAAATCCAATTCAAGGAATTCATTAATCATTCAGGAAGTTTCACTTCTCTCCCTATCTTATGATTATCAATCTATCTTTTTCAATATATCTGCCTTTGTACATTGAGGACAATGTACATCTTAAGTGTGGGGGGGTCTTTTATATCATCATTAGAAATCCCTGAATTATGTCTTATTCTTACGTAAATCACTCATATCACTATTAGAATGAATTGTAATTAAATTATGATTTTTATTGATATGTCTTGAATTAAAACTTAGGCATTCATACATTGATTGTTTAAACTTTAAGATATTAAAAAATCAAGCATGAAAAGTTGACTTTTGAATTTAAAATTTTATAGGTTGTTTCTCCCAAGTTTAGGTATTATCTTGAGCTGAAATTCACATGTTTAAACATCAAAAAGCCGTAATTTTTGTGAGATTTTGAGCCTTTAGAGCATCTACTATTTCATTCATGCTCACTTTTATTGTTGCTTTGAGTGTGTCAGTATTGAATTGTTATTCGAGAACTTGCTTGACTATGCATGTCAAGACCACACCATTTGATTTGATATGTCAAAATGATAAAGGCACTTAGGTTTAACCCACTCACTCCACAAAAGCCTACCTTCATAATTAACCCTTAATAAACCCCTTTGAGCCTAACAAGCCATTAATTGATTTACCCTCAATATTAACCCATAAACCATTATTGTTGAAATCCCCTAAATTAATTTGATCCCTATTTTTGTCAAGATTTGATTTGAAATAATTGCTTAGCTATGCTTTGCTCTTCTATGTATTTGACTTGCTCTTAAAAAAAACATTCATACTTACATATTAATAGTAATTCGGTAGTGTTGAGCCGCAGTATCTAAATTCCATCTTCTGAGAAGAAGCACACTTGTACTCAAGTGATGTTTAATTACTTTTTCTAGTTAGGAAATTTTTCAATTCAATCTCAATTCTAACCTTTTCTTTCAACTTGTGACCACACCCCCTAACCAAAGCCACGTTACAACCCTTTAAAGACCTTCTGATTGATGTTCATTTCAATATATAGTGGTGGAGATTTGATTTTCATGCAAGCCTATGGTAATGAATTTTCATTATTGACTATTAAGTGCTTCATGTATTGTCTTTAAACACCTCGAGTGATTTGAGTGAATCTTTAGTGAGGATGTGAAACTTTGTGATATTTTGAGTCAAAGGTAATTACTTAGATGAGGGGAGACACCTATGCTTTCATGATAAAATGCTCAACTTGGAATGTTTTGGAACTTTGATGTTCTTTCAGTCAAATTCTCAATGTATGATTACTTATGGATTATTTTGAGATATTATTAATAGGAATTATAAGTTAAGAAGAATTTATTTTGATTGTGAGTTGAGGGTTTTGCTTGAGGACAAGCAAATGCTTAAGTGTGGGGGTATTTGATAAACTGTAATTTATACATATTTTTACCCCATGCCTAACACATTTATAGATGGTTTCTCCTTAGATTTGGTGAATTCGATGCTCCTAATCCTTTAATTCCATGTTTTATACTTAGGAGAGCATAGGAGAGTAAAAAGAGCGAGAAATAGGCTGAAAACGGAGAAAATAGACCCACATGGGAAAACAACACGGCGTGGACTTCCTCACAAGGATGTGTCACACGGCCGTGTCAATTTGGTAGGATCGAAGCATGACTTACACGGGTAGATCCACTTTGTGCCCATTTAATGACCTTGACCATGACCTTGATGTCGTGACACGGGCATGTCCCTATCGAACCCAAGTTTAGTCCAATTCGGAAAAGGAAATTTTGAGGGCTCTTAGGCATTCCAAAGCCTATTTAAACACTTGAGGAGGCACTTAGGAAGGGGGATGCAGAGTAGGAAGTAAGGAATTACTCAAGGAAAGCCGATTGATCCATCTCAAGAGTCGGATTCATCATCAAGACTAGAGATCTCCCTTCAAGTTCCTTCAGGAGTTTTGGGTTTTCTTATGTTTTGTTATCTTTATGCTTTTGAGATGTTTTATTTCATAAGTATGAACTAAACCCCTAAATACCTAAGGGGAATGAAACCTAAGACAAATCTTGTTATTATTATCTGAATTGTATGATAAATATTTGACTTGTTCTTAATTATGTGTTCTTAATTCTTGTTTTGATATTCAAGGATATTGATTCAAGTTAAGCTCTTATTCAAAGGAGGAATAGACCCTGTCTAAGAGTAAATTTGTCATAACTAAGTGGAGTTGATTGCGTGCCTAGAGATAGGGTGACAAAATTTTGCTGGATTAGGGTGAAACCTAATAAGGGAATCCATAGATCGAGTTAATGCAATTCTAGGGTGTTAATTAGAAAGAGATTTCAATTATTCAACCTAGGGTTAGACGTTATTGGTCTCGAGAGAGATAATAATATAACTTAGGGATTTCTACGGATCAAGTTAAATGAATAAATCATCAGATTCAAAGTCAAATAACAAGTGAAGTCTAGGTGGATTTGTCCTTAGGTATTGTCTCAATCAATCGAATTTTCCTAAAAGTATTTTCTTAAGTTTTTCTTTCTATGCATTCTTAGATAGTAATTAGTTTAGACAACCGAACCTCTTAAATTTTAGGTTAGATAATAAAAAGGAAGTAAATACTAGTACTTGTAGTTCCTTTAGGTTCGACAATCCGGTCTTGCTGAACTATACTACTGTTCGATAGGTACACTTGCCTTAATCGTGATAATAAGTTAGTCTCAATAACGTTTCATTTATAAATCTTTAAAACTTTTTACGAATATCACGCATCAATTTTCATTAATTTTGGGGGAATTTTGATGTAATTTTGGACTTGGGCTTTTGGTTTTAATTTAGGTTTTTGAACTAAGATTTTGGAATATAAACTGCAATGGCTAAGCGTGTTTTCCTAAAATTAACTAAGGTTTTCGTAAGTAAAACGGTACCAAGAGTTGAGCCAATTAATAAATTAACGGTTTTTCAAACTAAGTAAAAGATAATAATTGGAACGGTTTTTATGTATTGAAACAGTTTTCCAAAAATACTTTAATATGATGTTGCCGGATTCAGCTGTAACGTCTAGGTCGGGTTTAGGGTATTACATTTAGTGGTATCAGAGTAAGTTACAAAACTCGGCTGTGGATTTGGGTTGTAAAAAGAATGGTTTTTGGGAAATGATTTGTAAAATAATTTGAAATATTTTAAAGTGGTACGCCGAGTCTCCGGCCCCGAGCCTGTAAGTTTCTAAAACTTTATTTAGAATTATCTGAAAGCATGCTTAGAATATATTGAAATACTATTTCGATCTGTTTGAAAATACTATTGTATGCTATGAAACTACTGTATGTAGTGGGCTCTATTAGAGCACTTTAGGTAGTGCAAACTGAAAACCGTAGTAAACTTTGATTTGCGATAACAGACTCTGAATACTCTGATAACTTTACTGCATAAAATATTTGTTAATATCAAAATTGTAAACTGATCTACATAAAACTATTAATACAGATTAATCTGATATTACGATGAGCATACATGGTACTAGTGGACGGGGTACTAGAGGCCAAGGTAGGGCCATAGAGGGGCTCGAGTTGAGTCCTTAGCATCTGATACGATTCCGAATACACTAGCGGGATGCTGATGTCCCCTGTTACTGAGACTGGATTTGGGACTGGGTATCATGATCGTCCGGCTGAGGACGACGCACTGTCCCAAGCCATGCTACGAATTTTGGAGAGGGTCGCTGGGCCCAACACTGATTCTGAGGGTCATGGGTCGATTAGGGAACGACTCCGGTCCAATGGGGTAGAGTTATTTAGGGGCATCACTGAAATTGATCCTAATGTGGCCGAGTACTGGATAGAGGCCACGAAATGCATTATGGACGATCTGGATTTTTCTACAGAGTAGAAGCTCAAGGGGGTTGTTTCACTACTTCGCGATGAATCGTATCAGTGGTGGTTGACGGTTAAGAAGGGCAGTCAGCCCGACCGGTGGACATGGGATCTGTTTAAGATAGTTTTCAAGAGCAAAAATGTGGGGCCAGATAAACGCTCAGAGGCAAGAGTTCCTTAATCGTACTCAAGGAGATCGTTCAGTGGCCGAGTATAAGGCTGAGTTTCTGAGACTGAGCCATTATGCAAGGGACATGGTGGTGACAAAGTATGAGTGTTGTGTTCATTTTGAGGATAGTCTCCGGGACAATTTATAGGTTCTGATAGCTCCTCAAAGGGAGCGAGATTTCTCTGTACTGGTTAAAAAGAAGAAGATCACCATGGAAGTAAAGTGCACTGAACGTCAAAATCGAGGCAGAGGGAAGGCTAAGAGGGATGTATAGCTTTCAAATTCTGGGATGAGGCCTAGGAAAAAGGCCAGGTCTGATGGGCCTATGAGAGTTGGGCCTACTGTTGCACCTACTGGGGTGACGATTTATCAGCTCTGTAATAGACGCCATCTGGGCGAGTGTTGAAGGGCTACTGGAGATTGTCTTAGATGGGTCTATTGAGCATCACATTAAGGATTGCCCATTGAGAGCTAGTTAGATGCAAAATCCAGTTAATGAGTCTGCACAGCCACCGAGAGTAGTTCAGCAGCCACCTAGGGGCTGTGGTCAGCCTAGGGGTGGTAACAGTGAGGACAGAAAGCACCAGGAAGAGGTGCTGGACTGACTGAGGCGAGGTAGCCTGCTTTAATTTATGTTGCACGTCACCGTGAGGATCGAGATGCTTTGTACATCATCACGGGTACATTCTTAATTTTTAATGTACCTTATTTGGCATTGATAGACATAGGCTCTACCCATTCATATGTAGCTAGTACAGTGTTTGAGATTTTAGGGATTCCAGTCAAGAATACTGATAGTGAGTTGACTGTGATAAGTCCTTTGGGACAATGTTTTTGGCAGATTTAATGGAGCTTCCATTTGGGGAGTTCGATTTAATTTTAGGTATGGATTGTTTAGTCAAACATCGAGTGAGTCTGAACTGTCCTACGAAAAAGGTTGTTCGGAGGACTGAGGGGGATAATGAGGTGGTCGTGATTTGGAAACGCCGAGACTATTTGACTAATGTGATATCTGCATTGAGGGCAGAAAAGTTAGTAAGGAAGGGGTGTGAGGCATTCTTGATGATAAACCGCAATTTATACATATTTTTACCCCATGCTTAACACATTTTATGGATGATTCTTCCTTAGATTTGGTGAATTCGATGCTCTTAATGCCTTAATTTCATTTTTTATACTTAGGAGAGCATAGGAGAGTGAAAGGAACAAGAAACGGGCCAAAAACGGAGAAAATGGGCCAACATACGAAATTAACACGGCCTGGACCTCCTCACACGGGCAGACCACACGGCCGTGTCAATTTGGAAAAATTAAAGTACGACTCACACAGGTGGACCACACACTCGTGCCTATTTAATAGGCTTGACCACGACCTAAAGTAATCACACACGGGCGTGTTACACGAGCGTGTCCATGCCAAGCCCAAATTGAGTCCAATTTAGAAAAGGCCTATTTTGAGGGTTCTTAGGTATTCTAAAGCCTATAAATACACCCTAGAGGAGGAGAAAATAGGGACACAGAGGAGGAAGCAGGGAACTGCTCAAGGAAAGCCGATTAATCCATTTCAGAAGTCGGATTTATCATCAAGACTGAAGATCTCCCCTCAATTTCCCTTTAGGAGTTTTGGGTTTTTCTTTATGTTTTGTATTCATTATTCTTCTGAGATGTTTACTTTTTTGTTATGAACTAAAACCCCTAAATACCTAAGAGGAATGAAACCTAAGATAGATCTTGTTATTATTATCTGAATTGTATGATAAATATTTGACTAGTTCTTAATTATGTGTTCTTAATTTTTATTTTGATATTCCAGGATATTGATTCAAGTTAAGCTCCTATTCAGAGGAGGAATAGACCCTGTCTAAGAGTACATTTGTCATAATTAAGTGGAGTTGATTGCACGCCTAGAGATAGGGTGACAAGATTTTGCCGGATTAGGGTGAAACCTAATAAGGGGATCCATAGATCGAGTTAATGCAACCCTAGGGAGTTAATTAGAAAGAGATTTCAATTATTCAACCTAGGGTTAGACGTTGTTAGTCTCGAGAGGGATAATAATATAACTTAGGGATTTTTACGGATCAAGTCAAATGAATAAATCGTTCGATTCAGAGTCAAATAACAAGTGAAGTCTAGGTGGATTTTTCCTTAGGTATTGTCTTAATTCAATCGTTTTTCGAAAAGTAATTCCCCATTATTCTTAGGCTAGATAGTAAAAAGACAGTCATTACTAGTACTTTTAGTTCCTTTGGGTTCGACAATCCGGTCTTGCTAAAGCTATACTACTATTCGATAGGTATACTTGCCTTCATCATGATAATAGTTAGTTTCAAAAATGATTCATTATAAATATTTAAAACCTGTCACAAATATCACGTATCAAGTTTTTGGCGCCGTTGCCGGGGAACTAAGATATTAGGAACACTCGATTTTTTTATTACTAATTCTTATTTTTCCCTTTTTTTGGTAGGTTCTTATAGTTTACGACTAGAAGAAACCCGTCACGACCATTTCTTTTTGACAGTAAGATCGATCGCACAGTTCGCAGAAACCAAAGAGAAATAAGGCAAAGCCTAAGATACACAGAGGACGAGCAAGAGGACGATACTTCAACCACAACTGAGGAGATGGCTGAAAACCAAGAAAATCTGCTACCTCATGCGATTGTTGCTAATCCAGTAAATCAAAATCATGCTCCACGCACTATGTATGATTATGCTAAACCTAATTTAACAGGAACTAAGTCAAGTATAGTTAGACCTGCTATTGCTGCAAATAATTTTGAACTAAAACCTAACACAACTCAAATGATACAACAGTTTGTTTAGTTTGATGGTTTGCAGGATGAGGATCCCAATGCTCACTTGGAAAATTTCCTAGAATTTTACAATACCATTAAAATTAATGGCGTTTCTGATGACGCCATCCGCATTTGGTTGTTTCCCTTTTCATTAAGGAATAACGCTAAACAATAGTTAAACTCGTTACCACAATGGTCAATCACTACTTGGGAACAAATGACCGAAAAGTTCTTATTAAAATACTTTCCGCTGGCTAAAACAGCTAAATTACGTAATGATATATCTTCTTTTGTACAGATGGATTTAGAGACACTCTACGATGCATGGGAGAGATACAAAGACCTTTGGCGAAGATGCCCTCACCATGGGTTACCGCTTTGGCTACAGGTTCAAACGTTTCATAATGGCCTGAATCCTTCGACTCGGTAGATGAATAATGTAGCCTCTGAAGAAACCATTAATAATAAGACACCTAAAGATGCCTATGAATCTATAGAGGAAATGTCACTGAGTAACTATCAGTGGCAAGTCATGAGGACAAAGCCAACGAAAACAGTTGGCGTCTATAACGTCGATTCGATCACCATGCTTTTTAATCAGGTAGAACTCTTGAATAAGAAAATTGATGGTTTCTTTAGTTCTTCACAGGTTCACCCAGTGATGAGGTTCGATTCAAATGGAGGAGGTACATGCACAGAATATCAACCCTTTAACTCTAGCATCTAGGAGGAACAAGTCCAATATATGGGTAACAATAACTCTAGACCCCAAAATAACCCATATAGTAACACTTATAATGCAGGTTGGAGGAACCTTCCCAATTTCTCGTGGGTCGGTCAAGGAAATCAAAGGCCACAACATCCTCAGGGTTTTCAACAACAACCTTACCAGCAAGAAAAGAAGCCGAACCTTGAGGAGATGCTAACCAAATTCATCTCAGTGTCAGAGACTCGTTTTTAGAATACCGAGACAACACTCAAAAATTAACAAGCATCAATCCAAGGGCTCGAAACTCAAATTAGACAGCTCGCCAAGTTAATTTCCGAACAACCACAAGGTAGCCTGCCAAGCAACATTGAATCTAACCCAATGGAGCAACTCAACGCGATTGCCATTCAAGATGAGGAAGGGTTAGTTGCAAAACGAAGGCCAGAAATGGTGGTAAGCAAAGGTAAGAATGAGGTAGGCCAAAAAGAACAAAAATCGGTAAGTCCAGAATATAAACCTCGTGTGCCATACCCCAATGCGACAAGAAAAGACCGCTCAGACGAACAATTTGGTAAATTCCTTAAACTTTTAATGAAACTACATATTAACCTACCGTTTATTGAAGCACTTTCGCAGATGTCGAACGCAGTCAAATTTTTAAAGAAGCTTCTAGAAAATAAACGAAAGTTAGATGAAAGGTCACATGTAGAGCTGAACGCGCTTTGCTTAGCCGTTCTTCAGAATAAGCTACCCAACAAACTAAAAGATCCTGGGAGTTTTACGATTCCTTGTTTAATTGGTAGTTTAGATGTTAATAATGCGTTGGTTGATCTAAGGGCTAGTATTAATGTTATGCCTTACAAATTGTTTAAGCAACTAGGTCTAGGGAAACCCAAACAAACTAGGATGAGCATTCAATTAGCAGATAAAACTGTCAGATTTCCTAGGGGTATTATTGAAGACATACTCGTTAAAAATTGACAAATTTATATTCCCAGTTGATTTTGTTGTTTTAGACATAGAAGAGGACAGTAATGTTCCTTTAATTTTAGGAAGGCCCTTTTTAGCAACTGCTAGAAAAATTATTGACGTTGGCACAGGTGAACTCACACTTCGTGTAGGAGACGAAACAATCAACCTTCAAGCTCGCAACCCAAAAAACACATCAAAAATTGAAGGTGATTGTACAAAATGTTCTACTCAAACTGATCATACAGTGCAACCTATTTTGCAGGAAATAAGTTCGAAGGACACACATGAGCCATGTTCAATCCACAACAAAGAATCTAACCATGAAGAACGAAGGTTACGAATCGATGAGTTAGATGAATGGCTAACATTTAAACCGAGAAAACATGATAAACCAAAACTAAGCCAGAACGAGCTCAATGCCTCACTAAATCAACTTAAGGATAAAGATAAAGTTTCATTAGATACCGCAGATCCTCACATTGACACTGCCAAACCGAATAAAGAAATTCCTCTTACGGTACTTAGCATTTTTCCATACGGTACGGTCGAAGTCAATCACCCCAAAATTGGCATGTTCAAAGTAAATAGTACTCATCTTAAGCCTTATGTTGATAAAATTTATAGCAGGGATGAGGAGTGTAAACTCCTCGATCCACCATGATCACACACCAGAGAGGTAAGTCGAGCTTAGACTATAAATAAGCGCTTCTCGAAAGGCAACCCGAGCATTAACAATATTAATTTCTTTAAATTTTAGTTTTAACATCTAACATACTAACCGACACATGGAACATAGGCTCTCTAAAGCACATACGGCTAGGCACACGGGCGTGCCTTAGGCTGTGTGAAAACAGGGCAAAATTTTCCCCAACACGGGATGCGATAAGTCACCACGGTCGTGCGTTAGGACCTGGGTGAACCTGCCAAAACAACACAGGCATGCGACACGCTCGTGTCTTAGAACCGTGGTTGAACCCGAGAAAATAGCACGACCATTCGCCACGCCCGTGTCTAGAACCCGTGGTTAAACTTGTCAGATTAACACGAGCGTGGGCCTACATACAGAAGCGTGAGAGAAGTGAACGAAGACAGACACGGTCATGCGGCACGGCCGTGTGCACCCACACGCCCAAGGAACACGGGTGTGGTAAATTGTCAGACGCGCCCAAATTGAAAATTCGCCAAACACACGGGCAAAAATTTAGGGAACACAGGCGTGTTCTCTGGCCGTGTGTCCCAAAATCTATAAATACCCTTCACTATTCATTATCTCCCTCACCCAAAATCCCTAACCCTAGCAGCTGCAGATTCCCACGGCCTCCCTGCCACGCCCGTGCGCTGCCTCCAACTCCATTTTTGACGCCCATTCTCATCTTTTTAGTGTTTATTTACTCTTTTCTCTTTTATTTTTCTTATTTCTAATGTTAATTATCATGTTAATCTTCATTTATCCCACACTATTTCCATTTTTCTATCATTCAAGTTCCATTGTTAGATTAGCTACCATTTATTTCATGTGACATTTTTCTTTATTACTTCATGATTTTTCAAGCCTCATTTACGTATTCTAAGTTAATATTCACTTACTTATTATTCTTTGCCATTATAATCCATGTATTGTGACACATTCATGCTTTTTACATTTCCATCAAGCTCTTTGCCATTTTGATTTTCATACTAATACCACGACATTATGCCATAAAAATTATTATTTTGGTTAGGTCTATTAGTGTTAGTAGTTGTGCTTGAAATTATTTATGACCTTTTCCTTGTTGAATTTGTTTACATTTTACCTTATCCAATCATCAAACTGGAATAATGGTTTTGCTTGCAGGTACACCATGTCAAGCTCACGTGAGAAGAGAAATGCTGCCCCCACTTCGAAAAAATAGAAAGGGGCATCATCTTCTTCAGGCCCACTTCGGAAATCCGACACCCCTTCCTTCAATTTCCACCAGGAAATCAAGAGGAATTGTTTTAGATTCTACAGGCCTGACCTTTAGGTGTGGGCCGCTGTATTGACTAGACTGTGCTTGAACAAGTCTAGTTGGCTGACGATGTACAAGCACTCCTGACAACCGATCCATGGGACCTCTTCTTTGCAATTATCGAACCGACGTACCTTGAGCTCACACTTGAACTTTACTTGACATTCCATATTCAAGATGTCATGACCAAATTTGATGATCCTGGAATAGTCCAGTTTTGTCTCGGTGATTTAGTCCTCCAGTTGAGCGTTCCTGAGTTCGGTATTACTTTGGGTCTATATACAGAAGAGTTTAGGGATGAGAACGACCTCGACACTCTCCATCGCCACATCCACTACTCTCCCTTGAAGTGTTGGGACGCCTTGGTCCTCAGTTTGGCCACCTATGATCCTAGCCACTCTAAGGCATCGGCTCTCTCTCCATATTTGAAGTACTTACTCGCCATCTTGGCCCACACATTGATAGGCCAGCGAGAGAGCACACGGCGTCATCAACACTCACGATGCCTACTTTCTATGGAGCATGGCGAAGGGGCACGTCTTCAACCTCACCTACTTTATTACCCTCGCCATTTGCCTCCAGACGGAGCGGCATCAGAGGGGGGTCATCTCCATTGGCCCCTACGTGACTCAACTAGTACGACACTTCGGGCTCCTCAACACAACAGCCCAATTATCCTTCCTCACTCTCATTGGCCAGATGTCTCCACAAGGCATCTCGAGCATGTTACATATGAGGATGATTGAGAAGCGCTGAGGAACCCACCCTCTTCAGTATCACCTCGCCTAATCAGCCGAGAAGGGAGACCCTGAGGGCATTACTGATGATGTCTCTCCACGTCATGAGGACCCACCGTCTCGACCACCACCACCCTCTCATCCGGTTCATGCGGCAACTTCATATCTCGACATCTCGGCGCCTAACTCGATTCGAGCAAAGAAGTGTTTTTCAGCTTCGATCACATTGATGCTACACTACACAGATTTGTCAAGATTTCCACATCTTATCACTACCCCACCTTGCGAACCATCTAGCGATGAAGATGTTTAAAAACTTTTATTTATTATTTTATGTTTTTACTTTTATTTTATTTTAAGACTACTTTTTATTTTTCTTTCACCTTATTTTTATTAAGTTTTAGAATTATTATTTTACTATTTTTAATTCCGGCTAATTCATTACGAGTACTTAATCTTCCTTATATATTCTTAAAAGAGTTCCTGATTCTATCACAGTTATAAAGAGCTCCAAAGCTCTCTATTACTCAGGAACTCGAAACTCCACTGAGAAAGGTTCTCCACGACTGCCATGTCCTGCTCGACCACGACCATAGCCAACTTGAGATATAATATTCTTTTGGTGCAGCATTTGTGGAACCCAACCTCTACCACCACCGAAGTATCCTCCTCCATTCTCACACCGATTATTCTCTAAAACACCAATTCAAGGAGTTCATTCATCATTCAGGAAGTTTCACTTCTCTCCTTATCTTATGATTATAAATCTATCTTTTTCAATATATCTACCTTTGTACATTGAGGGCAATGTACATCTTAAGTGTGGGGGGTCTTTTATATCAGAAAAATCCATGAATTTTGTTTTATTCTCATGTGATCTTCTTATATCATTATTAGAATGAATTTCAATTAGTCTATAATGTTTATTGGTATATCTTGAATTAAAACATAGGCATTTATGCATTGATTGTTTAAACTTTAAGACATTAGGGAATCAAGCATTATAAGTTGATTTTTGAAGAATTAAAAACTTTTAGGTTGTTTCCCCAAGTTTAGGTATTAGTTTGAGTTGGAATTTACAAGTTTAAACATCAAAAAGCAATAATTTTTGTGAGATCTTGAGCCTTTAGAGCATTTATTATTTCTTTCATGCTCACTTTCATTATGAGAGCGTCAGTATTGAATTGTTATTCTAGAACTTGCTTGATTATGCATGTCAAGACCACACTATTTGATTTGATATGTCAAAATAATAAAGGCACTTAGGTTTAACCCACTCACTCCATAAAAGCCTACCTTCACAATTAACCCTTAGTGAACCCCATTGAGCCTAACAACCCATTCATTAATTTACCCTCAATATTAACCCATAACTCATTATTGTTGAAATCCCCTAAATTAATTCGACCCTTATTTTTGTCGAGATTTGAGTTGGAATAGTTGCTTAGCTATGTTTTATTCTATTGTGTAATTTGACTTGTTCTTAAAAAAAAAAACATGTATACATATTAGTAGTAGTGATCTTCTGAGCTAAAGAAGTTAAATTCCATATTATGAGAAAAAGCTCTGTTGTATGCAATTCATGACTAGTCATTTTTCTAGTTAGGCAATTTTTCAATTCAATCTCGATTCTAACCCCTTCTTTCAGCTTGTGACTACACCCTCTAACCAAAGCCACGTTACAACCCTCTAAAGACCTTTTTATTGATGTTTCATCTCAATTTATAGTGGTGGAGATTTGATTTTCATGCAAGCCTATGGTAATGACTGTTCATTATTGACTATTGAGTGCTTCATTTATTGTACTTAAACACCTCGAGTGATTTGAGTGAATCTTTAGTGAGGATGTGAAACTCTGTGATATTTTGAATCAAAGGTAATTATTTAGATGATGGGAGACACCTATGTTTTCATAATAAAATGCTCAACTTGGAATGTTTGAAACTTTGATGTTCTTTCAGTTGAATTTTCAATGTATGATTACCTATGGATTATTTTGAGATATTATAGATAGAAATTATAAGTTAAGAAGAATTTATTTTGATTATGAGTTGAAGGTTTTGCTTGAGGACAAACAAATGCTTAAGTGTGGGGGTATTTGATAAACCGCAATTTATACATATTTTTACCCATGCTTAACACATTTTATGGATGATTTTTCCATAGATTTGGTGAATTTGATGCTCCTAATGCATTAATTTCATGTTTTATACTTAGAGGAGCATAGGAGAGTGAAAGGAACGAGAAACGGGCCAAAAATGGAGAAAATGTGCCAACGTACGAAATCAACACGGCCTGAACCTCCTCACACGGGCAGACCACATGGCCATGTAAATTTGGCAGAATCGAA
This sequence comes from Gossypium arboreum, assembly GCF_025698485.1. NCBI lineage: Eukaryota > Viridiplantae > Streptophyta > Magnoliopsida > Malvales > Malvaceae > Gossypium > Gossypium arboreum. Next base: position 62,681,908 of record NC_069078.1, read on the forward strand.
GCATGATTCACACGGGTGGGCCACACGCCCGTGCCTATTTAACAGGCTTGACCACGGCCTAAAGTAATCGTACACAGGCGTGTCCCTATCGAGCCCAAATTGAGTCCAATTCAGAAAACGCCAATTTTGAGGGTTCTTAGCATTCTAAAGCCTATAAATACACCCTAGAGAGGAGAAAAATGGGACACATAGGAGGAAGCAGGGAATTGCTCAAGGAAAGCTGATTGATCCATCTCAAAAGCCAGATTCATCATCAAGACTGAAGATCTCCCCTTAATTTCCCTTTAGGAGTTTTAGGTTTTTCTTTATGTTTTGTATTCATTATTCTTCTGAGATGTTTACCTTTTTAGTTATGAACTAAAATCCCTAAATGCCTAAGAGGAATGAAACCTAAGACAGATCTTGTTATTATTATCTGAATTGTATGATAAATATTTGACTTGTTCTTAATTATATGTTCTTAATTCTGGTTTTGATATTCCAGGATATTGATTCAAGTTAAGCTCTTATTCAGAGGAGGAATAGACCCTGTCTAAGAGTACATTTGTCATAATTAAGCAGAGTTGATTGCGCGCCTAGAGGTAGGGTGACAAGATTTTTTCGGATTAGGGTGAAACCTAATAAGGGGATCATAGATCGAGTTAATGCAACCCTGGGGAGTTAATTAGAAAGAGATTTCAATTATTCAACCTAGGGTTAGACGTTGTTAGTCTCGAGAGGGATAATAATATAACTTAGGGATTTCTACGGATCAAGTCAAATGTATAAATCGTCCGATTCAGAGTCAAATAACAAGTGAAGTCTAGGGGGATTTTTCTTTAGGTATTGTCTTAATTCAATCATTTTTCTAAAAGTAATTCCCCAAATCTATTTTCTGTGAATTCTTAGTTTAGTTAATTAGTTAGTTAAAACAAACCCCATTATTCTTAGGCTAGATAATAAAAAGATAATCATTACTAGTACTTTTAGTTCCTTTGGTTTTGAAAATCCGGTCTTGCTAAAGCTATACTACTGTTCGATAGGTACACTTGCATTTATCGTGATAATAGTTAGTTTCAAGAATGATTCATTATAAATATTTAAAACCTGTCACGAATATCATGAATCAGTTGGCTTACATCAGTGTTGCTGATTCTATGGACTCTTCAGTTAAGGACATCTGAACTGTATGAGACTTTCCAGATGTTTTTTCAGAGGAACTACCGGGATTGCCTCAGAGTCGTGAGATAGAATTTAGTATCGAGTTGATTCCTGGTACAGCTCCGGTGTCTATTGCCCCTTACCTAATGGCACCGAAAGAGTTAATAGAACTTAAGGCGCAAATCCAAGAATTGTTAGATTGTGGGTTTGTTCATCCTAGTGTCTCCATGGGGAGCACCTATTCTATTTGTAAAGAAGAAGGACGGTACTATGAGGATGTGTACGGTTGAACAAGTTGACAATCAAGAATAAATACCCACTTCCGAGGATAGACTACTTATTCGATTAGTTTAGAGGGGCGTCAGTGTTCTCTAAGATTGATCTGCAATTGGGTTACCATCAGTTGAGAGTAAAGGAGGCCGAGTAAAGGAGGCCGATGTCCGTAGGACGACATTTAGGACTCATTATGGACATTATGAGTCCTAGTTATGCCCTTTGGGTTGACGAATGCACCAGCGGCATTCATGCACTTGATGAACTGAGTATTTCAGCCCTACTTAGATCAGTTCATGGTGGTGTTCATCGATGACATCTTGGTGTATTCTAAGTCAGAGGACGAGCACGATGAGCATCTTAGGGTAGTTTTGCAGACTCTGCGAGAGAAACAGTTGTTTGTGAAGTTCACAAAATGTGAGTTCTGGCTCTGAGAGGTAACCTTTTTGGCCTATTTTGTTTCTACTGATGGGATTTGTGTCGATCCTCGTAAGATTGGATTATGTTGAGTTGGAAAAAACCAAAGAATGTGTCGAAAATTCACAGCTTTCTAGGGCTGGCAGGATATTATCGGCGATTCATAGAGGGGTTCTCTTTGATCGCAGCTCCAATGACTAAGCTTCTGCGTAACGGAGTTCCTTTTGTATGGACTGATTCACAGCAGGAGAGCTTTGAGAAGTTCAAGACTGTGTTAACTCAGGCACCTGTTCTGATTCAGCCTGAGCCCGGTAAGGACTTCGTGATATGCAATAATGCGTCACATGTGGGTCTGGGTTGTGTTCTATTGCAAGACGGTAAGGTTCTTACTTATGTATATCGTCAACTTAAGATTGACGAAGCTAATTATCCGACACACGATTTGGAGTTGGCAGAAGTAGTCTTTGCTCTTAAGATCTAGAGGCACTATCTAGACGGAGAGAAGTGTACCATCTACACTGATCACAAGAGCCTCAAATTTCTCCTTACTCAGAAAGAGTTAAACCTTAGGCAGTGTCAGTGGGTTGAATGCTTAAGGATTATGACTGCAGTATTGAGTATCATCCTAGTAAGGCCAATATGGTGGCCGATGTGTTAAGCCATAGGGTTATGATGATTTGAGAGCGATGTTCGCTCGACTCAGTTTATTTGACAATGGGAGTCTATTGGCTGAGCTGCAAGTAAGACCAATATGGATTGATCAGATCATTGAAAAACAGATGGGAGATAAATCTCTTGAGTTGAGGTTCCGTTAGATTGAGAGTGGAAATACTATGGATTTTGGGATTAATGAGGACGTGTAACACCCCAAACCCGGCCTGGATGTTATGACCAGATCTGATGCGCCATATTGATGCGTTCAAAACACTTAGTTTGGAAAAGCTGAGTTGGTGTTGTAAAAGACACTTTTAAAAGTAAGTTAAAGTGAATGGAAGCTGCGCACCAGGTAGGAAACCAGGAAGAAGAGGAGGTGAGTCCGTCGGACTACTTAAGTACCAAGCTCTCTTCGGATCCAATCCTAGACATGCACACCGCCATTGCCACACTCTAACATCTCGTATAATTTTGAGAAAACCGTTTTATTATGACCAGCTTAAGAAAATGATTAAGGTTGCAAATCGTTTGCTTAAAATATTTATTTTTCTTGGGAAAACATTTACTTTGCGGAAACTATGCGCGTCATCGTGATCTTTTTAAAAACAAGTAGATTTTATAAAACGAACCCTAGTGCTAGCCAGTTTAATAATCCCCAAAATATAAGTAATTAAAAAGAGCGACCTTATTACAACTTTAAGCATAATAAAATAATCCAAAATAAATGCTAAACTTATTTAAAATCGACAATCAATCTTCATGGCCACTCTGAATCCCGACTCCAAGTCCACTAATTCTAGGGCTCACCTGCAAGGATAGAAGAGGAAGGGGGGTGAGTTTGGGAAAACTCAGTGTATACTGTAAACCCATCCAAAGCCCAATTCAGCTCAAGCCCATTGGGCTGAGCCCTATTCAGATAACAAGACACAGATGGTCAAGCCCTTTTCGAATCACAAGAGCAAGGCCTTAGCCCTTTTTACATAACAGTGTGGCCCATAGGCCCGTTCGAGAATGTGAGTAACAACGGTAATAATGAATGCAAGCCCATCCGGGAGACTACTCAACCCACCAACCTTCACGCTGCCTGCACCACCCTACACACCTTGTGGGAATATCTCAACCCACCCAACCCTACACACCACAGCTTGCAAAGAACGCACTCAAATTCAATCATTGAGGCAAAGCCTCCAAGATGTAGATGAACCACTTTCAGTACTTCCTCCATTAATACCCCAACCCCATGCAGCAGATATTAATAAAAGCATATCATGTAAAATACAACATTGATTAATCATGCGAGTTCACCAATTTAAACCCTAGGGGTATATTGGTAATTTTGCTCTTTAGGGTAATTTCGTGATCTACGCAACTACACAAGCTAATTCAAGTAATTTTAATAGTTTTAGGTAATTTGATTCCACCATCTACCTAATGAGCTAATTTGCCCATCTCTTACCCATATTGGTCCAGTAAGCCCATTGGGCCCAATTTTGGCCCATCGAGCCCCTTTTTCGAAATACGCCAAAACGTCACGCTGAACGTGCTTACCACCTTGCGGTGCGGATCTAACAATTACTCTATGCCTTGAGAGCATTCGCATACTCACATGACCATAAAATGCGAATTTGGCATTTGGCTTTTGCCAAATTGAACTAAGAAAGGTGTGTTGGTACACACCGATTTGCGACGATCGCTTCGAGATCCCTTCCGATATCCTACGCTTGATTAGCACAGTTCTTATTTACAAACCATAATCACTAAACCCCAAACTTACTCATCCATGCTCAAACCATATCCCTAAAAGCCTTTGAAACCTTACCTTCTTTGCCAAAAGCGGTAGCTAGCTCAGAATCCGATTGCTCCAACAACCCACGCCTTTAATCCAACACTTAAGAAGACACTAATCATTGATAGAAAACGTCGATTAAAACCTTTAGATCCACATGCCCAATTCGAATGACCTCTCTATATTTTAGGGACTTGACTTTTCCTAACTTTGTAAAATATAACCAGATCGAGATGATGAACACTTACCCCTTACTCCTTTTTTATCTCCACGTTAACAGTGCAGATTTATCTTTCAAACGATGGTAAAAACTCGACTCCGGAGTTCTAAAGTTTCGCTATAAGCCCCCAAATCTATGGTTTTTCGCTTTTGTGTGATGAATGAGATGATAATGCGGGCTACAACCTTGAAGTAGAATTGCGATCGAGAATCCAGATTAAGAAAAGATAATTTGTAAATTAATAAAAGCAAAAGAACATAGGAGAACACGGCTTTGAAGAAATCGCACAAGCAAAGTGATCCGTGATTTCGCTTTTATGGATTCGCAAAAGTGTTGATGAATAGTAGGTATGATGAATAGTTTGAAGAAGAAAAATAGAAGAAGAAGAATAGGGAGGTGGTAGTTTTGCTAGAGAGGAAAAAGAGAAAAGAACAATCCTAAGGTGTAAAAGCGTAAGAAAAGCGGCACCAACAATACCCTAAGTGCCGAAATACTACCCTCATAATCCCCGCCGATTTTCCCTCTTCAATTCCCCATTCGGCTAACTCCTAGCCTCATCCCAATCCTTAAATCTCTCCCTTATCACTCCTTAATCCAAGCAGTTAAACCGATCCAACTCTCCTCTAGCGTAATCCACGAACTCCAACACTTACCCCTCTTGCACTAAAAAAATAAATGCATCTATTTGCCAACAAAGGGAATCGAACCCAGGTCTTCCCCCAACACTTACACGCCACCTTCATAGCTCCCTAGTGGCGTCACTTAGCCACTTTACCAAAGGCTCATTTGTGATGCAATTTACCCATCACTCCACTTAAGGCCACTTAGCCGTAACCCCTAACTCCTAAGTCTAAAATTCCAAAAATTCAACTGGTTTTGGCCAACTCATGGGCCTTCTATAAGCCCATTTACCTACTCAAAATACTAATTCCACATCCAAATACAAAATTTTAAAAATCTTTACAAAATATTGAAAATCGCGAATAAACCCGAAAATCAGGATGTTACAACTCTACCCTCCTTAAAGAAATTTCGACCTCGAAATTTTACCTTATCGTAACAGCTTGAGGGTACTGTTGACACATCGCCTCCTCAGTCTCCCAAGTAGCTTCTTCCTTGCCATGGTTTCTCCAAAGTACTTTCACTAGTGGAACTGATTTCCTTCTCAACATCTTGACGTCACGATCAAGTATTTGCACAGGTTCCTCCTCGAAAGTTAAATCTGACTGTACCTCGATTTCAGCAACTGGTATGATATGAGTTGGGTCGATCGATACCGCCAAAGATGGATACATGGAAAACGTCGTGGATACGATGCGATTCGTGGTAACTCTAGGCGATAAGCCATTGGTCCAACCCGCTTAACAATCCGGTAAGGCCCAATAAACCGTGGGCTCAACTTACCCTTCTTACCAAATCTCAAAATTTTCTTCCAAGGGGAAACCTTCAAGAAAACCATATCCCTCACAGTGAACTCAATCTCTTTGTGCTTCAAATCCGCGATCGACTTACGTCATCGGATGCCTCCTTTAACCGACCCTTATCGCCTTAACCTTGCTTTCGATTATCCGCCACCAATTTCGGTCCAAGCACTCGTCGTTCACCCAACTCGTCCAACACGTCAACAGACGACATCTTCGCCCATAAAGCGCTTCATATGGTGCCATCTCGAATACTTGCTTGATAGTGTTATTGTACGCAAACTCCGCCAATGATAAGTAGTCCTCCCAACTTCCACGAAAATCGATGATACAACCTCTCAACATATCTTCCGAACACGAATAACCCTTTTCGACCGTCCATCATGCGTGGGTGAAAAGCGGTGCTAAAATCCAATCGTGTTCCTAACGCTTCTTGCAACTTCCGCCAAAACCTAGACGTGAACCTAGGGTCTCGATCGAAATTATTGACACCGGCACACCATGCGACAAGACTACCTCCGCCACGTATAACTTGGCCAACTTTTGCGATGAGTAGTCGGTATGAACGGTATGAAATGAGCGATTTTGTTAACCTATCCACAACTACCCACACCGAATCTTTCTTGGTGGGTGTCAAAGGTAACCCACTCACAAAGTCCATTGTTACTCTTTCCCACTTCCATAGTGGAATTTTCTTTGGTTGTAATAATCCCGACGGCAGGTTGGTGCTCACCTTAACTCGCGGGCACGCCGACATTTCCCCACAAATTCGGTCACCTCTCGCTTTAATCCGCCACCAAGTACACCTCTCGCAAGTCTCGGTATAACTTATTCCCTCCAGATGCATGGCATGAGTCCACCATGAGCCTCTTTTAGAATTAATCGCCTCAATTCGTGGTCCTTTGGAATACAAACCCTTCCACGAAAACACAGAACTCCTTTACTGTTCAACCCAAAAACCTTGTTCTCACCACTCTTAATTTGCTAGAACCGAAGAGCTAATGAATCGTCCTTCAACTGTTTCTCCTTAATCTGCTCAGTCCAAGTAGGCCTTATTTGCGATTCGCCAACAAGCTTCCATCATCGTATAGACTTAATCGTGCGAACAAAGCTCTCAAATCAAGAATAACCCTTCGACTCAACAGCATCCGCCACCACATTAGCCTTTCCTGGGTGGTACTCTATCGAACAGTCGTAATCTTTAAGCAACTCCACCCACCTTCGTTGCCTAAGGTTCAACTCCTTACGAGTCAACAAATACTTTAAGCTCTTATGATCGGTGTATATGATGCACTTCTCCCCATATAAATAATGTCTCCAAATTTTAACGTAAAATCACCGCCGCTAGCTCCAAATCATGCGTAGGGTAATTCACCTCATGAGCCTTAAGTCGCCGTGATGCATAGCGACCACCTTGCCCTCTTGCATCAAGACGCAACCTAACCCCACATGCGACGATCGCTATATACTGGTGAAGTCCTTCCCGGACACCGCTTGAATCAACACCGGTGCTTCATCAATACCTTTTTCAATCGTTCAAAAGCTTTTTTTGTTTCTCGGTCCGCACAAAAGGTACTCCTTTCCTTATGAGCTTTGTCAAAGGCGCCGCCATCACCGAGAAACCCTCCACAAACCTTCTGTAGTAACCTGCCAACCCTAGGAAACTCTGAATTTCCGATACTGACCTAGGTGGCTTCCATTCCAGAATCGCTTCAATTTTACGAGGATCCACCTTAATCCCCTCGGCAGAGACCACATGTCCTAGGAAGGTTACCTCCCTCAACCAGAATTCACACTTGCTAAATTTCGCATAGAGCTCCTTTTCCCTTAACACTTGCAGCACAATACGGAGATGCTCATCATGCTTCGCCTCCGTTTCAGAGTATACCAAGATATCGTCGATAAAGACGACTACAAACCGATCCAAGTAAGGTTGGAATACTCGATTCATCAGATCCATAAAAGCTGCAAGTGCGTTCGTCAGCCCAAACGGCATGACCACAAACTCATAATGTCCATAACGAGTTCGAAAGGCTGTCTTATGAATATCCCTTTCTTTTACCCTTAGCTGATGGTATCCAGAACAAAGATCGATTTTGGAGAATACCGAAGCTCCCCTTAGTTGATCGAACAGGTCATCAATCCTTGGTAGTGGATACTTATTCTTAATCGTCAGTTTGTTCAACTAGCGATAATCGATGCACATGCGCATCGTTCCGTCCTTCTTCTTCACAAACAGGACCGGTGCTCCCCAAGGAGACACACTAGGCCTAATGAAGCCTCTATCTAATAGCTCTTGAATTTGAGCCTTCAGTTCCACCAACTCCTTCGGTGCCATCCTATAGGGTGCAATAGATACTGGAGCCGTTCCAAGCAACAAATTGATTCCAAACTCAACTTCCCGATTCGGAGGTAATCCAGGAAGCTCTTCCGGAAAAACATCCCGGAATTCCCTAATAGTTCTGATGGTCTCCACAGTCAGATCCTCAGTTTTAGCTTGGCTCACCAAAGCCAGATATGCCTCGCATCCCTTGCGCATCAGTTTCTCAACCCTCAACGCCGATACTACATTGGATAAGTAATCCCTTCGTTCTCCAATAATCATAACCTTTTCATCATTGACAGTTCTTAACACCATCCTCTTAACTGCACAATCCAAAGTTGCCTTATGCTCGGTCAACCAATCCATCCCTAGTATCAAATCGAATTCCTCAAACGGTAACTCCATCAAATCCCCACAGAAAAACCTGCCTTGAATCTCCAAAGGCACCTCCTTGAATAGTTTCTCTACCTTAACCGAATGACCTAAAGGACTTATCACAAACACCCCACATACAGTCTCCTCGAAGTGCACGCCCAATGCCCCAGAAATTTTATATGCCACATACGAATGGGTTGATCCCACATCAATCAGAGCAGTGTAAGGTACACCATAGATAAAAAATCGTACCAGTTATGACATCAGGTGCGTCACCCTCCTCGCAGCGACAAGCAGCATACACCAAAGCTGGCTGACGAGCATCCGCGTTACCAATACCCCTGCCGGGTGCCCCACGTCCACGGCCATTACCACCGCGACCTTGTCCACGACCTCTTGGCGTGGCGGTCCATCCCTCACGAGTTGAGCCGGTCGCCAGACAATCTTTGTTCGCCACCGAGCTCGAGTGGCCCTCCTAGGACAATCCTTAATCCTATGCTCCTTAGACCCACAACGAAAACAAGCCCGAACGCTTCAAAGACTCTCCTTGATGCATTCGCGCGTTAGTCTCCACAAGCTTGCGGTCTACATGTGTTCACCGGAATCGCTCGAACCGGTTCCTCCATCCTAGCTCTCTTAACATTTCGATTAAAGACCCGCTAGTCCAAGATCCCTCCCGAATCGATTCCGATCCTTATCACGATTCCTCCGTTCGGTTTGCTTCACTTCCTCGGCTATCTTAGCCTTCTCTACTAGTGCAATGAAATCTCGCTCCCTCATGAGCTATGAGCACCCTTAACTCATCTCTAAGGCCATCCTCAAAATGTACGCTGCAACAGACTCAAGTGGAAACGATGCCATTAGCATACCGACTCAATCGTAGAAACTCCGCCTCAAATTCAGCAATGGTCTTATTTCCTTGAGTCAGATTCAGGAACTCTTTTCTGCGTGCATCTACATAGCTAGCTCCAACATATTTTGCCTTAAAGGTCATTTGAACAGCTCCCATGTTACCCTCTCGGTGGGGTACCTTCTCTCACAATAATCCACCATCGACACGCTTCATCCCGCAAAGAACGACATCGCCCTTTCAACTTCGCTCTCCGAGGCGGTCCAGTCGTCCATGATCCGCTCTATGGCTTCCAACCAAGATTTAGCCACATTTGGGGCCACTCCAGACACGCCCTAAAATCTCGGCTCAGTTGGCTCAAGTCGTTCGAAATAGACCCCTATTCATGGGCCCGACGTTAGCTCCAGCCACCCTTTCCAAAACCCTCAACATGGCACGAGACAAAGCGTCATCCCTGCGGCCGGTCATACGGCCCATTTTCATTAATCGGTGGTGGGCGTACCCGCCTTGGTGGCATGTGTTCGATGACGCAGATCCAGCTTGAGTGCTACCTCGGCCTCGACTACGGCCTCTTCCTCGAGTAGCCCTTGTACTCATAACGATTTATCCGACACGAATTTTATGACATTAGTTTATTGGTTTCTTTGCTTATTCTGTAATATCTTATGAGCAGATAGAGTTTCAGAGTTATTTCGGCGCAATCATAATTTAGCTACGGTTTCGGTCTTGTAGTCCTAATACTACATCATCAATAGCTCTATCTCTAAGGCTCAAGACTATCTGCAGATTATTTACTGATGCTGTTCTATATAAATATTTAAAGCGTAAAAGATCACTTACAGACTTGGTGCAGGGGATTCGATGTGCCACTTCCTTATATCATCCATGTAAAAATTAAAAACCATGTTTTTTGTTTACCAAAAAATGATTTCATTTGTAAACACTTTTATTTTACAACTATTGATTTAACCCGTTTAACAAATAGAAAAACTTGAACATCTTGAAAAACTTACTATTTCCAAAAATACCCTTCTTAGGCCCAAGTTTTTGAAAAGATTTTGGACCCGATCCACAGCCGAGTTGTTGCAACCTAGGCTCTGATACCACTAAATGTAACACCCCAAACCCGGCCTGGATGTTATGACCGGATCTGATGCACCATATTGATGCGTTCAAAACACTTAGTTTGGAAAAGTCGAGTTGGTGTTGTAAAGACACTTTTAAAAGTAAGTTAAAGTGAATGGAAGTGCGCACTGTGTAGGAAACCGGGAAGAAGAGGAGGTGAGTCCGTCGGACTACTTAAGTACCAAGCTCTCTTGGATCCAATCCTAGACATGCACACCGCCATTGCCACACTCTAACATCTCGTATAATTTTGAGAAAACCGTTTGATTATGACCACTTAAGAAAATGATTAAGGTTGCAAATCGTTTGCTTAAAATATTTATTTTCTTGGGAAAACATTTACTTTATGGAAACTTTATGCATCATCGTGATCTTTTAAAAACAAGTAGATTTTATAAAACGAACCCTAATGCTAGCCAGTTTAATAATCCCCAAAATATAAGTAATTAAAAAGAGCGACCTTATTACAACTTTAAGCATAATAAAATAATCCAAAATAAATGCTAAACTTATTTAAAATCGGCAATCAATCTTCATGGCCACTCTGAATCCCCTTGACTCCAAGTCCACCAATTCTAGGGCTCACCGCAAGGATGGAAGAGGAAGGGGGTGAGTTTGGGAAAACTCTGTATATCTGAAACCCATCCAAAGCCCAATTCAGCTCGAGCCCATTGGGCTGAGCTCTATTCAGATAATAAGATACAAGAGGTCAAGCCCTTTTCGAATCTGAGAGCAAGGCCTTAGCCCTTTTACATAACAGTGTGGCCCAGTGCCCAGTTCGAGAATATGAGTAACAACGGTAATAATGAATGCAAGCCCATCCGGGAGACTACTCAACCCACCAACCGCTACACTACCCCTGCCACCCTACACACCTTGTGGGAATATCTCAACCCACCCACCCTACACACACAGTTGCGAAAGAACGCACTCAAATTCGTCGATTGAGGCAAAGCCTCCAAGATGTGGATGAACCACTTTCAGTACTTCCTCTATTAATACCCCAACCCCATGCAAGCAGATATTAATAAAAGCATATCATGTAAAATACAACATTGATCAATCATGCAGTTCAGCCAATTTAAACCCTAGGGGTATATTGGTAATTTTGCTCTTTAGGGGTAATTTCGTGATCTACGGAACTACACAAGCTAATTCAGTAATTTTTAACAGTTTTAGGTAATTTGATTCCATCATCTACCTAACAGGCTAATTTTCCCATCTCTTACCCATATTGGTCCGTAAGCCCATTGGGCCCAATTTTGGCCCATCGAGCCCCTTTTTTCCGAAATACGCCAAAACGTCACGCGAACGTGCTTACCACCTTGCGGTGCCAGATCTAACAATTACTCTATGCCTCGAGAGCATTCGCATACTCACATGACCATGAAATGCTGGAATTTTGGCATTTCGGCTTTTGCCGAATTGAACTAAGAAAGGGTGTTCGGTACACACCTGATTTGCGACGACTGCTTCTGAGATCCCTTCCGATATCCTACAGTTGATTAGCACAGTTCTTATTTACAAAACATAATCACTAAACCCCAAACTTACTCATCCATGCTCAAACCATATCCCTAAAAGCCTTTGAAACCTTACCTTCTTTGCCAAAAACGGTAGCTAGCTCCGAATCCGATTGCTCCAACAACCCACGCCTTTAATCCAACACTTAAGAAGACACTAATCATTGATAGAAAACGTCAGTTAAAAACCTTTAGAGCCACATGCCCAATTCGATAGCCTCTCTATATTTTAGGGACTTCGGCTTTTCCTAACTTTGTAAAATATAACCAGATCTGAGATGATGAACACTTACCCCTTACTCCTTTTTGATCTCCATGCAATGCAGTGCGATTTATCTTTCAAGCGATGGTAAAAACTCGACTCCCAGAGTTCTGAAGTTTCGGCTATAAGCCCCCAAATCTATGGTTTTTCGGCTTTTGTGTGATGAAGGAGATGATAATGCGGGGCTACAACCTTAAAGTAGAATTGCGGTCAGGAATCCAGGATTAAGAAAAGATAATTAGTAAATTAATAAAAGCAAAAGAACATAGGAGAACCTGGCTTTGAAGAAATCGGCACAAGCAAAGGATCCGTGATTTGGCTTTTATGGATTGATAAAAGTGTTGATGAATAGTAGGTCGATGAATAGTTTGAAGAAGAAAAATAGAAGAAGAAGAATAGGGAGGTGGTAGTTTGGCTAGAGAGGAAAAGAGAGAAAAGAACAATCCTAAGGTGTAAAAGCGTAAGAAAACGACACCAACAATACCCTAAGTGTCGAAATACTACCCTCATAATCCCCGCCGATTTTCCCTCTTCAATTCCCCCCATTCGGCTAACTCCTAGCCTCATCCCAATCCCTTAAATCTCTCCCCTTATAACTCCTTAATCCAAGCAGTTAAACTGATCCAACTCTCCTCTAGCAGAATCCACGAACTCCAACACTTACCCTCCCGCACTAAAAAAATAAATGCATCTATTTGCCAACAAAGGAATCGAACCTGTGTCTTCCCCAACACTTACACGCCACCTTCATAGCTCCCTAGTGGCATCACTTAGCCACTTTACCAAAGGCTCATTTGTGATGCAATTTACCCATCACTCCACTTAAGGCCACTTAGCCAGAACCCCTAACTCCTAAGTCTAAAATTCCAAAAATTCAACTGGGTTTTGGCCAACTCATGGGCCTTCTATAAGCCCATTTACCTACTCAAAATACTAATTCCACATCCAAATACAAAATTTTAAAAATCTTTACAAAATATTGAAAATCGCGAATAAACCCGAAAATCAGGATGTTACAGGACGGGGTACTGTGTTTCTGAGGATGGATCTACGTACCGAATGATGATGACTTAAGACAGTCGATTCTGAGAAAGGCGCATAGTAGCCCTTATGCTATGCATCTCAGTGAGAACAAGATGAACCGAGATCTCTGAGAGCTGTACTAGTGGCCAGGGTTGAAACGTGAAGTTACCGACTTTGTTGCTTGCTGTTTGACTTGTCAACAGGTTAAGGCTGAGCATCAGTTACCTTCGGGGATGCTGCAGCTGGTTAAGATACCGATGTGGAAATAGGAGCGAGTAACGATAGACTTCGTTACTAGGTTGCCCCTAAGACCTACTAAGAAGGAATCTATTAGGGTCATCGTGGATCGATTAACCAAGACTGGACATTTCATTCCTGTTAGGTCAGACTTCTCCTTATAGAAATTGGCTAAACTTTACATTTCTGAGATAGTGAGGCTACATGGGGTACCTGTTTTGATCATTTCTGATAGGGATCCTCGTTTTACGTCTCGATTCTGGCAGAGGCTTCATGAGGCTTTGGGTTCGAGATTAGACTTCAGTATTACTTTCCATCCTCAGACCAATGGTCAGTCGGAGAGAGTGATTTAGATACTGGAAGACATGTTGAGGGGTTGCATTATAGATTTTCGGGGTAGTTGGGAGGAGTACTTGCCATTAGCAAAGTTCGCTTACAACAACAGCTATTAATCTAGTACACAGATGGCACCTTACAAGGCACAATATGGTTGGTATCAGAGACTGAGGATAAAGTCCACTTGATTCGAGATTAATTGGAAGCGGCTTCTGATATACAGAAATTCTATGCTGATTTGAAGAGGAAGGACATCGAGTATTCTATGAGGGATATGGTTTTCCTTAAGGTCTTGCCTTGGAAGAATGTTCTGAGGTTCGGTCGCAAGGGCAAGCTGAGCCCTCAGTTTTTTGGGCCGTACTGGATTTTGAAGCGATTGGGGCCTGTCGCATGTCAGTTGGAGCTACCTCCAGAGTTAGATCACATACATATGTGTTCCACGTCTCAATATTGAGATGCTATCGTTCTGATCCCACACACATTGTGCCTGTAGAGGAGATTGAGGTTCGACTAGATCTGACTTTTGAGGAGGAGCCGGTTTCGATTTTAGATCGTGATGTTAAGGTTCTGAGGAGGAAGCCTATCCCTTTAGTGAAGGTGCTGTGGCGGAATCATAGCACTGAGGAAGCTACTTGGGAGCCTAAGGATTCGATGCGACAACAATATCCGCACCTTTTCAAATCAGGTAAAATTTCGAGGACGAAATTTTCTTTAAGAGGGATAGAGTTGTAACGCCCCAAATTTTATAAATATGTTTCCGTAGTTAATTGTCATAAAATTTGTATCTGTTTCGGTGGTTAAGTGTTATGGGTGTGTACGAGAGGTCTCAAGTTCAAGCCTTAGCTTGGGAAAAATTTGGGTTTTTATTTGAATAGAGCCTTGTCTTTGGTTATTAGGCTTATATGTGTTTATGTGTAAAAGCTTATAAGAATGGGCTTGCTGGTTTGATGGTTAAGTGGGGTATGAAGTCGCTGTGGGTTTAGAGTTCGAATCCCTATGCGAACGAGGGATTTATTTTACTGCTTGAGCCGTGTAAGAGTTTGGAATAAGATGGGATTCTGAGTGGTGGAGTTAGTGGAGAGATTGTAAAGAGAGATTTGAGGAGATTTTAGAGGAGTGGCTATCAGAATAGTCTTTACTGTTTTTCCCCCATAACTCAAAATTTCTTTTCTTCCCAAAAATTTCAATAGTTTCTCTCCTCTTCCCTATGCCGACCTCTGTTTTGCTACAGTCTCCTACTTCTTTCTCTGTTTTCCATCGCTCATTAGCCTTCGTCATCTTTGCTTTTCTTTCGGCATTAGTTGGTAAGTTTTGGCTTTTGTCTATCTATGTGCTTCTGAATATATTTTCACTAAGAGGAGTTCTTTCTGGTTTAGGAATTAATCTAGAGTCTACAAATCATTCCCATTGACGGGTTGAGAGCGTAAACTTTGCGTTTCGATCAAAGGTAAGGGTTTTGTTCTTTGAGTGATGGGCGCTCCATTATAACTTCGTTTAAGTTTGAAAATAAGTGACTGAAATTGGGGTGTCAATTGTCAAATATAGGTTCTGGAGTGCTCGGGAGTGATTACGTGTTGAAATCGAACCAGGTGTGTACTTCGATTGCATAGAAAACAATATTTAGCTAAAGTTAAAAAGTATTCTGTCGACGCCACACGGCAGTATGGTCACCAGTATGGTAGGCCGTGTGGCAGTGCACGGGCATGTGATCAATGACCCAGGCCGTGTGTACGCCACACGGGCATGACAGAAACGATCGTGTGTTGGCTGGCGAGGCCGTATGTGAGACACCGGCTCAGCCAATTGGGCCATGTGGGCCCACACTGGTGAACCACACGGGCATGTGGAATTTTGGGCTAGGCTGTGTAATCCACACGACCAAGGCTAATTTGGGCCATGTGGGCCAAATCGGTGTAGTGGAGGACTCGACGGTGACCACGACCACATGCATTTTGGTTTATGAACTTACTGCTTTTGCTTTATTTATTATTTTCATTATTTTTTGGGGAATTTTGATGTAATTTTGGACTTGGGATTTTGGTTTTAATTTAGGTTTTTGAACTGTGATTTTGGAATATAAACTGCAACTACTAAGTGTGTTTTCCTAAAATTAACTAAGGTTTTTGTAAGTAAAACGGTACCAAGAGTTGTTTGGATTTTAAAGCTTTTGCGTATTAAGAAATGTTTCCAAGCAAATTAATAAATTAATGGTTTTTCTGAACTAAGTAAAAGATAATAATTGGAACGATTTTTATGTATTGAAACGGTTTTCCAAAAACACTTTCATGTGACATTGCCGGATTCAGTCGTAACGTCTAGGTCAGATTTAGGGTGTTACAATGACGCAAAAAACTCATCGCGTGTGAATATATAATACTAATGTGCAAGTATACACGTCGAATAAAGTAATAAAGTGATAAGTGAGGTAAAAATATGGTTGAGTTATTACTAGCAACTATACTAATTAGGCTTATGGAAAAGTAAATAGAACAATAATTTGAAGTGAAATATTAATGTATGAAATATAAAAATCGAATAATGAATAAAATGCTGTGGCAATTCTATGAGACAAAGTTAAGAGGATTGATGCTGTTGAATGGGAAGGCTGGAATTACTTGTATATAACTTAGTAACATAATAATGTCATGGCAAAATCTTGACCAAATTACTGCTCAGATTATAACTACTACATTCTGCTTCTTTCGAGAGCTAGAATTAAAGCTATCATTCTAAGTCTCTATACGTCTACAAGTCTCAAGAACAATACCTAATAATATTCTTCCTCGCTCTGTACAGATTACAACTCTATGTCTAGAGTGCTACGAGTATTCGCTCGAGTACTTGCTTGTATCATTTGATCACGATCCAACTTATCTAACCTTTTTGGAATTAAATCAAGTCTAAGGATATACCATGTATTCATCTATGTCTAAAGCATGCATGCATATGTTTAGAATAATCCAAACCGAATAAAATAGTAGATCTACTCAAAATATCACCATGATCATCAAATATATCAAGATAAATCCAGTAATTCCAACCCAAAGGAAATTAACTCATGGGTTGGGATTTAAAATCCAAAATCAGAAAAACAATCAACATCATCATTAACAGTATAGAAATCATAGAAATTAATTAACAAAATGAAGGTAGAATTATAGGAAGCTTTTGCCACTCCAGCTTTCACTTCAACGCTACTGAATTGTGTAGGGCCCAAGGCTAATTTCTCGTCCTTTTCCTTACGTCTCCACTCTCCTCTTAAACTTCTACCCTTTCATTTTTCTCTAGATTTTTTCTCATGAGTTTCTTGAAGAGAAAACTGCTCTCCAAAATCTCTGTCCAAAAATCCTCTTCTTTTCTTTCTTTTCTCTTTCCTCTTTTATAGGATAGTTCCCACTCTCTCAGCACACACTTTTCTTCCTCTTTTTTCATGTGGATTTATCTGGTACATGTCCAGCTGGATAAGAGTGACAAGGACTGAGTGCTGCGTCAACATTTTCTTGGAATTGTCATGGCATTGGTGCTGACAATCAATCCAACCTTTTGCTATGGAAATATTTCACTTCCTTCGTTCTCTTCCTTCTTCCTGCACCTGTTGCATACAACAACCAATTCCCTTCTTCCTAACAGTAAAAGTAACATGAAATAACATTTGAAGCACAACCCAAGCGTTATTACGCAATGTTCTAAAAATAACCTAAAAATGCAAATATATCTATTTAAGTATAGGCATTTAATCAAGCTTAGAGGTTCAAAATATAACTCTTTTGAAGAGTTATCACACCCTCAAACCTGAGTTCTTGCTTGTCTTCAAGTAGAATATATATAAATGCATGAATGCATGAATTTTCCATAACTACTCAATTGCCTCTTGTACTGTTGAACCAAACGAAACATATTTCGTACCTCCATTCTCAGCAATCTTCCTTCTAAAAAAAATTGGTTCAAATTTTATAGGTTTGTTTAGCATACGATGTGCAGAAAATGTTACCTAAAAATACAAGTTCCTAAATATTCATGCAATTTTGACTATAGCAACCACCTCCTAATGTACTTAGTTTATCTTTCCACTACACTCAATTTTTCTTCTCTTACATAATATATAATAATATAATTTTAAACATTAAATATAAATATTAAAATAAAATATAAATATATATTATACAAATTATTATTACAAGCAATAAAAAAGCCATACCTTTAAAATTTTCATTATCTCTCCCTAAAACTCCAACACAAACAACAAAACTTTTTTTTCTCCCTCTACTTTAGCTGAGATTTTTGTGTGGGGAGGGGGGGAAGGGGGACCAAATGCATTATTTAAGCTGAGAAAGGAAAAAAAGGTTGCTAGTGTTGGATAGGCTATTGTGACTGATTGGTCATGGTAACCTATCATGACATCGACTTGACATTCTACTAGCAACGTGACCAATCGGTCACGACAGCCTATCCAACAGTATCATCTTTTTTTTTAGCCTTTTCAACTTTTTTTAGAAACTAGTTTTTTTTAAATACTAACCAATGCCACCAATGTGTCAAGCAACACTACCTTAAAGAATATTTTTTCCCTTACACGTATGATTTTTATGTAATATTTAATGAAAATACTCGTATTTTTTGGTATTGCCTAACAAGGTGGCTGCACCACTTAAAAAAAGTATTTTTTTTTCCAGTTGTAATGATTGGGTGATGATGGCGTGTATTTTGGGTTGGTGTCACCTGACACATTAGTGGCACCCATTTTTATTGTAAAAAACATAACATTCTTGTAAATAATCTAAAACATGCACTATTTTTTTAATTATTTTTTCTGTATTATCTAGGTAGAAAACATGACAATATTTGGTACATTGCTAATAGAATTTTTAAACTTCACAAGAAAAAAAAACTAGCATAAAGGGAAAATATATGATAAGTGATAAAAGTAATATGTTTTAATCTCGTTTTTAATGAGTTTTTGGATGATTATTCGATATAAAATGATGAATTTTATGCTCCTAGTCCTTTAAATTCATTTTCCTATACTCAGTAGAGCATTTAGGGCAAAAATAGCGAAAAAAATGAGGAAAAAATAAAATAAAAAATCAGAAAATCAGAGCAAGGTACAAGGGCCACATAGGCTAGACTCTTCCGTACGAGTTGGGTACACAACCGTGTTAGCCACACAGGCGTGTGCCATACTGTGTCAAAATTGTGATTTGCACTCCAAAAAGTACAGAAACGTATTTTTTAGGTTTTCCGGTCATTTTAAGACCATTAAATGACAAAAAAAAAAGATATGATAGAGCAGTCATAGAATATTCAAGAAAACAACTCGGAAAACACCATTGAAGCTGACTCTGAAGCAGATTTTCATCAAGACTGAAGATCTTCTTTTGATTTCTTTGACCTTTTTTTATATGTTTCTTTGTTTCTTATGGTTATACTGCCTTTGGGGTGCTTTTATTTTCTATCTGTCACGTGTGAATATATAATGCTAATGTGCAATTATATACATCGAATCAAGTAATCAATTGATAAGTGAGATTGTCTCCACAGAGACCGGAATAGGTAAAAATATGGTTGAGTTATTACTAGCAACTATACTAATTAGGCTTGTGGTAAAGTAAACAGAACAATAATTTGAAGTGAAGTATTAATTTATGAAATATAAAAATCAAATAATGAATAAAATGCTGTGGCAATTCTATGTGACAAAGTTGAGAGGATTGATGTTGTTGAATGGGAATGTTGGAATTACTTGGATTATATCCTAATAACATAATAATTTCATAGCAAAATCTTGACCAAGTTACTACTTAGAGTATGACTATTGCATTCTGCTTCTTTTGAGAGCTAGAATTAAAGCTATCATTATAAGTCTTTATACATCTACAAGTCTCAAGAACAATACCTAACAATATTCTTCCTCGCTCTGTACAGATCACAACTCTATGTCTAGAGTGCTACGAGTATTCGCGTGAGTACTTGCTTGTATCATTCGATCACGATCTAACTTATTGTATACAACAACCAATTTTCTTCTTGCCAACAGTAAAAGTAACATGAAATGACATTCGAAGCACAATCCAAGGGTTATTATGCAATGTTCTAAAAAGTAACTATATCTACTTAAGTACAAGCATTTAATTAAGCTTAGATGTTTGAGATATAACTATTTTCAAAAGTTATCACTATCATGAATTAATTTTCCAAATACCTATGGAGATGAACCCTAGGATGGATTCTGTTATTTGATTTCTATTTTTACGTAATAAATACTTGGATCTTGTTCCCAATTATGTGTGCTTGATTCGTGGTTGAATATTTCTAGACTATTAATCCATATTTGATGTGCTTGAATTAGATGAGGAATATACCCTGTTTAAGAGTAGATCTAGTGTAATTGAGTGGAGTTGCATGCAATCCTAGAAATAGGATGACATAAATCTGTCGAATTAAAGTCAAATCTACTAGGGAGATGCATAGATCGAGTTAATGTGACAATAGGGGTTTTAATTAGAAAGAAATTTCAATTCATCAACCTAGAGTCAGTTGCTCTTAGTCTTGAAGAGAGATATTAACATAATTTAGGAATTTCTACGAATCAAGGTATTAAGTCAAGAAATTGCATAATATAAATTGATAATGCAACATGAAGTTTAGGTTGATTCTTCCCTAGTGATTGGTTGTTTAACATCACAGCAATAATGTGCAAACGTACACTATCGATGCAAGTATAGTAGACATATATGAGTCTGTCGAGTATTGATCCTACGAGGATGGTTGTCTTTTGTCTATTAATGTAAGTGCAATAAATAGATAAAATGAGATAAAATATGAGAGTACTTGTCGAAGCAATAACTTGAAAATAATAAGATAAAATATGATAGTGAGAAACTGGGATCCCTAACTTGAATATTCAATGGAATGCTAAGTGCACACAAAGTAAAAAGGATAGGTGATTGTCGATGCATTAAACTGCAATGAATATGTTACCAAGCTTAACTTATATATTTTTTATCTAAGACTTAAACATTCATATTGGCCACATCTTCCGATGATGGAAATGGAACACTATTAAGAACAAGTGGATTAAATTCCTCTAATCATCAAGAAACTTCCTTTGTAATGCTTGTTATCTTGAACTGTCATCGCACCTTCCAGTGTCAGTGACTACAATAACATTTCCATGCTAAAAACATTCAAACCCAAAGATTAAACTGTAGTAGCAAGATCGAATAAAATAACATTAAACCTAGAAATCATGTGTACTTCCATACTAACGTGAAATCGAAAGTAATCACCAGCGCTAGAAAAGAAACATAAAAGAAACAAGAGGAGAATACTATTCCTAGACAACTCGACTTGAATCTATCTATTCCCTCTTGTGTCGCACTCAAGGCTCTTCGTCAAGAGCTGGTCTGCATCCATTTCACATCAGTTAACCCATTGGAGCTTAAGCTGCAATAGCTGAAAGCTTCATGAGGTAAGTTGAAGAAGATGATACAAAAAGCTCTCTCTTTTTTTTTTCTCTTTTTCTGAATATTTATCTCTTTTTTCCCTAAATAACCCAGGTGCTCTTTCATTAGAATTATGCTGGCTCTGTACATACAAGTTAGTTGTACCAAACTGGACAGCTCATGTATTTTTGTTCCTATCCAGACAGCTGTCAGGTGCGACGATAATTCTGGGCACAATCTGAAATTACTCATGCAATGACATCAGTACCAAAATATGACAAAAATGAAGGATAAATAGGCTGAGATCCACTAAGTTATAAAATGTAATTTACTGAACTAAAAATGTAAAAATATGTGATAAAGATAGCTAAATGGTACAAATTAACTAATGAGTAGGGAGAAAACATATGTTCTTTCTAGCACTATCACACCCCCAAACTTGAGTTTTTACTTGCCCTCAAGTAAAACAGAAACTGGCAAGGCTATACAAGAATTCACTAAGGTAAATGATCACCTTCCGATGATGGCAATGGAACACTATTAAGAACAAGTGGATTAAATTCCTCTAATCATCAAGGAACTTCCTTTGTCATGCTTGTTATCTTGAACTGTCTTCGCACCTTCCAGTGTCAGTGACTACAATAACATTTCCATGCTAAAAACATTCAAACCCCAAGATTAAACCGTAGAAGCAAGATCAAATAAAATAATGTTAAACTCAGAAATCATGTGTACTTTCATACTAACATGAAATTGAAAGTAATCACTACCGTTAGAAAAGAAACATAAAACAAATAAAAGGAGAATACTATTCCTAGACAACTCGACTTGGATCTATCTATTCCCTCTTATGTCGCACTTAAAGCCCTTCGTCAAGAGCTGGTTTGCATCCATTTCATATCGGTTAACCCATTGGAGCTTAAGCCGCAATAGCTGAAAGCTTCATGAGGTAAGTTGAAGAAGATGATACAAAAAGCTCTCTTTCTCTTCTTTTTTTCTCTTTTTCTGAATATTTATCTCTTTTTTCCCCAAATAGCCCAAATGTTGTTTCATTAGAATTATGCTGCCTCTGTACGTACAAGTTAGTTGTACCAAACTGGATAGCTCAAGCAATTTTGTTCCTATCCAGATAGCTGTCAGGTGTGACGATAATTTTGGGCGCAATTTGAAATTACTCATGCAGCGACATCAGTACCAAAATATGACAAAATGAAGGATAAATAGGCTGAGATCCACTAAGTTATAAAATGTAATTTATTGAACTAAAAATGAAAAAATATGTGATAAAGATAGCTAAATGGGTACAAATTAACCAATAAGTAGGGAGAAAACATATGTTCTTTCTAGCACTATCACACCCCCAAACTTAAGTTTTTATGAACGACTAAGATTACATCTTCATCAAAACCAGCATCATCCTTCAAATATTAATTTCTATCTACCAATACAAAATTTATTGTATATATATAATTTTTATTTTATTTTGTGTGAATAAAGGATATTGTCGAATTATTGTACCCTTATTGTTGAAAAGTAACGATAGAGTGCAACAAACCCCCAAGAAGTACGTAATTGCACCGACACACACTCATGCAGCAACATCCTTTGGCTAGATTCATTTCTCTAACATTTGTGATAGACCGTAATTTATACATATTTTTATCCCATGCTTAGCACATTTTATGAATGATTTTTCCTTAAAATTGGTGAATTCGATGCTTCTAATGCCTTAATTTCATGTTTTATACTTAGGTGAGCATAGGAGAGTGAAAGGAATAAGAAACGAGCCAAAAATAGAGAAAATGGGCCAACGTACGAAATCAACACGGCCTGGACCTCCACACACAGGCAGACCACATGGTAGTATCAATTTGGCAGAATCGAAGCACAACTCACACGGGTGGACCACAAGCCTGTGCCTATTTAACAGGCTTGACCACGGCCTTAAGCAATTGCACATGGGCGTGTCACAAGGGCATGTTCCTGCCGAGCCCAAGTTTAGTCCAATTCGGAAAAGGCCAATTTTGAAGGTTCTTAGGCATTCTAAAGCCTATAAATACACCCTATAAGAGGAAAAAAAGAGAAGACACGGAGAGGGAAGCCAAGAACTACTCAAGAAAAGCCGTTTGATCCATCTCAGAAGCCGGATTCATCATCAAGATTGAAGATCTCCACTCAATTTCCCTTCAGGAGTTTTGGGTTTTTCTTTATGTTTTGTATTCATTATTCTTCTGAGATGTTTACCTTTTCAGTTATGAACTAAAACCCCTAAATACCTAAGGGGAATGAAACCTAAGACAAATCTTGTTATTATTATCTAAATTGTATGATAAATATTTGACTTGTTCTTAATTATGTGTTCTTAATTCTTGTTTTGATATTCCAGGATATTGATTCAAGTTAAGCTCTTATTCAGAAGAGGAATAGACCCTGTCTAAGAGTACATTTGTCATAATTAAGCAGAGCTGGTTGCACACCTAGAGATAGGGTGACAAGATTTTGCTGGATTGGGGTGAAACCTAATAAGGGGATCCATAGATCGAGTTAATGCAACCCTAGGGAGTTAATTAGAAAGAGATTTCAATTATTCAACCTAGGGTTAGACGTTGTTAGTCTCAAGAGAGATAATAATATAACTTAGGGATTTCTATGGATCAAGTCAAATGAATAAATCGTCTGATTCAAAGTCAAATAACAAGTGAAGTCTAGGTGGATTTTTCCTTAGGTATTTTCTCAATCAATCGAGTTTTCCAGAAGTAACTCCCCAATTCTATTTTCTGTGAATTCTTAGTTTAGTTAATTAGTTAGTTAAAACAAACCCCATTATTCTTAGGCTAGATAATAAAAAGACAATCATTACTAGTACTTTTAGTTCCTTTGGGTTCGACAATCCAGTCTTGCTAAAGCTATACTACTGTTCAATAGGTACACTTGCCTTCATCGTGATAATAGTTAGTTTCAAGAACAATTCATTATAAATATTTAAAACCTGTCACGAATATCACGCATCAAGTTTTTGCCGCCGTTGCCGGGGAACTAAGATATTAGGAACACTGGATTTTTATTACTTTAGCCATTTACTTTTTTCTGTAATTTAAATTTTATTCTAATTTTTATTACTAATTCTTCTTTTTCCTTTTTTCTGGTAGGTTATTATAGTTTATGACTAGAAGAAACCAGTCAGGACCATTACTTTTTGATAGTGAGATTGATCGCATAGTTCGCAGAAGCCAAAGAGAAATAAGGTGAAGCTTAAGATACACAAAGAACAAGCAAGAGGACGATATTCAAATCACAACTGAGGAGATGGCTAAAAACCAAGAAAATTCGCTACCTCCTGTAATTGCTGTTAATCAAAATCCTACTCCGCACACTATGTATGATTATGCTAAACCTAATTTAACAAGAACTAAGTCAAGTATAGTTAGACCTGCTATTGCTGCAAATAATTTTGAACTGAAACCTAACACAATTCAAATGATACAACAGTTTATTCAGTTTGATGGTTTGCAGGACGAGGATCCCAACACTCACTTGGCAAATTTCCTAGAATTTTACGATACCTTCAAAATTAATGGCGTTTCTAATGACGCCATTCGCCTTTATTTGTTTCTCTTTTCATTAAGGAATAAGGCTAAACAGTGGTTGAACTCGTTACCACGAGGGTTAATCACTACTTGGGAACAAATTACCGAAATTTTTTTATTAAAATATCTTCCACCGGCTAAAACAGCCAAATTACATAATGATATCTCTTCTTTTGTGCAGATGGATTTAGAAACACTTTACGATGCATGGGAAAGATACAAGGACATTTTGAGAAGGTGCCCTCACCATGGGTTACCGCTTTGGCTACAGGTTCAAACGTTCCATAATGGCCTGAATCCTTCGATTCGACAGATGATTGATGCAGCTGCTGGAGGAACTATCAATAATAAGACACCTGAGGCGGCTTACGAATTTATTGAGGAGATATCACTGAATAACTATCAGTGGCTAGTTATGAGAACAAAGCCGATGAAAGCAGTCGATGTTTTCAACCTCGACGCGGTTACTATGCTATCTAACCAAGTAGAACTCTTAAATAAAAAGATTGACGGCTTGTGTGGTTCTACTCAAGTACATCCAGTAATGAGGTGTGATCCTAATGGAGGAGGAGCATGCACAGAATATCAACCCTTCAACCTTAGCATTGTAGAGGAACAAGTCCAATATGTGGGTAACAATAACTCTAGATCCCAAAATAACCCATATAGCAATACTTACAATGCAGGTTGGAGGAACTATCCAAAATTTTCATAGGGAGGCCAAGAAAATCAGAGACCACCTCCAGGCTACCAACAACCACCCTACCAACAGGAAAAGAAGTCAAACCTTGAAGAGATGCTCTCAAAGTTTATATCGGTGTCAGAAACTCGATTTCAAAATACCGAGACAGCACTTAAGAATCAACAAGCATCGATCCAAGGGCATAAAACTCAAATTAGACAGCTTGCCAAGTTGATTTCTGAACGACCACAAGGTAGCTTGCCAAGCAGCACAAAATCTAACCCAAGGGAGCAACTCAACGCGATTACTAGTCAAGATGAGGAAGGGTTAATCATACCTGAACCAGAACCAAGGCAAGAAACTAAGATAAGCAAAGGTAAAGGTGAGGTAGACCAAAATAAGCAGAAACTGGTAAGTACAGAATACAAACCTCGTGTGCCATGACCTAATGCAACAAGGAAAGACTGCTTAGATGAACAATTTGGTAAATTCCTTAAACTCTTAAAAAAATTACATATTAACTTATCGTTTATTGAAACTCTATCGCAGATGCCAAATGCAATGAAATTTTTAAAGGAGCTTTTAGGAAATAAGCGGAAGTTGGACGCGGCTTCGCATGTGAAGCTAAACGCAGTTTTCTCAGCTATTCTATAGAATAAACTACCCAACAAACTAAAAGATCCAAGGAGTTTTATGTTTCCTTGCTTAATTGGTAGTTTAGATATTAATAATGCATTAGCTGATTTAGGGGCTAGTATTAACGTCATGCCTTACAAAATGTTTAAACAACTAGGTCTTAGGAAACCCAAATAGACTAGGATGAGCATTCAATTAGCAGATAAAACTATAAGATTTTCTAGGGGTATTATTGAAGATGTGCTAGTTAAAATCGATAAATTTATATTTCCCGTTGACTTCATTGTTCTAGACATAGAGGAGGATAGCAACGCTCCTTTGATTTTAGGAAGGCCCTTTTTAGTAACTGCTAGAATGATTATTGATGTTGGCACAGGTGGACTCACACTTCGTGTGGGAGACGAAACAATCACCCTTCAAGCTCGCAATTCTGGCAGCACATCAAAAATTGAAGGTGATTGCCTAAACCATTCTACTAAAACTGACAATATGGTACAACCTACTTTGCAGGAAGTACATGAGCCATTTTCAAGCAATAGTAGAGGACCTATATTCATGAAGAATGAAAGCTACAAATCGAGGAGCTAGATGAATGGTGGACATATAAACTGAGAACACACGATAAACCAAAACTACGCTAGAACAAGCTCAATACCTTTCCAAATCAACTTAAGGTTGGAGATGAAGTTTTATTAGATGCCGCAGATCCTCACATTGTCACTGCCAAGCCAAATGAAGAAATTCCTCTTACGGTACTTAGCACTTTCCCATTTGGTATAGTCGAGGTAAGTCATCCCAAGTTTGGCACTTTTAAGGTAAACAATACCCGCCTAAAACTTATTTTGATGAGATTCATAGCAGGAATGAGGAGTATAAACTCCTCGAACCACCATGACCATTCAATGGAGAGGTAAGTCGAGCTTAGACTATAAATAAGCACTTTTCGGGAGGAAACCCGAGCACTAACTATATTAGCTTCTTTAAATTTTAGTGTTTAGCACCTAACTTACTAACGGAGCTCTTGAATATAGGTTTACCACACAGACATGGCCAAGCACACGGGCGTGCTTAGGACCGTGTGGAAACAGGGCAAAGATTTTCCCCAGCACGGGCTACGATAAATCGCCACGGCAGTGCGACATGGCTGATCGCGATATTTGTGTGACAGGTTTTAAATACTTATAATTAATCGTTCTTGAAACTAACTATTATCACGATGTAGGCAAGTGTACCTATCGAACAGTAGTATAGCTTTAGCAAGACCGGATTGTTGAACCCAAAGGAACTAAAAGTACTAGTAATGACTGTCTTTTTATTATCTAGCCTAAAAACAGAGGGGTTTGGTTTTAACTAACTAATTATCTAAACTAAGAATTCACAGAAAGTAGAATTGGAGGATTACTTTTGGAAAACGATTGAATTAAGACAATACCTAAGGAAAAATCCACCTAGACTTTACTTGTTATTCTGGCTCCGAATCGGACGATTTATTCATTTAACTTGTCCCGTAGAGATCCCTAAGTTATGTTATTATCCCTATTCAGTACTAATAACGTCTAATCCCTAGATTTAATAGTTGAGACTTTCTCTAATTAACACCGTAGGGTTGCGTTAACTCGATCTATGGATCCCCTTATTAGGTTTCACCCTAATCTGGCAAAATCTTGTCACCCTATGTCTAGACGCGCAATCAACTCCACTTAATTATGAAAAATGTACTCTTAGACAGGGTATATTCCTCATCTGAATAAGAGCTTATCTTGAATTAGTATCCTGGGATATCAAAACAAGAATTAAGAACACGTAATTAAGAACAAGTTAAATATTTATCATACAATTCAAAAAATAATAACAAGATTCGTCTTAGGTTTCATTCTCCTTAGGTATTTAGGGGATTTAGTTCATAACTAAAAATGAAAACATCTCAGAAGAATAATGAATACAAAACATAAAGAAAACCCAAAACTCTTGAAGGGAAATTGAGAGGAGATCTTCAGTCTTGATGGTGACTCCGGCTTCTGAGATGGATCAATCGGCTTTCCTTGAGCAGTTCCCTGCCTCCTTCTCTCTGTGTCCCTTTACTCTTCCTCTAGGGTGTATTTATAGGCTTTGGAATGCCTAGGAACCCTCAAAATTAGCCTTTTCTGAATTGGACTCAACTTGGGCTCGGCAAGGACACGCCCGTGTGAGTCATGCTTCGATTCTACCAGATTGACACGGCCGTGTGGTATGCCCGTGTAAGAAAGTCCAGGCCATGTTGATTTTGTACTTTGGCCCATTTCTCATCGTTCCTTTCACTCTCCTATGCTCACCTAAGTATTAAACATGAAATTAAGGCATTAGGAGCATCGAATTCACCAATTTTAAGGAAAAATCATTCATAAAATGCGTTAAGCATGGGGTAAAAATATGTATAAATTACGGTTTATCAAATAACCCCACACTTAAGCATTTGCTTGTCCTTAAGCAAAATTCTCAACTCATATTCAAAATAAATTCTTCTTAACCTATAATTTCTATCGATAATATCTCAAAATAATCCATAGGTAATCATACATTGAAAATTCAACTGAAAGGATATCAAAGTTTCAAACATTCCAAGTTGAGTATTTAATCATGCAAAACTTTAGGCATCTCCCCTTATCTAAGTGGTTACCTCGATTTGAAATATCACAGAGTTTATCATCCTCACTAAAGATTCACTTAAATCACTCAAAGTGTTTAAGGACAATGTAAGTAGCATCATCAGTCAATATGAAAAGTTATTACCATAGGCTTGTATGAAAATCACATCTCTACTAATAGAATTTGAGATGATCCATCAATCAAAAGGTCTTTACAGGGTTGTAACGTGGCTTTGGTTAGAGGGTGTGGTCACAAGTTGAAAGAAATGGTTAGAATTGAGATTGAATTGAAAAATCACTTAACTAGAAAAAGATTTAATCATCACTTGTATACAACAGAGCTTTTCTCAGAATATGGAATTTAACTTTTTTAGCTCAGAAGATTACTACTAGTAATATGTATACATTTTTTTTTATTTTTTTTAGAACAAGTTTAATTACAAAATAGAATAAAACATAGTTAAGCAACTATTTCAATTCAAATCTCGACAAAAATAGGGATCAAATTAATTTAGGGGATTTCAACAATAATGGGTTAAGGGTTAATATGAAGGGTAATACAAGAAATGGCTTGTTAGCTCAACGGGGTTTACTAAGGGTTAATCATGGAGGTAGGCTTTTCATGGCGTGAGTGGGTTAATCCTAAGTGTCTTTCTCATTTTGACATATCAAATCAAATAGTGTTGTCTTGACATGCATAATCAAGCAAGTTCTAGAATAACAGTTCAATACTGACGCACTCAAAGCAATAATAAAAGTGAGCATGAAAGAATTAATATATGCTCAAAAGACTCAAAAATCTCACAATAATTATGGCTTTTTGATGTTTAAAACTTGTGAATTCCAACTCAAAGTAATACCTAAACTTTGGGGAAACAACTTAAATTTTTAAATTCTTAAAAATCAACTTATCATGCTTGATTCTCTAATGTCTTAAAGTTTAAACAATCAATGCATAAATGCCTATGTTTTAATTCAAGACATATTAATAAAAATCATAAATCAATCAAAATTTATCCTAAATATGATATGAAAGCTTTTCAAGAGAACAAGGCAGTCATTCAGGGATTTTTCTGATAGTAAAATGAATACCCCCCACACTTAAGTTGTACATTATTCTCAATGTACAAAGATAGATATAAGAATATAAAAATAAGATAGGGAGAGGAGTGAAACTTCCTGAGTGATGAATGAATTTCTTTGAACTGAAGCTTTGGAGAATAGTCGGTGTGAGGGTGGACAAGGATACTCCGGCGGTGGTAGAGGTTCATTAATCCATAAGTCCTGTGCCAAAAGAATACTATATCTGAAGTTGGTTATGATCGTGGTCGAGTAGGACATGGCAGTCATGGAGAACCTTTCCCAGTAGAGTTTGGAGTTCCTGAGTAATAGTGAGTTGTGGAGCTCTTTATAACTGTGATAGAATCAGGAACGCTTTTAAGAAATATATAAGTAAGGGTAAGTACTCAATAGGAATTAGCCAAAATTAAAAATTGTAAAATAATAATTACAAGTCCTAATAAAAATAAGGTGAAAGAAAAATAAATAGTAGTTTTAAAATAAAATAAAAGTAAAAACATAAAATAATAAATAAATGTTTTTAAACATCTTCATCACTAAATGGTTCGCGAGGTGGGGGTGGCAATAAGATGTGGAGGTGCTGACAAATCTGTTGTAGAGTAGCATAAATGTTGTCAAATCGTTGAAAACACTGCTGCTCGAATCGTGTGAGGCGCTCAAAGATGTCAGCATAAGAAGCCGCCGCATAAACTGGACGAGAGAGTGGTGGTGGCTGAGATGGTGGGTCCTCGTGCTGTGGGTGGACATCATCAGTAATGTCCTCGGGGGCCTCCTCCTCGGTAGATTGGGCGAGACGATATTGAGGAAGGTAGGTTCCTTGGTGCTTTTCGATCATCCTCATGCTAAGCATGCTCGAGATGCCTTGTGGAGACATCTAGCCAATGAGGGTCAAGGATGATTCTTGGGCCGCGGTGTTGTAGAGCCTAAAGTGGTGAGCCAACCGGGTAACATAGGGGCCAATGGAGATGACTCCCTTCCTATGCCGCTCCGTCTGGTGCTAAATCGCGAGGGCAATGAAATAGGCAAGGTCGATGACGTACCCATGCGACATACACCATAGAAAGTAGGCGTCGTGAGTGTTGACGACGTCGGTGCTCTCTTGCCTTCCTGTAATCGTGTGGGCTAAAATGGCATATAGGTACCTCAGGGATGAAGGGAGAGCGAATGCCTTAGAGCGGCTAGGATTGTAGGTGCCTGCGCCTGGTACTAGTGCGTCCCCGCATCGTGAAGGAGAACGATGAATGTGTCGATTAAGAGCATGTAAGTCATTCTCTTCCTTGAATTCCTCCGTATATAAATCCAGTGTAGTACTAAATTTTAGGACATTTAGCTGGCAGACTAATCCGCCTAGGTGAAATTGGACCGTACCAGGATCATCGTAGTTTATCATTACGGTCTAAAGATGAAATGTGGAGCATAATTCCATCATAAACTCGAGATACGTCGGCTCGATGATCCCAAAGAAAAGCACCCGAGGGTCAGTGGTTAGGAGGGCCCGAATCGCATCAGCCAACTGAACTTGTTCTATTGCAACCCAGTTGATGCAGCGACCCACAATTAAAATAGGGCCCGAAGTATTTGGAAGAATACTTCTTGGGGCCCGATGGGGAACCTCAGGAAAGGGTGACGAACTTCCGCGGTAGGACCCGAGGAAGATAACGCTCCCTTCCTTTTCTTTGAAGTAGGGACAGCGGCCTTTTTACCACGTGAAGATGACATTTACACCTGCAAGTGGAAACATCAATTCGTCTTGAAGAGTAGACAAGGAAAAAAATGCGACTAAATTCGAAGAGAAAAATGCATAAATACGTTCAGCCACAACTACTAAGTTTAACTAAAACAATAAGTTCAATGACCTATTTTTGTGGCATTAGCATGGTGATATAAGTAAAAATGGAAAAGAATGGAATGCAACATATTATATGAATGAACAGAAATGTCAACACAAGAAACATGAATATTTCAACTATCCTAACCATGAATATGCACTTCTAACTAATCAAATGGAGTAGAGAAATCAAGTAATGAGTAAGAATTTGAACATGAAAAAGATGATAACTTACTCTATAAATGAAATTTAAGTGATAGAAAGATGAAAATAAAATGAACAATATAGATTACTATGATAAATAGCATTATAAATCAATGAAATAAAAGAGAAAGGAGTAAACAAACGCTAAAGGAGATAGATTGGGTGTTGAAAATGAAGTTGAAAGCTGTGCACGGGCGTGGCGGGGAGAGCGTGTGGGCTTGGAGCGGCTAGGGTTGGGGTTTTTGGGTGAAGAAGACAATGAATAATGTAGCCTATTTATAGACTTTGGGGCACACGACCATAGAGCACGCCCGTGTTCCCCAATTTTTTTGCCTGTGTGACTCGCGAATTTTGATTTTGGGTGTGTCTGAACATTTAGTCCACGCCCGTGTTCTTTGGGCATGTGGGTGCACACGGCCATGTCGCACGATCGTGCCTGGCTTCATTTGCTTCTCCCACGCCCGTGTATATAGGCCCACACCCGTATTAGTTTAACAGATTCGACCACGGTTGCTTGGCACGGGTGTGTCAAACGTCCGTGTTAATTTGGTAGGTTCGGCCAAGGGTTCTAGACACGGGCATGTCTAACGCCCGTGTTGTTTTGCCAGGTTCATCCACGGCCATGTCGCACAATCGTGGTGATTTATTGTAGCTCCTGTTGGGGAAATCTTTGCCTTGTTTTCACATGGCCCTCAACACGCCGGTGTGATTGGCCGTGTCTAGGTGGTAAACCTGTATTCAAGAGCTCCATTAGTAAGTTAGGTGTTAAACACTAAAATTTAAAGAAGTTAATACAGTTAGTGCTCGGGTTGCCTCCCGAGAAGCGCTTATTTATAGTCTAAGCTTGACTTACCTCTCTATTGAATGGTTATGGGGGTTCAAGGAGTTTATACTCCTCATTCCTGCTATCCATCTTATCAAAATAAGGGTTTAGACGGATATTTTTTACCTTAAAAGTGCCGAACTTGGGATGACTTACCTTGACTGTACCGAATGGGAAAATACTAAGTATCATAAGAGGGGCGTCTTCATTTGGTTTGGTAGTGACAATGTGAGGATCCGCAACATCTAATAAAACTCTATCTCCAACCTTATGTTGATTTGGAAAGGTATTGAGCTCATTGTGGCGTAGTTTTGGTTTATCGTGTGTTTCGATTTATGCGTCCGCCATTTATCTAGCTCCTTGATTTGTAGCCTTTGATCTTCATGAATAGGTCCTCTACTATTGCTTGAGAATGGCTCATGTGCTTCCTTCAGACTCATTTCTTGCAAAGTAGGTTACACCATATTGTCAGTTTTAGTAGAATGGTCTAAACAATCGCCTTCAATTTTCAATGTGTTGCTAGAATTGCGAGCTTGAAGGGTGATTGTTTCATCTCCCACATGAAGTGTGAGCTCACCTGTGCCAACATCAATATTCATTTTAGCAGTTGCCAAAAAGGGCCTTCCTAAAATCAAAGGAGTGTTGCTATCCTCCTCTATGTCTAAAACAATGAAGTCAACAGGAAATATAAATTTATCGATTTTAACTAGTACATCTTCAATAAACCCCTAGGAAATCTTACAGTTTTATCTACTAATTGAATGCTCATCCTAGTCTATTTAGGTTTCCCAAGACCTAATTGTTTGAACATTTTTTAGGGCATGACGTTAATACTAGCCCCTAAATCAGCTAATGCATTATTAACATCTATACTACCAATTAAGCAAGGAATCGTAAAACTCCTTGGATCTTTTAGTTTGTTGGGTAGTTTATTCTGTAGAATAGCTGAGCAAACTACGTTTCGCTCCACATGCGACGCCTCGTCCAACTTCAGCTTATTTGTTAAAAGCTCCTTTAAAAATTTCATTGTGTTTGGCACCTACGATAAAGCTTCAATAATCGGTAAGTTAATGTGTAAGTTTTTTAAGAGTTTAAGGAATTCACCAAATTGTTCATCTGAGCAGTCTTTCCTTGTTACATTGCGGTATGGCACACGAGGTTTATATTTGACATTCACTGATTTGTTTTTATTATGACCTACCTCATCTTGATCTCTACTCACCACAGTTTCTTGCTTCGGTTCTGGCTCAGGCTCAACCAATTCTTCTTCATCTTGAACATTAATCGCGTTGATCTGTTCCCTTGGGTTGGGTTCAGTATTACTTGGCAAGCTACCTTGTGGTCGTTCGAAGATTAGCTTGGACAGCTGGCCTATATGCATTTCGAGCCCTTGGATTGATGCTTGTTGATTCTTAAGTGTTGTCTCGGTATTCTAGAAATGAGTTTCTGACACCGATATAAACTTTGAGAGCATCTCTTCAAGGTTCAGCTCCTTTTCCTATTGGTAGAGTGGTTTTTGTTAGCCTGGAGGTGGTCTCTGGTTTCCTTGGCCTCCCCTTGAGAAATTTGGGTGGTTCCTCCAACCTGCATTGTAAATGTTACTATATGGATTGTTTTGAGATCGAGAATTATTACCCATGTAATTTAACTGCTCGTTATCCATGTTGTGGCCATAAGGTTGGTATTTTGAATTGCTTGATCCACCTCCATTTGCTTCGTACTACATTACTGGGTGAACCTGTAAAGAACTAAGAAAACCATCAATTTTCTTATTCAAGAGTTCTACCTGATTAGAGAGCATGGTGATCAAATCGACGTTATAAACACCGACTGTTTTTGTTGGCTTTGTCCTCATGACTTGCCACTGATAGTTATTCAATGACATCTCCTCTATAAACTCATAAGCATCTTCAGGTGTTTTATTATTGATGGTTCCGCCAGAAGCCGCGTCAACCATTTGTCGAGTCAAAGGATTCAGGCCATTATGGAATGTTTGAACCTAAAGCCAAAGCGGTAACCCATTGTGAGGGCACCTTCTCAGTAAGTCATTATATCTCTCTCATGCATCGTAAAGAGTTTCTAAGTTCATCTGTACAAACGAAGAGATATCATTACGTAATTTAGCCGTTTTAGCCGGCGGAAAATATTTTAGTAAAAATTTTTCAGTTATTTGTTCCCAAGTAGTAATTGACCCTC
The DNA here is from genome assembly GCF_025698485.1 of Gossypium arboreum. Lineage (NCBI taxonomy): Eukaryota > Viridiplantae > Streptophyta > Magnoliopsida > Malvales > Malvaceae > Gossypium > Gossypium arboreum. The sequence goes on from NC_069078.1 coordinate 62,716,975, forward strand.
GTGGTAACGAGTTCAACCATTGTTTAGCTTTGTTCCTCAATGAAAAAGGGAATAGCCAAAGACGAATGGCATCATCAGAAACACCATTAATTTTAAATGTATCGCATAGTTCCAAAAAGTTTGCTAAGTGAGTGTTGGGATCCTCATCCTACAAACCATCAAACTGAACAAATTTCTGTATCATTTGAATAGTGTTAGGTTTTAGTTTAAAAGTATTTAAGCAACAACAGGTCTAACTATGCTCGATTCGGTTCCTATTAAAGAAGGTTTAGCATAATCATACATAGTGCGTGAAGCAGGATTTTGATTAATCGCAGTTGCAGGAGGTAGCTGATTGTCTTGGTTTTCAGCCATCTCTTCAGTTGGGGGTTGAGTATCATCCTCTTGCTCGTTCTCTATGTATATTAAGCTTCACCTTATTTCACTCTGTTTTTGCGAACTGTGCGATCGATTTCTTTGTCAAAGAGTAGTGGTCCGAACCTAACGATTTATTCATTTAATTTGTCCCGTAGAGATCCCTAAGTTATGTTATTATCCCTCTTTAGGACTAATAACGTCTAATCCCTAGATTGAATAATTGAGACTTTTCTCTAATTAACACCCTAGGATTGCATTAACTCGATCTATGGATCCCCTTATTAGGTTTCACCCTAATCCGGCAAAATCTTGTCACCCTATGTCTAGGCGCGCAATCAACTCCGCTTAATTATTACAAATGTACTCTTAGATAGGGTCTCTTCCTCCTCTGAATAAGAGCTTATCTTGAATCAGTATCCTGGGATATCAAAACAAGAATTAAGAACACATAATTAAGAATAAGTTAAATATTTATCATACAATTTAGAAAATAATAACAAGATTCGTCTTAGGTTTCATTCCCCTTAGGTATTTAGGGGATTTAGTTCATAACTAAAAACGAAAACATCTCAGAAGAATAATGAATACAAAACATAAAGAAAACCCAAAACTCCTAAAGGGAAATTGAGGGGAGATCTTCAGTCTTGATGGTGACTCCAGCTTCTGAAATGGATCAATCGGCCTCCCTTGAGCAGTTCCCTGCCTCCTTCTCTCTGTGTCCCTTTCCTCTTCCTCTAGGGTGTATTTATAGGCTTTGGAATGCCTAGGAACCCTCAAAATTAGCCTTTTCCAAATTGGACTCAACTTGGGCTCGGCAAGGACACGCCCGTGTAAGTCGTGCTTCAATTCTGCTAGATTGACACGGTAGTGTGGTATGCCGTGTGAGGAAGTCTAGGCCATGTTGATTTCGTACTTTGGCCTATTTTCTCAATTTTTGGCTAGTTTCTCGATCCTTTCACTCTCCTATGCTCACCTTAGTATTAAACATGAAATTAAGGCTTAGGAGCATCGAATTCACCAATTCTAAGGAAAAATCATTCAAAAAATGCGTTAAGCATGGGGTAAAAATATGTATAAATTACAGTTTATCAATGGCCGTGGGCGAACCTGCCAAAACAACACGGGCGTGAGACACGCCCGTGCCTAGAAACCTTGGCCGAACCTATCAAATTAACACGGGCGTGCGGCACACCCGTGCCAAACAGCCGTGGGCGAACTTGCCAAAACAACACAAGCGTGGGAGAAGCGAACAAGGACAGACACGATGGTGCGACACGGCTGTGTGTACCAACACGCCCAAGGTACATGGGCGTGGGGAAATTGTCAGCCGTGCCCAAATTCAAAATTCGCGAATCACACGGGTAAAAATTAGGGAACATGGGCATGTTCCCTAGCCGTGTGTCCCAAAATCTATAAATACCCTTCACTATTCATCATCTTCTTCACCCAAAATCCCTAACCCTAGCCGCTGCAAGTCCACACGGCCTCCCTGCCACGCCCGTGCGCCGTTTCCAACTCCATTTTCAACGCCCATTTTCATCTTTTTAGCATTTGTTTACTCTTTTCTCTTTTATTTTACTGATTTCTAATGCTATTTATCATAGTAATATGCACTTTTCATGTTATTTTCATCTTTCTATCACTCAAATTTCATATCTAGAGTAGTCATCATCTTTTTTAGGTTGAAGTTCTTAGTCATTGCATGATCTATCTACTCCATTTGACTAGTTTAAAGTGAATAGTTATGGTTAGGTTAATAGAAATACTCATACCTTTTGGGTTGACATTTTCCATCAATAAAATATGCTACATAAAATTATTTGCCTTTTTTTTTTTTGAAACTCATACTATTATCATGCTAATGATACACCATAAAATTAATTGTTTTGATTAAGTTTGCTAGTAGTTGTGACTGAAGTTATTAGTTTTAATTTATGACTTTTGCCTTTTTTTTTTAAAATTTGTTTTTGTCTTACCTTGAAAATTCATCATGACGAAATAATGGTTTTGCTTGTAGGTATACCATGTCGTCTTCACGAGGAAAGAAAGTCGCCATCCCTGCTTCGAAGAAAAGGAAGGGGTTGTCATCTTCCTCGGGTCCTACCGCGAAAATTCATCACCTTTTCTTGTAGTTCCCCATTGGGCCCCAAGAAGAACTTTTCCAGATTCTACGGGTCGACCCTTGGAAGTGGGCTGCTGTATAGACTGGGCCGCTCTAGAACAAGTCCAACTCGAGGATGCAATTCGGGCCCTCCTCACCATCGATCTTTAGGGGCTTTTCTTTGAGATTGTTGAGCCGAGATATCTCGAACTCACGATGGAACTCTGCTCAACATTCCATCTTCAGACTGTGATAGCCCGCTTTGATGACCCGGAAACAATCCAATTTCGCCTCGGCGGTCTAGTCCACAAATTGAACGTACCAGAGTTCAGAATCGCACTGGGCCTTTACACTGAGGAGTTCATGGAGGAGAATGAACTCCACGCTCTTAATCGCCACATCTATCACTCTTCTTTACAGTGTTGGAACACCCTCGCCCTCGGCGTTGCCTCCTACAATCCTAGCTGCTCCAAGGTATCGGCTCTCTCTCTATCTCTGAGGTATTTATACGCCATTTTGGCTCATACGTTAACAGGAAGGCGAGAGAGCACTGGCGTCGTCAACACTCACGATGCCTACTTTTTATGGTGTATGTCGCATGGGCACTTCATAGACCTTGCTTATTTCATTGCCCTCGCCATTCAACATCAGACGGAGTGGCATAGGAAGGGGGTCATCTCCATTGGCCCCTATGTGACACGATTGGCTCGGCACTTCGGGCTCCTCAACACAACAGCTCAATCATCCTCCCCACTCTCATGGGCCAGATGTCCCCACAAGGCATCTCTAGCATGCTAAGTATGAGGATGATCGAGAAATGATGTGGCACCTTGCCTCCTCAGTATCGTCTCGCCCAATCCACTGTAGGCCCCCGAGGACATTACTGATGATGTCCCTTCACGTCACGAGGACCCACCGTCTCAGCCACCACCTCCTTCTTGTCCAGTTCATGCGGCGGCTTCATACGCTGACATCTCTGAGTACCTTACCTGATTCAAGCAATAGTGTTTTCAGCACTTCGATAACATTGATGCTACTTTACAGCAAATTTGTCAGCACCTCCACATCTCATCGCCACCCCCACCTCGCGAACCATCTAGCGATGAAGATGTTTAAAAACTTTTATTTATTATTTTATGTTTTTACTTTTATTTTATTTTAAGACTACTTTTTATTTTTCTTTCACCTTATTTTTATTAGGACTTATAATTATTATTTTACAATTTTTAATTTCGACTAATTAATATTGAGCACTTACTCTTCCTTATATATTTCCTAAAAGAGTTCCTGATTCTATCACAGTTATAAAGAGCTCCAAAGCTCACTATTACTCAGGAACTTGAAACTCCACTTGGAAAGGTTCTCCACGACTGCCATGTCCTTCTCGACCACGACCATAGCTACCACTAGATTTAATATTCTTTTGGCGCAGGACTTATGGACTAATGAACCTTTACCACCGCCGGAGTATCCTTTTCCACCCTCACGCCGATTATTCTCCAAAACTCCATTTCAAGGAAATTCATTCATCACTCAGGAAGTTTCACTTCTCTCTCTATCTTATATTTATATTCTTTTCCATATATCTATCTTTGTACATTGAGGGCAATGTACATCTTAAGTGTGGGGGGTATTCATTTCACTGTAAAAAAAATCCCTGAATGATTTCCTTGTTCTCTTGAAAAGCTCTCATATCATGTTTAGGATAAATTTTCATTGATTTATGACTTTTATTGATATATCTTGAATTAAAAAATAGGCATTTATGCATTGATGGTTTAAACTTTAAGACATTAGGGAATCAAGCATGATAAGTTGATTTTTGAAGAATTAAAAACTTTTAGGTTGTTTCCCTAAGTTTAGGTATTATCTTGAGTTGGAATTCACAAGTTTAAACATCAAAAAGCCATAATTTTTGTGAGATCTTGAGCCTTTAGAGCATCTATTATTTCTTTCATGCTCACTTTCATTATAAGTGCGTCAGTATTGAATTGTTATTCTAGAACTTGCTTGATTATGCATGTCAAGACCACACCATTTGATTTGATATGTCAAAATGATAAAGGCACCTAAGTTTAAACCACTCACTCCATAAAAGCCTACCTTCACAATTAATCCTTAGTGAACCCCTTTGAGCCTAACAACCTATTCATTACTTTACCCTCAATATTAACCCATAACTCATTATTGTTGAAATTCCCTAAATTAATTTGATCCTTATTTTTTTGGAGATTTGAGTTGGAATAATTGCTTAGTCGAGATTTGAGTTGGAATAATTGCTTAGCTATGTTTTATTCTATTTTGTAATTTGGCTTGTTCTGAAAAAAAAATACATGTATACATATTAGTAGTAGTGATCTTCTGAGATAAAGAAGTTAAATTCCATATTCTGAGGAAAAGCTCTGTTGTACGCAATTGATGACTAGCCATTTTTCTAGTTAGGCAATTTTTCAATTCAATCTCAATTCTAACCCTTTCTGTCAGTTTGTGACCACACCCTCTAACCAAAGCCACGTTACAACCCTCTAAAGACCTTTTGATTGATGTTTCATCTCAATTTATAGTGGTGGAGATTTGATTTTCATGCAAGCCTATGGTAATGACTCTTTATTATTGACAATTAAGTAATTCATTTATTATCCTTAAACACCTCGAGTGATTTGAGTGAATCTTTAGTGAGGATGTGAAACTGTGTGATATTTTGAATCAAAGGTAATTACTTAAATGAGGGAAGACACCTATGTTTTCATGATAAAATGCTCAACTTGGAATGTTTGGAACTTTAATGTTCTTTCAGTTGAATTTTCAATGTATGTGATAAACCGTTATTTATACATACTTTTACCCCATGCTTAACGCATTTTATGGATGATTTCTCCTTAGATTTGGTGAATTCGATGCTCCTAATGCCTTAATTTCAGGTTTTATACTTAGGCGAGCATAGGAGAGCAAAAGGAACGAGAAACAGGCCAAAAACGGAGAAAATGGGCCAACGCACGAAATCAACACGACCTGGACTTCCTCACATGGGCAGACCACACGGTCGTGTCAATTTAGCAGAATCAAAGCAAGACTCACACAGGTAGAACACACGCCCGTGCCATTCTAACAGGCTCGAGCATAGCCTGAAGTAAATACACATGGACGTGTCACACGGGGTGTCCTTGCCGAGCCCAAGTTTAGTCCAATTCGAAAAAGGCCAATTTTGAGGGTTCTTAGGCATTCCAAAGCCTATAAATACACCCTAGAGGAGGAGGGAAATACACACGGAGAAAGAGGTAGGGAACTGCTAAAGGAAAGCTGATTGATCCATCTCAGAAGCCGAATTCATCATCAAGACTGAAGATCTCCCCTCAATTTCCCTTCAGGAGTTTTGGGTTTTCTATATGTTTTGTATTCAATATTCTTCTGAGATGTTTTCCTTTTTAGTTATGAACTAAATCCCCTAAATACCTAAGGATAATGAAACCTAAGACGAATCTTGTTATTATTTTCTGAATCGTATGATAAATATTTGACTTGTTCTTAATTATGTGTTCTTAATTCTTGTTTTGATATTCCAGGATATTGAATCAAGTTAAGCTCTTATTGAGAGGAGGAATAGACCCTGTCTAAGAGTACAATTTTCATAATTAAGCGGAGTTGATTGCGCGCCTAGAAATAGGGTGACAAGATTTTGCCGGATTAGGATGAAACCTAATAAGGGGATCCATAGATCTGGTTAATGCAACCCTAGGGAGTTAATTAGAAAGAGATTTCAATTATTCAACCTAGGGTTAGACATTGTTAGTCTCGAGAGGGATAATAATATAACTTAGAGATTTCTACGGATCAAGCCAAATGAATAAATCATTCGATTCAGAGTCAAATAACAAGTGAAGTCTAGGTGGATTTTTCCTTAGGTATTGTCTTAATTCAATCGTTTTTCCAAAAGTAATTCCCCAATTCTATTTTATGTGATTTCCTAGTTTAGTTAATTAGTTAGTCAAAACAAACCCCATTATTCTTAGGCTAGATAATAAAAAGACAGTTATTACTAGTACTTTTAGTTCCTTTGGGTTCGACAATCTGGTCTTGCTAAAGCTATACTACTATTCGATAGGTACACTTGCCTTCATCGTGATAATAGTTAGTTTCAAGAGCGACTCATTATAAATTTATAAAACTTATCACACGAATATCACAATCAAGTTTTTAGCGCCGTTGCTAGGGAATTAAGATATTAGGAACACTCAATTTTTATTACGTTAGCCATTTATTTTTCTTGCAAGTTAACCTTATTTTTTTTATTATTTATTAATTTACTTTTTCTTTCTCTTGGCAGGTTTTTATAGTTTATGACTAAAAGAAACCTGTCAGGACCATTAGTTTTTGATGAAGAAGCCGATGGCACAGTTCGCAGAAACCAAAGAGAAATAAGGCGGAGCTTAAGATACACAGAGAACGAGCAAGAGAACGATATTCAAACCCCAACCGAAGAGACGGTTAAAAATCAAGACAATCAGCTACCTCCTACGATACCCGTTGAACTAGCAAATCAGAATCCTGCTCCTCGTACTATGTATGATTACGCTAAACCTACTTTAATAGGAACTGAGTCAAGTATAGTTAGGCCTGCTATTGCTGCGAATAATTTTGAACTAAAACCTAACACTATTCTAATGATACAGCAATTTGTTCAGTTTGATGGTTTGCAGGATGGGGATCCAAACACTCACTTGGCAAATTTCCTGGAATTCTGCGATACATTTAAAATTAATGGTGTTTCTGACGATGTCATTCGTCTTCGATTATTCCCTTTTTCATTAAGAAACAAAGCTAAATAATGGTTGAACTCGTTACCACGAGGGTCAATTACTATTTGGGAACAAATGACCGAAAAACTTTTATTAAAATATTTTTTGCCAGCTAAAATGGCCAAATTACGTAATGATATATCTTCATTTGTGCAGATGGACTTAGAAACTCTTTACGATGCATGGGAGAGATACAAGGACCTACTGCAAAGGTGTCCTCACCGTAGATTACCTCTATGGTTGTAAGTTCAAACATTCTACAATGGTGTGAACCCCTCGACAAGACAGATGATTGATACAGCAGCCGGGGGAACCATCAATAATAAAACACCTGAAGAGGCTTACGAATTTATTGAAGAGATGTCACTGAATAACTATCAGTGGCAAGTCATGAGGACTAAGCCAACTAAAATAGCAGGCATTTATAACGTCAATTTGGTTACTATGCTGTCAAACCAGGTAGAACTTCTAAATAAAAATATTGATGGTTTAATTGGTTCCTTGCAGGTTCATCCAGTAATGCACTGTGAAGGCAGTGGAGGTGCATCAAGCAATTCAGAATATCAATCATATGGCCACAGCATAGAGAACGAGCAGTTAAATTACATGGGTAATAATCCTCGATCTCAAAACAATCCATATAGTACCACTTACAATGCAGGTTGGAGGAACCACCCAAATTTCTCATGGGGAGGCCAAGGAAATCAGAGACCACCTTCAGGCTACCAACAACCACCCTACCAACAGGAAAAGAAGCCGAACCTTGAAGAGATGCTCTCAAAGTTTATATCGGTGTCAGAAACTCGTTTTCAAAATACTGAGACGACACTTAAGAATCAACAAGTATCGATCCAAGGGCTCGAAACTCAAATTGGACAGCTTACCAAGTTGATTTCTGAATGACCATAAGGTAGCTTGCCAAGCGACACAGAATCTAACCCAAGGGAGCAACTCAAAGCAATTACTAGTCAATATGAGAAAGGGTTAGGCACACTTGAGCTAGAACCGAGGCAAGAAACTGAGATAAGCCAAGGCAAAAGTGAGGTAGACCACAATGAGCAGAAACCGGTAAGTACAGAATACAAACCTCGTGTGCCATACCCTAATACGACAAGGAAAAACCTCTCAAATGAACAATTTGGTAAATTCCTTAAACTCTTAAAAATATTACATATTAACTTATCATTTATTGAAGCTCTACCGCAGATGCCAAACACAATGAAATTTTTAAATGAGCTTTTAGCAAATAAGCGGAAGTTGGACGAGTCTTCGCAAGTGGAGCTAAACGTAGTTTACTCAGCTATTCTGTAGAATAAGCTACCCAACAAGTTAAAAGATCCAGGGAGTTTTACAATTCCTTGCTTAATTGGTAGTTTAGATGTTAATCATGCTTTAGCTTATTTAGGACGTAGTATTAACGTTATGCCCTATAAAATGTTCAAACAATTAGGTCTTGGGAAACCCAAACAGACTAGGATGAGCATTCAATTAGCAGATAAAACTATAAGATTTCCTAGGGGTATTATTGAAGATGTGCTAGTTAAAATCAATAAATTTATATTTCCTATTGACTTCATTGTTCTAGACATAGAGGAGGATAGCAACACTCCTTTGATTTTAGGAAGGCTAGCAACTACTAAAACGATTATTGATGTTGGCACAGGTGAGCTCACACTTCATGTGGGAGACGAAACAATCACCCTTCAAGCTCGTAATTCTGGCAACACATCAGAAATTGAAGGTGATCGTCTAAACCATTCTACTAAAACTGACAATATGGTGCAACCTACTTCACAAGAAATGAGTCTGAATGAAGTACATGAGCCATTTTCAAGCAATAGTAGAGGACCTATTCATGAAGAACGAAGGCTACAAATTGAGGAGCTAGATGAATGGAAGACACATAAACTGAGAACACACGATAAACCAAAACTACACCAGGACGAGCTCAATGCCTTTCCAAATCAACTTAGGGTTGGAGATAAAGTTTTATTAGATGTCGCAGATCCTCACATTGTCACTGCCAAACCGAATGAAGAAATTTCTCTGACAGTACTTAGCATTTTTCCATTCAATACAGTCGAGGTAAGTCATCCCAAGTTCGGCACTTTTAAGGTAAACAATACTCGCCTAAAACCTTATTTTGATGAGATTCACAGTAGGAATGAGGAGTATAAACTCCTCGAACGAACATGACCATTCAATGAAGAGGTAAGTCGAGCTTAGACTATAAATAAGTGCTTCTCGGGAGGCAACCCGAGCACTAACTGTATTAACTTCTTTAAATTTTAGTGTTTAAACACCTAACTTACTAATGAAGCTCTTGAATACAGGTTTCCCACATAGACACGGCCTAGCACACGGGCGTGCCTTAGGCCGTGTGGAAACAGGGAAAAAATTTCCCCAACACGGGCTACGATAAATCGTCACGACTATACGACATGGCCGTGGGAAAACCTGCCAAAACAATACGGGCGTGCGACACGCCCGTGCCTGGAAACTATGGCCTAACCTGTCAAATTAACACCAGCGTACGACACGCCAATGCCAAGTACTCGTGGTCGAACTTGTTAAATTAACACGGGTGTGGGCCTACATACACTGGTATGGGAGAAGCGAATGAAGACAGACACGGCCATGCGACACGGCCGTGTGTGCCCACACGCCCAAGGAACACGGGCATGGGCCAATTGTTAGACGCGCCCAAATTTAAAATTCGTGAATCACACGGGCAAAAATTGGGGAACACGGGCGTGTTCCATGGCCCTGTGCCCCAAATTCTATAAATAGGTTGTACTACTCATTGTCTTCTTCACCCAAAAACCCTAACCCTAGCCACTGCAAGTCCACACGGCCTCCCTACCACTCCCGTGCGCCGCTTCCCACTCCATTTTTTATGCCCAATATCTCTCCCTTAGCATTTTTTTACTATTTTCACTTCTATTTTACTTATTCCTAATGCTTATTATCAAAATAATCTTTATTTTTCTCATAATATTTTCATTTTGTGCATTATTCTATCATTTAATTTGCATTCTTAGGTTATTTATCATAAAATTTCATGTTGAATCAAGTTGTTAGGAAAGCTTCATTCTATTGTCATACCCATGCCATTACAATGCTCATTCTCATGTTATTACCATGCTAATGTCACGAAATTATGCTAAGAGATTGATTATTTTGGTTGAGTTTGGTTAGTATTAGTAGTTTTGGCTGAAATTGTTAGTTCAAATTCATGGTTTTTTCCTTTGCAAGTTCGTTTACCTACTATTATTTTTTTTTATATTGCAAGTATACAGTATCGCCTTCATGTGGTAAAAAGGCCGCCGTCCCTACTTCAAGGAAAAGGAAGAGAGAGTCATCTTCCTCGGGTCCTACCGCGAAAATTCTCCACTCTTTCCTACAATTCTCCATCGAGCCTCAAGAAGAACTTTTCCAAATGCTCCGAGCCCGACCTTTAATTGCGAGCCACTGCATCGATTGGGCTGCAGTAGAACAAGTTCAGTTGGATGATGCGATTCGGGCCCTCCTAACCACGGACCCTTAGGAGTTTTTTTTTGGGATCATCGAGCCAACATATCTCGAACTCACAATGAAACTATGCTCAACGTTTCATCTTCAAACCGTAATGACGAACTACGATGATCCCGGCACGGTCGAATTTAGCCTAGGCAGATTAGTCCGCCAGTTAAGCGTCCCAAAATTAGGTACTGCACTGGGCTTATATACGGAGGAGTTCAAGGAGGAGAATGACTTACATGCTCTCAACCGCCATATCCATCATTCTCCTTCACGGTGCTGGGACACACTAGTACCAGGTTCGGCCACCTACAATCCTAGCCGCTCCAAAGCATCGGCTCTCCCTCCATCTCTGAGGTACCAACACGCCATTTTGGCTCACACAATAACAGGAAGGCAAGATAGCACTGGCGTCGTCAACACTCACAACGCCGACTTTCTATGGTGTAAATCGCACGGGCACATCATAGACCTTGCTTAATTCATTGCCCTCGCCATTCAGCACCAGACAGAGCGGCATAGGAAGGGGGTCATCTCCATTGGCCCCTATGCTACTCGGTTGGCTCAACACTTCGGGCTCCTCAACACCACGGCCCAAGAATCATCCTTGACCCTCATTGGCCAGATGCCTTCCCAAGGTATCTTGAGCATGCTAAGCATGAGGATGATCGAAAAGCGCCGAGGAACCTACCCTCCTCAATATTGTCTCACCCAATCTACTGAGGAGAGGCCTCCGAGGACATTACTGACGATGTCCCTCCATATCACGAGTGTAACATCCCAAAATAGGGCCTAGTTAGAATAGTGGTTTCAGGACCACAAATTCGACATCAAAATATTTATTTTATGGTTATTATGAGGCCTAGAATATGAGTATATGTATTTGTTAAAGTTTCATGAAGAAATTCTAAGTATAAGATGTCTAATTGGAAATTAGGGACTAAATTGAATAAATTGCAAAACTTGGTTCCTAGAAGCAATTTGTATGAAATTGATTTAGATTATGAATTAGAAGGTCTTGGAGAGCAATTTTACCAAATTCTAAATTTTTGGACAAAAATGGGCTTGCATGGATCAAGTTTTAAAAAAAGAACATGAGGGTATTTTGGTCATTAGGCATTTTAATGAAATAAAAAGGGAAAAATAAAGCAAAAATAAGCTCATCTTCTTCCCATAGCTGCCGAAATTTGGAGGACACCATAGCTAGGGTTTCTTCAATTTTCAAGCTCAATAGTAAGTGCTCTCAAGCCCCGTTTTTCATGTTCTTTGTATTTTTGAAATCCCGGTAGTTTGCTCTCTCCATTTCTACCCATATTTCATGCTAGGGTTCATGTTCAAAAATTTTCCTATTCATGTGTTATTGGTATTTTGATGGATTATGGAAGAATATGAAAGATAAATATGTGTTAAACATCTTTTCCAAGTTGGTTTTCATGAGAAACCCTTAAGGGACTATTTTGCAAAAGATGTAAATGTGTGGTAGAAATGAGAAAATAATGGATAATGTGGGCTAACATAAGAAGGAAACATGTTCGGATAGGCTTGGGTAGGATAGAAACTGCATGTGTTTTATTATCCGAGCCTAGGGACTATATCGTAAAAATATGAAAGGTTAGGGGCAAAACGGTCATTTGGACCAGGGGTAGATATGAAACTTGAAATGCATAATGTAGTGTATTAAAGAGTTAATTTTTCTATTATAGACCCCGAGGAACAAATTCCAAAAGTCAATCGTGGTAAACGCAAGGTTTCGGAATAACAGAAACACAATCCCGAAAAGAATACCAGGTAAGTTCGGATAACTTAAAGTAAACCCCTAATATACATAATTGTACGATTTATGAATGCATGATATTTGCATTTATTGATGGTATGAAAATGCATGAAATGCACTTTTGGTAATGACTTGTTGATAACTGTCTCGGTTGAGGTTACAAAGGGAATTCGATGGATAAACCATATTTTACATGTGAACTGAGAACCTGCATGTGTTGCAGTAATGGTTTAGCCCGAACGGGTAATCCGTGATCTCAAATATGGAAAGGAATCTAGCCCGGACGGTTGTTCCTTGAATGATCAAGCCTCCCAAAGAATATGTGTGCATTATGGATTTAGCCCGGACAGGTAATTCGATTAGGGTCTAAATTTAGCCTGGACTGGTAATTCAGATCCGAACTCATTAAGGGTGTTTGTCGCTATAAGGGATTTAGCCTGGACTGGTAGCCCCGACATCACCTTACGAGTTCATGATATAGAGGATTTAGCCTGGACTAGTAATCCTGCCATGGAATGTGAGGTTTGCAGGAGTGCATATATGTGAAATGATCATTCATAAGAATTGACAGATAATGGGTACTCCATCGAGATTTCCTAGAAACTCAACGGGATAATATGATGTATGTTAACAAGATGATGAATGATGAGCTCATCTATAAAAATTACATGATGCTTTGTTATGTGACTAACTCATTGATTGAGTGCATGTGATAGAAAATCATTTCATAATGGATGATTTCATGATTTAGATATGGATGTATGCTAATTACTCGGTAAGTTTACTTTCCAGTTATTCGAGCTTACTAAGCATGTAAATGCTTACCCCTCTCTTTTTTCCTGTCTCACAGAACTTGAAGACTCGAAAGGATTGGAAGACAATCGGAGAGTCAACACACTATCAATTAAACAAGCTTTGGTATAAAGACTCTATTTATTTTGTTAAATGGCATGTATAGTACTTTTGAATATTTTATTATATGTGTCATTTGATTTGCCAAGTAAAGGCATGTAGAAATATGTTTATCACTTTGTATATAGCCATGAAAATTTGCTTAATTTAAGTAGGCTATGACCTATGATTTTATGCATGGTTTTAATTACTAATGATGGGTTGCTATCAATTGGCAATGAGTCACATGAATGAGCCAATTTCGGATGGATTAATGTAACACGGGAACCCATGATGCTAAAGAGGAAATAACCATTTATGTATGAAACCAAAGTTATGAGGCTTCCATACAACTATTTTCATTAAAGTTATTTACAAGCGTAAAATTATATTTTCTCTCAAACTTGGTAACCACTAAACACAAGTAGTAGAAAGAGGTGACTACAGGCTTGGAAAATAGCCTAATAAAGTCCACATGGTTGGACACACGGGCGTGTGTCTAGGCCATGTGTGACACACGGTTCCCTCCCATGGGTGTGTGCTATGGCCGTATGTCCCCTTCACTTAAAATTTTAGCTCAAAGTTGTACACGGGTAGGCCACACAGGCGTGCATCATGGCCATGTTAAAATGACAGTTTTGTCCACGGACAGGCAGCATGGGCGTGTTTCCATAGTCGTGTTGATAAGTCAGTGTTGCCCACGGTTGAAGGGCATGGACGTGCCTCAAGATACACAGGCGTGTGAGTCCACACTGCCCAATCTACACGGGCGTGTGTCCCGTTATGTTAAGAAAATTTTTTTGAGAAGCCCAGGGTTAATCGAACATGCCCGTATTTGTCCCGCATTACCTACCTATATGTTGTAGGTCTCGAAGTCCTATACAAGAGATGAGATGTTCATGATTGAAAAGTTTTAAATTTAAATGAAATTTTGTGACCTGAGTTAGTATACTGAAAGTGTAAAGTTCCGATAATGCCTCGAGCCCTGTCCCAGTGTTGGATACGGGTTAGGGGTGTTACATTTATTGGTATCAGAGCTACGATTTAGTCAGTTCTAGGACTACCGTAGAGGATCTTAAAGTTCGCTATACATGCCATTATTCGAGTGTTGATAGTGTGACGTCTCCTAATTGTTTAAATTGTTTTGAATATAGTAAATGTCTTCCAATCAAGCACAAGATGAGTCCGAGTGAGCTGAGAGCCATGCTCCAGCTTTCGTACAGCGAGCTATATCTAGTAGTAGATGGCTGATGTCAGAAGGCCGAGAAGAGGCCCGAGCTGCCTTCTGGATTATCTAAGAAATTGCCCCAATATACCGAGACCTCCCCCTCTCCCTAACCAAACTGATGAGGATGTACCACGAGGTATGGCACCGGTGAGAATCGAGAAAGTCTCAGAGATAAACTTAGGAAGTATAATGAGGAATTGAGCGAAAGTTGATGATGATCTTTGAAAGAGTGAGTTCGCTCGAGAACATTATGCGGTGCTAGATGATTTGTCATGCACACCGAGGAGTGTTTGAAGTGTCTTGTATCCCTTTCAAGGACACTGCATACAATTGGTGGAAACCGTATCCTCGATAGTCTTAAGGAAAATATTACTTGGGATTTCTTCCAATCGAGTTTAGGAAGAAATATATTAGCCAACGGTTTTTGGACTTGTAGCGAAAGAAGTTCCTAGAACTCAAACAAGGTAACAAGACTGTAGCGGAATACGAGAGAGAGTTCGTACGACTAAGTCAGTACGCAACTGAATGGGTCCAAACAGAATTGGAAATGTGTAAACGCTTCGAAGAAAGTCTGAATGGGGACATCAAGTTATTGATTAGGATCTTGGAAATACGGGAGTTTGCCACATTGGCCGATCGAGCCAAGAAGACCGAAGAATTTAATAATGAAAGAAAACAAGCTAAGAGAGAGGCTCGAGTTGTGAGCAAGAGGTCTAGAGGTAAAACACTCTCGTTCTCCATGAAGAAAGCCAGGAGCCTATATGAACGCTCCACTTCATTAGTGGGATACTCGAGTAGATCAAGAAGCTCTAAGCGACGAGGTCAAAAGTCTTCCTCCCTGATGGTGACTAGTGTGGGGAGTGTAGATGATAAAAAATCGAAGTGTAAGAGCTGCAACAAATTTCACTTCGGAGAGTGCCGAATGAAAAGCGGCGCATGTTTCAGATGTGGTTCTCTTGATCATTTTCTCAAAGACTGCCCAGAACGAGCAGAAAAAGATGAGGAATTAGCTCTGAAGTCGAATGCTTCTGTTCCTCGAGGTAGGCCTCCGAGATACCCTGGGAGTGCTGGTGGCAATTGAGTTGTGCTGCAAAATCAGAAGTTTGAGCCCCGAAAAGAACGTATGTGATACGTGCTCGAGAGGAAGCCTCTGCTCCTGATGTTATTACAGGTACTTTCTCTCTTTTATTACAAGTGTTGTTGCTTTAATTGACCTGGGGTCAACGCATTCATATATCTGCATAAGATTGGTCTCTAGTATGAACATACCTGTGGAACCTACAAAATTCATTATTAGAGTGTCGAACCCACTAGGCAAGTCGGTTCTAGTTGATAAATTCTGTAAGAATTTTCCTTTGACGATTCAAGGTTGTTGTTTCCCGGCTAACCTTATGTTGTTACCATTTGATGAATTTGATGTAATACTTGGTATGGATTGGTTAGCCTTTCGTGATGTAATTGTGAATTGTGGTAGTAAGTATATTAAGTTGAAATGTCCGGATGGTAAGATTCTACGGGTCGAATCAGGAGAATTGGGTTTGCCACCGGTTGTAATCATGGCAATGGTTGCCCAGAGATGTATGAGAAAAGGATATGAAGCCTACCTTGAATTTGTACTGAACACTAAGGAAACAGAGCTGAAGATTGAGTCCATGTCGATAGTATGTGAGTACCCAGATGTGTTTCCAAAGAAGTTACCCAGATTACCTCTTGAAAGGGAGATAGAGTTTGGTATGGAATTGGTGCCAGGGACGACTCCCATTTCCATTGCCCCATACAAAATGGCACCTACTGAGCTGAAGGAGTTAAAAGCACAGTTGCAAGAGCTGACGGACAAAGGATTCGCTAGGCCAAGTTTTTCACCTTGGGGTGCCCCCATGTTGTTTGTAAAGAAGAAAGATGGTTCGATGAGGTTATGTATCGATTATCAGTAACTGAACAAGGTGACTACTAAGAATAAGCATCCCTTGCCAAGGATCGATGATTTGTTTGACCAGTTGAGAGGAGTCACTGCATTCTCCTAGATAGACTTGAGGTCTGGTTATTATCAGCTGCGAGTTAAAGACTCGGATGTACCCAAGACAACTTTCAGAACGAGGTATGGCCATTATGAATTTCTTGTCATGCCGTTTGGGCTGACGAATGCACCGGCCGTGTTTATGGATCTAATGAACAGGATCTTTCGGCCATATTTGGATAAGTTTGTCATTGTGTTTATTGACGACATTTTGATCTACTCTAAAGATGAGACAGAGCATGAGAAGCATCTGAGATTTGTGTTGCAGACCTTGCGGGAAAAGCAACTGTATGCTAAGTTTAGCAAGAGTGAGTTTTGGCTCCGGGAAGTTGGATTTTTGGGTCATATAGTTTCGAGTGAAGGCATCCGAGTTGATCCAAGTAAAATTTCTGCAATTGATGGATGGAAATCGCGTAAGAATGTAACTGAGGTTAGAAGCTTTTTAGGCTTAGACGGTTACTATCGAAGGTTTGTAAAAGGATTTTCCATAATAGTAACTCCGATGACGAAATTGTTGATGTTAAGTTTGAAGAGACAGAGAAGTGTCAACAAAGTTTTGAGAAGTTAAAGACATTACTGACCGAAGCTCCTGTTTTAGTGCTACCTGAACCGGGAAAAGAATTTGCGGTCTATAGTGATGTATCCTTGAATAGATTGGGGTGTGTGCTTATGCAAGATGGCAAGGTGATAGCCTATGCTTCACGGCAATTGAAGCCTTACGAGAAGAATTATCCAACCCACGACCTAGAGCTTGCTGCTATTGTTTTTGCCTTAAAATTTTGGAGGCATTATTTGTATGGCGAGACTTTCCGTATATTCATAGACCACAAGAGTTTGAAATACTTGATGACTCAGAAAGAATTAAATTTGAGACAACGGAGATGGTTAGAATTAATTAAGGATTATGATCTGGTTATCGACTATCACCCGGGAAAGGCGAATGTGGTCGCCGATGCACTGAGTAGAAAATCCTTGTATGTCTTGAGAGCTATGGATGCTCATTTGACCTTGCTTGATGATGGTTCAGCTTTGGCTGAGCTGGAGGCTAGGCCAACATTTCTGCAGGAAATTCATGATGCTCAGTTAAATGATGATGACTTGCAAGTAAAAAGGGTTCAATGTGAGTCTGGGATTGAGTCCAATTTTTGAATTAGTCCTGATGGATGTTTGATGTTCAAAGATAGGGTTTATGTACCCAAAGACAAGGAACTTATTCAGAAGATTTTGCAAGAAGCACATAAAGTAGTTGGTCTGTTCACCCGAGAAGTACCAAGATGTATAACGATTTAAAGAAGATGTACTGGTGGTACTGGTGGAACGGCATGAAAAGAGATGTTTCTAAATTTGTATCGAAATGCCTAGTATGTCAGCAAGTTAAAGCTGAACATCAAGTGCCTTCAGGTATGTTACAACCTGTAATGGTCCCCGAATGGAAGTGGGATAGAATTACCATGGACTTCGTGATAGGACTACCTAAGACTCTGAAAAAGAAAGATGCCATATGGGTCATAGTGGACAAATTGACAAAGTCCACTCATTTCATCCCTGTAAGAACAGATTATTCCCTTGATAGATTGGCCAATTTGTACATTTCTGAGATAGTAAGATTGCATGGAGTACCACTGTTGATTATTTCGGACAGAGACCTGAGGTTCACGTCGAGATTCTGGAAGAAGTTTCAAGAAGCCTTGGGTACAAAGTTGAGCTTTAGTACAGCTTTTCACCCTCAAACCGATGGTTAGTCTGAGCGAATAATTCAGATTCTCGAGGACATGTTGCGATGTTGCATCCTTGAATTTCAGGGTAGTTGGGAAAAATACCTGCCATTGGTAGAATTTGCCTACAATAATAGTTTCCCAACAAGTTTAAGGATGGCACCTTATGAAGCCTTGTATGGTAGGAAGTGCCGAACTCCATTGTACTGGACGGAACTTAAGGAAAATCAGATTCATGGAGTTGATCTGGTTAAAGAAACCGAAGAAAAAGTTAAAGTGATACGGGATTGTCTAAAAGTGGCATCAGATAGGAAAAAGTCTTATGCTGATCTAAAAAGAAAGGAAATTAAATTCCAAGTTGGGGATAGAGTATTTTTTAAAGTATCTCCATGGAAAAAGGTATTGAGATTTGGTCGAAAAGGTAAACTGAGTCCACGATTTATCAGACCGTACGAGATTACTGAAAGAATTGGACCGTTAGCCTACCATTTGGCGTTGCCACCCGAACTGGAACAGATTCATGATGTGTTCCATGTATCCATGTTAAGGAGATACCGATCAAACCCCTCTCATGTAATTTCACTGATTGAGATTGAAATTCGACCGGACATGACCTATGGAGAGGAACCGGTTAAGATATTGGCTCGCGAAGTTAAACAGTTCAGAAATAAAGATGTAGCTCTTGTAAAAGTTTTATGGCATCAACATGATGTTGAAGAAGCTACATGGGAGCCGGAAGAAACCATGAGAAACCAATATCTGAATCTGTTTTCTGGTAAGACTTTTGAGGACGAAAGTCCCTAAGGGGGAGAAATGTAACATCCCGAAATAGGGCCTAGTCAGAATAGTGGTTTTGGGACCACAAATCCGACATCAAAATATTTATTTTATGGTTATTATGAGGCCTAGAATATGAGTATATTCATTTGTTAAAGTTTCATGAAGAAATTCTAAGTATAAGATGTCCAATTGGAGATTAGGGACTAAATTGAGTAAATTGCAAAACTTGGTTTCTAGAAGCAATTTGTATGAAATTGCTTTAGATTATGAATTAGAAGGTCTTGGAGAGAAATTTTCCCAAATTCTAAATTTTTGGACAAAAATGGGCTTGCATGGATGAAATTTTAAAGAAAAGGCATGAGGGTATTTTGGTCATTAGGCATTTTAATGAAATAAAAAGGGAAAAATAAAGCAAAAATATGCTCATCTTCTTCCTATAGCTACCGAAATTTGGAGGAGGACACCATAGCTAGGGTTTCTTCAATTTTCAAGCTCAATAGTAAGTGCTCCCAAGCACCGTTTTTCATGTTATTTGTATTTTTGAAATCTCGGTAGTTTGCTCTCTCCATTTCTACCCATATTTCATGCTAGGGTTCACGTTCAAAAATTTACCCATGCATGAGTTATTGGTATTTTGATGGATTATGAAAGAATATGAAAGATAAATGTGTGTTAAACATCTTTTCCAAGTTGGTTTTCATGAGAAACCCTTATAGGGACTATTTTGCAAAAGATGTAAATGTGTGGTAGAAATGAGAAAATAATGGACAATGTGCGCTACCATAAGAAGGAAAAGTCTTCGTCTAGGCTTGGGTAAGATAGAAAGTGCATGTATTTCATTATCCGAGCCTAGGGACTAAATCGTAAAATGTGAAAGGTTAGGGGAAAAATAGTCATTTGGACCAGGGGTAGATATTAAACTTGCAATGCATAATATAATGTATTAATGAGTTAATTTTGCTATTATAGACCCCGAGGAACAAATTTCGGAGGTCAATCATAGTAACGAAGGTTTGAATAACCAAACACAATCCTAAAAAAAGAATACCGGTAAGTTCGGATAACTTAAAGTAAACCCCTAATATACATAATTGTACGATTTATGAATGCATGATATTTGCATTTATTGATGGTATGAAAATGCATGAAATGCACCTTCGGTAATGACTTGTTGATAACTGTCTCGGTTGAGGTTAAAAAGGGAATTTGATGGATAAACCATGTTTTACATGTGAACTGAGAACCTGCATATGTTGCAGTAATGATTTAGCCCGGATGGGTAATCCGTGATCTCAAATATGGAAAGGAATCTAGCTCAGACGGGTGTTCCTTGAATGATCAAGCCTCCCGAAGAATATGTGCATTATGGATTTATCCGGACGGGTAATCCGATTAGGGTCTGAATTTAGCCTAGACTGGTAATGCAGATCCGAACTCATTAAGAGTGTTTGTCACTATAAGGGATTTAGCCTGGACTAGTAACCCCGACATCACCTTACGAGTTCATGATATGGAGGATTTAGCCTGGACTAGTAATCCTGCCATGGGATGTGAGGTTCACGGGAGTGCATATATGTGAAATGATCATTCATAAGAATTGACAAATAATGGGTACCCCATCGAGATTTCCTAGAAACTCAACTGGATAATATGATGTATGTTAACAAGATGATGAATGATGAGCTCATCTATATAAATTACATGATGCTTTGTTATGTGACTGACTCATTGATTAAGTGCATGAGATAGGAAATCATTTCATAATGGATGATTTCATAATTTAGATATGGATGCATGCTAATTACTCGGTAAGTTTACTTTTCGATTATTAGAGCTTACTAAGCATGTAAATACTTACCCCTCTCTTTTTCCCTGTCTCACAAAGCTCAAGGACTCGAAAGGATTGGAGGACAATCGGAGAGTCAACACACTATCAATTAAACAAGCTTTGGTATAAAGACTCTGTTTATTTTGTTAAATGGCATGTATAGTACTTTTGAGTATTTTATTATATGTGTCATTTGATTTGCCAAGTAAAGGCATGTAGAAATATGTTTATCACTTTGTATATGGCCATGAAAATTGGCTTAATTTAAGTAGGCTATGACCTACGATTTTATGCATGGTTTTAATTACTAATGATGGGTTGCTATCAATTGGCAATGAGTCACATGAGTGAGCCAATTTCGGATGGATTAATGTAACACGGGAACCCATGATGCTAAAGAGGAAATAACCATTTATGTATGAAACCAATGATATGAGGTTTCCATACAACTATTTTCATTAAGGTTATTTACAAGCGTAAAACTATGTTTTCTCTCAAACTTGGTAACCACTAAACACAAGTAGTAGAAAGAGGTGACTAAAGGCTTGGAAAATAGCCTAATAAAGTCCGCATGGTTGGACACACGGGCGTGTGTCTAGGCTGTGTGTGACACACGGTTCCCTCCCTTGGGCGTGTGCTATGGCCGTATGTCCCCTGCACTTAAAATTTTAGCTCAAAGTTGTACACGGGTAGGCCACACGGGTGTGCATCATGGCCGTGCTAAAATGACAGTTTCGTCCACGGGCAGGCAGCAGGGCGTGTTTCCATGGCCGTGTTGATAAGTCAGTGTTGCCCACGGTTGACGGGCATAGGTGTGCCTCAAGATACACAGGCGTGTGAGTCCACACGGCCCAATCTACACGGGCGTGTATCCCTTTATGTTAAGAAAAATTTTCTGAGAAGCCCAAGGTTAATCAAACGTGCCCGTATTTGTCCCGCATTACCTTCCTATATGTTGTAGGTCTCAAAGTCCTATACAAGAGATGAGATGTTCATGATTGAAATGTTTTAAATTTAAATGAAATTTTGTGACCTGAGTTAGTATACTAAAAGTGTAAAGTTCAGGTAATGCTTCGAGCCCTGTCCCGGTGTTGGATACGGGTTAGGGGTATTACATTTTTATTCAAGGAAAAAAAGAAATCCCCACACATAGAGAGGGTCCAAAGAAATTTCCAAAACAATGCCTTCTCTAGCAGACAAGACAAGAATATCTGCGCATGAAACAACCCCAGGACACTCCCTCTCTAGAGCTTCTTTGATGGTTTAAATGTACCTGAAATTCCTCATACCAAAGCTCCTGTCTGTTTCCTTCTCAGACAACCTCCTCCTTGTCAAGTCCAGTGATAGTGAAGCATCACATGACTACTTAAACCAATAAAAAAAACTAAAATTCCCAAAACTTTAGGTACTAAATTTAGCCTTAAAATCAGTTCAAGTACCTAATTGGAAAAAAAAAACCCTTTAGATTCCAATTTGAACCTTGGAACCAAATTTGGACACTAAAATTACCAAGAATGTTGTATGAAAAGTGGAATAGTATAGAGGAGATGAATATGATTGGTGTAGTTTAGCCTGGTTTAATAGTAAACTATAAACCCAAGTCAAAGTGTAGATTATATGTTTTGTTCTTGAGGTAGAAAGGGTGGATTTCAGTTACTTTATACTGAAATGTGTAAAGGTTTTGTACTACTTCTATGCCATGAGGATGAGATTGATAAACCTCACATTCTTGCCAAATCTCATTTCAAATTGCTTAATTATCATTGGGAAAATTTTATTGCTATCACAAAAAGTTATCGTTAAGCCATGAAAAATAATTTTTAATCATATATAAACCAACCATTTTTGTTTTGTTAGTAAATATGGTGATTTTTGGTGATGACTTAATTGTGTGAATATATTTTAACCAAAATATTAGTTACAAATTAAAATATGTTTAACACAATGATAATATTTTAATTACTAAAATTATTTTGTAATATAACATATTGGTTAAAAAAATACTTCAAATAATCGCTTGAGTTAGTCACTGTCATTGAAAATTTTGTTAATCCACGGCATTTTAAAACTTTTGGATAAATTCAATGACCTCTCTATAATTAGTCCAAAATAATTTTCAACCTGAAAAATTCAATAATAAAATTATCAACATTTAAATCTTTTTAAGTAGAAAGAATCTAACTATAACGAGGATGCCGAATCATTATTATAACCCTACCTTTTCAGATGAGCCCATATGCTAGCATAACATCACCCTTCACCTACTGTTACCAACTGCTAAAGGCTTAATGTTCACTGGTGTGAATTTTGTGACCTAAAAATTAAGGTGTAACACCCTTAACTCGTATCCGTTGCCGGAACAAGGTTTCGAAGCATTACCAAAATTTACAGATCGTTTAACTAAAATTTCACTTTATATAACAATCATACTTGAAATCAATCAAATTTAATCATAGTGTCCCTTACGTGAGCCATCGAGACCCAAAAATATATATATTAGAAACATATCGGGACTAATTCAAAATTGATAGTGCAATACTCATGAAGTTATATCCATCCACTCACAAGGTGAATAAATACACAACATCACTTATTCATATTATCCCAAGCTTAGTAAGATTTTAAATAACTTTAACTCTTCCAAGTTTCTTTATTTTCATTTGTATTTCTTTACTTTCCACACTTATTCCAATGCATGACACACAATTCATAAACATATCATTCAACCATGGTAACAAGATAGTGCATTTAGCCAAAGTGTTTTTCGAATTGATCACATGATAAGTCAATTCATAAGAAATTGCGTAATTTAAACCTTACCACTCTTTCATAAGCACTAGCATATTTTCACTTAAATACTTACCATTTCAATGCATCATATAAATAAACATATCACCATTCGACAAATAACTTGGCATTTGCCTAAGTATTAAGCAACAACACTGGTTAGCGTACTTGCACATATTACTCATCACAACATACATATTTATATGTCATGATACATATCATTCTTTTGTCGTTTCTTCATAAACATATGTCATTCATTTCATTATATCAATATTTCATGTACCATCATTTCCATGTATTTCAGGTATATACCAGTAATAATTCATTTCAAACTCATGTTATTTCATATCAGAACTTTGCCCATTGAATCATTTAAATATCAATGAGTACACTTATTTTAGATCAATACCAATAATAACCATAAGTTTTTCAATATTAATTTCATATGTCACTTACCAATCTTTGTCAAATTAGAGAACGTCTTACGGATTTGAGTACATCATTTTCTTTATGCCATAGTCCAACTGTGGTCTTATACGAATATTGCCATGGTCTTACACTCATGATGCATAACCCAGTTAAGGTCTTATACATGTACACTTACTGCCATGGTCCAACCATGGTCTTACGTTCGCTGTGCCATAACCCAATTATGGTCTTTTTATTGAAATGCCATAGCTCAACTATGGTCTTACATTTACACTTTGTCATGGTTATACCCTGACTTTATCCGTCAATTCATCACTTGTCATATCACTTATCACTGAACGATTGTACTCAATCCAACGTTCTACTCAATTTGAACTTTGGCTTTGTTTTCATTTTATCACAATAATTATAATTCCATAACAAAGATATGAAATAATACATTATATAATCTCTAATTTTAACAATCAATCATAAAATTCAACTATATGAACTTTCCGATTAAATTGCAAAAATACTAAGATTTAAGGGCATTTTGGTAATTTTCTATTTTCCTCGATTTTCACCCAAATATTGATATAAATTAATAATTTCATTCAATTTATTAATTTAAACAATAAAACAATTCATTTACTTCAATTTGGTCTTTTCCGACATTTTTACAAAATTACCCCTAAATTTTTACTTTTATTCAATTTAGTCCCTGAGTCTAAAACATGAAAATTAGCAATTTTAAATGTAAACCCATACTAGTTAAATATTCATATATTTTCCTCCAACCTCCTCTCCATTCCACATCTTTAATGTATATATATAATTCCACTATTTACTTATATGTTCATATCAAGCTATCTACTTGAGTCATAATCAATAAATTATTTATATCTTGAGCTACAGAATTCTAAATTAAGATCCTCTTTATTTTTTAGAAACTATACTCAAATATATTTCTACCATAAAATTTTCAGAATTTAAAGTTTAGCCAATAAGTACAGTAAAATCTTCAAATTAGTCATTATTCTGCTGTTTGACAGCTTCGACCTTTCTTCACTAAAAATTAATTATCTCTTAGTATGGGGTTTGGATGATGTTTCCATTTATTTCTATTTAAAATAGACTCATTAAGAATTTAAAAATTTAAATTTAAACCCCTAATTATTATTTTACAATTTTTTATGATTTTCCAAAGTCAGGACAAGGGAACCTGAAATCATTCTGACCTTTCTCACAAAATTTATTATAACTCATAATGTACAATTCTATTGATTACACCACTTCCTCTATGAAAAATTAGATTCAATAATATTTAATTTAATATTTTATTCATCTTCTAATTCAATTTTCACAATTTTTTGTGATTTTTAAAAATTATACTACTGCTGCTGCCTAAAATTGTTTTAGTGCAAAATGTTATAACACCATTATTTCCTTTCTCTACAATATTTCCCATCACTTTCTCTTATTTCCCCTCACTAACATATCAAGAACATAGAACCTTATATAAGAAAAATCTACATTAACATCATTTCCATGCTTTTTCAATAATATCAACTTAAAAATATATTGAAATCTTGATGTTCTTACCTTGTCCTATTAATTTCAATCTTTAACTTGATTTTCTCTCTCCTCAAGCTTCTATTTCTTGAATCTAACTTGATATTCTAACTCCCCATAGTCTCCTTAATATTTTTCCCTCTTGGTAGCTATGGAAATTCTTTTGATTTCTAAGTGAAAATAGTGGATTTTAGAGAAAGGACCAAATTGTAAAGAAAAGAAAGTTTCTTTCTTTCTTTTCTCTTCACACGTTGGATGCATGGGAAGAAGATGGTGGTTCTTCATCTTTCTTTCCATATATATATACTAAATAAAATAATAATAAAATAATAAAATATCTCATAAAATAATATTTATCTAATTAAATAATTAAATAATTATAAAATATAATCAACATCATCATTGCCTTCTAGATTTCTCTCTTTTTCTAATTGACTATTCTGCCCTTTATGATATTTTAAAATTTCACCCTTGAGTCATCACTTAATTTGGTAAAATTACGATTTAGTCCCTCATAATTATTCACTTATTCAATTTGGTCCTAATTCATCCATTTTCCTTAGTTTCTAGATCATTCTACCCTTAAAATATTTGCACTATTAGTCCTTCAAAATTTTTATATTTACACTTTAACCCCTCAAATTTTGAATATTTACTCTTCGACAACAAAACTTTTCTCACTTTTACAATTTAGTCATTTCCTGAATTAATATATCATAATATACTTCCCACTATTGACATAACTCAAAATTTTCCTTTTTGTCACTTTATTCCCTTATTTTACTATATCAAGAATAACGTCTTACTTTCTTATTGTAGTAATTTTCGGGGTATTACATAAGGTCCATTTACTCTCTTCACTGTCAGCACAACAGGTCGTCCAAGCTCGCATCGGCTTCTTGCATTGTAACTTCATCATTCCCCTTCATGCTTCAACAGTTGCATGAATAATTGCAACAATGCTCCAAACTAGAATTAATCATAAATTCCAACATCAAATGGTTTCACATGTTTAGGAAACTAGTCAGGAAGATGATCCAATCCCTTCTTTCTCTTTCCTTTATCGATAATATAAGCTTTGAATTTCAAGAAGCCTGTTCGCTTTCCAAGCATATCAAATTAAAAATTGAATTAAAAATAATAAATGGTTAAACAAGATGAATTAAAAATAAAAAAAATGAAAACAATATATTTATTAATTAAAAATAAAAAAACTTAAAACTGTTATAAAATAAAGAGAGATGGAGAGAATAAATAATAAAGAAAATATGAAAGCAATAGAGAATGTACTTTATTGATCAAATGAATGGTTACAATGCTTCATCAAAGTTTCTATTTATAGGCATAAAAAATATTAAAGAAGTAGAGATCTAATTCTAATAACTATTAGAGTTTAAAGTATATCAAAACTTTAGCTTGATCATGATGGACATTCAATTAATAAGATATTCATAACACTCCCCCTTGGATGTCCATTGGTAGATAATGTGCCTTGTTAAAACCTTATTAGGAAAAACCCTATGAAATAAAAATCTAATGAAAGAAAAATAGTACACAATCTATAATATGCATAATATGCTACCTCATTAAAAATCTTACCAGGAAAACCCAATGGAACAAAACCTCAATTAAGCGAAAAAGAGTGCAACGCGTATTTACTCCCACTCATGAAAATATCAAATATTTTCTAATATTCTACTTATTCAATCTTGAATACTGGTTTTTCAAATGACTATTTGAATGTATTTGCTACACATTTATATTACCATTCTTTTAAAAAGTCATGAGTGATGAAAATTTGGGGAAATATATTTTGATCTCTTCAGGAGATTTAACAATAATCATAACAAACTTTAATCATAATTCTTTTATAAAAACACAAATAGGTATTTTGGATCATTTTATAATCCTCCTTCAACTGCTATTCACTAAGTCAAATTTACCACATATGTTCAATTATTTCAATTCATATAAATGAATAATTTCCCAAGAATTTCAATATGCTTCTAGCGTTCTAAATCCTTCAAGAATTTTAATATAAACTTTACTATATAGTGATTTATAAAAGTTGTAACAACAACCATTAGACACAAGTTAAATCTTTTATGAATTGTCAAAATAATATGTCTAAAGGTTATTACATCCACCGTAAAAAAATATTATATCTTGTCATAATCAATACCAGTACTTAGTGAAAAACTTCATATTTTTATTCCGCTTTTGCAAAACTACTTCATTTGCACCCTTATTGGCTTCATACATTTAGATATTCGGATTACTAGTCTAAAAACTCCACGAATTTAATTGTACTTGAGTTACGTCTTTCTATTTTGATCAATTTATTCCATATCTATATTTCTCAATAGATTTGTTCAAGATCTTCCTTTTATTTCATTATTTCAATAATAATATTGCATGTAAAATCATTGTCGACCACTTTTATTATTCAGTTCCACATTTTCTCGAATTGACATAACTTATCGAGATCTCTTATTTTTATTATTTTAAAATTCAGTTTCAGGTACTTGAATCTCTTTTGGAGAGTTATTTATTAGTTACATCTTAAGTCTCTTTTGGAGCACCCGCCTCCACTATATGACCATCTAGAAGAATTTTCATCTTTGGAACCGGTCAAACTATTATTTATTCTAATTGATTGTCCTACTGGGACTTTTGATTCAAATTAAAATATTAACTTGCCTATTCTCATTAATTTTGTAAATATATCTGATAGTTAACTTGTAATGAGTTATCATTGTTGAACTTATGGTTCAAATTGCTCTGCTCTAACTCATTACAAGCTATCATTTCTCTCCCCTTAATGTCGAGAAAACTATAAAATCAAAATTATAATCACAAATAATGTCATAATTGAATCTCGAATAAATTCAAAACATCTAATAATATTGTAACACCCAAAACCCGGCCTAGAAGTTTAGACCGAATCTCAGATGTCACATTGATCACCAAAGTGATCGTAGGTAAAGTTTTACAAAGCAAGTTATCATGTTAAATCGAAACACTTAACTGTTTAAAATTCAAACAGTAAAATTACAGTTAAGTTTAATACTTAATTAACTGAAATAAAATCGCATAAATCCTAAAACAGAATTTTACCACAATTTTTATAAAACCTTACATTTCAAAATTGATTAACAAAGTAGTAACCGAAAACCCAAACCGATAATTTATTTTCCAACGAGACTGTCTGAGACCTCCGCATACCGAGTCCCGAGTCAAAATTTAAAAAGGGTACCTGAAAAGAAATGCTAAGAGGGGGTGAGCTACTCGAGCTCAGTGTGAGTCCGAAACAAGTCTAAAACAGAGATACATAATTCATAACAGTAGCATAGTAGATTATCAGTTACTCACAGAGTCAGAACTCATACTTGGGACTAATGTCCCAACATAATTTATCAACCAGAGCACATCAAATTCACTCAAATACTCGGTTTAAATTCCGATCAGACAAATAGATCACCGACAACTAGTCTTGCAGTTAGAACACATAAACAGATACAAATGAAATGCAATCAGAAAAATATAGCCCACCCATCCAGCCAACACACCTCTCCGTCCCCTGATCACACCTCATAAGAGCTGTTTAAGCTCATCCAACCAATCACACCAATTAGGACCTCAGAAGGCCTATCCAACCTTACATTCCGTATATGTGGACTCAGCCACTCAGATGATAATATGTATCAGGGCTAGCATATGTACTGTACAGTGCAATGCGGTAGACCGCGGTATAGGCCAAATAAGATAATAGTACGCAAAGCATAGGCGACGACGACAAGATCAAAGGCAATGCGGTAATCCATCAGCAGTCATGTTGCGATTGTAATTGCCAGATCGAGATAATAGTGCGTAGCATAGCTAACGTCACGACGCAGTCTGATGTGATGCGGTAAACCGCTATACCAGTTATTTGCAGTCAAACTACCATATTAGATAAAGGTACGCAGCAGAGCTGACGTATGTACAGTACAGTCTTCCTTCTCTTCACAACCCAACCCAAAACAGTTTATGCAAATGCATGTATGCACCCAAGCTCACAGAAAAAAGACAGTTACACAGTCAGTCAAATGGAATAGATAAGAACACACTTCACAGACTAGATCCAAACTCACACATCACACGCAATCATCATAGATATCAAGTCATGTACACCTGCACTAAACTTAGCTAAGGGTCGGAGCATAAACAAATACTTCACACACCCGTGTGCCCGGAAGACACGACCGTGTGAGAAATGATAAAATCCTCAAATCGGCCACAAAGCTGTGTGGTGCCAAAATTAACCCAAAAACCCTAATTCCCAAAAGCACACGGCCGTGTGTCCTAAAACACACGTCCATGTGGAAACCCCAGTGGTCACAAACCACTCTAGAACAGCCTCGAAAGACGTGCTTTTAGCCACGAAGCACTCCCTAGCTCTTGATAGTTCGTAAATATGCCAAAACATGCAAATTCTAAGGATTACACAGCGATACAACATCAGAATTAATAAGTTACGAACACACACGCACCGATGTCGACTTTTTGCAAAGTCAAAAAAGAATTCATAAACAAATCAGAAGAAAGTACGAACCCCACACTTGTCTCGTGCTCTAAGACGTTCAGAATCTGACATGTCGACAAGGACCAAAGCTCTCCAAATACCGTAGACAAAAACCATTTTCGTAAAAAGAAAAAAAAAAGGAAAAAAGAGAGGGAGAGGCAGAGGGAACGTGTAAACCCCCCAAAAAATAAATAAAAATAACACATAATAAATAATTTAAGAAAATATTAACATAAATAAAGCAAAATAAATTGCCTCTCCAAATTGTTCACAAAAAGACTCAAACCCAAAACCTTGAGGTTCACTAACACTCACTCAACCACCAAATCAGCAGGCCTATTCTGATCCTTAAACACGCTACTAAACTCAATAGCACCACCAACTCACTAACTCTAACCACAAACCCCAAAACTTCTACCCCCAAAATTCAAGACGTTACAAATATAAAAAAACTTGTAATTAATATATATTCCCAACTTTCTTGGAGGATTCACTCATCTTTGTGCGTTGTGGTGGAGCAATTGGAATATATACACATATACAAAAATTCAAAGATGAAAAATATTTAGCTCTTGATCAAAAACCAATTGTAATGGGGAGTATTTATAATTTATTAGCTTGATGTGTACAACATGTAAATCAATACAATCTCATGCTGAAATAGAAATTTTTGTTCTCAAAAGTAATGATTTAGTCATTAGTTGGAGGCATTTGATTAGCAATTTAGCTAAATCATTTTGTGTGTGAACATGAGCTATAGGATGTTCAACTTTTATCCTAATTGGCAAGCAATAATCATTGAAAATTTGGGATGTAAACGCACCAACATTAGTAAGATGAACTGTTTTTATTGCATAATTTGAAATAAATCATTTAAACAAGCAATCTCGCAAACGATAGGTTGCGAGTTGATAACGCATGTGCTTATTTTGTATATTCATTTACCAAAATCATATAATATTAAAATCATTCATATGGTGGATGAATGAGCCCATATTCATTTTAAAAATGTAAGACATTAAATCTCAACTTTAGCTAGTGAGTTTCTAAGAATCAATTTTCATTGAGAGCAAACAACAAATGAGAAATTTTTAAATTAAAGAATCTTTTGGTTCTTTATTGAATGCCCATACGAATTCTCAATTACTTTTTGCATCATATATGGTCTAGGATGGTCAACTGGTCAGGCCAAGTAGTAAATGCATTTGTATTAGTAAACTTCTGGTTTACTAAATTGTAACAAATTGATAATTTTATTATCATTCCTTCTAATTTGTATCCACATATAAGTACTATTGTGACATTTACTACTGTAAATGTCTAAATCAATGTGAAGTCTATAATACCACTAAGCCAATAAATATAATTTACAAATAATTATATGCAGTATTCGCTTTAGGGAATATTCCAAAATCTTCAAATATTTATAAAAAAAAATTGCAACTTCAGGTGCATCCAACCATAACGATTTTTAGATAGAATTATCATATTTCATTGCGCATAAATAGATCTTTCATAATCAAATATTTTGCTTTCAACCCATTAATGGGGATGATGACAAAAGATCACAAAGATTATAAAATAAATATAAATTAATAACCCAATCCTCTCTTTTCATCCTTTCAAAATAGATATTTAATACAATAGTGATTCATATGAAATATAATATTTTCCTCATTCACAATCTCAATATAAGATCTATTATAAATATTTTTTAAAACCAATGAATTAACCATCACAAGATACTAATATATTAGCTCTTCTAGAGCTTTCGACTAATTTTGTATTATCAAATATTGGAATAATATTTATTTGTTTTAGTACCAAATAAGATAAATATGTTCTATCTACATTCTCATATCCTTCCTCAAAGAATATCAACAGAAACAAAATATTTAGGCATATGCCACATATGTGGCCAATAATTTTTCATATCACATTGATAACATAGGTTGAGAACTCTCATTGTTCTCTTTTTTATTACTATGCTCTCACTTTTAGTGGTCTATAATTATATTTTTTATTTATTTTTTATGTTTACATTCACTTTAGGGAATGTAACAAATCTGGTAGGGCAGACTTCTAAACACCTCTCTTGATTTTTTATTTCATAATCACCATCGTAAACATACGTGGATTTTGAATCAGAATCTACCCATTCATGTTGTCATGATTTTTCTCCAATTATAATAAATATGATATAATAATTAAAACATAGTAAAATATACCTGAAGATCTTTAACATCATTTTCATCACCTTGACTGTTATCACGAGCACAAATCTATTCTTTACCCATGCTTGATCGCGGAAGCTTTTGAAACCCATTTATCATTATTATTTTAAAAAACCATTTTTATTTACAAAAAACTCTTAGTTTATTCAAGGAAAACCATATTTTGACGTTGCATCTTATAATCCATACTCACAGCTCAAAACCAAAATTAAAACCTAAAGTCCAAGTCCAAAGTTACATCAAAATTCCCCAAAACAATGATTAAGCAAAAGAAGAAAGTTCATAAACCAAAACGTATGTGGTCGTGGTCACCGTCGAGTCCTCCACTGCACCGATCCACCTATTACTGGGGATTACCTGAACAGATAAACAAATAAAGGGTGAGTTTTCACAAACTCAGTGTTTACATCCCCACAGTTCAGCATACTTACAGACAGATCACAGAATACAGTCATAATTCGGGCTTGAGCCCTTAACAGATGTGGTGCGGGCCATGGCCCACTCAAAACAGAATCAGATATAGCATACATATAGATCAGAATAATAGAAACATGCCCACCAACCCTGCACACCAACTCTGTCTAACCCAACACACCATGTGGGGATAAAATCGACCCACCCATCCCTGCACACCAAGTATGGGGATAAAATTAACCCATCCAACCCTTCATACCATAGAGTACCGTAATGCGGCACATATTAGAAATATGCAGCTTAGCTGCCAGATAACAGGCTTATGAAGCCTTTCAGTAACTTCCTTCTCTTCATCAAACCCACCCTGATGCAATGCATCATACAAGAATGACATGCTATAATGCAAATTAACAGACTTATTCTCATAATCAGTACAGAACATATATATATATATATATATATATATATATATGCATACTAAGT
This sequence comes from Gossypium arboreum, assembly GCF_025698485.1. Lineage (NCBI taxonomy): Eukaryota > Viridiplantae > Streptophyta > Magnoliopsida > Malvales > Malvaceae > Gossypium > Gossypium arboreum. Next base: position 62,750,443 of record NC_069078.1, read on the forward strand.
ATAACATGTTATCTCACACACCATAATATCATATCGCAGAAATAGGGGTCTTTACTTACCCTACGATAGGTCATAGTCATCTTGGGTGACCCGTGCAACCTTAAAATACATTTCAAAAAAATGGGCTCACAAGCCCAAGTGGCCTGCCTGTGTGGGCCCATGTAATGGACCGAACCCGAGACCGTCGCCAGAGTAGAGCACGAGGTGTTAACGGACTTAATTCATTAATTAAACAGCTCAAACAATTTATTTTAGAACTTCCAGACAAGCTTGCTAACTGCATCACAGTTGCTTAAAAATTTATATCTCGAGTTACAAAACTCGAAACCCAATTCCGTAAATTTTTCCTGAAACTAGACTCATATATCTATCAACTAAATTTTTTCTAGAATTTTTTGTTGGGCCAACTAGTACATTTTATTAGTTAAAGTCTCCCCTGTTTCAGGGTTCAACTGCTCTGAAATCTGTGTATTACGAATCAGATATCTCCCTGTACAGAGTTTCAATGATTATACCGTTTGTTTCTCTTAAAACTAGGCTCAATAAATATTTCATATATGTAAGGTAAATTTCATAATTATTTTTTTACAATTTATAGTAAATTTTTAAAGTCAGAGCAGGGAATCTAGAAATCACTCTGGACCTGTTTTACAAAAATTTAAATATCTCGTAAAATACAACTCATTTATTTACTCTATTTCTTTCATATGAAAATAGACTCAATAAGATTTAATTCTATATCTACTATTTTTAGTGATTTTCCAAATTCACATCATTATTGCTGTCCGATACTATTTTAAAGCTAATTTCTCCTTTTTTTATGATTTCCATGGAATAACTAGCATTTAGGCATACATAACACCAAACATGTCCTTGATTAGCCATTCCAACAGCTAATCATTATCAAGCATTTACATACCATTCATCAACCATATCATAAGATCATACACACAAAATGGCTATGATGCTATACATGCCATACTCAAAATGAAACGTCTAGCTATACCAAAATAATCCTCGTAATAGTGTGCCCAGACCTCCGACGTTCTTTACAATCCCCAAGTTAGCTTGACAAAACTATAAAAAGAAGAAAAATAAAGGGGGTAAGCATTAAGCTTAGTAAGGTTTCATGCAAATAAATAACAACATTCATAAGAATTATCTTACTACTTGGCATGATACTACTTTATGCAACTTCATTAATTGTCATAGACATATTTTAAACTTCTTCACTTACTCCCTTACTTAAATACTTACTTACTTAATCAAATTTATTAATACATTTTACTTACCTTTTTCCTTATCAAGCATACATGAACATTATGTACTTACCTTTGCTCTTCTAGCATGAACTTGTCTTACCTTTTTAGTATAACTCGTCTTACCTTACCTTACCTTGATATTCTCTTTAAATTTTCCCGTTGAACCACTTGGAATACTAAGGATACGCGGGTGCCTTACCATTGCCATGACTTGTCATGGTCTTACATGGTATCCTTTTAAAACTTACCATTTCCATGTCTTGAGATGGTCTTACATGGTATCCTTGCCTTATGAACTCACCAATGCCATGCCTTGGCATGGTCTTACATGGGACCTTTGCCTTATAGTAACTTATCAATGCCATGTCTTGACATGGTCTTACATGATTTCCTTACCTTAGAAACCTTACCAATTGCCATGCCTTGGCATGGTCTTACATGGTATCCTTCAACCCTAATGTCATGACATTTGTATCCTACACATTCCTAAGGTTCAACCGGAACTTTCTGAAATTACTTCTCCGTCAATTCATGCTTGAGTCTTCTTTGAATAATTTCATAAAATAAATATATACATGCTGGAAATTAACAAATTAACATAAAATAATAGAATATTGCATTTATTTATCGCAAACTTACCTCGAAACAAAATACGATCAACTATATCGATTTAGTCCACTATATTTTTCTTTTCCCAATCTAACTCCGGATTTTGTTCTTCTTGATCTATAATAAAAAAAAATTAGCTTATTTAATACTCACATTTATTAAAACATTCCTTGACCCAAACTTTGGCAAAATTACATTTTTGCCTCTAAACTTTTACATATTTACATTTTTCCCCAAGGCTCGAAAATTAAACTTCATCCTATTTTCTTATGTTTTATGACATGCTGATCATTTTTCCCTTCTATGACAACATCAAATTCTCACTCTAACATGTACTTATGACTATTAGGTATTTTTACCGATTAAGCCCTTTTACTCGTTTTCACTTAAAACCGAGTAGAACAAGTTGTCTAACATAATTTAAAACCTCATATTCTATCATAAAACACCAAAATACACAAATTTCACCTATGGTTATTTTTCCAAATATGAACCCTAGGTTGAATTATTGCTAGCATAAGCTAAATCGAGCTACTGGATTCCAAAAATGTAAAGAACATTAAAACCGGGGCTTGGAATCACTTACTATGGACCTTGGAAGCTTAGAACAAACCCTAGCTATGGAGAACCCTTGAAATTTCGGCCTAATGAAGAAGATGGACAAAAATTGGCTTTTAATTTTGTTTTTAATTCATTTTAATAACTAAATGACCAAAATGCCCTTAATTAAAAACTAAGGTGTTTTATTTTCCTTTAGGTATTTTTGTCCAAACTTGTATAATGGTCTAATTACTATCCAAGGACCTCCACTTTAAAAACCCATTACTCACAAGTACTTAATACCTTTGTGAACTAGAACATACATTTTACAACTTTTGCAATTTAGTCCTAAATATCAAATTGGACCCTCTATCGATAAAATTTCTAAACGAAATTTTCACACAATCATGCAATCATGCCATAAACCTTAAAATGATAATAAAATAAATTTTTATACCTCGAATTTGTGGTCACAAAACCACTATTTCGATTAGGCCCTAATTCGGGATATTACAGCCCATACGCCCGTGTGGCCCATATGGCCCAAATTGGTCTTACCCGTGTGGATCACATGGCCTGGCCCCAATTCCCACACACTTGTATGGGCCCACACACCCGTGTGATCCACATGGCCTAATTGGTCGAGCCAATGTCTTGCATACAGCCTACCAGCCATCACACGGCCGTGTCCGTCGCGCCCGTGTCACGTGCACAGGACCTGGTTCGTCGACCACATACCCCTGTACTACCACATGGCCTACCACACGGGCGACCACAAGCCTATGTGGCATCGACAGAATGCTTTTCGGCTTTCACTGAATCTCGTTTTCTGTGCAATCAGAGTACACACCTGATATCGATTCACTGCAAAACACTTTCGAGCCTCAAGAGACCTAAAGTCAGTATATTTCAACCTTTTAGAAACCTAAAAACAAGTCTAAAACGATTAATCGCAAAATCAAAAAGTCAGCTTACCGCTACAGAACGAATACTACACCGAATCAAATCAACGAAACGCTAACACCAACCTTACTAGTGACTCCTAAACAACAACTAAAACTCCATTAAAACACTTAATTAGAGTAATATACCAGTTTGAGAACCGACAACTTACCACCCACGCCCTTAACAGTGAATAAACCGAACGATTGCAAGCAAGGAAGAAAGGAGACAAAATAATTTCAGCAGCACAAGGGGTAAAAGAGAAGGAACGACAACAAAACAAAATAAGAGAGGAAAAGGGAGAAAGGGTAGCTGAATTTGCCAAAAAGAAAGCAGGAAAACTGAAACTGTTAACCCCCTAGTGACTATCCCCTTAATTCACTCCACTACTCAGATTTCTTATCCAACTCAAACTCTCAGTCGAAACACGCAGCAAAATAATTCCCCTTACTTACAAAGTGATTTAAACTCTAGACCTCCCACACTCCATCACACACCTTAACCACCAGACCAGCAAGTTAATTCTGCTATGATTCTACCACTAATTAAATAAAAGCCTATTGAACCCAAATAAGGTTTTATTCAGAAAAATACCAAAATTTGCTAAGACTAAGGCTTGAACTTGAGACCTCACACACACACCCAAAACATTTAACCACTGTAGCAGATACACAGTTGTGTGTCTTATTCTAACAGAATCAAAAATATAAATTTTGGGGCGTTACAATGGACATCCACTTAATAAGATATTCATAACAGAAACAATATGAAATAAAAATCACAAATGTGTTTAGAAGAGGAGGAATTGAATTTGGGACATAAGGATAAAATCATTATTATTTAACCAAGAGAGCTAATATGTTAAAAATATTAATTAAAAGTAATAAAAAGCTTAAAACAACATGAAATAAAAAATACAAATGTGAGTAAGAGAGGAATCAAATTTAGGACTTAAGAACAAAACTACTAACGTTCAACTATTTGACTGAAAGAAACCGATTATATTAAAAATGTAAAAACAAAAAAGATTTAAAAGGAAAGCGTGTCCAATTGGGCGCTTTCACACACTCTCTCTAAAATCAATCTATTTCTCTAAATTTTCAGAAAAATGACCTATTTAGTCAATAAAATTTTTTTTTTGGACATATATGGCTAATTTAACCATATTAACCCAACTAAATTAATAAGCTAATATCGATTTACTAGTTCCCTTTTGCAATAAGCGTTGTGGTTTGAGAAGGATGATGAACAAAATGATATATATATATATAGATATATTCATATGAAATGAGGATTATTAAAAACAAAGATACACATACATATAAATTATAATTGAAAATTGAAAATATTAAATATTGAATTTTGTTTTCAATTTATATATATTATAATTTTTAAATAATTATTAATAATTTTTATAACTTCTAAATTTTTATACTTTTAAACTTATATAGAATGAATTTGGATAAAATGGCTGTCCAGGTTCATTTGAATTTGGACAATCATATGTCCAAGTTCTTTCAAGATGTAATTTTTATTAAATATTTTTAATTTTTTAAATAAACATTTTAAAAATTTTTAGAATAAATTTTAAAACATATTTATTTAATTTTAAAAAATTTATTTTTTTGTTGACATGGCATGCCAAGTGTCATCTCCTAGTGGCTGTCTCAGACACATTAGCACCTTTAACGGTTAATCGGTTTCCATTAACGAAAGGGCCTAGTGGATTATTTTTTTCATTAAGGACTCAATAGGGAAATTTTTTTTATAAGGACTCAATTGATTTTTTTTTTACTAAAGGCTTTTCTGACCCTTATGCATTTTAAAAAGAGACAAATAATAATTTTTGTAAGGTTGCTTATGGAATAAAAAAAAAATATAGTGTTAGTGTACTAAATACTAATTTTAATTTAATATTTGGGTAATTATTTAATACACAGGTGGTGGAAACTTTTAACTCCAAAAAGCGGTGCAACACCCCCTAACCCTATCCCGTCACCGGAACAAGATTATGGGGTATTACCGGTCATTACAGTTCGATTACAACTAAAATAGAAATAATTATTACATAGTTCATAAAATATTTCTTATTGTTCCTTTAATGGGCCCTCGAGACCCAAGATAGAAGATAAACATAAATCGTGACTCAATCGGAAGCTTATAAAATTTTTCGTGTAATTCTCAAAATTTCACTTTTTGAACAGTACCACACGCCCATGTGGTTTAGGGGACACGCCTGTGTGGGCACACCATGTGGCTCACACGACCTAGACACACCCATGTCCTCTACCCGTGGAGCTCTTTGACTTATTATTCACGAACAAATTGGTTTTATACGGCCATGTCACACGTTTGTGTGCTCAACTCGTGTAGATTTATTTTTCAATTCGAATCTAGTGCAGTCTTTACACGGCCGTTTCGCACATTCGCATTCAAAACTGTGTTATCCACACGGCTGAAACACACGTCTGTGTCTCTGCTCGTGTGCGGAATTCGAAGCTAAAATTCAAGATGTAGGGGACATACGGCCTAACTACATGCCCGTGTATAAGCCATATGTCTCACACAATCTGGCCACACACCAATGTGCCAAGCCGTGTGGACTCTAAATGAGCCTTAATGTCAAGTTTACCAACCCAGCAATACAATAACACCAAACAATCCAAAAACATACATTCAATCACTTCAATTCACATTCAAATCTATTCTCAACTTGTCAAACTAGACATTTTATACGACTATATGATGAGTCTTTTAAGTATTTCACATACATTATCAAATAACCCAAATTCATACCAAATAGGCTATTTCCTACCCTATACCATTGCCAACTCTAAATTTACTTATTTCACTATTGCATTCACAATTCAAAGTGACATACATAAGACATCCTAGGTACATGCCATTACCAATAATTAACATGCTTTACCTCATTGAATTTGAGATCGGCCTAGGTTGCTGATTCAATGGTCTGGCTTTAACTTACCCTGCGCACGGAACCAAACCGTACGCTGAGTATGAACTCAGTGGTATTTCTATAATTCGAACACTTAATAATAATAATAAAATATTACAAACTCTTAAAATCATATAATAAACACAATGGTATAATTGTTCAATATCATTAAGTAATAATCAACTATTTACCTTTCATTCAAGAATCTGTTTTAATCCAACTTCTATATTAGTCAATATTTTCAATATCAATCAGTTTATCATTATCATTCAGTAATAAATCAATTATTCTTTGATAATTAGTTTCCAACATATATTTTCAATTCATTTGAATAATAATATTATTCATCTTTCATTCAATATTCTTTACTATTCCATTTTAATAATATCAATATTCTTTAGTAACAATCAATTGATCTTTATTGTTCAGTATCAGCCACTCATCAATATTAATCAATTATTCAGTAATAATCATTTATTCAATAACAGTCAATTATTTAGTAATAACCAATTATTCAGTACCTTTATTTACCCCTATTAACATAATTCGGACTTTGGGAGATACACGGATCCAACCAAACACACCAGTACGGCATAATGTGCCTCATCAGCTTTGCTAAAGTAAATAGTACAGTACAGTACATAGTACCTTATCGGATTAAACCGAAGTTGTAACACCCCGAACCCGAGACCATCGCCGGTGTCGGACACGAGGGGTTAACAAGCCAAGTTCACTTGTTTTGCCCATCCATTTGACATTTCCAGTCAGGCTGGAAAACTGCATCACTGTCACCTTAAAAATCATATCTCGAGTTTCAAAACTTGGAAACTGGTTTCGTAAATTTTCCCTGAATTTAGACTCATATATCCATCCATGGATTTATTTCTAGAATTTTTGGTCAGGCCAATTGGTACAGTTTATTAGTTAAAGTCACCCATGTTACAGGGATCGACTGCTCTGACCTTCGCGTGGTATAACTTGAATATCTCTCTGTACAGGGCTTTAATACTGGTGCCGTTTGTTTCTAATGAAACTAGACTCAAAATGGAATCTGTACATATAAGTTATGCCTCCTAATTCTTTTTGGATAATTTATAGTGAATTTTTAAAGTTTCGACAGGGAACCCAGAAACCATTCTGGCCCTGTCTCACAATAGCTTTAATATCTCTTAACATGTAACTCCTATGACCATTTAGTTTCTTCCATATGAAAATAGACTCATCAAGGTTCATTTACATAGCTTATTCACTATTTAATTCCATTCCTACGAATTTTGGTGATTTTTCACATTCACGTCACTGCAGCTGGCAGCATCTGTTTTAAGGTAGGTCTTACCTATTTGGTAGTCTCCATGAACCAACTAGTCTTGCCATACATAGGTTCATATATGATCATTTTAACCATGCCAATGGCTGATCATATGACCAACATTCCCATTTCCAAGCCATAGCCACATCATGACACCAAATATATACATACAAACCACAATTAGTCTAAGTTCATGCTTCCTTTTTGAGCCATTTTAGCATGGCGTACATATATACATCACAACATATTTAACCAACAAGGGTAGTCCTATACATGCCATTTCAAGTTCAACCAAAATTTATACCAAAATGGAGGTTTGATAGTGTGGATGACTTGACTTCAACGATCCCAAATCCGATTGCTTGAGCGAAATCTAGAAAACCGAGAGCCAAAGCAACGGGTAAGCATTTTTTATGCTTAGTAAGTCTCAAGGAATATAATCAACTCTAATTACAGCAATACATTCACATAGCCAAATGCATCATTTCATTAATACACATTCTTACTTTACACTTCATCATTATATAATTTCACAAAATATCAATCAATTCAATAACTGAAATTCATTAGTCGATTGAGCGAATGTTGCCCAAACATGTCGACTTTCCAATGCACATATAACGTACCTTATCCTTTGGGCTTTTTGAGTGTACTAATTGAATTCATTACAGCAACCAACACTCACCTCCAGCCCAAGATTCTTGAATATAACCGGATATAATCACGTGCACAAATGCCTTCGGTCTTAGCCGGATAGAATAACTTCATACGAATGCCTTGGTCTTAACCCGGATATAGCCACTAGCACAATTGCCTTGGTCTTAACCGGATATAATTTCCAGCATAATTGTCTTCGGGCTTAGCCCGGATATTATTCAATTTCTCATGTACACATACATCAATAATCATTGGACATACATATTTCATTTTCGTTACTAAGGCTCAAACGCACATATATTCACAAGCATATTCGCCTTCGGGACTTAGCCCGGGTATCATTCAATTTCTCATACACATAAATCAATAATCATACACATCCATACTTCATCTCACATAATTCAAGTAAGGTCACTTCTTGAGGACTTACCTCGGATGTTGTCGAACGGCTTTTTCGGCTATTCGATCACTTTTTCCTTCCCTTGTCCAATTGTGGCCCTCTTAGCTCTTGAGCTAATTCAAACAAATTCAATTTATTAAAACCTCATTGTGCTTGCTTATGGCCGAATATGACAAGGAGTTTTAAATGGTCATATGGCCACTCTTTAGCTTGAATACACAATGGTCATGCACATTTTATACTACATCAAGCAATTCAATACAATTTATTTGAGCATCAAGGAAAAGCTAAGGCCTTCAATAGGCTACCCAAGGCCGAATATTCATGTACATGTTGAGGTCAATTTTGCACTTAATACCTCACAAAAACAGCATGCATTTTACTAGTTAATGCTTTGCACATTGTATTTAAAACTTATAATATAGCATCAAGCACTTATATGTGTGCTAGGCAATTGTGCTTGCAATTTCACAAGCATTCTTCCACATCTTCTTCTTTAAACCAATATATTCATCACTTACTTCATAGCCAAAACATCATGTGCAAACATATATATACAATATGAGCATGGCAATTTCAAGATGTCCATAGCCATCCAAAATACAAATTTTAACTAACATGCAAGAAGCATGAACCATGTTCATGAATGCATCATGGCGAATATGAAAATCATGCTCCATTCAACTTCAATCATGGTTAAACACAAAAAGAAAACTCAAAATCTTACTCAAGAGTAGACAATCCATCATTGCATGCATCATCATCAAGCTTCACACTTAGCATGCAATGGCTTTATCACCATAACAACTTTGGCCAAATACCATTTCCATGGCATAACAAGGATTTGAGCCATGGCTAACATGCACATCAAATTAGTAACCAAACCATGCATGAAACTCCCAACACAACCTCATACATACCTTAATCTTGATGTAAACTTAGCCAAATCTCCCTCTAGGTCTCTTCCAACCCAAGCATGAAGCAAAAATCCTCCCCCTTTTCCCTTAGTATTTTCGCCAAGAAGATGAGAAAGGATGAAAAATTTTTCTTTTCTTTCCTTAGGACATTCGGCCAAGCCTATGGAGAAGAATGAACACTTTTTTTTTTTTTTTTCATACTCTTATTTTATCATTTCTAACATCATCCATTAGTAAAACATGTTGGGAACATGTTTCCCCTTGCCCATAATTTGTCATGGCCGGCCATCCACCTTAGGGAATGGGATAATTGACATGCAACTCCATTTATTTCACTTCATGCATTATTAGGCAACTTAAAATACACCTATCACATTTTCAAGTCCTAGCACATGGGTCCTTTCTTATAAATTTGCACCTAATTAATAAAAATCGAGACACGAAATATTTACGCATACCAATTCCACATACAATAAGCACGGAATATAACACTTAATTATTCTTGTGACTCGGTTTCGTGGTCCCGAAACCACTCTCCGACTAGGGTCACATTAGGGGTGTCACAACTCTCCCCCACTTAAGAGATTTTCGTCCCCGAAAAGCTTACCGGTAAATAGGTTCGGATATCGCTCTCTCATAGAGTTCTCGGTCTCCCAAGTAGCTTCTTCTATTCCGTGCTTGAGCCATAACACTTTCACTAGCGGAACCCGCTTGTTTCGCAACTCTTTCACTTCTCGTGATAGGATACGAATCGGTTCTTCCTCATAACTCATATTAGCTTGAATTTCAATTTCTGATGGACTAATCACGTGCGATGGATCGGATCTATAGCGTCGAAACATCGAAACGTGGAAGACATCGTGAACCTTTTTGAGTTCAGGGGGCAAAATCAAACGATATGCCACCGGACCGACTCGCTCGATATCTCATATGGCCCAATGAACCTCGGGCTCAACTTGCCCTTACGACCGAACACAGTATCTTTTTCCAAGGCGATACCTTGAGAAACACTTTATCACCCACGATACTCGATATCCTTACGCTTCATATCCGCGCACGACTTCGATGATCGAAGGCTATCTTGAGACTTTCACGGATTACTTTCACTTTCATTCAGCATCCCTAATCAAATCCACCCCGAAAATCTTGCTTTCACCGAGCTCAGTCCAAAACAATGGTGTACGGCATTTACGACCGTATAAGGCCTCGTAGGGTGCCATCTTAATACTTGATTGAAAGCTATTGTTGTAAGCGAATTCAATCAACGGCAAATACCGTTCCCATGAACCACTAAACTCGAGGACGCAACATCTTAACATATCCTCAAGTATCCGAATTATCCGCCGGATTGACCATCGGTTTGGGGGTGAAAGGCGGTCTGAAATGCAACTTGGTACCCAAAGCTTCTTGCAACTTTTTCCAAAATCGCGAGGTAAATCTCGGATCTCTATCCGACACGATGGAAATAGGCACCCCGTGTAATCTCACAATTTGAGAAACGTACAATTCCGCTAATTTGTCCATTGAAAAATCCGTACGTACGGGGACAAAGTGGGCCGACTTAGTCAATCGATCTACCACGACCCAAATCGCATCCTTCTTACTTGTCGACAATGGCGGTCCGGATACAAAGTCCATTGTGACTCGATCCCATTTCCACTCGGGTATCGTGATTGGTCAAGTAATCTGAAGGCACTGATGTTCCGCTTTCACTTGTTGACATATTAAACATCTCAAACAAAGTCGGAGATGTCTCGCTTCATACCATGCCACCAAAACCGACGTTTCAAATCATTGTACATCTTCGTACTCCCGGGTGGATTGCCATTCGGCTACGATGGGCTTCATTCAAAATTATCGAAATGAGTTCAATTCTTTGGGACACACAGACGACTTTTGAACCTCAAACAATCGTCATCGTCGATTTGAAACTCCGAGTCCTTGTTCGAACACACGCAGCCCGTTTTGCAACCAACTCGTCGTTGACTTTCGAGCTTCTCGAATTTGGTGTGTCAATAATGGTTTGGCTTTCAATTCAGCCACTAACACACCGCATCGGATCGGACGGACAAGTGCACATTCATCGCTCGTAAAGTGAATAACGATTTGCGACTCAAGGCATCCGCAACCACATTCGCCTTTCGGGTGATAGTCAATGATCACTCATAATCCTTTAACAGCTCGAGCCAACGTCTTTGTCGCAGATTTAAGTCTCTTTGGGTCATCAAATATTTGAGACTTTTGTGATCCAAGTATACATGGCACCTTTCACCAAATAAGTAATGTCGCCAAATCTTTAAGGCGAATACGATGGCGCCAATTCGAGATCATGAGTCGGATAATTTTTCTCATGTGGCTTTAATTGCCTCGACGCATAGGCCACAACTCGACCTTCTTACATTAATATGCAACCTAACCCAAGTAGAGAGGCGTCGCTATAGATGACAAACTCCTTGCGGACTCGGGTTGCACTAGAATTGGGGCTTCGGTCAAATAAGTTTTCATTGATCGAAACTTTTTGGCATTTCTCAATCCATTCGAACTTAACATCCTTTTGGAGTAAGCCGTCATCGGCGTGGCTATCATTGAGAAGCCTTTACAAATCGTCGGTAATAACGGCAAGCCCCAAAAAGCTCGAACCTCGTAATATTTCTGAGGCTTCCAATTAAGTATGGCTGAAATTTTATTGAATTCGACTCGAATACCGATGCAGATACCACATGACCCAAGAAGCTAACCTCTCTTAACCGAACTCACACTTGCTTGAACTTAGCATATAATTGCTTATCCCGTAAAATTTGCAGCACTAACCGCAGGTGTTCAAGATGTTCGGTCTCATTTCTTGAATAGACCAAGATGTCATCAATGAACACGACTACGAATCGATCCAAATATGGTCTAAAGATCGATTCATTAAATCCATAAATCTGCAGGGCATTAGTGAGCCCAAACGACATCACTAGGAACTCATAGTGACCATATCTCGCTCAAGGCGTCTTAGGTGCGTCCGAATCTCGGATTCGCAATTGATAATAGCCCGATCTCAAATCTATTTTCGAGAACACCGAGGCTCCTTCAGTTGATCGAACAAGTCGTCAATACGTGGCAACGGATATTTGTTCTTTATCGTCGCTTTATTAAGTCGACGATAGTCGATGCACGTACCGCATGGTTCCATCCTTCTTCTTCACGAACAACACCGGCGCACCCAAGGCAAAAACTCAGGCGAGCAAAACCTCTATCCACCAATTCTTGCAACCGAGCTTTCAACTCCTTTAATTCCGTTGGTGCCATATGATACGGAGCTATCGAAATTGGAGTGGTACCGGTACCAATTCGATGCCAAATTCTATTTCCGAACAGTGGTAAACCCGCAATTCTTCTGGGAAAACATCCGGTATTCACAAACCACGCACGATTCGGGTTTCTTCTCGATTCCTTGTCATCGAAAGCACGTATGCAAGGTACGCTTCACACCCTTTTCTTACATATTTACGGGCCAACATCGGCGATATTACGGTGGCAACCCTTTAAGTCCGTAGACTCAACCCGAATTATTTCATTATTCGCGACCTCAAATCGATAGTCTTGCTCTTGCAATTTACAACCGCATCGTGCATGGTCAACCAATCCAAACCAAGAATAACATCGAACTCATCGAACGGCAAAAGCATCAAGTCCGCCGGAAAACAAGAACCTCGGAACACTAGGGGACTTTTCTTGCACACTTTGTTGACAAGCACGTAATGACCCAAGGGTTTGACACCGAATTACAAACTCGAGAGACTCAATGGGCAAAGTCTTTGGATGCTAAGGTTTCACATATATATGAATGAGTAGAACCGGGGTCAATCAAAGCAATCACATTTGTATTGAAAAGAGTGAAAGTCTGGGTAATAACATCCGGAGAGGCGGCATCCTCGGCGTGTGGCGATGGCATAAGTCCTAGCAGAGCACGAGCCTCGGATCGATGGTAGCATCTCTAGATCCTCTCGACCGCCACCGACATTGCCCATATTTCTAGGTGGCCTACCTCGAGCGATGGTAGCACCGGGTTTGCACTCGACTTACATTACATTCATGCATCCTCGGGCAATCCTTCATAAAGTGGTCGGCCGATCCGCACTTATAGCAGGAGGGATCACGAAACCAACAGCTCCCGAATGCCATTTGCCACAATGTGGACACTCCGCCCTCTCTACGATCATTTCCACCACCGCGATCGAGGTGACTCGTGTGGTCACAGGGGTCGATCGCGTCCTCGTCTAGAAAAGCCGAAACGCCTCTAGACCGGCTCGCATCATCTCGAAATCTCTTTGATGCTTGTTGAAGAGACTTTCCGAGGACCTCTTTCGAATTCTCCAATTCCCACATCAGCTTTTTGTTTCTCCTTTCTAAGCTCTTGACTTTACAAGCTCGCTCAACAAGTACTACGAACTCTCGTATCTCGAGAATGCCAACAAACATCCTTATATCATCATTCAGCCCATCCTCGGCGTTTACACATAATAGCTTTGGACGAAATGCATTCTCGCGTCTGGCTAAGCCTCACAAACTTTCGTTCGTGAGTCGGTAGCGGACATAGAACCTTGCTTAAGATCAAGAAATTCCCTCCGCTTTTGGTCGATGAATCTCTTCTTGATATACTTTTTTGAACTCGGTTTGAAAGAATTCCCAAGTCACTTGCTCTCTAGGCACCACAAGTCGAGTACTCCACCAATAGTAGGCGGACTCGCGTAGCAAGGAGATGGTACACTTTAAGCACTCATCGGGTGTACAGGATAGCTCATCAAGCACCGGATAGTGTTATCTAACCAAAATTCAGCTCGCTTCGGCATCATCATCATCCGTAGCCTTAAATTCAGTGGCCCCATGTTTTTGAATCCTATCGATTGGGGCTTACTTGACCTTATTTGGTCAGTCAACGGAGGTATTGTAGGTGCGGGGTTGCATTTGTCGGGAATGGAGGTTGTGGAACAGTAGTGTTGGTTCGAATGTATTGATTAAACCATTCGCTCATCACACTATAAAAGGCTTGTCTAGCCTCGTCATTAGGATTGCTGGCCATAGGTTGAGAGTCCGCCAAGACTGTCCCCTTGCGCGAGCAGGCGCCACACTCTCCACATCATCAGCTATCGCTCGGTTGGGATCGGGATCCATTGCTATAAACAAACACAAAGTCAAATTGTCAGAAATCACCACACTATCGATTCATCATTTAATGGCATGTATAGCTAGACCCCAAACACATCACGGTAGTCCTAGAATCGACTAAACCGTGGCTCTGATACCAATAAAATTGTAACACCCTGAACCCGAGACCATCGCCGGTGTCGGACACGAGGGGTTAACAAGCCAAGTTCACTTGTTTTGCCCATCCATTTGACATTTCCAGTCAGGCTGGAAAACTGCGTCACTGTCGCCTTAAAAATCATATCTCGAGTTTCAAAACTCGGAAACTGGTTTCGTAAATTTTCCCTGAATTTAGACTCATATATCCATCCATGTATTTATTTCTAGAATTTTTGGTCAGGCCAATTGGTACAGTTTCTTAGTTAAAGTCACCCATGTTACAGGGATCGACTGCTCTGACCTTCGCGTGGTATAACTTGAATATCTCTCTATACAGGGCTTTAATGCTGGTGCCGTTTGTTTCTAATGAAACTAGACTCAAAATGAAATCTGTAAATATAAGGTATGCCTCCTAATTCTTTTTGGATAATGTATAGTGAATTTTTAAAGTTGCGACAGGGAACCCAGAAACCATTCTGGCCCTGTCTCACAATAGCTTTAATATCTCTTAACATGTAACTCCTATGACCATTTCGTTTCTTCCATATGAAAATAGACTCATCAAGGTTCATTTACATAGCTTATTCACTATTTAATTCCATTCCTACGAATTTTGGTGATTTTTCACATTCACGTCACTGCAGCTGGCAGCATCTGTTTTTAGGGTAGGTCTTACCTATTTGGTAGTCTCCATGAACCAACTAGTCTTGCCATACATAGGTTCATATATGATCATTTTAACCATTCCAATGGCTGATCATATGACCAACATTCCCATTTCCAAGCCATAGCCACATCATGACACCAAATATATACATACAAACCACAATTAGTCTAAGTTCATGCTTCCTTTTTCGAGCCATTTTCGCATGGCCGTACATATATACATCACAACATATTTAACCAACAAGGGGTAGTCCTATACATGCCATTTCAAGTTCAACCAAAATTTATACCAAAATGGAGGCTTGATAGTGTGGATGACTTCGACTTCAACGATCCCAAATCCGATTGCTTGACGAAATCTAGAAAAGCGAGAGCCAAAGCAACGGGTAAGCATTTTTTATGCTTAGTAAGTCTCAAGGAATATAATCAACTCTAATTACAACAATACATTCACATAGCCAAATGCATCATTTCATTAATACACATTCTTACTTTACACTTCATCATTATATAATTTCACAAAATATCAATCAATTCAATAACTGAAATTCATTAGTCGATTGAGCGAATGTTGCCCAAACATGTCGACTTTCCAATGCACATATAACGTACCTTATCCTTTGGGCTTTTCGAGTGTACTAATTGAATTCATTACAGCAACCAACACTCACCTCCAGCCCAAGATTCTTGAATATAACCGGATATAATCACGTGCACAAATGCCTTGGTCTTAGCCGGATAGAATAACTCGCATACGAATGCCTTGGTCTTAACCGGATATAGCCACTAGCACAATTGCCTTGGTCTTAACCCGGATATAATTTCCAGCATAATTGTCTTGGGGCTTAGCCGGATATTATTCAATTTCTCATGTACACATACATCAATAATCATTGGACATACATATTTCATTTTCGTTACTAAGGCTCAAACGCACATATATTCACAAGCATATTCGCCTTGGGACTTAGCCCGGGTATCATTCAATTTCTCATACACACATAAATCAATAATCATACACATCCATACTTCATCTCACATAATTCAAGTAAGGTCACTTCTTGAGGACTTACCTCGGATGTTGTCGAACGGCTTTTTCGGCTATTCGATCACTTTTTCCTTCCCTTGTCCAATTGTGGCCCTCTTAGCTCTTGAGCTAATTCAAACAAATTCAA